>NC_133456.1:56258225-56858225 GCF_048565385.1 Saimiri boliviensis | reverse complement strand
AGACTGGGCAAAGCCTAGCATATAGATATTTAGGAATATTTGTTGATGAAATGAGTAAAACAGATAGATCTTCATTCAACTTAATATACACTTTTATAAATTTTAATAGTGATGTTTTGTTTTGTTTTGTTTGACATAGAGCAGGCGTCCCCAAACTACAGCCCTTGGGCCACATGCGGCCCCCTGAGGCCATTTATCCGGCCCCCTGCCGCACTTCAGGAAGGGGCACCTCTTTCATTGGTGGTCAGTGAGAGGAGCACAGTATGTGGTGGCCCTCCAATGGTCTGAGGGACAGTGAACTGGCCCCCTGTGTAAAAAGTTTGGGGATGCCTGACATAGAGTGTATCTCTGTCACCCAAGCTAGAGTGCAGTGATGCAATCTCATCTCACTGCAAACTTACCTCCTGGATTCAAGCAATTCTCATGCCTCAGCCTCCTGAGTAGCTGGGTTTATAGGTGCGTGCTACCACATCTGGCTAATTTTTGTTTTTAGTAGAGTCAGGGTTTTGCCGTGTTGCTCAGGCTGGTCTCGAACTTCTGACCTCAAGCTATCCACCTACCTAGGACTCCCAAAGCACTGGGATTACAGGCATGAGCCACTGCACCCGGCCTGTTTTATTTATATATTAAGGACCCACTTGGTAAATATCTCAAAATGGAATTTTGGTTACCTAAGGAGTGGCTTCCAAGATGCCTATGTCATATTCCCAGAACCTGTGAATACATTAGCTTAAATGGTAAAAGAGAGTTTGCAAATATTATGAAGAATCTTGAGATGAGGATACTGTTCCAGATTATCTGGATGGACCTAATATCATCACAAGACTCCTTATTAGAGGGCTGTAGGAGGCTGGGTGCAGGTAGCTCATGCTGGTAATCCCAGATTTTTGGGAGAGGACGAGGTGAGAGGATCGCTTGAGGCCAGGGGTTCGAGACCGGCCTGAACAGTATAGGGATACTCCGACTCTACAGAAAATAAAAGTTTTTAAAAGCAGAGAATGATTTGAAGATACTACATTGCTAGCTTTGAAGATAAAGGCAGGAGGACAGACCAGGGTAAGAAATGGTTGAAATGGTGGAAGTTTTGCAGTTAGCTAGTGAGGGAGATACCTTTGGTCTCCTGCAGGGATATGTCCAACCCCACTACCACAGTAACTTTAGCCCCAATACCAGTGGGCACTTAATAAATATTTGTTAGATGAATAAATAAATAAATCACTCCATCCCTTTATTCCACCTCTGTTTTTTAAAGCCCTCTCTGCAGATACGTGGGTGATTTTGTCCTCTCCACTGATGGAAGCCAGTAAGGAGTAGCTCACAAGCAAAAATTACGATTGAGATTCCATGGGGTAAAAGCAGTCTCCTGCTTTTTGTCTTTTGTTTCCCTTTTAAATTCCTGCTCATGACTATGGCCTCCACCCTCTCTGCCAGAAAAAAGGGAGGGGAACTAAAAAAGGAAAAGAAGATGATAATAAAGTGCCTTTGTCACAGCTCAGACTTTATCTACAGTTTCCTCTAAAAGCAACCCAACCCTTCCCCTCAGATTGTAGTAACTGTACCCTTTTTAATTTTTCTTATCACGGGGAAAATAAGCAAAGAATCTCCTTTTGAAATGCTTTCAGAAGTCATCAGATCGCATCCTGGAAAAAGGAAAAATGTTCAGACATTCAGGGAGTCAGGCCTAAAGAAAGTTTCCCTCCTCCCAGTTAGGATACACACCTGCTCGCCCGCCCGAGAAGGTTCTGGCTCCTGTGTCTGGGGACAGGGGGGTTTACTGAGCCTCGATGCAGCTGTTTGCTTTAGCAAAATAGCTTACACTGTAAATACTCCAAGGTATTGTGCCTGGTGGACAAAAATCTTGATTCCAGAGCAAATACATAAATCTGACCCTGACGAGGGCAGCTGAGCGGGCCACATGTTCGGAAATGTTCCATGTTTTCTTTATGAGAGCAGATTGCCTTGCCCATGGACCTAAGGGATTCTGTTTTCTCTTTTCATTTCAAATCCTCAAGCTCTCAGAAGAATTGAAAGCAAGCAGGTTATACCAGGTGCTTTGAGAACAATGAAAAAACTGCTGCTGGACCTAAGAACATTAGTCACTTGGGGAATTTTTCCCCCCTTTTTCAAAAGAGACCCAGTGGACTGAGCCGCAGAGCAGTTATTACAATTTTGCTGGACCAGGTGGCTTTTGGGCAATGTTTATAATGGACTGAGTTCAGTGGGTGTTGTCAAATATCTGGCTTGTATCATGAAAAGACAGATAGCCAAATAGACATCAGAATTCTAAGAAAATGGGAAATAATCAATTAGGTTATGGAATTATAACAAGACCTCCATTACACAGCATTTTCCCTCTGGTAATCACAATCTTTACTGGAGACGTAGTTTTAAATAGAGTCTCTTTGTCCCAAGAAATCCTCCAAACCAAAATTAGTGCTAAAATCAGTCAATCCTAAACCAAGGACCCAACAAATTACTCAAACACTTGCTATTCTGACAGTTCTGTTCTTTATAGCCACTTCCCTTTGTTTCTTTAATTTCTTTCTCCTCCAAAAAGAATGGTTGAAATTTATGGCAAGGAGAAAATAACTGATTACCGCTGGCAAGTTAACTGAACAGGCCAATTGTTCCATACGGCAAGAATCAGAAGGCCGGGAAGCCATTCACCAGGAAAGAGTGATGTGTGAAAGGGCACAGCAACGTTCCCTCTATTGTTGAGAAAGAGTTTTCATGTTTGCTTCCAAATTCCTCAAGGCAGCCTGGTGTGCAGCATGCAAAAGCTGAAAGTCTACGCTTCACACACAGGATTGGGGTCAGCTTCCAGGAGACAAAGCGCTCCTGTTCACTTGTGTGAGAGCAGTGGAGACCTTCCATACAACTGTGAGCACAGAGCAACAGAACAACCGTTTTGCTATTTTCACATGTAACCTGAATGGCCTCAGGCCTCAGCAGATTCCAGCAAGGATTGAGGTCAGAGAGACACATGGAAACTCCTCCTTTTCATACACGCGCGCACACACACACACACACACACACACACATGCACGCGCACATGCACACACACACATATACCCCAAAGTGTTTCTGAGGACCCCAGGGAGGTTCACATGCACTTAAGCCAGCTTTAACTGAGTACTCCTACAGGCAACTGGTTATTGCCAAAGCAGGATATTGCCAAAACTTCTTTGCCATATCCTGCCAGAAAACAGTATCTCAGCCACCCTTGCCCCACTATTCTACCAGACACTATCATCAACGTGTAGGAACTCCCATAAGGCCAGGGCAGGGCTGAGTTCTACCCAAAAACGGCAGAACGTTCTACTACCTCCCTCCCTCTGCCTGATGATCCTAAGCAGTGCCTTATGTGCCCACATCTCCCAGAGCTCCCCTTGCAAACAGCTGCAGCTTTTCCGTACAGCTCTCCACGACGCTTGGAATGCATGCCTGGGGCTGAACAGACCCCACCTTGCCTGCTTATCCACCCCCAACTCCTGCCCCAGTGCCTGCTCACAAAGCTTCCTTTTGAGTGAATCATTTTTCTGTCAAAGTCTATCAATTCATGCAAATAATACACTGAGAAGCCCCTGACCCTGAAGTCAATGACAGCCAACCGGACACTCAGCCCCACTGAGGGTCAGCCTGTAGGTCCAAGTGAGACCTCAACTAAAAGGGGCTCAATTTGTGTGGGTGGCTCTCAATCTGACATCATTTTTTATTCTTTCAGCAGTCATTTGACGTGTTTGTTGTACTTGCTACTAAGAATGTGAAAGTCCTAGAATAAAATGTTGTAAATGAAACAGAGCAACGAGATGTTCTAGTTCAGCGAACGTGAGGAGGAAGAAGCCTCGATCCTCTGAATGCCCCTCTGCATGGTTGCAATAACAGCAGCTGTAATCACTAACAGGCAGCAATTGCTTTAGAATTTATGAAGCATTTTACATATATTATTTTATTTAAATAATGAACTGAACCCAACGCTGTGGACCCCTAGTTATTAAATAGCAATGAAATGGAACTTTCTAAGTAAGGAAGCTTTAGGAAAAAAAAAAAAAATAGCTCCAAAGGCAAATTGAACATCAAAGAGCTTTTTATGAAACAGCATTTTGATGAGTTAAGTATAAATGAATCAGAAACATGTGGATTAAATTTAAGTTAGAATAAACAAGAGTTTAAAAATTAAGAAACAAAGTAGTTTGAAAACACATCTTGTTTGATCCAAAGTGTCTGAGGAGTGAAAGGGACTGAGGGATTTACAAACCAGGGCGGTGAAACATGACCATCTTGCTACCTGGAGTTCTTGCCCTAGGTTCTTGCTGGAGTAAAACTCTACCGACCTTAAGTTCTAAAGAAGTGGAGATCTATAAGCTACTTTGAAAATTTCCTTTAAGTTATGAAATTATTGTATTAATACCAGCTGACTAAAATCATGAATTAAGCTGTCCACAGATTGATTATGCCATTGAAAGCTCCTGTTCTCCTGGTTCTTTAACTCTTCTGTGGGATAACTTTTAGGAGCAGCGTGCTCAGTTTTCAAACATGTATTCAAAGTTCCTATCTCTTTCTCTCCTTTTTACATCCAAATATTTATTTTGCAGTATCTCATGATTGTTTTCTTCCTTTCAAGATTCATAGACGTTCCAGAGACTATGAAATTTTTGTTTCCATCTTATTTATCAAAGAAGGAATTTCTTTTTAATAAATAAAATGGAAACAAAATTTAAATCTTGCTAGACATTCTAACATACACAGTTCGAAAATCTACCTGTTTTGGGAGCCATCGTTGTTTCCCAGGGTTCCATAAGAATCCCAGATTCTAGCCAGTAACCAAAACTGACAAGATTTTGGTTTGCAAAAGATGATTTCCTTTTGTCATGAGAAATTTTCACCTTATTGACCGTCTTCTACGTGTCTTCAGTGAACACTGCAACTTGGCATACCTTGCATGTTCCTCATTTTAGGAGATACATGTGTCTTGCCCCAGCAGCAAACCCCATTGCAAATCTCAGGTGTCCCATGTGGAGATTCTCTATCCCTCTCCACGTGATAAAATCCCCAAAGCAATTGCCAATGTGAGTCCAGCCCCAGCAGCTACTAAATAAGGACTGCTTGGTAAAGTCCCAATAATTTGTAGATTTCTAGGGAAAGTTTGAGGCAATGTCTGAGTGTCTGCAGAGTTTTGTAGTACCAGTTATCCTCGTCAATATCCTCTACCACGTCATCCATCATTAACTGGGTTCTAGAAACCAGAGCAGCCCGAGGCAAATTGTCAAATTGTCAAAAATTGTATTTAGTGCTTTTCCAAATTCTCCTAGGAGATTCTACAGCTTCTGTGCCCACACACAGACCTGGTGCCTTCATGGGGTAGAGTGGGAAACTTTGTGCTTAAAGTCACAGAGACCTGAGTTCAAGACCCCCATCTACCACTTTCAGGTGGATTCAGTAAGAATTTGTCCCATAAAATAGCATTGTTTTTTCCAAGTCACTTCTCTCCATTTCATGTGTGAGTGTCCTGGCCTTAACGCTAGGTATGTTGTCAAGTAACTGGTTTTGACATTGCCTAGTTTGAATGACAGTTGTTGTGTGGTCTGGTATTCCTGTCTTATGTCCAGACCTTCATCCGTGCAGGCAGGCCCTGCTGTCTCCCTATGTCCCTGCCTATGTCTTTGCCCACATGACTTTCTCTGCCTGGAATTTGCTCTCCCTCACTGGTCCCATTTTCTGCCATCAAAAGCCCACTCACTTTGGGCCAAGCTTTCCCAGTATCTCTTCCATGAAGTGCCTGGTCAGAAGTGATGTCTTCTTCGTCTGACTTCCTGTCCCCCAATTGGGACCCTCCCCATCCAGTGCCATGTATTGTCAATATTTAGTCTGTGTCAACATCATCATCCCTTCTAAACCTGCTCTGTCCAATATAGTAGCCACTAGCCATGTACACTGTCTTCATTTTAATTCATTAAAATTTAAATTTAAAATTCTATGAGTGGATCCAAAAAAAGTGATATTCAGACATAATGGAATACTCTTCAGCCATAAAAATTGAAATTACTAACTTGAGATGGATTAAAGGTAAAAAAAATAAAAAATAAAATTTAATTTAAAAAACAATTTTATTTATTTATTTATTTATTTATTTATTTTTGAGACAGTCTCGCTTGGTCGCCAGGCGCCAGGCTGGAGTGCAGTGACGCAATCTCGGCTCACTGCAACCTCCGCCTCCCAGGTTCAAGCAATTCTCCTGCCTCAGCCTTCCAAGTAGCTGGGACTACAGACAGGCACATGCCATGACACCCAGCTAATTTTTGTATTTTTAGTAGAGACGGGGTTTTACCATGTTGGCCAGGATGGTCTTGATCTCTTAACCTCGTGATCTGCCCGCTTCAGCCTCCCAAAGTGCAGGGATTTCAGGTGTGAGCCACTGTACCTGGCCAAAAAAAAAACAATTTTAAAAAATAAAATTATATCTTTGATGCAACGTGGATGGAACTGGAGGTCATTAAGTGAAACAAGCCAGGTAGAGGAAGTCACTCATAAGTAGGTGCTAAAGAATGTGTACACATGGACATCGCGGAATGATGGACAGTGGAGACTTGGAAGGGTAAAGAGGTAGGAGGGGATGGATGATGAGAAATTAGTTAATGGATACAATGTACATTATTCGCATAATGGATACCCTAAAACCCTGACTTAACCACTATACAGTGTTTGTATGTCACAAAATTGTACATGTACCCCATAAAATTTTTGCTACTAAAAATTCAGTTCCCTGGTCTCACTAGCCACACTTCAGGCGCTCAAAAGCCATGTGTGGTTAGCAGCCACCATATTGGACAGTAGATATATAACGTCTCTATCCTTGCTGAAAGTCTGAGTGGACAGCACAGTTCCACACTCTGTACAAGATGAAAGGCCACATCTTTATGCTTTGTCTCTTCCATGAACTCTCCCAACCTTTTGCCATGCATACTGCACTGCCTGGCATGTTGAGGTCAGTCTGCATCTGTCAACTATCTGTCTTTTAGGAGACAATTCAAGTACCTTTTACAGAGCAATAATAGTACATTTGCATCATTTTAAGTGCTTTACACTAAGGGAGCACTTTCTGAAATAGGTCTCAGTAGCTTTGTTTTACAAATGGGCGAATTAAATGAAGTGCTTTGCCTGAGCCATGCAGCCAGTAGGTGGTGAAGTCAGGATTTGAATCCTCACCCATCTGATTCAAGCGCCCTTGTGATTAAACACCATGCTCTCTAGAGCAGCATTTCTCAACCTAGGCCCTCCTGACATTTGGGGCTAGATGACGCTTTGCTGTGGAGGCTGTGCTGTGCATTACAGGTGTTTAGCAGTATCCCTGGGCTCTACCTACCGCCTGCCAAGTAACACCTCTCTGTATTGTGACAACATGTAAATAAAATGTGTGCGGACATTGCCCAATGTCCCCTGTAAGAAGCTGGCAACATCATCCTCAGTTGAGGACCATTGGTCTAGATGGCAAGTTAAAGTCGGTTTGATGGTTGAAAACATGCCTCTCAAAATACCAACTTCTTGTTTCTAGAAAGTAAGATACAAGTTTACAACTATGCTTAAACCAAAATCTCCTTTTAATCCGCTGTGTCATCCTCCAGGCCCAGGCCCCATCTGGGAAAGGTTCTGCTGCTGCTTCCTTTCATGTTGGGTGGAGATAGAACCTTGATTTCGGACAGGCCAGATGCTACAGCCCCGTATCACTTGTGTTGACACCCACGCTTCCTGTGCTACAAATGGCTGGCTTTTTCTAGATCGCCTGGTTTAGACAAACAGTCTCAGCAAACATCACCTCTGTGGCAGGGGGCAGGGTGGGCCTTGAAGAAATGTGGGAAGGAAGAAGAGAGAGCTGATATGTATAGGCCATTCAGTGGAGCTATAGAGGCCAATCTCAGAGGTGGGGCCACAGTCCTAAGTGGTTCCAGAGGACCCAGGGCCTAACAAATGGCTCTGAAATCAGAGCAGGCCACACAGGAGTGTTATTTCACCTTTATACACAATCACAGGTTGAATAGGGCAGGTAAGATTATTTTTTTACATCTGTGGGATCCTCCAAGGGCAGCTCTCTCCCCATTCTAGATTCAGCCCATCATACCCCCTACTTTCCCTGCTTTTTTGTGTTGTTTGATAATTACAGTGACTACAAACACTTCCTAAGAAAAATGTTTCTTTTTAAAGTGTTTATCTAGTAGCATTTTCTCACTAGTCCTATGAGAAACTCTATAGATAAAAAAGCAGGTCACACAAGTTTGAGAAATGTTGACTACTTTTACCCTGTCTGAACTTCCCAATGCACATTACCATATAGAGGCTCTAAGAAGTCCTGTAGCAAGGAAATGTAGATTACAAGCAAAATGCACTTTCTCTCGATAACTCAAGCAAAAGTTGATCACATCTACCGCCTAAGTCCTTCAGAAAGAAGTCAGATGGTAGAGATAGCAGATATGAAAATATTTTAAATGTCCACAGTATAAATACAAATATCTTGTAGAACTCAGGAAGGTTGCTTTTTGCAAGGAAGCAGAAAAACTCGGAAGTATGGAACCACTGGATACAGAACAAACTTCACAGGCTCAAAATTCAACCAGAAAAAAAGACGACAAATACTTTCCCTAATCTTTTTTTCTTACAAAAATAATCTGCTTAAAGAGTTTAATTTTAGATTCATAATTTCAGATATTCTCTGTCTCTCTTTCTTACACATCCAACTTCTGACTCTAATTAAAGATGTTACACTTGGCTCTTAATAAGCAATAAAATCCCGAGAATGAGTAGTTACAGTTTATAAATAATGATCTGTGTCAGGCTGGAGTGGTAACTGGCAAGATGTGTCCAGAAATTATGTCCTCCTTTTCCCCCGGCACCTCCCTTCTATAACTCTCCTATCAGGGTCTCCAGGAGAAGCATCATAAGGGCACCAAGCTCAGGGAGGCATCTGCCTTGCCCAGGTTACAGTGCTAGTATGTGGCAAAGCCGTCTGCCCCAATGTCCTAGAAAAACTTCATGATTACCCATGCCACCTCCTAAAATGATGGCAATGACCAGGGCAACAACAGTAACTAAAGTGGCTTTGTGCCAGCTGTTACTATGAGAACTTTTATGTAGAAATGGGGATTTTTATCCTGGGATCCATGGATGTCCAATGGGTTAGTGGTTAGAATTCACAGAGTCCTTCAAGATGAATAGGAGGTTAAAAATACATCTTTATTTTCAGTAACCTCTAACTGAAATCCAACATTTCCTTCCATTAAGAATGTTGACAACAAACCACACCATTGAATTAGTAGTACCTGAGACTTTATAACCTGGAGAATATATGCATAAATAGGAATTAACTCTGTATTTATTTAGGTTGTCCAGTGCTTTTTCTCCCCAGCTTTATTGACAATTGAGAATTGTACATGCAAGGTGTACAATGTGATGATTTGATATATGTACATATTGTGAAATGATAAGCAATCAAATTAATTAACATATCCATCATCACACTTAGTTATCGTGTGTGTGTGTGTGTGTGTGTGTGTGTGTGTGGACACTTAAGATCTGCTTTTATCAAATTTCAAGTAAGCAATACAGTATTGTTAACTAGAGTCATCATGCTGGACATTAGATCGCAGAACTCATTCATCTTAAAACTGGAAGTTTGTATCCTTTGATCAGCATTTCTTAATTTCCCACCACCACCACCTCATTCAATGCTTTTAATGCCTTCAATTTATAATTTTCTCCGTCAGATCTTATGTATATACTAATACGTTTGTTTCTAAAATAGATAGTTAGATGGTATCTTGCTATTATAATCAGGACTTCACTTACATTTTTTGTTTGTTGCTATGATAGATAAATGTAATTAACTGTATATAGATAGAATATTCTACAAACTTTCTAAATTCTTATATCTAATTGCTTATGGATTTTTGTAAGTTTGCTCTCATATATAATATCATCTGTAGATAATGGGAGTTTGGTTTCTTCCTTTCTAATATTTATACATTGATTTACTTTTCTTATTTTCTTGCATAAGCTAGGACCTCCAAAATAATGTTTAGTAAAATAACTGTCAGTCTTTTTTTGATTCTGGTTTTTAAAATAAATGATTTTAACATTTCAACATGAAGATTGGTGTTTGGTTATACATCTAGGTAGATGTTCTTTTGGTTTTTATTAAGAAAGTTCCTTTCTATTCATTTTTTCCTTAATTTTAACAAACTTTTTATTTTGTGCAGAGACAGAGTCTCAGTATTTCTCAGTCTGGTCTCAAACTCCTATCCTCAAGCCTATTCGTAATATTTACCATGATTTTTTAACCATAAATGTTTGTTGAATTTTATTTAGTGCTTTTTTTCCATCTATTGGAGTTTATTTCCTATATTTTGTTAACTTAGTCAATTAATAGATTTTTTTCAAGGTTGAACCAACCTTGCTTTCCTAAGATAAACTCTTGGCTATTGTGCATCCTCTTTCTTTATACTTTGACAGATTTAGTTTCCTTAACATGTGCTTGGAATTCTTTGTTTATGATCTTTAGTTCATTTGGGTCATTATTTTCTTCTCTCATACTGTTCTTGTCTAGTTTTGGTGTCTGGGTTTTTGTAGCCTCATAAAAATGAGTTATGACTTAGTCCTTCTTTTTCTATTTTTGAAGAAATTTCTTTTGATTGCATTTGTCTGTTCCTTGAATGTTTGGTAGAACTTGCCAGTAAAAGCATCTGGCATGGTGTTTTCTTAGTGAGACTTTCTAACTGCTGAATCATCATCTTTGATTTTAGGATGTGCTAGATTACACGAATGGTTGCAGTTCTTCATGCTTCTCTATATTCATGCCCTCTCACTAAAAAAGTATCTATTTCCTCATTTTTTTGAATCTGAACTAGCCTTGTGAATTTCTTAGTCAATAGAATGCAGTTCTTCCACCATTCCTGTTTCTCAAGAGGCCTTTTGTGCTCACTGTATTAGAACCCTGCCACCAGCCCAGGAACAAGCCCTACCTAGCCTGCTGGAGACCATCTAGTGGTCAAGCAGTTTGTCTCAACTGAGGCCACACTCTACTGGCCTATAGCCAACTGCCCTTGAAGCATATTTGAGAGTGAGCCCAACTCTGATCCACAGAGCCACCTACCCAACTTGCAATCTGCTAGTCAGCCTTGCTGAGACAAAGAAACAATCCAGCTGACCTGTGGATTTCTAAGCAATACTAAATATTTGTCATTTTAAGTCATTGACTGGCAGGTTGGTAGTTACACAGCAATAGGTAACAAATGCATAGGACCGTTTATATTTTCTGATTCTCGAATCGCTTTGCGTAACTTATACTTGTCTAAAAATGTATCTATTTCATCTGAATTTTTGAGGTTATTGGCATAAAATTATTCATACTAGTCATACATGGCATTTTTAATTTCTGAGGCATCTATGATGCCCCTTTTTAATTATTTTGTTTGGGTTTTCTTTTTACTTGCTCGATCTTATAGGAAGTTTAATTACATCACTTTAGTAAACCAACCAATATCTGTTGATGGGGAGGATCTCTGTTGTGCATTGTGTTATCTTTCATTAAAATCTGCCCTTTCCATTGTTATGTCCCTCATTTTATTTTCTTCAGCTTTTTGGCTTATTACCCATTTTTGTTGTTTCATTTCACTTGAATCTTAGTTAATTCATTTTCCACTTTTTCTCTTATGAAATATAATCATTTAAGGATGCAAATTTCCTTGAAGTAGGCCGGATACAGCGGCTCATGCCCGTAATCCCAGCACTTTAGGAGGTTGAGGTGGGCGGATCACCTGAGGTCAGGAGTTCAAGACTAGCCTGGCCAACATAGTGAAACCCTGTCTCTACTAAAAATACAAAAATTAGATGGGCATGGTGGTGTGCACCTGTAACCCCCAGGAGGCTGAGGCAGGAGAAACACTTGAACCCAGGAGGTGGAGGTTGCAGTGAGCTGAGACTGCACCATTACCCTCCAACCTGGGCAATAAAGAGTAAAACTCTGAGGAAAAAAAAAAAAAATTCCTTCAAGAACATTTTTGTTGCATCTCATGAGTTTTCCTATAGAGTATGTTCACTATCATTCAGTTTGAATACCCATTATACTTTGACATATGAGCTAGAGAAGTGTGCTTTTAACATCCAAATGAATGAGGGAGAGGGCCAGTCATACTTTTTAAATTAATGGCTAATCCTGATTTTTTATAGTCAGAAAGTACTAGAGCCAACTCATACTAACTCACAATATCTGATTGTTAAAGATTCAGGAATTGTGCAAACCCATTGTTAAGCCGCTGGTAGCTTGAAATCAGCTATGGTGGAAGTGTTAATACCATGAACTAGGGAATCACTGCAAATCAGAGCTTTTTTTTTTCTTTTCCCACAGAAGTAGTTTACTAGTATACCATTTGCCAGTGTGGTACCAATTGCTTAAAATTTGTTTGATGCTTGCTTTATGTTCTAGTATATGTTCAAATTTTATGGATGTTATGTGTATGTACAAAAAAGTTTATTTTAGTTATTAGTAATAGTGTTAGATATGTGTCCACTAGATTATTCTTGCTAATCATGTTTAAATACTCTATATTTTTACCTCCTTTATCTATAACCTTTACCATTGTTATCTTTAGCACCTACATAGCATTTTTATTAAATTAATATGTAAATTAAGGAACGACAGCTAGAAGAGTGGAAGGACTTGGTACATAGTGGTAAAGAGAAGGCAGGTCCTTGGAGAAGGTATTAATTACACATCTTACATTCAAGAGGAAAGAGTAGGGGCTCTTCCCAGTCAGTGTAATTGGTGTGAACTGTGGAGGAAACTGAAGTCCAAGCCAGTCGTGGAGTTGCCAGATGGAAGGAACCTACAGTCCCCACTCTCGGGGTGTCAGCCCAGCTCAAGTTTCACAAAGGAGTGAGGAAAATGGATTTTTCAGGCTGAGGATGTCTAAAAATATTCACCATCTGTATGCAATCTGCATGTTACAAGTTTGATATTCATCTCATAAAGTGTTTTCAGGTCAGTTTGTCTCTTACTATACATTTTCATTTTTTAAAAGGCTTAGTACACTAGTTTAGGTGAGCTGAGCAAATGGCTAAATGCCCCAGGAAACTAGGAGCAATGTGAGAACAAAGTACTAGCAATACTGTTTACCCTTTGACCACCCTGTTCTCAGTTTCCGCTCCAACAGGTTTTATTTATCTTAAGATTAAAGCAAATCACCAGTGGACATATAGTTATTGCTTTATGGTGAAATGCAAACACATAAGCCAGAAGCATCAGTGGTTTCTGTCACCTTTGAAAAATGATTCATTTTTATGAGCTTTGTTTTTCACTTTTGGGAAACTCGATAACATATCAGAGCCTGAAATCCTTCCCTAAGCTGAAATAACCTGTTTAAAGTAAGTATAAGCCAAGCCTAGGCTAGACGCGAAGAGATTTCAAAAAAAAAAAAAAAAAATCCTTGAATCTAGAAACAGGTCTGTTCATATTATTGCAATAAGGAAAATAAGTCATAATTGGATTTCACTGAATCGCAATTTACCCTGAAACTAATTGTATTGTATTAGGGAAATCTAAGACTCACAAATGCACTGATTAGTGCATCTGCTCTATTGCTCAGTGCCATCCTTAATCAGTCATAACGATCCTCTACAGAGCCTCAGAATCCTTCTCAACACAGAGCAATGGGAGGAACCTAAATACCATTTCTCATTCTCACTGAATAAAGACGTCACCACCAATTGCCATTTTGCCATCAGACAAACGCTAAACTCATCCTCTTGATGTACATTCTGGGTTTTACACTGTTTGGCTTACACTAGGTAGCTCAGAGGTAGACCTCTAAATTTGGTGAGACTGGCATCCTATTTCTCTTTCACAAATAATCTATTTTTCATTTGTTCTGCTTATATTTTACCACAACTTATTTATACCTTTATTCTCTTTATAATAGTTCACATGTATATATGTCCTTAACCTTATAAACTTCCTTAATCTTATAAATTATATAGAGAGAGGAAATTTAATAAATTTTCTTCATGATAAATTATATATAATATGTAAATTATATATTGGATTTTGTTAATCTTATAAAATTTTCTTAATCTTGTAAAATATACATATAATATATAAAACAAAGATTAAATTTCCTTAATCTTATAAATTATATATATATAATGTATATGATTTACAAGATTAAAGAATTCCTAGCAGCAGAGAAATGTGCAATCAGATAAAATGAAATCGCCTTTTCCTTTAGATGAACTTCATGGCTATGGTCCCTGTAGAACACACTGGAGGGAGATAAGCTCTATTCTGCAGCAGCCGTAAAAGTTGTGATAATGATCAGCAAGTGATTTTTCCACAATGGTGAGATTTTTCCATCAGATTTCGTTTGACCTTGAACACTGTGTTAGCAATGAATAATTAATGGTGCCTCTTACAGTAATGTTCCATTTAACTGGCATTATCAGGGAATTAGATGCCCTAAATGAGTGAACTGGCCAGATACTAAGACTTACTTCCTTTAGGCACTAAGAAAATCTTCATTATAACTATTCCTTGTGCTTATTTTTCTAAAATATGTAGTAATATTGTGTGACTTATTGACATTCACTGAAAAATTAACATCTATTCATTCAACAAATGCTTATTGGAAGCCTAATATGTGCCAAGAACTATGCCAGGTACGGGCACTATAATAGTGATTGAAGAGGCAGAGTCCCTATCCTTACTAAACCTGTGTTCTAGTGAAGAAGAGATAATTAAACAAGGAATCCCACTGAATGAAGTGCTGGGATAAGAGAAGTAGAGACTATTATGAGCTACACTAAACTGAATGGCAAAGCCATTGAATTCAAAGTTGTTTTACAAAACAGTTTGCCTCTCCATTAAATAACCTCTGATTGCTGTGTCTTAAGTCCTTGTGATTGATCTTGGTAATTTATGGATTAAGTCTCTTAAATTCAGCTATATTCTTGCTGCTTGCTATGTGTACGATGTTGCTCCTACTATTTTTCTGCGATACAATAAAGTACATAAAGTGATTAAACTAAGATTGGTAAATGCATGGTATGTTAGTTACCCATTGCTGCATTAACAGATTACCTCCAAAATTTATCAGCTTAAAACAATGCACGTTTATGTTTGCACAGTTTCTGTGGGTCAGGAATCTACAGAAATCCAGCACACTTTGTTGGAACCTCTGCCTCAGGGTCTCTGGTCTCTGACATTGCTGTGTTCAGTGAAGTGATAGAGTCTCATGTGAAGGCAGGATTCTCTTCCTCAAAGGCTGTTGAGTTGAGAGCTTTAGTTCTCTGCTGGCTGTTACCTGGAGGCCTCCCTCATTTCCTTATAACATGAGCCTCTCCAGCATAGCCGCTTTCTTCATCAAAGCTAGCAGAAAAAGCATCTGCAGCAAGATGGAGCTGACAATCTAGAAATTATTCCTTTAAACCATTCATGCCAATGTCGCCCTTAAAAATCTTGGCAGCAACTATCAAAGAAATAACAGATTCAGGCAAGAATCATCAGCAAGGCCTAGAACTCTGATGAGGAATAAGATAATTACAGAGCCTCAAAGTATGTCCCCACAAAATATTAGTGAATTACTCATTAAGTACTAAGTACAAAATATTTAGAAATAAACTGAAGAATACACACACATCACACACACACACACACACACACACACACACACACACACACAAAATATATATATCAGGAAATCCCCCAGTCTGGGACAGATAAAACCGATACATAAAGATAATCCATGGTGTCTGATATCTGCTCCAGTATTTTCATTGAGTAAAATGTTGATGACTCTTGTTCAGTGTAGCCAAGAGAATAATCTGTGTCCTGCTCAAGACTGGATTCTTCTTGTATATCTTCAACCATATGATCTGATTTATCTCATATTCTGTGATGTGCATGTCCTGATTCACAGCCCTTACTGAGAAATATTTGTCTTTATTGATTTTTGCTGCAGAATTTGCTTTGCTTCCATTGACTTGGAAAATGGTGGATATAGTTGTACCATGTTGTAGTTCTGTTTTAAACTAGACTCCTCTGTTTCTGTACAGACTCCCCACCTAAATATTTTCCCTGTGGCAATGATTTGGAAGATGGGTTGTGTGGTAGGCTTCAGTGGGTCCTCTCCCACTTTCACAGCTACCTTTTTCCCTTTTGCAAAAGAAAGGTCCACTTCTCACTCAACCTGAATCTCATTGCAGTGCATTGCCCCAGGGAAGAAAAAAAAAAAAAAAACAGGTCTTCAAACAAAGGAGTGATTCAAAATCTAGCTGTTTCAATGTTGAGAAAGTGAAAGATTCTAATGATTGAGTTACAAATCCTTTTGTAAGCCAACCAGTTTTCAATTCTTTGCTTTCAACAAAATTGAAGAAGGATCTGATGGAGTTGTCAGCTGGTAGAGCATTAAAAATATTTTTTGATGATAGATCACCATATAATTTTTGGCAAATAACTTGAAGGAGTTTAAGGAATTGAGTGATGTTGCTATAACAAATCTCCTTCCATTCTCATCTAGTAATGTGAACAAAATTTTTCAGTCCTTACAGCTATGATTGAAAGCAATGCAAAGAAATAAAATTGATGCTGAACCCTGTCTTTTTTGGACAATAAAAAATATTTAGAAGTTAATGGGAGGGAGGGAAAAGCCCCATCCATCTCATTTAAGATACGCAATTCCAGCCTAGCATGGTGGCTCGCACCTATAATCCCAGTACTATAGGAGGCCAGGGTGGGAGGATTGCTTGAACTAAGGAGCTCAAGACCAGCCTGGGCGACATAGTGAGACCCCAAGATCTCATGTCCAAAGAGGGAAAATATGCCCTAGTGGCAAATCCCCTTTGCCATGATTCTGTTTGAAGGAGGACCATCTTGCTAGGGTTATGTACTCCCTATCAAGACCCAGTAGATTCTGGGTAAAACAAGAATAAATAGACTCAGCATGAAGAGGAAAGTCAGCAGTGATTTCTAAATTCTCTGAGCCTTATTAAAATGCAGATTCCTTACTACTCGGCCATAAAAATGAACTAAATAATGGTATTCACAGCAACCTGGATGGAATTGGAGACCATTATTCTGAGTGAAGTAACTCAGGAATGAAAAACCAAACATCCTGTGTTCTCACTCATAAGTGGGAGCTAAGCTGTGAGGACGTAAAGGCATAAGAATGATATAATGGACTGTGGGAACTTGGGGGAAAGGGTGGGAGGGGGTGAGGGGTAAAAGACTACACACTGAGTACAGTGTACACTGCTCGGGTGGTGGGTGCATCCAAATCTCAGAAATCACCGCTAAAGAACTTACCCATGTAACCAAACACCACCTGTTCCCCAAAACCCAATTGAAATTTAAAAAAGTGTTTTTAAATGCAGATTCCTAGACCTTGCCAACAAGATATTCTGATTTGGTGGGTGTTGGAAAGAAGTTATTTTAATAAACACCCGAAGCACAACCCCTACCAGGTGATTTTGTTGGGATTTATCTGTGCACTACACCCTGAGCTGATCTTTGACCATGATGTAGCCTTTTCAAGTGCATTTTTATGGTTTCCCTCTGGTATTTAGTATTCTTAAAAGTTAAAATGAATCAGTAAATTGGCTCAGGGTGAGTTTTTAGTGTACGATTTTTTTTTGTAGTTTATTATAGTGCGGTTCTTTATATCAAATGACTCTAAATACTAAAATACTACTTTTAGTTGGAAACGTAATCAACCACCTAGAAAATAACAATTATTATTTAAGTTTGATCGAATTTTAAAATACTTAAGCTCCAAAGAAGAATGTGGATAGGGAAAACAGATTTATAGAAAAAGAGATATGAATGATAAACATTTTAACTGATTCTTTCTCATTAAAATAATGAAAGTATTATGTGATCGTGAAAGGGAAAAGTTTCCCTTGTCCATCTCACAGGGCATGCGATGGGGGTATGGCTCGCTTCTTCAGTATCCCACTGCTCAAACCTCTAGGGGAATGTACAGACGGGCAGGCTGTGGGACTCAGACGCCTCAGCAGTGTCTAGGTGAAGTTCACAGCTGAAGCCTCGGGGCATATGTTACAGGATGCTCTTTTAGTTTAGCTGTCCATAGGCAGTTTGTGTCAGTCAGCTCAGTTAGGCCCCTGTTTTATCACAAGGACAGAGGCCTTTCTGTATCCCAGGGTATACTGAAAAAATCAGATCACACATGGGATGGGAGAATGAGTGCCAGGTCTTATTGAGTGGAAGTAGCTCTCAGTGGATTGGGGAGCCAGAAGGGAGATGATTTTCCCCTGGAGTCAGGCCACTCAGTCACTCGGGCTCTCTTCCAACTGCCCGGGCCAAACTTCACCTCCTTCCACCGTTGATGGCCTGATGGCCTGCTGGCATGCGCATGTGCTCCTCCACTGATGTGTTTCTCTCGACGTCCAGCCACCTGGGTGTCTGCCTGCTAAGTCTCTGGGTTTCTGTAGGCACAGGATGGGGGCATGACAGGCCACTGTGGTCTTGAGAAATGTAACATTTGAGCAGGAAAACAAAAATACCTGTCTTCATCTAGGTCCATGGGCACAGGCTCAAGGGTGGAGCCCTCACCAGGGACCTTGCCCTCCTCCCAGCACCTTTCCTATCCCCCTTCTGCATCAATAGCAATGTAATAATATTGAAGAAAGTCTATGGCAAAATAGTCATGCGGTCAGGACTGGGGATCTGTATCGGTCCCACAAAATTAATTTGGCCATACCTGTAAACAATATTGTAAAATTTTATCCTTTTAGCCAATAATTCTACTACTATAAATCTAGTTAAAGGAAGTACAGAACTACCAGATTTGTCCACTGTAGAACTGTATATTCGTTAATTATAGAGTGATAGCACCAATAAATAGAAAACAACTCATATAGGGGACTGAATAAATTTCCCGAAGTAAATTTTCTGGAATGTTATATAGTTCTTCAAAATGTTATTGCTGAAAAAATTTAATGTTATGAGACAATGTTGAGGATATAATGCTAAATAGGTCTCAAATGTACTGAAAACAAGTAAGAAAGGAACAAAGGAAGACAGAGGGAGAAGAGGAATCGAGGGAAGGGAGAGGGAGGGAGAGAGGAAGAAAATCTAAAATACATATAGGTAAGACAAAATACCCAGTGAAATTAAGGATAATTTTTATTTTCTTATTTATATTTTCTTTAGTTTTGAAATTCTTTGCAATACATGCATCCATTTTATAATCCAAAACAGTATTGCTTTAAAAAACTTATTAAGTAGGCATTCCAACTTCTGAACTGCTGATTCCAAGGAAAAACAGATTTCACAGTCCACTGGCAGCATATTTGTACAAAGCCCCATAGAACTAGTGTATTCCCTTATTCCCCAAGTCCATGGGCAGCAGCCTGACCTACAGGCTAATACGTATTTCTCTCTTTCTCCTCCCTCTTTCTCTGTCTGTCTGTCTCTCCCTCTCTCACACACACACACATACACACACATAGACATACACAATCAGAGGATATTCTAACATGTCTCTCGAGAGCCTACTTCCTTTCCTTTGTCCTGAATAATTTAAATGGAGCTGAAGGAAGCTATTCTTTTCCATAATCTTGATATCAAATGGTGGAGAGAACCCTGCAATGAGTTCCTTTCCTTTATCAGTATTATCGTGATTAAGTGTCCCCTCTTACATTATTCATTCATTCAACAAATCGTGTTGAGTGCCTGTCAGACACTCAGCTAGTCATTCTGATGGAGTCAAAAATTTAGTCGCTCACTCATCTGCTTAGTCAGTAAATAGTATTTCCTATGGTACTTACCCACTGTGTGACAGAGGTTGTGTGAGACATTGCAAATCATCAGCTGCGATCGTGCCACTGCACTACAGCTTGGTGATACAGTGAGACCCTGTCTCAAAAAAAAAAAGACATTGCAAATACAGTAGGAAACTAGATAGATAAAGCTCCTGCCTTCGAGGAGATCATGGTCTAATAAGAGAGCGAGACAAACAGATAGATAAAAAGAATTACAGCTTGTAATATGTGTCATGCAGGGACACACGTGTGTCAAAACAGAAACTAGCACCACTACCTAAATAGGTAAGGGGTCAGGGAATGCCTCTCTAGGTTGGGGAATTGGGGTGAGAGTAGGAGAACGAGAAGAAACCAGCCCGGGGGAGCTGAGTTCAGGTGGAGACAGACTGCAAGCTCAAAGCTGAGGCAGGAAAGGATGTGAGTAGCTCTGGGAATGGGAAGACGCTTTGTGGGATGGCATTCTGGAGGCTCAGAGGAGGGGTGGGCAGCCTCTTTTGCCAGGTAATGACTTTGGCTGTATCCAACACAGAGTTTGAGTCCAAGTTTGTATCTTAAGTGAGCAGAGTAGTGAATGGGTATAATTATGATATAAATCAGGAGAGAACAAATATTTTCTGTAAAGATCCAGATAGTAAATAATACATTTGGCTTTGCAGGCCTGAGAGTCTCTATGGCATTGTTCAACCCTGCCATTGAAAGGAGAAGGCAGCCATATACAATGTGCAAAAGAATGGGTGTGGGCCAGGTGCCTATAATCTTAGCCAGGCGTCCCCAAACTTTTTACACAGGGGGCCAGTTCACTGTCCCTCAGACCGTTGGAGGGCTGCCACACGCTGTGCTCCTCTCACTGACCACCAGTGAAAGAGGTGTCCCTTCCTGAAGTGCGGCCGGGGCGTGGATAAATGGCCTCAGGGGGCCGCATGCAGCCCGAGGGCCATAGTTTGAGGACGCCTGATTAGCACTTTGGGAGGCTGAGGTAAATATCGTTTGAGCCCAGGAGTTCAAGACCAGCCTGAGCAACATGGGAAACTTGTCTCTACTAAAAATACAAAAGATTAGCTGGATGTGGTGGCACACACCTGTACCCCCAGCTACTTGAGCGGCTGATGTGGGAGGATTGCCTGAGTCTGGGAAGTCAAGGCTGCAGTGGGCAGAGATTGCACCACTGTACTCCAGCCTGGGCATCGGAGTGAGACCAAATAAATAAATAAATAAATTACACACACACACACACACACACACACACACACACACACACGCACACACACGGTCTCTTCATCTACAGACACAGGGAATGGGTCAGATTTGGCCACAGGCTATAGTTCACCAGTCCCTGATACAAAGGATAACTAAAAATCTTCAGGAGTGGCCGGCATGCTGGCTCACACTTGTAATCCCAGCACTTTGGGAGGCCAAGGCAGGCAGATTACCTGAGGCCAGGCAGTTCGAGACCAGCCTGGCCAACATGGGGAAACCCCATCTCTACTAAAAAAAAAAAAAAATTATCCAGGTGTAGTGGTACACAGCTGTAATCCCAGCTACTCAGCTAATTGGGAAGCTGAGGCAGGAGAATCACTGGAACCCAGGAGATAGAGGCTGCAGTGAACTGAGATCGCACCATTGCACTCCAGCCTGGGTAACAGGAGTGAAACTCCATCTCAAAAAAATAAAATAAAAAATGCTTCAGGAGTACATGAGAAATCAGACAGAGGGAAGATGACTTCCTGGGATGAGAGCTGAGCTCAAAGTGAGGAGACTTCAAAAATGAAGTAGCAGGGGAAAGGGAAATCCAAGGAGAGAGGACAGTAGGAGCTAGAGCCAGAGGCAGGAAAGGCCAGCACCCATAGAGAGCCTGAGGGGTGGTGGGAATTACATTTGTAAGTGTAGCAGTTATATTCCTCAAATATTTTGAGGGCTTGTGAAGTAGCAGGCACTGTGCTAAGCCACTAGGGACAAGAATAAGGGAAGAACAAGGAGAGATCCCCGAACTCCAGGACAGTAGAGACTGGAAGGGGTGACAGATACACGAACAGGACATCACACAATCAATTCAGTAAGAGAAAATCAGGGAAGGCTCCCAGCAAAGGTAAATTGAGAAATTAACTTTTTTTCTTTTATTATAAATTCTTCATTTAATGTTTGATTGAACAGGTAAATATATGCTACAAAATCTAAAAGGCACAAAATGGGTTACAGTGAAGATTCTCTCTCTCAAACTCTATCCCTCAGGCCTTCTCAGTATCCCCTCCCCAGAGATAACCAATGTCACTGATTTGTTCTGGATTCTTCTAGACACAGCCTATGCAGATCCAAGCAGATGAGTATGTTTTCACATTACTACTCAGGTGATCTGAGCTGAACTTTAAGAATGAATTTTCCCGAAAAGGGAGTATAGAGAATGAAAGGAAGAGAATAGCAACTGAGTGAAAGAGAAAGATGTTGCAAAGATGGGAAGTGGGGAGGGCAGGAGATGGCACCTTGTGTCGATTGGGGAACACGTAACACGCTCTCCTGTGTTGCTGAGAGATGATGCATGAGGCAGAGGCCAGACACAGTGGCTCATGCCTATAATCTCAGCACTTTTGGAGGCCAAGGCAGGAGGATCATTTGAGCCCAGGAATTCAAGACCAGCCGGGGCAACTTAACGAGACCCTGTCTCTACAAAAAATTTAAAAATTAGCCAGATGCAGTGGCATATGCCTGTGGTCTCAGCAACTCAGGAGGCTGAGATGGGGGGATTGCTTGAGCCCAGGAGTTTGAGGCTGCAGTGAGCCACGATCATGCCACTTCACTCTAGCCTGAGCAACAGAGTGAGAACTTGTCTCAAAAGAAAAGTGTAAGTCAGAAACGTAGGAGGGGCCAGATCATAGTAAGACTTGATGCTGTGGAACACAGATTTACTCTAGTTGGAAGCCAGAATTGAACAGAGACTTTTATAAGCACAAGAGTAACATGACAATTGATGTTTTAGGATGATCATTTTAACAGTTTCCAGAGGATAAATATCAAAGTGAGCCTTGAATGCCAAATAAAAAAGTTGAACTTCTTTCATTCAGTAAGTGGGAACGAATGAAGCTTTTTCAATAGGGGAACGGCGATACCAGCGGTGTGACTTAGACAAATGAATCTATCAACATTATCAGCAGCGTGCCGTTCGTAATATCATGTCATGTTAGATGAAGAATAACTGAGATAAACCCAAGTAAGTGACAATCCACCCATCAACCCTCAGCAGAAAAGTAGGTCTTTTGTCTGCTTTTTAATTTGAAGGGAGAAATTATATTAGCTATCTATTGCTACATAACAACTTATTCCAAAACTTAGTGGCTTAAAACAACACACGTTTATTAGGTCAGTTTCCGTGGGTCAGGACTCTGGGCACAGCTTAGCTGAGTCCTCTGCTCCATGGTCTCTCACAGGCTATAATGGAGATGTCAGTCAGGACTGGGATTTCATCTGAAGGTTCTACTGGGGAAGGATCTGCTTCCACACTCACTTACATGATGGTTGGCAGGATCCAGTTCACTGAGGCTCTCAGTTCCTGGTTGGCTGTTGGCCAGCAGCCACCCTCAGTTCCTTGGCATGTAGATCTCTCCTGCATGGCAAGTTGTTTCGTAAAAATGTACAAGCTGAGAAGGCAATAGAGAGTCTGCTAGCAAGATGGGAGTTAACACTTTTATAACCTAATTAGAGAAGTGATAGCTTATCATCTTTACCTTTTCTGTTGGTTAGAAGCAAGTTGCTAAGTCTAGCCCATACTCAAGGATAGGGCATACACAAATACAAGAAGATAGGATAGTTGGGGAGCAACTTAGAAGCTCCTGCAAGTATTCTGCAAACCAGGACAACGAAGTCTGTTCCTGCAAGTATTTTGCAAACCAGGACAAGGCTGGGAGGAATAAAGCCTGTATTGTTCTCAGCGTGACCCAGCCAGGAAATCACCTTGCTCTCCCCTGGCCTGCTGGCTACCACCCTCATTACCATCACTGCCTTGCGGCTGTCATTTTTGTCCACTTCTCCTAATGACAAAATGCCTCCCTCTTGAAGTCACAGCATCTGGGAACATTTATATGCAAGCCGTGTTGGGCTGAATCTCCCTGCTGGAGTCAGATTGTTGTGAAAAGCTTCCTCCCCACTGCTGTTGCTACGATTTCTAACATGCACTGACTGAGGAAACATCTTTAAAAGTGAAGATAAATTCTTAACCAGCCCCTTACTTTTTTAAGCAGAATAGACTAGTTGATTTGGTGAAGGAGTTGCCTCGATTCCTAGCACTGATTTCCAAACCGTAGCATTGCCTTACGGCAAACAACTCACAGAAAGCCTGGAGGAACTCAGCACTCAGATCCCAGGCTATGTCAATGGTGATTCCAAACAACTCGGGGCAGATAGACAGGACAGCTGCTGCCACTGAGTATGTATATGGTGTGCCAGGGACTGGGTTAAGAGCCTGATCTTCATTATCTTGTTTTAGTTCACCAACTGAACAGAGTTCATGCTACTATCCCCATATGACAGAGGAGGAACCTGAGACCCAGAAAGATTAGATACCATGCGTGGATACTCCCAGCTAGTAAGTGGCAGTACCAGGATTCAAACGTAGCCAGTCCGATTCAAAAGCCTTGCACTGTTAAATTGGGGGCCAGCAATAAATTATCTTTATGAATAGTCATATTTTATTCTGAATTATAAGGAGGACTCATCAGCTAAACATAATTTGGGGAGAGGTGAGAGAAAGGTATCACCTAAAAGAAATTCACTTAAAATGAAAATTACAGTGTCAGTGTAAAAGTGGAGGGAAATTTTTTTAATTAGAACTGTATCTGTTAAGAGTAAAAGAGGAAAAGCTTATTTTAAAACAGAATCTTAGGTGAACTGTCAGCAAACTTTTTCTGGAAGGGCCAGATACCATAACTGTCACCAGACTTTTTCTGGAAGGGCCAGATAACAAATATTTTTCTCTTTGTGGGCTATGAGGTCTCTGCTACAACTACTCAAATCTGTCATTGTGGTATATAAGCCACCACAGACAGTAACTAAATGAATGGACATAGCTGTGTTCCAATAAAGTTTTATTTACAAAATCAGATGGTGGGCCAGATTTGACCCTCAAGCTGTAAATTGTTAACTGCTTATTTAGATGATAATATTACTGTATACGAATTCTTCGAAAAAACAAGCATCATGTAGTTTTAACGTAATATTTCTGACAAAATATGTAACATTTCATGTGTTTACAATCATAGCATAAAACGGCACAATTCCTTTCTGTTGACACCTGTAGTTTTATCAAAAGAGAAAGAGTTGTGAAAAACTATTTGAAGGCCTTATTGCTTTTCTCAACATCTCTGTCAATCCTTTGATAGTCAAATAATTATCTCTTGAAACCGTCATAACATCATCCTTCCGGATTTTCTTTTTCAGTTTTAAGCTACTTTCCTGCTAGATCCCTGTTTCTACATAACTCTGCATAATTTTCTGGCATCTTTTCGTCGACTTTAGGAAATCCTGTGCATTTGTAAGATTCACTGTTTACTTTCAAGAAGCTTTTTATTGTGTTTGCCTATTCGCTAGGTGGACATCCAATGGGCAACAAGAGAGGAACAGCAACTAAAACTGTACATAATGAGCAAAAAAGATGCTGAGCCAGGAAGAATTTGAGTAGGAACTAATTTTGTGACAATCGTGTCATTGGTGAATATTTCCTGTGTTGCCACAATTTCAGCTTTCCTCCGCAACTGGGCACCTGTAGGTTCTCAAATAATAAAACGTAATGAAGATCTTTCCTGTGTAATTTATCCATGTATTTTATGCAAACATTATTCTCTTGCATTCAATTTTTCTGTGATATCTATCATTTATTGAGCATCTACTCTGTAAAAAAACAAAAAAGTCATTTTACTTATGTAAACATCCCTCTTTCCAAATTCTTACTGTCCACACTGAGTAACCAAATAAGTTGAGATCAATTTTCCAATATAATTCTTATGATCTAAACTCATGAGCTGAATAGCTTCAGAAAGCACTATATTCCTTGCTCTACAAACTTACTGTTTTTAGTCTCGAGATCCTCTGTATCTTTGGCTAGGAAGGCGTATTTGTTTGTTTTTCCCGTCTCTTCCAGCAACTGAAAAGAGTCTTTTACTATCATCATCTTACAGGTCAAGATTCTGATACCCGAAATAAGGAAGTAACTTGCCCAAGGTCTCCTGGGCAGTCACTGGTAAAGTGAGAGTCAAAGCCAAGTCATGCTGGCTCCAAAGCCCATGATCTTTCTTCCACATGCCTTTTATTTATTTTTTTTTATTTTTTATTTTTTGAGACAGTCTCGCTCTGTCGCCTCGACTGGAGTGCAGTGGCACAATCTCAGCTCTCTACAACCTCCACCACCGGGTTCAAGCGATTCTTATCCCTCAGCCTCCCGAGTAGCTGAGATTATAGGTGCACACCACCACACCCAGCTAACTTTTGTATTTTTAGTAGAGACAGCGTTTCACCATGTTGGCCAGGCTGGTCTCAAACTCCTGACTTCAAGTGATCCACCCACCTGAGCCTCCCAAAGTGCTGGGATTACAGGCGTGAACCACCGTGCATGGCCACATGCCTTTTCAACATGGAATTCACATAGATGAAAAGACCAGCATAGTCTTCTATCACAAAGTCAAAATTACAGATTCCTATGTGCTTTAAGTCATATTTAAATTGATAAAGCTAATTTTACATCATAAGCAGTGATGTTGACATTTTAAAACATTACACAATGCAGATTTCAGTGCTGAAGGAAATGGAATTTGAGTATAACTTCTCTGCTTATAATTACAGTCATTCTCAAACTGTGGTCCCAGAAGAGCAGCATCAGTATTACCAATAAACGTGTTAGAAATGCAGCTCTAGAGCCCCAGCCCAGATAAGCTGAATCAGAAACTCTGGGAATAAGGCCCATCGATTTATATTTTAGCAAGTCCTTCACGTGATTCTGCTGCGTGTCCAAACTTGAGAATCACTGAATTACAGAATGAACAACCCGTAGTCTTTGGTGATTCTTATAATAAGAACCAGAATTTATAGGTGTCAGAAGTCCAATGACTTGTTGACGGTCAGAAAGCTCTGATTAATGCTCTTATTTACCTTCTAGTAACTTCATTCATCTAACAAATAGATTCTCAGCCCCAACTCTGAGTCAGGCATGATGTCAGGCACCAGGAACAAGGTAGAGAAGAAAGAGAGGGCCCTAATCTCTAACGTGGGTGACAGACCAGAACACGGTCAATTCCAGGACAGCATCGTCCGTGCCTTGCAGGATAAACACAGGGTGCTAGAGGCAAGAGGTTGTACTTAATCCAGCCCTGCACACCAGCGAAGATTTCCAGATTAAACAATTCAAGAGGGTAGGAGTCCAGAACGTTCTGAGAAGGCCTAGTGCCATGGGAGGTTATTTTGTCTCTCCCACACATGCACAGCCTGCTTGAAGCAGCTTCAGATGGAGGAAGGGCGTCGGGGGTGCCGAAAACTCAACCTGTTGCTTCCAACTTGCTGGAACACTTATCTCCGACACGCATTAAAAACATATGGAAGGTCAAAGCTCCATGTGTTCGCTTGGTAGGGGAGCAGAAAATTGGATACACAAATAGGCGCACCTCCCTGATCCCAACTGCTGGACTCGTATTGCCAA
Organism: Saimiri boliviensis; assembly: GCF_048565385.1. Classification (NCBI taxonomy): domain Eukaryota; kingdom Metazoa; phylum Chordata; class Mammalia; order Primates; family Cebidae; genus Saimiri; species Saimiri boliviensis. The sequence continues at coordinate 56,830,735 of NC_133456.1, read as the reverse complement.
TTTACGTAATTTCCTGTGCTTACTTCAAAATAGTGAGGGGGGCAGGAGACATTGTGAACACCATAATAAGGCTGCTTAGGCTAACAGCTGCTAGCACATTCACTGCCTTCTTCCTTGATTAAAAAAAAAAAAATACAGTAGAACCTGAGGGGAAATGCGTCATTTGAGAAAGGAATGAATAGTTTCTTCTTAAGAGAAATCAATTTAGATCCAACAAGCCATTCACAAAACAGGCTCCCACTTACTCACTCCTTCATCTGGCAAAAGTGCTTTAGATGCCTACTCTGTGCTGGCACTGAGCTAGGTGCTGGAGAAAGGACAAACACAGGAAGGGCCCTGACTGCACGAAGATTAAAAGACAGAAACTGAACACTATTTTTTAAATTTATTTATATTATTTTAGGCAGGTCTCGCTCTGTCACCCACGCTGGAGTGCAGTGGTGTGATCAGACCTTCCTGCAGCCTCGATCCCCTGGACTCAAGCAATCATCCCATCTCACCCTCCTGAGTAGCTAGGACTACAGACATGCACCGCCACATTGGCTATTTGGTTTTTTAAATTTTTCTAGAGACAGGGTCTCACCATGTTGCTCAGGCTATCCTCAAGCAATCCTCCCACCCTGGCCTTCCAAAGCGTTGGGATTATAGGCACGAGCCACCATGCCTGGCCTGAACACTACTTTAAATGCGATACATGTTTAAAAAAGAAAAATGTTATTAAATAGTTCTACCATAAAGACACATGCTGATACATGTTTAAAAGAAAAAAAAGTTATTAATTGGTTCTACCTTAAAGACACACCCACGTGTACGTTTACTGCAGCACTATTCACAGTAGCAAAGACACGGAATTAACCTAAAAGCCCATCAGTAGTAGACTGGCTAGGCCAGGCATGGTAGCTCACACTTGTAATCCCAACACTTTGGGAGGCTGAGGCAGGTGGATCACTTGAAGTCAGGAGTTTGAGACCAGCCTGGCCAACATGGTGAAACCCCCTCGTCTCTACTAAAAATACAAAAATTAGTTAGACATGGTGGCGGGTGCTTGTAATCCGGCACTCAGGAGGCTGAGGTAGGAAAATCACCTGAACACAGGAAGCAGAAGTCTCAGTGAGCAGAGATGGTGCCACTGCCTCCAGCCTGGGTGACAGAAGAAGACTATCTCAAAAGAAAAAAAAAAAAGTAGTAGACTGGATAAAGAAAATGTATGTATGCCATGGAATACTATGCAGCCATAAGAAAGAAAAAGATCATCTCCTTTGCAACAACATGAATAGAGCTGGAGACCATTATCATAAACAAACCAACACAGGAACAGAAAACCAAATACCACATGTTCTCACTTATACATGGTAGCCAAACAATGAGAATGCATGGATACAAAGAGAGGAACAACAGACACCCAGGCCTGCTTGAGCGTGGAGGGTGGGAGGAGGGAGAAGATTTAAAAAAAAAAAAAAAAATCTATTGGGCACTATGCTTTTTACCTGGGTGACTAAATAATCTGTACACCAAATCCCCACGACACACAGTTTACCTATATGACAATCCTGTACGGGTACCCTTAAACCTAAAATAACAGTAAAAAAAGAAAGTTCTATGCAGGGCTGACATTCAGTAAGCACATACCAGTACAAATAAAGATTGTTAGCATGTTGAAATGTTTCTTTACTGGTTTATGAATTATATATGTTTTTTACTAATATCAACCAGAGATGGGCACAGCAGGGAAAGCAGGGCCTAGAACAGAACCTGGAGGGGCACTGCAGCACCCACCCAAAACTATAGAGATGGGGGAAAAAAGTCTGTTTTCAGGGGTTAGAGACAGGGTGGGAGGTGGAGAGGAGATGGTTGAGTCTTACCATGAAAGAGTAGCACAGGCTGGGCGCAGTGGGAGGCCGAGGCAGGTGGATCACCTGAGGTCAGGAGTTCAAGACCAGCCTGACCAACAAGGTGAAACCCCGTCTCTACTAAAAATACCAAAATTAGCTGGGTATGGTGGTGAGCACCTGTAATTCCAGCTACTCAGGAGGCTGAGGCAGGAGAATCTCTTGAACCCGGGAAGCAGGGGTTGCAGTGAGCTGAGATCACGCCATTGCACTCCAGCCTGAGTAACAGAAAAAGACTCCATCTAAAAAAAAAAAAAAAAAAAAAAGATCTTTGTGGTGACAGAGCAGTCCTGAGTCTCGGTTGTGGTGCTGGATATACAAATCTACATATATGATATAATTGCATAGAAGTACATGCACACACACAATGTATAAGTGTAAAGTGCACGTAAAACTGCTGAAATCCAAATAAGGTCTGTGGATTATACCAATACTGCTGTACTGATTTCACATTGCACTGTAGGTATGTAAATGTTTCCATTGGAGGAAACCAGGTGATGAGTACACAGGGCATCTGTTTTAAGTTTGCAACTTGCTATGAATCAGTAATTATTTTTTTAATAAATAGATTTTAAAGTAGTTTTAAAACATGTAAAAATTTTAAAATAGTTTTAAAAAATAATTTGGAAATTATAGCAATGATCTGATGAACAACTTAAGCTGCAATATATTACTTGTCAGCAGATTTGTTCAACATATAGTTTCATTTATTTAGAGAATTAAAGGGTGCTATAGACTGAATTGTGTCCTCCCAAACTTCATACATTGAAGCCCTAGTTCCCAATATGGCGCAGATAGGGCCTTTGGAAGTAATTGAGTTCAGATGAGGTCATGAGGGTGGGGCCCTTGTGATGGAATTAGTGCCCTTACAAGAAGAGACACCAGAGATATTCTCTCTTCTTTCTCTCTGTTTCTCTTTGTCATGTGAGGACATATCAAGAGAGCCCTCACCAGAATCCAACTATGCTGGTTCCTGATCTCAGACTCCCGTCTTTAGAACAATGAGAGAAAATATGTCTGTTGCTTAAGCCACGCAGCCTATATGGTGGCCCAAGCTGACCAAGCCAAAGCTGACCAAGGCAAAGGGAGATCATTGTTCATTCATTCATCCATTTGCTCATTCATGTCTTTGTTCATATTACCCAGCAGTGACTGCATCTTTGGACTATCACCTCTGGTCCTTAGGACCATAAAACACACAGGGTTTATGGTCCAGGGCTTGTTTCCTTATAGGCACTCCCTATTGCTAGAGAAAGAGAAAAGTGACCTGGGTCCTTTCAAGATCAGTTTATTCAAAAAGGAAATAATTTTTTAAAAAATACTCAATATGCAAAAGTCTTGCGAAGAAAATCCACAGAACATGTCAAAGGCTGAGGGAGTCTACCCTTGGAAAGGTGTCCCCTAGGAAGCAAAAGGAAGTCTCAGCCCTCCTCAGAAGGTGTAAGCCAGGAAGCATAAGGAAACCCCAGACGAGGGCTAACTGGGGATTTAAAGAGGATGCTCCCTTTTAGGCATGTGGATCCTGAAGAAATGATAAGAGCAGATGAGTTGGAAAGACTTAGGGAAGAGACAGGAAGAATACAAACAAGTCGGTGAAGACGCAGCAGAGGCAAAGACATTCTCACAGCCGGCCATAGCCTGTGTGCCTTAGGCCTTCCATTCATTTTTGTCTGATATTAAAATCTGGTCCCTGCTTGCTTTCTGTTGGCAAAAAATAAATAAATAAATAAACAAAAACAAACAAAACACGACACAGAAGGCTTCCCTAGATAAAACACAAACTCTAGGAGAGACCCACAGACAGTAGCCAGGAGAGATGGGTAAAGGGGACTGAGCCAGGCAGAGAGAACAGAATGTGTGAAGGCCCTGAAGCGGGGCAGAGCACAGAGACAAGAGGAATCCTGCATCAAAGCCACAGAGAGAGCAAAGGGCAGTGGGAGATGAGAAGCAGCTGAGGAGGTAGCCAAGGGCCGGGTCTCCAGGGGCCTTCTGGATCAGTGACTACACATGCTGATTCTTCTGGGACAGCCTCTGTTGCCCTGGCATGATTTTCTCTGCACCCATTTTCACTTTCAAAAATGTCCTTTGACTATATTTCAATAAAGTGGGTTTTTAAAAATATTTTTTTAAGTCCTTTGGTTGATCACTTTAAGAGTCACCCCACATTTGGGCCATAGGTTACCTTGGGATGATGGGCAGCATTGCAGGATTTTCAGCGAGAGTGTGAGGTTCACATTTTTACTTTAGAAAGATCTTTCTGCCTCCAGGGTTAGAGCTACTGCTGAAAGGGAAAATAAGCTGACCAGAAGATATTTGCTTATTCTCCACAGGGAGAGGAAAAAAAGGGGGGCTGGGGTGGGTAAGGGATGGAGAGAGGCTGCCAGGCCTTCACCACCTAAGGAAATCTTTGGGCCATACTCTACCTCAACGCCAAGCCCTCTGGCAGCCCCCCACCTTCCCACATCCCAACCCCACCTACCCCAACTCCCACCCTGCCACCTCCCATCCACTCTAGACAAAAATCAGCCTAACAAAGGACAACCCTGGAAGGGGGTGAATAGAAAACAGGGTTTCTGTCCTTTATTGCTTCTGCTGACTTGCTCATATTCAGAGCTGGGGCTAAAGAGCCTGTGGATCTCCAATCTGGACACCCCTCTGCCCATCCTTATGCCTGAATTTCCCTGCGTAACAGTTAGAAGCTAGTGTTATCTTTGCGGTGAATGTCCCAACGCTTGAAATATCATTATGAGCAGAGATTTTCTGCAAGGTTAGAAAATCAGGCTTTCTCACAATTTCCCTCCTGCACGTTCTAACCAACTCAGTTGAGTGACCCAAGCTTCCACTTCAGAGTGCTCTGCTTCCTTTGTTACAGAACTCCCTATGAATCAATGAAATGTCTCCAAGAAATTCTGCCTTCTCTTCTTTATCTTTTTATCTTCATCCTCGCCCCGCCATCCATTGGCCTTTGCCAACTACACAAGTTGTTATGGATTGGTGATTTTTTTAACATCACCCAAGACTTTCCTCTGTGAGCTTGGCTTCAACTCTGTTCTCAAGAATTTGTTATATGCAATATTCATTGTTACACAAAGCACCGTCAGAGAAGGAAACATGACTAATTTTCCATCTTTAATCCACCTTTAAAGCTCAATCCTTTTTTTAGTGTAAAACCAAGGTGGTTTCCTGTCCCTTTAAGTCAGGCCTTGCCGAGAGTGGATCTGAGTTTGTACTGGCATGATCTTGAAAAGAGAATTATTTCCCGACCTTGCTAGGGAAAGAAAGCTCTCTGGCTATTCGTTGGAGAAGGCAATTTTGATGTAAACTGACATCTCTCAGATGCCCATCTTGGGAATATTCTATGTGAAACCCAAAATTTCTGGCAGCTGAAACCCCAGCCCAACTGCCAGACCCTGGGCAGAGATAAAAGAATGTGGATGAGTGGCAGGCAGATGGGGTTTCAACAAGAGGCCTTTTCTCTGGGCCCAATGAGATGAGCTGGGGAAGGGGTCAGGGAGGATGAGGGGGGAAGAGCAGTGTCTCACAGTGAGGGAATCAACAAAAAAGGCAGTTTTTCGGCTTTTCATTGAGAGGGCCTGTTTCCCGTGTTTTCCAGCCCATTTTGAGCACTATTCATTGAGAGGCGCCTTTCTTCTGAAGTCTTTTATCCCAGGACGCTGAAAGCGTTCCCGTGTCCTCTCTGCAAAGAGGATTCTCCCACACTCCAGCCCAGACCCCGGCAGACTGGCCCCCATCAGTTCCAGGCCTGCTGAGCACAGTGGCTTCCTCTTCCATGTCAGAAGCAGTTTTCGTCGTTTCTTTTGCTTACGTGCTTAAAACCAGGAATTTAAAAATTAGAAAAGGTAATTTCAAAAAGCAGAAGCAAATAAAGGGCTTTTCTTCTTTTCTTTATTGTTTTGCTCTTTGGGAGAGAATATACAGGGGTTAAAATAGGGAAAATGTGTTGGTATTTTTGTTTGTGTTGGGTTTTGTTTTGTTTTGTTTTGTTTTGTTTTGTTTTGTTTTGTTTTGTTTTTTGAGACAGAATCTGGCTCTGTCACCCAGGCTGGAGTGCAATAGCATGATCTCAGCTCACTGCAACCTCACCTCCTGGGTTCAAGCAATTCTCGTGCCTCAGCCTCCCTAGTAGCTGGGATTACAGGTGTGCACCACCAACCCCAGCTAATTTATTATTACTATATATATATTATTTTTGTATATTTAGTAGAGAAACAGATTTTCACCATGTTGGCCAGGCTGGTCTCGAAATCCTGGTTTCAAGTGATCCGCTGGCCTCAGCCCCCCAAAGTGCTGGGATTACAGGTGGGAGCCACCATGCCTGGCCTGGAAAAATGTGTTTTAATTCACTTTGATTCGTTTTCTTATATATTCCATATAATTGGAGAACTACATTTATCTTTTCTTTAATAATTAAAATCAAAAGGAAAGTCATCACTTTCCTTCCTCATCAGGTTTTCAGAACTTCTGATACTTGAAATATGGATGTATTTAAATCTAGACCTGACAAACAAGCCAGGGTGCATTATGGTAACACACAGGACAGCTTTCTCCTTCTCCGCAGCCAGCTGCCAGGATGGAAACCCCAGCTCCCCTGCCTTCTGGCTGTGACCTTGAGCGAGTTGTTTTATCTCCCTAAACATCAGTTTTCTCCATCAAGAAATTGGGATAATAATAGTACACATTGTTATGAGGATTAATTGGGGTATGGACTAGGAGATGCTCAAGAAATATTAACTTTTATCTTCACTACATAACTATTTACTGTATATTAACACACTCATGTGTTGCTTAACAACAGAACAGGGATATGTTTTGGTAAAAGCAGTTTTGCTATTGTGAGAACATTCTAGGATGTACTTACAGTGCAAACCTGGATGATATAGCCTACTACACACCTATGGCATACCCTACTGCTCCTAGCTACAAGCCTGTAGATGTTGCTGCTGTCTTGAATACTATAAGCACTGTAACACAATGGTAAGCATTTGTGTATCTGAATATGTCTAACTATAAAAATGGTACACAAAAATTATGGTACTATAATCTTTTTCTTTTTTTTTTTTTTTTTTTTTTTTTTTTGAGATGACATCTCACTCTGTCACCAGGCTGGAGTACAGTGGCACAATCTTGGCTCACTGCAACCTCCAACTCCCAGGTTCAAGTGATTCTTCTGCCTCACCCTCCCAAGTAGTTGGGACTACAGGTGCGTATCACCATGCCCAGCTAATTTTTTTTTCTTTTTTTTTTGTATTTTAGTAGAGACGGGTTTCAACATGTTGGCCAGGATGGTCTCAATCTCCTGACCTTGTGATCCACCCACCTTGGCCTCCCAAAGTGCTGGGATTACAGGTGTGAGCCACCACGCCTGGCCTAGTATTATAATCTTATGGGATCACCACCATGCATGTGGTCCATTGTTGACCAAACATCATTGTATGGTATGTAAGTGTGCATATATATATACACATACAAATGCATATACATACATGTACTTATATATACATATGTGTGTGTGTGTATGTGTGTGTGTGTGTGTGTGTGTGTGTGTGTGTGTGTGTGTATTTCTTTCTGGGCAAAGATTGATTACCCTTCATTTTTCTAATAATTTTTTTAATAAATGGAAAGCTGGTACCCTTGCATCTGAGGCCAGTTCACTTGTTGCAGCATTTGGCCCCACCTGAGGCCCTTTGGCAGGGATAGGTCCTAGATAGCATGGCTCACAGGACAGAGCTCCAAAGCAATGGGTTTTGGGAATTGCTCACTTAAATAAATATGAGTCTCTGGATTATTTTTTCTTTCAAAGAAATTTCCAGAATAAAAAACAGGACATCTTAGCTAAAGGAAAGTCCCAAAGCCTCTGTGCATACTTCCATCATTGCACTGAAGAACGGTTGGGTGGGACATCCCAATTCTGTAGCCCCTGGAGCCCTTCCTTCTTCCTTTGGGGTCCCAAAGTCATTCAAGGTCAGGTGGGCCTCCAAAAAGTTAATCACCCTTTATAACCAAATCTAAACACTTGTCCCGAGGGAGAATGGATTTTCCAAAGCCCTGCCCATGGGTTTTCCAATGTCCCAATTTTATGCTTGTTATTATGACTTAGAAAAGCTTGCTGGGTTTGTTTTGAAGACAAGGGAAAAAATAACATTACGCTATTTTAAACGGCTGCAAATATTTCAAATATGACCCAAGGCAGTAAAAATGCTGTATTTCCCAAACCACAAACCCTACTCCTTGTTAAAATCCAATTGCCATCTGAGTGTGGGATGAAGAGGAGGGATGCCAAGGCCATGGAGCATCGTACATTTCATCTTTCTTTGGGTGACTGCAAAATAACTGTTTTCTCCACCACTTTCATTTCTGCATTTCACAGCCTGAGTTCATAAAACTGCTGAAAAAACATACTCCAACCGTGATTTAGGCTTTACCCTTGTGATGTTTGAGACCCTGCAGCTTTTAGATCTCATTATGACTTTGTTTGGGAGGACAGGGCTCGGAAAGGACGGAGAAGGGAATGCTGGTCATCTCCGATACATCTTTTGACGTTGGAGATGGAAAAGAACAGGTGATTTTAAGAGTGGCTTCCATTGTTTTCTTCCTGTTTTTCTCTAGTGCTCAGAGCACAAGGACTAATGCTGGTTTATTTGGGGGTATGCTGTGCCAAGCACAGTGTCTGACACTGAATATTCGACAGACATTCATTGAATGAATGATCAATTTAAAGAACGAGGCCTAAAAGGGAAACAAAATTGGCACAACTAGCTTTATTTTTACTATATTTAAGAAAGTGGACTGTTTTATGTTAACTGTATAGTTTAAAATTTAAACACAATATTTGGGCCTACATAAATAGTTGGAAAAGGTAAAATGTCATAACACTGGGTGTTTGTTATTAAAGTTGGAACTTGCCTTTGGATTATGACAACTTGATTTAAAACAAGGAATGGATTGTTCCTTGCTCTGCCTGCTCTAAATTTCAGGGGTTTGCAACATCAGATCTTTCTTTGGGATATAAACAGATGGTGCCAAAGGGTGGGTGCCTTGTGGAGTCGTTGCATCTGAGCATTGACCTTTCTGGGTGGTTGAAGATAAGATGGAGAGAAACTGACCCCAGACCCAGCATAGAGCAAATCTGATGGCAAACCCACCTACCCTGTGGTGTCCCACATTAAAACCAGCTACTTCTCTCAAAGTTCCATCAGTGGAAGACTGGAACATAACTAGGCAGTAATAAGGAACAGAGAAGTGACTTTTTTTCTCTTAACTTTTTAATTAAAAATTCAAGGATATGTGTGTTAGAGTTGTATGACTTGTACCTCAAGAGGACAGTTTTTTCTCTTCGCCTCAGCAGCCCACCCAAACACACACAAGACCTGCGTAATGTCAGCCTTTATGACTATCACAGAGCAGCAAGACTTGAGTATGAGGAGGAAGGCTGTCCTCCCCTCCAGGAGGCTTGGAATTCTAAGGCCCCACCGTGTTCATGTAGTCACATTTTATCTTCCATTAAGCCCCTTCTTTATAAGCTCCATCTTTGATCACTGCCTGTCCACTGAAGTATCTGAGATGTGCTGCATTCTTAAAATTAAGAGTTCTGTTGAAAGGTTGGTTAACAGATAGAAAACTACAACTAGACAGGAGAAATGAGTTCTGGTGTCCTGCCGTGCTATAGAGTGAATGTGGTTAACTATAATTTATTGTATATTGTCAAATAACTAAAAGAGCGGATGGGGGATTGTTTGGTGTTTTGAGACAGGGTCTCACTCTGTCACCCAGGCTGCAGTGCAGTGGCATGGTCATGGCTCACTGAAGCCTTGACATCCCAGGCTTAAGCAGTCCTCCCACCATAGCCTCCTGAGTAGCTGGGACTGCAGGTGCATGCCACCACACTCAGCTAATTTTGTGTATTTTTAGTAGAGATGAGGTTTTAACATATTGCTGAGGCTGGTCTCAAACTCCTGGACTCAAGTGATGCCTCTGCCTCAGTTTCCCAAAGTGCTGGGATTACAGGTGTGAGCCACCATGCCCAGCTGAGAGGGGATTCTGAATGTTCAAACATAAAGAAATAATAAATGGTTGAGGTGGAGGATATGCTAATACCATGATTTGATCATTATACATGGTGTAAATGATGTACAATGATTACGTATCAACTAAAAATAAAAGAAAGTACTGTTAAAGGAAAACAAAACGGCAAATAAACCACAAGTTGAAGGGAAAGAGACTTCTGGAAGAATGAGATCAGGTTCAGATCCCAACCCACCACTTGCTGACTATGTGGATTTAGGCAAATCACTTGTTGCATGGAGCCTCCCTCTATTGCCTCATATATAAATACAGAAATAAAAAGAGTGCCTTCCCCATGGAGTGGTTGTGAGACCTGAATGACATAATTCATTAAAGTACTTAGCAAACTCCGTGGCACATAGGAAGTGCTCGGTGAAGGTTAAGAACAAAAGTTAGTAAATGAGACATATTAAATTAAAACTCTAGGCCTACCCTAGGACCACAGCAGTGGAATTTTCTACAAAGAAGCTTGGTAGAGGGAGGCACTCAACCTGTTTCCACCCAGGAGGGGGTTGATACTGTTCTGACAACAACCAAGCCTCAAGGAAAAAACACCCAATGCCACCATCTGGGTTTCCATGCTCTGCTCACCTGGTTTCCAATTAGCACCTTATTAGGCTGCACACCTGGGGTGTGACTTTAAGCTCTACCAGCAATTCTTTAACCCTATCCTGAGCTTTTCCTGCAGATGGGCAGAGCTATTTAAGAATCTCCTCCTCACCATTTGGAGGGATAAAACTAAGGGAAGGGCCCTGTTTGTGAATTCTAGACCCTTAGTGAGGGTTTCTTCACCATTTCCTGGATATGAACTTTTCGCCAGTCTGCTGAAGCCTGGGGACCCCTTCTCACAATAAGGTTTTGAAATGCATAAAACAACATAAACAGAACTGTCAAAGAAAAAATTATATTAAGACACAGTATTTAAAATTTAAAATCATAATTTTTTATTGCATTTTAGGTTTTGGAGTACATGTGAAGAACGTGCAAGATTGTTGCATAGGTACACACGTGGCAGTGTGATTTGCTGCCTTCCCTTCACCTATATCTGGCTTTTCTCACCGTGCTCTCTCTCCCTAACTCCCCATCCCCTGCTGTCCCTCCCCTATTTCCCCGCCAACAGACCCCAGTGTGTAGTGCTCCCCTCCCTGCGTCCATGTGTTCTCATTGTTCAACACCCACCTATGAGTGAGAACAGGCAGTGTTTGATTTTCTGCTCTGGTGTCAGTTTGCTGAGAATGATGGTTTCCAGGTTCATCCATGTCCCTACAAAGGACATGAACTCATCATTTTTGATGGCTGCATAATATTCCATAGTGTATATGTGCCATGTTTTCCCTGTCCAGTCTATCATCGATGGGCATTTGGGTTGGTTCCAGGTCTTTGCTATTATAAACTGTGCTGCAATGAACATTCGTGTGCACATGTCCTTATAGTAGAATGATTTATAATCCTTTGGATATATACCCAGTAATGGGATTGCTGGGTCAAATGGAATTTCTATTTTTATGTTATTGAGGAATCACCACACTGTCTTCCACAATGGTTGAATTAATTTACACTCCCACCAACATGTAAAATTGTTCCTATTTCTCCATATCCTCTCCAGCATCTGTTGTCTCCAGAGTTTTTAATGATCGCCATTCTAACTGGTGTGAGATGGTATCTCAATGTGGTTTTGATTTGCATTTCTCTAATGACCAGTGATGATGAGCATTTTTTCATGTGTGTTGGCCTCATATATGTCTTCTTTTGTAATGTGTCTGTTCATATCCTTTGCCCACTTTTGAATGGGCTTGTTTGTTTTTTTCTTGTAAATCTGTTTTAGTTCTTTGTAAATTCTGGATATCAGCCCTTTGTCAGATGGGTAAACTGCAAAAAATTTTTTCCCATTCTGTTGTTTGCCATAAAATCATAATTATAAATAATATATGAACTTCTTTGATAATACAACCTATAGCATGACCTGGCAACCAGTCTAATAGGTACCATAATTTTCAAGAAGGGACAAGAAAAAAAATGCTGTTTTAGACATGTACCACTATCATAAAGTGACCTGAAAATACCAGTCATTTCTACTGGTGACAGAGTAGCAAATGCTGCCAATGCAGGTGTGGTTTTTTGCCTTTGGTCATAATGAAAGGAAATGTTTAATTGTAGTTAGAGATTGTAGAAAATTAAGAACATTTTTCCCATACAAGTTTATCGACGGTAGGAACCCAACCACCCAACCACCTCCCCACCGCACCGCCCCTGACCTTGATGCTTCCAGACTTCCTCTTTCCCCAGCATTGGAACCAGGGCCAACTTGCCCATTGTAGGTACAACAGACACAATGCCAGGGCCGTGATACTTTTAAAGTCCCATGAAAGTATTTTAATTTAATTTCTTTAAAACTGGAAGAATGACTGGAGGCAGTGGCTCACACCTATAATCCTAGCACTTTAAGGGCCAAGATGGGCGGAATGCTTGAGCCCAGGAGTTTGAGACCAGCCTGGGAAACATAGTGAAAACCCGTCTCTACAAAAAAAAAAAAAAAAAAAAAAAAATTCAACAATTAGCTGGGTGTGGTGGCATACGCTTATGGAACCAACTACTGAGGCTGAGGTAGGAGGATCACCTGAGCCCAGATGATCGAGGCTGCAGAAAGCCGTGATCACACAACTGCACTCCAGCCTGGGTGACAGAGTGAGACCTTGTCTCAAAAAATAAAAAGGAAGAAAAATGAACATAATAATAATGGATCTATAATAGTAAATTCAACCTGGATTATATTCCTCTTTATACAAATGCAACCTTCAATGTAATTTTTAATTTTTTTAAAATAAAAAGGGGATTATGAAGACATGAGGTCCTTGGACCCTTGAAAGTCGCATACAGCCCTGCTGGTGTTGCTGGTATTTCCTCAGGATGCTCTGTCTTTGAAAGTCTAAGTGTAAAACAAGCATTGCCGGGGAGATTAGGCGTATCCTTGGTTTGGCAATCCCCTTGACTATCTGAATAACAGCCTATTAGGAATCTGCTCTTTTGCTACAGGAGCTGTGTGGGTTGGAGTCTCCACCAATTGTCACTTTTTTCCCATTCCAAGCAGGACCGGCAATTCAGCCGTGTTTGCCCAGGGCTTTCCCAGTTTGGGCACTGGAAGTCTCATGTCCTAGAAAACCTCTCAGTCCTGGCCAACTAGAATAGTTTATCAGTTTGCATCCAAGGTCAAAAAAATCCAGGAACCTGCTGTGATATAAATGGGATTGTTTTCCCTGGGTTCCTCACTGAGCCTCATTTTAAGAGGGAAAAAATGCAAACCCATAAAGTGACCAGGAGCACTGAGCTTGATCTACTGTGGCCAAATGCACAAATTAACTCTCTCCATCTTAATTTGACTGCTTTAATACAGAAAAGAATAAAAATTCAAAGGCCTGTACTCCCAATGACAAGATGAGCCCAGCTGATAGATTTTTCCTTAACTAAAAATGTACATACTGATAATTTTTTTTTTTTTTGCTTCATATGATATGGAAAAATTTAAATACAGAAAAGAGAAAAATCTCTTCTATCCCCATGTCAACTCCTAGGCCTTCTTTGCAAAAGTAGCCAGTGTTAACACTTCCTTATAGATTCCTTCACCAAAAAGATTCTAAGTCACTAATATTGTTAGCCTAATTCCAGAGTCCTCATTTCTAATTACTTAGCATCCTAGCTTCACAGTGCACTGTTGGAGTAACCTTGGCATATTTCTTAATGGCTTGGTCCTTCAGCTTCTGTGTCTAAATATAGGAATAATGACTAGACTTGGCCAGTGAGTGATGGTCCATGTGAAATGCTTAGTACTTGGCACATACTCAGTTCTCAAATGCTGTTGATTGTGGTCAGTAACAGTAATATGGTAATTGCCATCATTGTTGTTGTTGCCTCTGTTTCTCTTACTCTCCCCTCACATTAGGTTACTAGTGGCCTAAGAAAGTAGAATGGGGTCAGGTGCAATGGTTCATGCCTGTAATTCTAGTGCTTTGGGAAGCCAAAGAGGGAAGATTGCTTGAGCCCAGGAGTTCAAGACCAGCCTGGGAAACATAGGGAGACCCTGTGTCTACAAAAAAATTTTTAAGTTAGCCAGGCATAGTGGCAAGTCCCAGCTACTTGAGAGGCTGAGGCAGGAGACTGGGAGGCTGAGGTTATAGTGAGCCATGATCATGTCACAGTGCCACAGTACTCCAGCCTGGGCAACAGAGTGAGACCCTGTCTCCAAAAAAAAAAAAAAAAAAGAAAAGAAAAAGAAAAGAAAAGAAAAAAAAGAAAGAAAGAAAGAAAATGGAATGGTCTGGAACAGGACACCATTTAGCCTGTCTTGGCAGGTGAATGTGGGTGAGAAGGAATAGGGATTTATGCCTAATCTTTTTCTAGAAAGGCACTGAGCCCACCACCTCTCAGTGTGTGTCCTTGGAAAGCTTGGGACCTAGAGGCATGTGACTTCTTTTATACCTGTGCTGTTCAGTACAGTAGTCACAAGGCATATGGGAGCTATTTAAGTTTTACTTTAATTTAAAATTCAGTCCTTCACACTAGCCACAATTCAAATACTTGGTAGCCACATGTGGCTAGTAGCTACCATATTAGACAGCACAGATATAAGATATTTCCGTTACTGCAGAACGTTCAGTTAGACAGTCCTGCTCTAGAGCCCTCCCGGATCCTAGCACTTAAAGATCGACCCTGCTCTGGGTGGCCAACTGAAGCCTTATCTCCTTCAACTGCGTTGTTCCAGCCCTCCATCTAAAGGCTGCTACCCCCAGCTCATAGGTGGTGTTCACGGGTTTTGTAAATGGAGGAGTAAATAATATACCTTTAGCCATACTTCAGTCCTTCTTGGAGTTCTTGCTTCTTCCAGGCTGTTGGAATCATTTCTACTTAGCATAGAACCCACCTGCAATCTCTAGCCCCAGGAAGTTTCAAGCATGTCTCCATGCATCTGTGTGCCTACGTTAAAGTTTTGCATTTAGACCCCTTTCCACATCCCTTGGGGTTTTGCATGGTTTCTCTCCCCTTCCTCCTCTTCCACCTGAGGTTGTGGACTGAAACTAGGAGAGCTCTAGATTCAGACCACAGTGCATAGGTCAGCAGTCTGGGAAAGGTTTTTAAACTTTCTCTCTCATATCTGGAATGGAAGTTCCACTGCTAAGCTTCTTTCTTTTCTTCCTACTTTCCCTCCTTTCTTGAATTCAATCTTTATTAAGTACCTCTGCTAGATACTATAGTTTGTTTTGTTTTGTTTTGTTTAACACAGAATCTCACTCTGTCACCCAGACTGGAGTGCAGTGGCTTGATCACAGCTCACTGCAGCCTCTGCCTCCCAGGTTCCAGCAATTCTCCTGCCTCAGCCTCCCGAGTAGCTGGGATTATAGGCATACACACCACCATGCCCAGTTAATTTTTGTATTTTTAGTAGAGATGAGATTTCACCATGTTGGCCAGGCTGGTCTCGAACTCCTGACCTCAAATTATCTGCCCTCCTTGGCTTCCCGAATGCTGGGATTATAGGCATGAACCACCACGCCAGGCCTAGATATTATAGTTTAAAAAATAAAAAGATTTAGTCTTTACACTCAGAGAGCTTATAGTCTAGGAGGAAAGAATAAACAAAAAATCATGATGATTATGAAAATAATAAGAGTTAACATTTTTGAGCACTTGCTATGGGCCAGAGTGTTTTAAATACTTTAAAATAGTTATTTACATATGTGTTACACTTTTTAGCCTTCACCATAACGCCATCAGGCAGGTACCATTATTATCCCCATTCTACGTGTAAGAAAACTGAGGCACAGAGAGGTTTAATACCGTGACTAAGGTCATACAACAAAAGTGGTAGAACCAGAATTTGAATAAAACAGCCTGACTCAGGCTGGGTGTGGTGGCTTACGCCTGTAATCTCAACACTTTGGGAGGCCAAGGCAGGCAGATCACCTGAGGCCAGGAGTTTGAGACCAGCCTGGCCAACATAGTGAAGCCCTGTCTCTACCAAAAATATGAAACTTAGCTGAGCATGGTGGTTCACACCTGTACAACCAGCTACCAGGGAGGCTGAGGCTGGAGGATCACTTGAACCCAGGAAGCAGAGGTTGCAGTGAACTAAGAGCATCCCTACTGGACTCCAGCCTGGGTGACAGAGTGATACTTCATCTTAAAAAACAAACAACAACAAAAAAAAACCCAGCCAGGCTCAAAACCTACGTTTAACCATTATAATCTACTGCCCTTTAATATAGACCAGTGGCTCCCATCCGTGACCAGTTTTGCACCCCCAAGGAACATTTGGTCATGTCTGAAGATATTTTTGGTTGTCATAATTGAGGAGAAAGAGGTGCCGATGGCATTTGGTGGGTAGAGAACAGAAACGCTGCTAAGTGGCCTGCAATGTGCAGTTCAGCCCCTCAGAGCAGAGACTTATCCTGCCTAAAATGTCAATAGTGCTGAGGTTGAGAAGTCCCAACACAGACTAATCATCGAATGTAAAAGATTTGATAAAAGGCTGTATGTGTACATCCTTCAACAAAGAATTCAGAAATTGATTTTGCCATTATTATTGTTATAATTTTCACTGTTTTATTTTTAAAGAATGATGTCATTTTCAAGCATTTCCCTCAAGTGTAACCTGATCCCCCAAATCCAATCACCCCAGTACTGTTCCTTCAATATGAGACTTTGAGTGGACAAGGAAGATGGATGGGCTGCTGGTCACCCCTCTTCACTCCCACAACCAGCTCCCAGTGGGAGGCCACAGACCCCAAGCCCCAGGCCTCCACGCACATCCTCCTGCCCCTGTAATCACTGGGTCTCCCAGGTGCCCTTCTGTATACCACTGTAGGAAATAATTATCCTCCCTGGAAGCATGCCAATTAAATTCTCCCATGGTTGCTTGTTAGCAAAAGAGTGCGGGCAGGCAGGCTGGTTGGCAAACATTTCCTGTTCATTTCATCCAGGCTCCTGCGTCATCCGAAAGTGGAGCTTTTTCTCAGGATGCCCACAGCTGCACTCCCAGGCCAGCCAGCCAAACATTCCTGGCCCTACACAGAGGCTGACCATCTCATTTATTTAAAAAAGGGGAAGAGACCTTTTTCTAAGAAAAAAGTTTTTTAAAAAAAAAAAGTTTCCCGCTTTCAGAGAGGCCTTGTCTGAAGGTTCTCCTCCTGACACTGAGAAATCTCCCATCCAGAGAGTTCTATTTGGCTCTTGGCTCCATGCCAGGGAATGGTAGCTAAAGCTACCAGATCCATCCATCAGCTGACAGAATAATGAGGGACAAGACCCTTGAGACTACACCAGCCAACATTTCTCAAAGCGTATTTCATGGAACACCTACTGCAGGGTACCCTGAAAGATGTTAGGGATAAAAAAAAATGTTCGTGGGTAATGAAGTTTGGGAAAGCCTGAGCTGAAGAAAGTTGGACAGGTTACATTGCAACAGGACTTTTGAGAGCCTTGACTGTGTTGGTGGATATTGTGAATGTCTGAGAGAAGAAGCAGCATACAGTGTTTCCCTAAATTATTTCATATTCTATCTTAATTTGAATTCTCCCAAAAGCAGAGACAAAGGCTTGGCATCAGGCATAGTGTATCTGGGAATTGATTCCAGTGATCGGAAATGAGGGAGTGGGAAGGATGGAAAGAAAAAACAAAAGGCAGTGCAAGTGCAGAGTGGGCTGGTTTCCACTGCAATAAGCGGAAATCAGTATCGCTGGAAAATCTATGAAGGACCATATAAAATATGCCCAAAAATTTGTGCTGCTAAAAGGTGAAGCAACCAGGACTTACATTCCCTAGGGGTTATAGGTTGCCCCTAAGAAGTTAAGTACCCTGCACTTCCTGGGTTACACCTACATGCTGGTTGCTATGGTATGAATGTACCATCCAAAACTCATTGGAATTTAATTGCTATTGTAAATTTGTAAGAGGTGATTAGGTCACGAGGGCTGCACCCCCATTAACGGAGTAATGCTATTATCGAAGAAGTGAGTTAGTTATCACACAAGTGGGTTCCTTTCTATATCTCTCACACTTGTTTGCCCTTCTGCCTTCTGCCCTGAGATAAGGCAGCACCAAGGCCCTCATCAGATGCTGGTACCATGCTCTTGAACTTCCCAGCCTCCAGAACCATGAGCCAGAGAAATTGATATTCTTCACAAATTCTCTGGTATTCTGTTACAGCAGCAGAATACAGACTAAGACACTGGTGGAGCTGCTCTCTATGTCTCTGGAGAAAACTCTGAGGCAGCAAAGCAAAGAGACACCATGTGAAGCATTTGACCTGGAATTCTGGCAACACGCAGGGAACTTTCCACATGGCTGCACTGAAATAATGTAAGCCAGAAGGAGGGGGTATGGAAGACAAGTCTGCTCACCATAAAAGCCTTTATTTTCCCCAGAACATATCAGATGTATAGCTCTTCTTAGAACATATAGAAGGAACGGTTACTCTAACCATACTGAACTTCTTCTTTTATAGAAGAGGGACAGAGGGAGTGTGACTTGCCCAAGATACGACACCATATTCCAAGAAGGACACACTGTGTTTTAAATTCCTCTTCTGTACAATGGTACTTATTACAATGTTTACCCCCACAGTGCATCATGTGCTTAGAACAGTACCTGGCATGTAGTAAGGGCACAATAAAGTGTACTTGTTATTTGGCTAAAAATGAGAGCAACTGCACATACATGAACTGCTACCACAATGCCAAGTTCACACCATGTTTGTAGAAAGACATAGCCCTTCAGTTCAAGAAGCTTACATTCTTAAAATGAACAAGGGCATGATTCATTTACTGAACAAATATATTTGAACACCTGTCCTGTGCTGGATGATGAGGGTATAATAATGAATAAAATAGAAGTGATCTCTTCTTTCATGGAGCATACAACCTGATTGAGAAGAGAGAAATAAAACAGATAACTTGGTAAATAATTAATTACTTTAAATGTGATGATGGTTTTGAAAGAAAATTATAAATGCTATAACATATATGCTATATATGTGGCCTCTTAGCAGCAATAATCTCTCTTTTGCTCTACCTACACACGTAAATATCAGCACTGCTGTGACCACTGGGGCTGCAAGGGTGGAACATAAATGAAGAGGCTCAGGTGATGTCTCCACAATGCCCACAGTCCCAAGCCAATTTAGAAAGAAAAAGAATTACGTTTCTCATCTGCCATTATTGCCAACCCCTATGTACCAACATGTATCTAAGAGAGGGTCACTTGTCTTTTTCCCATTTTTTGAACAATATCCTTGGGCAAAATAACAGAAGACCCTGAAGGAAAAACAAATGTTGGCTCTGGCATAAAAATGGTTAACTTATTATGTTAACCACTATTTGTTAAACATAAGCCCAAATGCCATTTTGTAGGATATTTTATGTTATTTATTTAACATTCAACAAGTATTTATCAACTACCTACTATGTACCAGGCCCTGTTCTAGGCATTGGGCATAACTCTGAACAAACACAGGCAAAAATCACAACCCTCTTGGGACCTACAGTCTAGTCAGGGGAGAGAGAGATTACACATAACAAGCAAGTAAATTTGATGGTATGTTAGCATATCAGGTAGCTTGCGCTATATAATGAACCAGTGAAGAGTCTTGGATGGAAACGTGTTGATTTCCTCTGCAAATATTTACTGAGCACCTATTATGTACCAGGTACTGTATTAGGCATAGAGAATACTGTAGTGAACAGGACAAAGGGACTCCTCAACCTCCTGCAGCTTATATTCTGGTTGAAGTTTAAAAAATAATAACACATGATAATTTCGTCCAATGGTAATAAAATAAGAAAATAAAACAGGGTCATGAGAGACAGTAAATACTGTAGGTCAGAGAATATGACTTAAGTGATTAGTCATGTGCAAGACACTATAATAACTGCACTGAAAGTATCGATGAACAGTAATGGATTCAAGGGTTTTTTTAAATCAAAATTAATACATCCAGTGAACTCTCACTGATCCATGCTTACATTTTCTGCACGAATGTTTTGACCTCAGGGAGGTTTCTTCATGTCACCCAACATACAGGTCACCTTTCCCCAGCCACTCAGGGAGTGCTTGTTAATTTTAACAATAAACTACAGGAAACGTATTTAGTAAGAGTAATATGCTGGGGCAAGCGATCCCATTATTCATTCTTGAGACTTGGAGCAATGCTTTTTGGATTATTCACACGGCTGCTCCTGTCAATTCTAAGTGGATTTATCCTCTATTCTTTTACACAACATTAAAACATTACAATTCCTTTCCAACCTGCACTGTTTGCTTAGCTTTGTATTTTATGAACAAAGCATTCTTCCCTTCCCCTGTACTCTTTCCTGTGCTTTGTGCCCAGGAAAACCACACGACTTTAAATGCTTTGGGGTTGGGTGGCTTCTTCCTGCATCTTAGCCCCTTATGTCCTGAGAACACAATGCCAGAAGTCACCTCCCACATTTACAAGGTATGTTCCTTGTTTGACTAGAACATATCCTTTCTCCCTTGGTCCTTTGCTCACCTGGAGAATGCTTCAAGTTCAAAATGTCAGCATAGAGTCAGCAATTGTCAAAGGCGAGAGTGGGAATGACTTTGGTATCTTTGCAAATATTCCATGTTGTCCCCAACATCTTCATTCCAACCCCACTTGCTCTCCAGCCCCCGAAATGTAGTCTGATGTGGGCCAGTTCCATAGCCATCTTTGGCTTCCAGGTTAAAGAACCTGGTTGGTTAATGTCTCTGTAATGGCTCCAGGATTAAGATTACTGTTATGATACCTAAACTCTCGTGAAGGTTGCAAAATCTGACACAAGTTGTTCCTGAATTTCCAGTGCTCAGAAAAGAAAACACTTTGTCTTTTGTCCTGGTGAGCTGTTTACTCAGGGCTTTGAGTACATAGGAGGGCTCCCCACCTCTCATATACAGAAATGATGACTCCTAGCCAGTTGGCATTGTCTTTTTTAATTTGTCTGCAAGCACATCTTTTTCTTCTTTAAGTCTCTGTGAATGTCAAGACTATTCACTGGGAGCTAAAAAAGAAGTTAAGAATTTGGGGAAGCCTCTGGCAGAAGAGACAATAAAGTTGCTCCCTGCCAAAGGCTGATGTGCCCCAACAGGTTTAGACAATGTGAAATCCATGTCTCAAGTGAGGATTGGCTATCCTGCCTTGCTGCTCTTATAACCTTGACTCTCTCATCGGTGTTACTAGGAGTAAAATGTGTATTTTTCCACTTGAAACATCTGTGTGTTTGCTACTAGACCCATGGTCTTGGTTAAATTCTGTGACATCAAGTGGTTTCCAAAGCAGTGAGAGGCACATTGATTCTGAAGAAGTCATCAGGGACATGCGAAAAAGTTAAGCTACAAAGATGTTCACAATGGCGGCATTTATAATAGAAAGGAGCAGGAGGAGAAAGAGAGGAAGGGAAGGGAAGGGGAAGGGAGGGGAGAGGAGGGAAGGGCGAGAGGGAGTATAGAGGGAAGGGGAAAAGGAACAGAAAGAGAAGGAAAAACAAGAGGGGACCATCAAAATGTCTGATAATGGAGTACTGACTGAATAAATTATAGTGTAGCATGTAGCCATTTGATGTAAATAACATACAGTCATGAAAACTGATGCTATAGAAAGCTATATGATGGAGGCCAGGTGTGGTGGCTCATTCCTGTAATCCCAACACTTTGGGAGGCTGAGTCAAGAGGATCACTTGAGTCCAGGAATTCCAGATCAGCCTGGGCAACATAGGGAGACCCCGTCTCTACAAAAAAAAAATATTTAATTAGCCAGGCATGGTGGCACATGCCTGTAGTCCTAGCTACCTGGGAGGCTGAAGTGGGAGGATGACTTGAGCCCAGGAGATCAAGGCTGCAGTGAGCTGTGATCGCACCACTACACTCCATTCTGGGCAATGGGGCAAGACCCTGTGTCAAAAGAAGAAAGACAGAAAGAGAAAAAGAGAGGAAGAAAAGAGGGAAGGAAAGGGAAGGGGGAGGGGGAGGAAAGGAAAGGAAGAAGGAAGAAAGAGAAAGAAAGCTATATAATGGCATGAAAATATTTTTTTTCTCCTATATGTACCAGCACACTAGAAGGAAACTAGAAATGTTTGGTAAATGAATAAATGAATGTTCAAGAATTACTCTTAACTTACAAAAATTTTGTATAACATAATCTCATTTTTGTTTTAAATATATATGTAGATATACAACTGGAAGGATATGCCCTAGGATATTAACAGCTTTTCTATTTAGATAATAGGATTATGGATTATTTATATTTTCTTTTGGGCCATTTGCATTTCTAGTTTTCTTCATCAAACATAGATTATTTGGGGGTAAAGAAATAAATAAGTTAAAATTTTAGGAAAAGCTGAAGAAGCCAGGACTACTGAGGGTGAAGAAGAAATAATTTTAACTCCTTTACCAAGGACTTATTTTGTCCATTTTTCCCCCCTTTTCTGAGGACATATATAAGTTTCCAAGTTACCTACCCTCTGCCACTGAGGTCAGTTTTTTGAAACTACAGAAAGTGGAGCAGAGCTAGCTACAAGACCGACCTGAGATTCACTGTCTATCCTTCTTTCATTCCTTTGATAAACTTTTCTCAAGAGCCTCATCCGAGGCACTGGGGAAATGCAGAGGCAACCCCAGCCCTGTGGAGCCCCCAGCACAGCACAGAGCTCCTCATACTCAGCACTGCTCACATCGGGGGCTAGATAATCCTTTGTTCCAGGGCACTGCACTGTGGGATATTCAGTAGCATCCCTGACCTCCACTCGCTAGAGGCCAAGAGGACCTGCTTCCATGGTGACAACCGCCTCCAGACAGTGACAAACATGGGAAAAATTGCCCACAGAGGAGAACCACTGGTCTAGCACATAAAGATACAATGTGAGAACTGCTGTAAAGGAGGACTTTAGGAGAATGTATCAAAGTGGCCTTGGTCTGATCCGTAGGGTCAGGAGATCTGAAGTGTGAGCATGAGGGACGTATACAACGCAGGGACAAAGAAGAGAGCATCCCATGGAATGGAGACCAGGGCTGGAGAATTGGCGACTTTTTTTTCTGTTTTCAAGACAGGGTCTTGCTCTGCCTCCCAGGCTAGAGTCCAGTGGCACAGTCACCGTTCACTTCAGCCTCAACTTCCTGGGCTCAAAGGATTCTGCCACCTCAGCCTGCTAAGTAGCTGTGAGGACAGGCATGTGCCACCATGTCCGGCTCATTTTTTAATTTTTTGTGAAGATGGGATCTCCCTGTGTTGCCCAGGATGAGCTTGAACTCCTGGGTTCAAGCAGTCCTCTTGCCTCAGCCTCTCGGAATTCTGGGATCATTTGGGCTCCATTTTGAGAGACCTGGTAGTTTGGGAATCCCAGTTTTGGTGCCCTGGGTCTCCTGAGGACAATAGCCTGGAGAGGTACAACCTCTTCACTGTGCATAGGCTTAAAACAGCAGTTCAAAGGATGGGGTTTAGGATCAAAGAGCCCTGTAGTTTTCATCCTGGCTCCTCTACTTGCCAGTTGCATAATTTGGGGCACATTATTAAACCTCTCTGAATTGCAGTTTCCCCATCTGTAAAATGGGTTTAACACTTGCAATCTCACAGGGTTTCTTTGAAGATTAATTTCTTTAAAGCCCCTTGTACAGCACCAGACACGTGCCATACATTCCACAGATTACGGCTGCTGCTGACTCTTTTTTCAGCACTCAGAGTTACCATGCGTCGTGGCTTTTCCACAAGACTTAGAGCTTGATACATAGTATTTCGTTTAATCTTCATAATGTTCGTTTAATCTTACTCATTAGTCTTTTTTTTACACATGAGGAAATACATATAGTGAGGTTAGGTAACCTGTTTAAAAGTTACAGAGCCATGAAGTGGCAGAGCCAGGATTTTCAACAGAGATGTTTAAAGAAAGCTCATTTTCTTGATCTGATGCTGCACTCCCTCTCTCACTATTCATCTAGCCCAGGCATCCCCAAACTTTTTACACAGGGGGCCAGTTCACTGTCCCTCAGACCATTGGAGGGCCGCCACATACTGTGCTCCTCTCACTGACCACCAATGAAAGAGGTGCCCCTTCCTGAAGTGCGGCGGGGGGCCGGATAAATGACCTCAGGAGGCCGCATGCAGCCCGCGGGCCGTAGTCTGGGGACGTCTGCTCTAGCCATTGTCATATGTTTCATCATTCTTTTGCTGTAGAACAAATTACCACAAATTTAGGAGGTTGGAACAACACAAATTTATTATCTTTCCAGTAGGTGAGATGTCTGTGCGTGAGACTTAGCTAGACTGTTCAGAGCTTCACTGAGTTGGAATCAAGATGTCGACCAGGACCGCGGTTCTCATTTGGGGTTTTGGGTGCTCTTCTAAGTACGCAGGTTGTTTTTCTGCCAGCTGTCAGCCAGGCACCACCGTCAGCTCCTATAGGCTGTCCCAGTCCCTCACCACATCCTCACAGGCTTTCACAAACCTGGGTGTCTGCTCTCTCCCAGGTCAACACAGATCCAGCTGTTTGACCTCCAGCTCTGCTGTCTTCTCCTTTGAAAACACTCATGTGGCCAGGCACAGTGGCTCACACCTGTAATCCCAGCACGTTGAGAGGCTGAGGCAGGTAGATCACGAGATTAGGAGAAGGAGACCATCTGGCTAACATGGTGAAACCCCATCTCTACTGAAAAATACAAAATATTAGTGAGGCGTGGTGGCATGCATCTGTAGTCCCAGCTACTAGGGAGGCTGAGGCGGGAGAATCGCTTGAACCCAGGAGACAGAGGTTGCAGTGAGCTGAGATCACACCACTGTACTCCAACCTGAGCAACAGAGCAAAACTCCATCTCAAAAAAAAAAAGTGGGGGGGTTGCTTATGTGAGGAGGCCAGGCCCACCTGGATAATCACCTTAGCCTTAATGACATCTGCAAATGTCTTTCACAGCAGTACCTGGAATCGTGTTTGACTGTATGTGATTCACGCACATGGAAAGTGTGTGTGCATCAGGTCCTGGGAATCTTGGGAGCCACCTCAGAATTCCGTCTGCCATTTTTAATTTCTGTGTTTTTAAGCAGTGGTTGCTGAGGCTATCAAAGAGACTTGCCTGCCCACGCCGTGTTTTCAGGCCTAACACAGCGCTTTGGAATGACATCTCTCTTAAGACCTCTCCTTCCCCACCTTGCTCAGTGTCCCACGCATGCGTATAGGAGTTGACCAACACTTTCCTGGTGGTGAGGTTTGGGGGCTGCACCTCAATTGTTATCTTCATCAGCTCCATGAATTTCCCTATAGTTCTTCCCTCTTCCATTCTTTGTTAGGAGAGCCAGGTAATTCCCACTATGAAGAGGGAAAGTCCGTGATCTTGGAGCAGGGAAATGTGTCCCTGTGCCAACTATAACTAGGACTGATTCCAGTTCAGCTAGCCAGTGCCATTTGGTGGTATCCAAACCTTATTTCTGCCTTCTCAGCCATGGCTTGCCCTCCCCCACCTATCCTCCCCGCTACTATGTTCTCTGGTTTCCCCTGAAAATTCCTGTGTTCTTACGAGCATGCCAAGAAAATTGTGCTCAAACCATCTGGACAAGTAATCCCAGCGTGAAAATATCTTGGTGCTTGAGCTTCCCAAACTAAAAAGGTTTTGATTTGAGTCACCCACAGAGACCCGCCCTAAAATAGCCTCATTTTTTTTTTTTTTAAGGAAGGGAAATGAGACCTTCATAGAAAGGCAGCCTCTAGACTAGGAAATTTCACCCTGCCATAGATTTCTTCACATCTGATCTCCGTGAAAAATTCCACTAATTTTTCAAAAGTAACAAATGAAAAATGTGAAAGACAGGAGGTAGACAATTAGCTGTACCAAGTATGTGGACTAGTTTAAAGGTTTAAGGTAAAAGTCCTTCAGAAAAAATCTGTCCAATGAAGTAAGCTTTTTGTTCTAACCAGACTATCTGGCATCTGTTTATTTGGTTCTTGATAATTTCAAGGAAAATATTGGTACTGGTCCATTTAGGAGTTCTTTGGAAGAGAGTAAAGTGACTATATGCTAGTATATAAGTTAAACATTATTATAGAAAGTGGAAGCCAACATAACTGTTAAATGAGTGTATATTCTGCAATTATATGTAGTGAGATTAAAGATCAAAGAAATACTAGCTGTGTTCAGAAAGGTCAAAACACCTAGGATCTTAACCAAGTCCAAAGTCTGCAACTGAACTCATCAAAGCCGACTCTCTCCCCACTTGCCACTGAAGTAAGACAAAAGGGCCTCTGGAAGCCCAGTAGAGATGAGCTGGGGTATGAATAGGCCAACTCCCATCAGTCACCGTGAAATGGTCCCATTGTCTGGAGTAACATCTGGAGTTTGTTGTCTCCCAGTCATGGAGAACATGGACATGGATGCACAAAGAGTGAAGTTGAGAGCAGGGGGGTTTATAGATGAGCTGGTGAGGAGGTGGTATCTGATTTACATATGACATGAAAGACTAATTGGAGTAGGTGTGCCATTTGCATAAGTCTAGAATCTCTGGTAGCTTTCACCTTAATATTTTATTATGCAGGAGGGTTCTCTGCCTGAGTTGCACCATGTTGCCCATTTTTTTTTATTACTATACATGTGATATTTAAAAAAAAAAAGAAAAGGAAGATGGAGCCTCCATGTTGGACATACCTGGCCCCCAGGTAGCCCTTTTCTATTGGTGCAGCTACTAGCATTTCCCTGTGCCAGCTTCCAGCTTTCTTACCTATGTTTGCCGCTCAATTTTTCAGGCTGCTCTTTATTAGAAAAGGAATGATTTGGATTTGAGGGGCTGCTTTTTGGTAGAAAAGACATTCTGTCAAGGACTCTTTTGCCCTCACTATCTGCCTACATAATTTCTTTTTATCGCCTGTATCAATTGTTTAAGGGCTGTTCTTAGGGGACATGAACTCTCTAGGACACCATCTGCCTGCTTAATGGGGCAGAGAAGATCCCGGCAGCCAAAGAAAGCCCTCGGGCAAAGAAATGCCAGTTCTGGCCCTTGAAAAGAAGATATGAGTGCCTGATTATGTCAAGAGGTGCTTCATTTCTCCTAAGAAGAGATGTAACAAGCTCTGTTCCAATGTTCTCGTAGAACCTATGGGGGCAAAAATCCCACTACAAAGAGAAAAATGTTTCTTGACATACAAAGGATGTTCAGAAAGTACATTATGGTATTAAACAACAGGATAAAGATCAATATCCTGAATGTCTGGTCCCCGGTATCTCCTCATCTCCTCAGTCCATCCTCTGTGCTCTCCATGATCTGCCACCCTGGCTTCCTTTCAGGGACTTAAACCACCCTGCTCCCTCCCACGGCAGAAGCTTTGTACATGCTGTTCTCCCCATCCTAGTTTGGGGATCCCTTCATGATTAGCTCAGTTTTTCCTTGTATAAAAATTCCTCCTGACCGCCCCCCGCACCCCAGACTATGTTAGATCAGAACTTATACCCATTCCAAATGTGTACCCAGCCTTTCATTAGATCAGTGAGTGCAATGAGCTCAAGGACACCGCTGCCCCCTATTTCCTACCTTATCCCCAGAAGCTGGCACCATGCCTGGCACACGAGAGAATAGGGAACATTAGAGGAATGAATGGCTGCTAGGAGAGTAAATTCAAAAGGTTAGCCATGCAAAAGGAACCCATGGTAGATATTTGTGATGACTCTAGCATATATCATTGCTCTTTTTTTTTTTTAATTTGAATCACTAATCCTTTCACATATACAAAATCAAAAGGTCTACAATAATTTACCTTTATTGTATTTATATTTAAATCATCATAATGATTTAAAATATGCTCTTTTCTTCCCACCTCTCCTCCAGGCACCCATTTTCCCTCCTCTAAAGTAACTGTTTCTTGCATGATTGACTCTATGATAATCCATTTCTAGGGTCTCTCTCTAGAAATGATATACACACATAGACTCAGATACCCATATGCATCCCTTCTTTTTTTCTGCAGTTGGCAACATACTGTGGATACTGCAACTTTTTTTTTTTTTTAAGACTGAGTCTCACTGTGTGGCCCAGGCTGGAGTGTAGTGGCACAGTCTCAGCTCACTGCAACCTCCACCTCCCAGGTTCAAGTGATTCTCCTATCTCAGCCTCCCAAATAGCTGGGATTATAGGCATAGGCCACCATGCCCAGCTGATTTTTGTATTTTTAGTAGAGACAGGGTTTCCCCATGTTGGCCAGGCTGGTCTTGAACTCCTGACCTCAAGTGATCTGCCTGCCTCAGCCTCCCAAAGTGCTGGGATTGCAAGCATGAGCCATTGCGCCCAGCCTGCAACTTTTTTCATTTAACAATAAAACTAGAAGTAAGTCCATATGAGGATATAAAAACTTCCTCATTCTTTTATTTTCCCAGCACTTCATAAAAATATTCAAAATAGACTGGGCACGTTGGCTCACGCCTGTGATCCCAACACTTTGGGAGGCTGAGATGGGCAGATCACTTGAGGTCAGGAATTTGAGACCAGCCTGGCCAACACGGCGAAACTCTGTCTCTACTAAAAATACAAAAATCAGCCTGTGTGGTGGTGTGCGCCTGTAATCCCAGCTACTTGGGAGGCTGAGGCAGAAGAACTGCTTGAACCTGGGAGGCAGAGGTTGTAGTGAGCTGAGACTGTGCAACCACACTCCAGTCTGGGAAACAGAGCGGGCTTTGTCTCAAAAAAAAAAAAACCCAAAAAACAAACACACACACACACACACACACACACACACAAATTCAAAACAGAGTGAAGCTTAAGTGGTTTTCCCAGGAATGCCTGTGAATACCTACCCGTTAGCTTTTACCATTAACATTTTACTGTGCTTGCTTTATCAAATATTCACCTGTCAGTCATCTTTTTATCCATCCAGCAATCCATATTATTTGTGATGCATTTAAAGTAAATAGAAAATATTGATACACTTTTACCCTAATACTCCAGCAAGCATATTCTTAGTCAGAATTTTCATTATTTGTTTATAATGTTTTACTTTAAAAAATATGTGTGTGTGTGATAAAATGCACAAATTTTAAGTAAACATTCTCTAAGCTTTGACAAACATACAAACCTTAGGTGCAAAATTCACTGCGTTTGGACAATAAATACTTTTGTGTAACCCAAACCCCTATCAAGATACAGGGGATTAACATCACCCTCAGAAACTTCCTTCATGCCCTTTACCCACCAATCCCACCCTTCTACCCTCAGAGGCAACTCTTGTTCTTTTTCTCCCATAAAATCGCTTTGCCCATTCTAGAATGTCCTATAAACGAAATCATACAGTATGTTCTCTCTTGCTTTTGAGGTCCATCCACCCCATTGCATGCATTCATAGTTATTCCTTTTTATTGCTGAGTCGTAGAATTTCGTATTGTCCACAGTTCATTTACCTTCCTTGGTCTTTCTGAAAGCTACATATTATGTCATTGATTATGAACCTTTGGACTGTTTCTACCTTCTGCGATGACAGAGAGAGTCACCTCCTACGTGGATTACAAATATATAGGCTGAATTACAAAAAGTGGAATCACTGAGTTAGCCCTTATTTTTTGATTCTCATATTTGAGAGCAGAACTGGTGCATGAGGCCAGGCGTAGTGGCTCACACCTGTAATCCTAGCACTTTGGGAGGCTGGGGCCGGAGGATCACATGAGCTCAGGTATTCGAGACTAGCCTATGCAACCTAGTAAGACCTCATCTCTATTTTTTTAATAAATAAAATTTAAAAAATAAAAATAAAAAACTGGTGCATGACAAATTCAAAACTAAGGCACATCGGCTGTGTTTAAATGGCAGATGACTTACAAGGCATCTTATGAAAATGAGAATGGTGAATTATGAGTTCAGTCATTTCCCAGCTTGCAAGGAAGGATACTGAAGTCAAATGTTTGCCTCTCAACCCAAATGCCCATGTTCTATTGCACAGCTGAAAGCTGAGAGACTGGTCACAGAGAACAAATTTCTGTAAATATTGGTAGGTTTTAAACTCCTCTAGAGTGGGTATCATTTTGTCCACATTCCTCTAGTTTCCCACTAAACCTTTTGTTTCCGGCAGACTTTATCCCTGAAACTTTACTGCAGACTGGCTGCTGGTCTTGCTCTCAGCCATAATCCTTTGTTCAAGAACTCACGTCCCAGGAAGGCTCTGGGTTTCGTTAGTTCAGCTTTCCCTCCACCCTTTTTTCACACCCATTATCCCGGCCCGGGAAGGTGGTGATATGTTTTCCTTACTCTTCTCCCTTTCTCCTTTATTTCCTACTGATAAATGGCAAAAGCAGCTGTAGAGTTTGCTTTGAAGGTTCTGATGGATGAGCATGATGAATCGGTGATGGATTAGAGCAGATGAATCACAGAACAGAACGCAGAAAGGGAACCAGGGAGAGAGGGAAGCTGGCTCCCAGCTTTACGTTTTTCAAACTTGCCTTAAAAGCTGGCATTTCTTTTAACCTGGTTCCAGTTTCTGCAGTAACTCCGCATATATTTAAAAGGAGAGGCCAGGCACAGTGTCTCACGCCTGTAATCCTAGCACTTTGGGAGGCCGAGGCAGGCAGATCACTTGATGTCAGGAGTTCGAGACCAGCCTGGTTAACATGGTGAAACCTTGTTGCTACTAAAAATTTTTTTTAAAAAATTAGCTGGGCAAGGTGGCACATGCCTGTAGTCCCAGCTACTCAGTAGGCTGAGGCAGGAGAATCGCTTGAACCCAGGAGGCGGAGGTTGCAGTGAGCTGAGATCGTGCCACTGCACTCCAGCCTGGGCAATACTGCAAGACTCCGCCTCAAAAAAAAAGGCCGGGGGCAGACAGCGAGAGAAGTCTTGTGGATATAAACAAGGAATTCCATTCTTCAGTCTGACTCTGAGGATGCATTGTCATTCGGGCACTGAAGTAGCTAGGAAACCACTTCAAGGCCCCTCAGAAACAACTGGGCAGTTCCAGGAAGAACAGTTGGCAAACCAAGTGACAGAATTCAAAACTGTAAATCTTTAACATGAGGATTGACTAGCAAAATACAGCTGTTGCTGCTAGTAGCCATATCCTTGTTTGGAAGGAAAATGTATGCTTGAGCTGATGATCATTAACCGCTTGGTTACTGTGAAATGGTAAGCATTAGCAGGTTGGAATCTGGTCTTGTTTTGAACCCAAGAAAAATAAGAAAATTTATCGCATTGCTGTAATATTTTCTGGTCTTAAAGGGACAAAGAAAATAAACTGCAGTCTGGAACTGCCTTTAAGATTGAGACTGAGAAATTCCAAGTCCTCCTTTGAAATTCAGGAGATACTTAACAGAGAAGAAAGGTCTTGGTAGGATGGATGATTCCTTTGTTTTTGAACAAGAGGGGCCCTCTTCCTCCCTAGAAGGAAAACTATTCAAAGGAAATCATTAAAGGACATCCCTTTTTGCACAGCTTAGACTCCCGCAATACACGTAAAACCAAGTGTAGAATTGATGCAATTACCCAAATAACAAGGGCCAAGAAAGAAAGGAAGGGAAAATGTAGGCTTGGCTATTTGGCTAATTGCTCGGACCCAACAATTCACCCCAACTCTCTAAGACATAATCAACATGAAATAGTTACTCATACTTTCAAATTTCATATTTTAAGAAAGATAGCAGAAATATTAAAGGAAACAACAGGGAAGGAAATCTAGGTTTGATTTATAGAAAACCTTTTGGCCATAAGAGTTAGAGTTCTTAGATGATCAATATTGGTTCCAAGAATAAAGATTTGAAAGAGGCTCTCCCAGCATTGCTGAATACTGATAAGCGATAATCCTCACCAACCATGTGGTTGAACACTGGCTATGAGACAGCCACTCTGCAAAATCACTTCCCAGGATTATCTGATTTAATTTCTACCTCATCCCTGTGGAGATTGTAGCTCTTCTTTCTCTGAGAGACATTTAAGAACAAAGTGAGTTATTTTTTAAAACAGTTCTTTCTGCCCTGCTCAAAGTGGATCTAAAATCAATAAGTAGCGGTCAGAAAAGAAATTTCTTATCCTCTGCCCCTCTTTGCCATACCTTTTGCATTGGCTTTCCTGAGAATGTGGGTCTACTGGGCGCACCTAGGAATTCTCTATCAGTTGTTGCTCATGTCTTCGGTGCATTTCCACATCTCTTGTTGCCAAATACTGGACTGATTCTTGGTCACAATAAGTTGAGGAATAATAGCAGAAAAGAGGAGAACTGATGGAATTGCTTTGTGTGCATTTTGACCACACATATTTGTAAGTCCACTTACAAGTCTGGCATAGCCCCCCTCCACACCTCCCCATCTGTTTGGGAAAGGCATGTTAAATATAAATGAAGGTTAACTAGGTTCCGTGGCTCACGCCTGTAATCCCAGAACTTTGGGAGGCTGAGGTGGGTAGATCATGAGGTCAGGAGTTCAAAACCAGCCTGACCAATATGGTGAAACCCTGTCTCTACTAAAAATACAAAAATTAGCTGGGTGTGGTGGCAGGAGCCTGTAATCCCAGCTACTCAGGAGGCTGAGGCAGGAGAATCACTTGTACCCAGGAGGCGGAGGTTGCAGTGAGCCAAGATCATGCCACTGCACTCTAGCCTGGGCAACAGAGTAAGACTCCATCTAAAAATGTATACATTTTTAGATGGAGTCTTACTCTGTTGCCCAGGCTAGAGTGCATATACATACATATAAATATATATATATATAAATATAAATATATATATATATATATATAGAGAGAGAGAGAGAGAGAGAGAGAGAAGGTTAAATGATCAATCAAATTGTACCCAAACACTAATAAAACTAACTCAGAGTCCTAAAGAATGCATGTGGCTTGTTTAGAAGACAGCACCACCTACATCGTATTTCTGACCACAGTGAGCATCTTATGGTTAAATATGTTTTTTTCAGCAAGTATTTACTGAGCAACTTCTAGGTACCAGTTTACTTGCTAGATCCTGAAGATACCTTAATAAATAAGATATGCATTATCCCTTTTAATGCGTATAGTACAGTAGAGGTCTGGCATTAAATGTGTATAATCACTGGGATTAAAATATAGTTACCAACTATAATAAGTGCTACAGGAGAACGGGATCTGGGAGAGCATACAGAGTTTCTAATTCTTATGAGGTGTCCAAGAAAGGCCTCTCTGAAGAAGTGACAGCAATTGGGGTCTGAAGTAAGACATCGTCAAGTCCAGACTAATGGCAAGGATATTCCAGGCAGAGCGACAGCATTGGCAAAGGCTGTGCAGATAGAAAGTGTCAGGTTAGTTCGCAGAACTGAAAGGAAGCTGGTGTGCCTGTTGCAAGCAGAATGGGGGGTAAGGCACTGGGCTAGGGGCATCAGCAAGTACTGGAATGCCAGGAAGGGGCTAAATCTAGCAAGGCCGAGCCAGCTGGCCTGCATAAACATTTATTAAAGCTTTGCAAGAACAATGAAGAGACATTTCTCAAAAGAAGACATACAAATGGTCAACAGGTACATGAAAAAAATGCTCAGTATCATTAATCACCAAGAAAATACAAATCAAAACCACAATGATATCTCATCTTACCCAGTTAGAAAGGCTATTATTTAAAAAAAAAAAAATAGGCCGGGCGCGGTGGCTTACGCCTGTAATCCCAGCACTTTGGGAGGCCGAGGCGGGTAGATCACAAGGTCGAGAGATCGAGACCAACCTGGTCAACATGGTGAAACCCCGTCTCTACTAAAAATACAAAAAATTAGCCGGGCATGGTGGCGCGTGCCTATAATCCCAGCTACTCAGGAGGCTGAGGCAGGAGAATTGCCTGAACCCAGGAGGCGGAGGTTGCGGTGACCCGAGATCGCGCCATTGCACTCCAGCCTGGGTAACAAGAGCGAAACTCCGTCTCAAAAATAAAAAAATAAAAAAATAAAAAAATAAAAAAATAGATGCTGGCAAGGATACAGAGAAACAGGAACTCTTACCCACTGCTGGTGGGGACTTAAGTTAATACAGCCATTATGGGAAAAGTACGGAGATTTCTCAAAAAACTAAAAATAGAACTTCCAGCAATCCCACTGCTAGGTATTTATCCAAAGGAAATAAGTCAGAATACTGTAAATTTAAAAAAAAAAAAAAGCCAGCATATCAAATGGATGCCTGCACCCCTATGCTTATTGTAGCACTATTCACAATAGCAAAGATATGGACTCAACCTAAGTGCCCATCAATGGACACATGGATAAAGAAAATGTGGTGTATGTATACATAATGAAGTACTACACAGCAATTAAAAAGAAGGAAATTTTGTCTTTTGTACCAAGATGGATGGAACCAGTGGTCATGCTGTTAGGCAAAATAAGCCAGACACAGAAAGACAAATATCACATGTTCTCATATGTGCAAGCTAAAAGAGTTGATCTTACAGAGAAAGGGAGAAGAATGGGCCAGGCGCAGTGGCTCATGCCCGTAATCTCGGCACTTTGGGAGGCTGAGGTGGGTAGATTGCTTGAGCTGAAGAGCTGAGAATAGAATGAAAGATACAAGAGGCTTGGAAGGACATGTGGGGAGGGGGCGGGAAATGAGGAGAGCTTGGTTAATGGGTACAAACATACAGTTAGAAGTAAGTTTCAATGTTTGATAGCAGAGTAGGGTAACTGTGGCTAATAACAATGTAGTGTGTATTTCAAAATAGCTAGAAGAGTAGGCTTGAAATGTTCCCAAAACATAGAAAGAATAAATACTAGGGATAATTGATACTCCAAATACTCTGACTTGATCATTACACATTCTGTGCATGTAACAAAATACCACATCTACCCCATAAAAAGTATACAAATATGACATATCAATTGAAAAAGAAAAAAGTATAGGTGGATAAGCAAAAAAAAAAAAAAGCTTTACAAGAACAACGAATGTGACACCATTTGAGGGTTTGAAGCAGAAGAGTGAAATTATGAGATCTACATTTTAAAGCACTCATTCAGGCTGAGGACTGGAGGCTGGGTTGAGGGCAGCAAGCCTCCATTAAGAAGACCAGCTAGGAGGCTGCTCCAGCAGCACCAGCAAAAGTTGAGAGTGGCTTTAGCTAGGGTGGTAGCTCTAGAGATATTAACTGGTTTGAGAGATTGAAGAAATCATTATTATTCCATACCTGAACAGAGAGACAATAGGCACAACCACAGAACAAAAGCGAATAACAGATTGGGGGTTATCCATTTGGTCAACCAAATGAAGTCGTTCACACCTATCTACATAGATTGTTTTTCTAGGGAAGAGGGTTTCCTAAATTATTCTCATCAATACTGTTGATTGGCAATTACTAGCAGTCTAGATGTTGACAATGGCATTAAGAAGTCATAAAGATTAGCACATCGCTCCTTTCATTGAATTGTTTAAAAGATTACAAGAGCCCTATATGAGATGACAGAGGCACTGTGGGTTATTTAACTATGAAGTGTTTATCAGAATTCGTCACTACCTCTTTTATCCCTAGCATTAGCCCTACCAGGATGTGTTTTTAATCTTTCTCAATGCAATCATTTCCTTTATCAGTCAGAGGCCACTCCTTCATCCCTGAGTTAGGAAGTCTGTCTTCTAAACATCATGGCTCATGATGAATTGGTCTCCGATGCACAGTAACATTCTGTTGCCTGGTCCATATTCTTTGTTGTCTATATCTGATTGCACACGTTGAAATGAGCTCTTGTGACCTTTACTCATCCTCAGCAGAGCTGAACAACAAACTCGGCTTTATGTAATGTTTGTGTTTGCTCAAACCGCAGCCCTTAGCTGGATAGAGTCTACAAGTTGCTTTTTCAGTTGAGTTGGCGATGAGTCGTTATTTGGAGGTCAAGTTTGCATATTCTGTTTCCAATAACACATGCCGGTATTGAGCCAATAACTGAGCTGCCTGTATTTATGAATGAGCCACTGCA
This sequence comes from Saimiri boliviensis, assembly GCF_048565385.1. NCBI lineage: Eukaryota > Metazoa > Chordata > Mammalia > Primates > Cebidae > Saimiri > Saimiri boliviensis. The sequence continues at coordinate 56,794,874 of NC_133456.1, read as the reverse complement.
ACACCCACTGTAATCAGAGCAACATGCGGGTCACCCCCATAACCAGAATCAGAAGGACTTTCTTCATCTTAATGTATTGCTCAAGACTTGTTAGAATATTTTAATATTTTTAACATTTTTTCATTAATAACACATTTATTCTCTACTGGAAGATGAACATCTGAAGGATTTGAGTGATGTCTCTCTTAAGATATATCCCAGTTGTGTCTATGCACACACTGAAAAGGGTGCTCATGAAGATAGTGAACTGGGTAAAATGCCAAGAGCTGAGCTAAGAATCTTAATTAGACCCAAAGTCACTGTCTCACTATGTCTTCCCACTTGGCTGGCAGTCTCCCTTTATCACTTCTCTCTCTCTCTCTCTCTCTCTCTCTCTCTCTCTCTCTCTCTCTCTCTCTCTCTTTCTCTCTCTGTCTTTTTGAATGGTGGTAAAATATACATAATGTAAAATTTATCATTTTAACCATTTTTAAATACGTAGTCTGTGGCATTAAGTACATTCAGAATGTTGTGCAACCATCACTGTTACCTATTTCTAGACTTTTTTTTATCATCCCATCCGGAAACTCTGTACCCGTTAAACAATTCCCTCCCTCCCCATCCCCTCCTCCCCTCAGTACCTGGCAGCCTCTATCTTGCTTTCTGTCTCTATGAATTTGCCTATTCTGGGCCCTTCACATACATGGAATCATACAGCATTTGTCTTTCGGTGTCTGGCTTATTTCACTTGGCATATATGTCCAGGATTCATCCATGTTGTAGCGTATGTCTGAATTTCATTTCTTCTTGTGGCTGAATAGTATTCCACTGTATGGATATTCTACATTGTATCTATTCATTAGTCAGTGGGCATTTGGGTTACGTCTACCTTTTGGCTATTGTGAATAATGCTGGTATCAATACAGCAGTACAAGAATCTATTGGAGTCCTGCTTTCAGTTCTTTTGAGTATATAGCTAGGAGTGGAATCACTGGCTCATACGGTAATTCTACGTTTAACTTTTTGAGGAATTGCCAAATTGTTTTTATAGCAGCTGCACCATTTTACATTCCCACAAGCAATGCACCAGGATTCCAATTTCCCTGTATACCACCAACACTTGCTATTTTCCTTTTTTTGGATAATAGCCATGCTAATGGATGTGTCCATTTTGTTTTAAGTGGTCCTATGTCTACATGCCTGGTCCTCTTGACATAATCACCTGATCACTCTATTCAGCATAGCCGAAGTAGTTGCACATATAGATGCAAATTTTCATTCATGCAAAAACTGAAAAAAAGTCTCTCCTCCACATTCGAAGTAAGAAAACAATGATATTCCATGACAGACAGTGTAGCCAAGTGGCTGAAAGCTCAGATTCTGGCAGCAGACTGCCAGACTTTGAACCCCAGCTCTGCTCTATGCAGCTGAGTGTATGCAACCTCACCACAGTGAGCTGAACAATTCCTGTGTAGCTTCGTCCCCTGTGAAATGAAGATATGTGATAACTGCCTCCTATGGTGATGGAAGGATTAAATAAGTTAGTCCATGCAAAGCACTTAGAACAGTGCTCTGTAAATATCAGTTTAAGCAACACTGATCTAGTACATTTCTGGGGCGCACATGCCTGAAGACTTTGGGGCCTCATCTCATATCCCAGGCAACTAAGTTAGATTTTTAATGGGAAGTGGGATCTGCTTTTTTTTTTGAGACAGGGTCTCACTCTGTCACCCAGGCTGAAGTACAGTGGCACCATTTTGGCTCACTGCCACCTCTGCCTCACAGGTTTAAGCAATGCTCATGCCTCAGCCTCCTGAGCAGCAGGGATTACAGGTGTGTGTCACCACACCCAGCTAATTTTTGTATTTTCAGTAGAGACAGTGTTTTGCCATGTTGCCCAGGCTGGTCTGGAACTTCTGGCCTCAAGTGTGGTGGCTCACGCCTGTAATCCCAGCACTTTGGGAGGCTATCTTGGCCTCCCAAAGTGCTGGGATTACAGGCGTGAGCCACCACACTTGGCCCAGGATCTGCATTTTTAATGAGTGCCATGTGTCCGTACAACCCCATGTACAATAGCTCTTAACAACCCCTGCCCTAACCCATGGCCAGCCAGTTTCATCCTTGGGTTTCATCTGACCATCAGTCAAGAAGGTCAGGTTCCAAGAAGGAATCCCATTTATCTCTAAAGATGCAAAACTACAACTGGCATTTTAAATTATTGAAACAGTAGCCTATGAAAATTAAGATTATTCCATGAAGGAAATTTCTTTTAGAGTTTTTCAATTTTGTTAATTCAGTTGTAGCACTTTCTTCTTCGAAAAGAAAAAAAAAAATAGATTCTTTTCCCGCATTGAAAATGACAGTCATTATATTTTTGTAACCAATTTTGGCATAAATCATTAAAAAATATTTTTTTAATTACACTTTATTGTTCTAAAAGATGATCCTAAAACTCTACAAAATCCCAGCGCACTCATGTGGCCAGTCACCTAGTTATTTCCAAATACCCAGATGTGTGACATTAGCTAGACAAAACACAGGAACTGAAGACACAACTTCTATCTCGACCTAAAAAAGGGCCACAGAAATATTCTATTTTCCAAAAGCATTTTAAACAATCCAGGGAGGGGAGCTTTTGTGAAACATTTTTCATGTTTTACGTTTCAGAAGTTCTTTCAGCAACCTGGGTTTTTCAGAAGACTAGAGAGTTAAAGAACATGAATACTTTACCTGGGCCAGCCACACTTTTACAACTAGGCCAGTCTCATCAAGTTCCCACCAGGAAGGCGATCAGAATTTCCACTCCACAGTAAAAGGAAGTAGAACTGGAAACCATGTGAAGATTTTCTTCAAGGAAAAGGTGGGGTTACTAAATAGGATGTAAGAGAAAAGAAATAAGAACATTTCAAATATAGAGTCCTAAAATCATTTTAAAGGAAGCATCTCTCTAAAAAATTGCAAATAGTAGAAATATTTTGTACTGAAAAACCAGGACCACAGACATCCTATCAGTGGTTCACCGAGATTCCCCAAAGGCCCTATAATTTTAGGGAGTGGCCATTTGGAGATACAGAGGCTGACAGAGAAACTGTAGCTTTACCAGTGAAAGCTTTCAAAAAAGCCCGAGTTTCATAAACACACTATCAGACCTTAAACACTTCCCAGGCTATACCAGAATCATCAAGATCTAGAAAAAGTGGTGGCTCACATCTGTAATCCTAGCACTTTGGGAGGCTGAGGCAGATGGATCACAAGGTCAGGAGTTCAAAACCAGCATGACCAACATGGTGAAACCATGTCTCTACTAAAAATATAAAAATCAGCCAGGCATGGTGACGCTCGCCTGTAATTCTAGCTACTCAGGAGGCTGAGGCAGGAGAATCGCTTGAACCCAGGAGGTGGAGGTTGCAGTGAGCCAAGATGGCACCACTACACTCCAGCCTGGGCAAGAGAGTGAGACTCCATCTCAAAAAAAAAAAAAAAAAAGATCCTGAAATGCCCCCAGAACATAAAAAGTAACAACTGTTGTGAGGTTTTACCAGAAGCTAGACACTGTCAAAGTCCTTCTTATGTGTTATTCCTCAAATCCTCACAACGCTGTACAATAGACCCAATTTCCAAATTAAGACAACATAAAGCTCATTCATTTGTTTATTTCATAAATATTCACTGGGTACTTCTTACATCAGGAACTCTAGAATATAGTGGTTAAAAATGAAGGGGGTGGGGATTGCTAATTAAAAGAAGCCTATCTGGAAAGGGTACCTATTGTATGATTCCAATTATATGACATTCTGGAAAAGGCAAACCTATGGAGGCAGTAAAAAAATCAGTGGTTGTCACGTGTTCAGGACAAGGAAGAAGGGATGAATAGGTGTAGCCCAAGGGATTCTTAGGGCAGTGAAACTATTCTGTATGATGCTGTCATGGTGGGTGCATGACATGAAACCTTTGACAAGGCCAGGCACAGTGGCTCAAGCCTGTATTCCCAGCACTTTGGGAGGTCGAGGCAGGCAGATCACAAGATCAGGAGATTGAGACCATTCTGGATAACATGGTGAAACCCTGTCTCTACTAAAAATACAAAACATTATCCCGGCATGGTCTGCACACCTGTAGTCCCAGCTACTTGGGAGGCTGAGACAGGAGAAGCACTTGAACCCGGGAGGCAGAGGTTGAGCCGAGATTGCACCACTGCACTCCAGCCTGGGTGACAGAGACTCCTTCTCAAAAAAAAAAAAAAAAAAAAAAACTTTGTCAAGAGCCATAGAATGTACAACACCAACAGTGAGTCCTAAAGTAGACTATGACCTTTAGTTAATGATAATAATACATCAATATTGGCCCATGAATTGTAACAAATACTAATTTAAGATATTAGTAATAGCGGAAGGTGGGGGGAGGAAGTATATGGGAATTCTGTACTTCCTACTCTATTTTTCTGTTAGCTTAAAATTGTTCCAAAATATAAAGTCTATCAACTTAAAAAAAGACAAATGGGGGCCAGGCGCGGGGGCTCAAGCCTGTAATCCCAGCACTTTGGGAGTCCAAGGCAGGCAGATCACAAAGTCAGGAATTTAAGACTAGCCTGGCCAACATGGTGAAACCTTGTCTCTACTAAAAATACAAAAAAAAAAAAAAAAAAATTAGCTGGGCATGGTGGTGCAAGCCTATAATCCCAGCTACTCAGGAGGCTGAGGCAGGAGAATTGCTTGAACCAGGACCCAGGAGGTGGAGGTTACAGTGAGCTGAGGTTGTGCCACTGCAATCCAGCCTGGGCTGCAGAAAGAGACTCTGTCTCAAAAAAAAAAAAAAAAAAGAAAAGAAAAAGAAAAAAGAAAAAAGATAAAGAAAAAGAAAAATGGGAATTGGGGGAACCACAGTCCCTACTATTATGAGGACTTATAGAGGCTGAGACAGATGCCAAACAAGGAAACAAAGATATAACAAGAAATATATAATTAACGAAACAAGGCAAATGATTGTGGCTGCATTGATGGAGCATGGTCAGGGAAGGCCTCTATGAGGAGGTGACAGTGAAGCAGAGACCTAAAGGAACCACCACACGACACAGGGGAAGAGTGTTGCACATGGAGGGAACAGCATGTGCAAAGACCTTGGGAAGGAAGGGAAATCTCCAAGCACAAAGAGGTTACACAGCTGACAGCAAAGCTGAGATTCACTTCACCTTTTGGTCCTAGCACCTCTCCTTTCTAAGGCCACTGTCTTGAATGTCAAACCTCACTCTTTCAAATTCTGGATCCCCTTTCCTATAGCCTCGCTGGATGGGTAAACATTACTTAAAATGGGAATAAATTCTTCCTTCGCCAATGGTAAAGTGTTCTGCCCACACTTCAATCAACAGAGGAAATTCCAGCGCTTTGCTTTCCAGCTATCTTTAAATTCGGCAGGATGGGAAGGTGATGGGGGTGGGGTGGAAAGGTTACTTTGTCATTTGGAAAAAAGGGCATCTATTCATTTTCCCAAAACGCCCAACACATACTGCTCAAGTCTTCTTGGGCACATCTCTTTGCATTATGAGCAAAGCTCCTGTGGTCTTTATAAATATTTATGATACATGACTGACCATGTTATATATACTGTGCTGTGCTAATATTAGTCATGGCTGAGAGTCTTTCTGTGCACGGAGCATGGTGATCATGAATAAACGGAATGGCCTCCTAGCCAGGGGAGTGAAGACATTCACTGCCATTGTTCTGTGGGTCTGCTTAAAGAATTTGCACATACACAAATCAAAATACGGGTACTCCTTTTTCCTGAAGAGAGAGAAAAAAAAAAAGAAAATCCAGACTGTTTCAGTCCATATGCAAAAGCATTTCAGAACTGAAAACATAGCATGAGAAGAAGAAAGAGGTAAATGTGTTCTTTTCAATGGAAAAAACAGCTGCTTGGGTCAGATAGAAACCAGATGGGAGAGAAAGAATCACAAGAGTAAAGCTGAAATGCATTCAGGAAAAAGACATCAGAGGCAAAATGTGCTCCCAAGTCAGAGGAGTGGTGACTCCCAGACTTTTCTTCCTGTGGTGCAGGACCACGGGGCTCAGAGGAATGAAGGCTCCTTCTCTGGGAACATGGAAGAAAAACTGAGGTGGATTCACCAAGTCATCTAAGAAACTGGAACTGGTCCCCAAAACAATTCAGTCTGTCTCCCCCCACATGGCCAGGTATCTCCATTAGAGACATTCAGAACTTGGCATGTCCTCTCAGGGAGCCTTGGAGTAGAAGGATGTGTCTGTGTTCTCATCCAGCCCCAGTGCTGGCAGAAATAAACCAGGCAGGCAGACTTCAAGCCTTTTAAGCTTGTGTTTATAGGAGCTCTCCTTCATCATGGTCCACCTGTCTTTTCACACGATTCTCCAGGACGTATGGACGGGTGAACTCAGAGGCTCTGCTCCAGTCCCAGCTGCAGCAGCCACCTTGCCCAGCAGACACACGATAGAAGCTTCTGGTGAACAGTTCCCTCCGTGCCGTGTTGTGGCTTTCTCACACTAGTGGAGCGTATTATTTGAGCTGCCACATGCTGACCACAGGCTTCCGCTTGCACCACATGCAGACCTCAAAGGAGACTTGCTCACGTGTGGGCTTCCCGCCGAGGCTTGCTGTGGTCCTGAGGCCGTGGCCTGGGCGCTGGCACAGCATCTAGCCACACAGAGCTGGAGACAAGCCTGCCTCTCTCCCCATCGAGTGAGCGTCCCAGGCTCAGACTCAGAGAGTCCAATCATCCACCTCATGTGACCAGTGTGGTTATCTAGCAGATTCTGCTTAGCATGATCCTAGCAGCTAACAATGTATTAACACACCGCACTAGGAAGAACAGCGTTAAGAAGACAGCTGGCCCCTGACCATGCCATGAAAGGACTGAGATGTGTCCAGACTGCTCAGGTCTCTCCACCCACCCCCAATACCCCCCCACCCTGAAGTCAGCCCTGCTCAAAGTGCAGTGTTTCTCAACGTGTATTAGGAATTCCAATCACCTGGGGGGCTTGTTCACAGGCAGATTCAGATTCCATCACTTTGGGGAGGAGGCCTTAGATAGTACAGCCCCATCTCATCCCCAGGTGATGCCAATGTTGCTGGTCTGCAGATTGCAATTTGAACAGCAAGTCCTTAGTAAGTAAAAAAAGGAAGGCTTTTATAAAGCTAGTTTGTCCCACCCTGCAGTCCACGGCTTTGAATGTGGCACAGTACAAATTTGTAAACTTTCTTAAAACATTGAGTTTTTTTGTGATTTTTTTTTAGCTTATCAGCTATCGGTAGTGTACGGTATTTTTTTAGCTTATCAGCTATCGGTATTTTACGTGTGGCCCAAGACAATTCTTCTTCTTCCATTGTGGCTTAGAAAAGCCAAAAGATCAGGACACCCCTATTACGAAGAATAGCACAGGCTGCTTTCACAAAGCTCTTTAATCTTAAGCCAATCACTAAATATCGCTGAACTTCGGTTTTCACATTTGTAATATGGTAATTATAATATCTATCTCACAGGGCGCTTTCAAATATCAAGTAGAATAATTTATATAAGAAACTTGTTATGAACAGGATCTTTACAGTTAAAAGTAAGACAACTTCAACTTGAACTCGTTTAAACAGAAAAAATAAAAGATACCTACTGGCTCCCATAAACTGAAAAGTTTTGGAGTGTATCTGGCTTCAGGCATAGCTGGATCCAGTTACTCAAATTATTTCTTCGAGCTACTTGCTTGCTCTTGCATTTTCCCTCTCAATTTCTCCCTCTGTCATCTGTTTCTTGCTCCCGCATGCCTCCTCTCACTACCTTCCTCATTCTTTCTTGTTTGGGGCTCTGCCCTTTTCTGTGTTGCCTTCACACGCAGGCAGCCTCTCTCAAATACTATGAGAAACACGGCTTCTTGCATTGCCAGGTCAAATAGTCTTTAGCATAGAAGTGAGACTTACATACACCTCATTTTGGAGGGGCTCTGATTGGATCCATTTGGATGCAGAACCCACCGTTTGCTTGAGACAATAGCAATAAACATGGGCATGGAGAACTATGAATGTCCTGCCTTGGTGCCCTCTCCTATACATACCAGGCTGGAGTGGAAGGACGTTAGTCCCCTTGATTGACTGTCTTATCTCCCTTCCTATCAAAACTTGCTCACCCGGGATCTCATTCACTTTTTTTCAGCTGTTACTTTAGAAAGGAATAGTATGCAGACTATCCTCAAATCAGGTGGTGAGGAAATGTCTTCTATTAGAGGCCAGAGACTTGCATTCTAATCCAAGTGTTGCCACTAACTGGCTTTGAGACTTCAGTCTGCTCTGGTTAACCTCCTTGTGGCTTACTTTCCCCATAACTTTTCCTCCATAACGTGAGGGTTGCCATCAATTATCTCACAGGCCTCTTATAGCTCAAAGGTCTCAGTCAGTATGATTTGTTCCTGATGGTACAACACCATTTGGGGGCATTCACATTTTAGCAGAGACTTTCTGGGATGGCAATGATTTGATGCAATGAATAAGCCACCAACAGCCAAAATGTAATAAGGATATTTGCATGAAGGAAACCAGGAATCTCTTTCTAAGCCTCCTGAACATCACTTCATGTGGACATTCACCTAATCGTGGTATTTTGAATTTGCTGTTCAAGTCTTTCAAAACTGTGGTTTCAATAACTGTGTTAACACAAGGGCAGAAAGCAAAGCTGGGTGGCTTTAGCCCACTTTCCTCCAACCAGTGGCTTTCCACTTTGTCTCCTACCGATGACTCCGGTCCTCTATTACGATGACTTGGCCAGCCCTTCCATGGCCCCCAGTCAGGTTTGTTTCAAGCCTACTTGACCATCAACATCTCCAGCCTCCAAAGTGTTCCTAACCTGTAGGTATCCACCAGCACTTCCCTGTCCTATTTCCCATCTCTTCAAACTCCTACACCCAAGTGGCAGATACTACATTCAATAAACTGTCGATTACTAATAGATACATACCCTCCAAAGCAACATATGCGTGTGAATAAAAATTCATGCTAAACTTTTCGATAACCAAGGCAAAAGTAAAATCTACCTGATTAAATCACTTTCTCTCTCTCTCTCTCTCTCTCTCTCTCTCTCTCTCTTGTTTTTTGTTTTGGGGACAGGGTCTCACTCCGTTGCCCAGGTTGGAATGGAATGCAGTGGCACAATCACAGCTCACTGAAGCCTCAAACTCCCAGGCTCAGATGATCCTCTCGCCTCAGCCTCCAGAGTAGCTGGGACTGCAGGAGTCCATCACCATTCCCAGCTAATTTTGGGTTGTTTTGTTGTTGTTGTTGTTTTATAGAGAAGGGCTTTCACCATGCTTCCCAGGCTGGTCTCAAACTTGTGAGCTCAAACAATCTGCTTGCCTTGGCTCGCAAAGTGTTGTCATTACAGGCGTGAGCCCCCACGCCTGGCCAAATTACTTTGAAGCAGCAGTTCCAAGGGAAAACACTCGATCCTAGTTATAAGTTAGCAGAGGAATTCATATGAGGGACTAACACAGAATGAAGAACAACCACTTAAAAGGCTGGTTGTTACATCAAGGCCGGTGTGTTCTTCACAGGGACTTTTTGTTAGGTCCTTGGGACAAGATGACCCTGAAGGGTAGAGTTGCCTAGTTTTCCTATGTGTGACCCTATCCATATAGGACAAAGTGAAGCCGAGAGTTGTCAGGCCCCACAGGTGGCCAAAGTTGTTCATTTAAGTCACTTGCTTGAATGGTGGACATTTGCATTGTCACAAAGTCTGATCATTTTTATATCCCAGATTCTCTCAGATCTAACACTACTCTCCTTCACCACTGCCCCCAGTCTTGAGTTGGATCACCACCACCTCTGGACCTACCTCATCTTTCTGCCTCCAACCCTCCAGTCCATTCTGCCTACATAGCCGTTAGGCATGACCCTTCCAAGACACGAAGCTCGTGGTGTGATACGGTTTGACTGTCTCCCCACCCAAATCTCATCTTGAATTCCCACATGTCATGAGAGGGACCTGGTGGAGGTAATTGAATCATGGGGTCAAGACTTTCCCATGCTGTTCTCCTGATAGTGAATTACTCTCATGAGATCTGATGGTTTTATAAAGAGGAGTTCTCCTGCAAAAGTTCTCTCTTTGCCTGGTGCCATCCATGTAAGATGTGACTTGCTTCTCTGGCCTTCCTCCACAATTGTGAGGTCTCCCCAGCCATGTAGAACTATAAATTCATTAAACATCTTTCTTTTGTAAATTGCCCAGTCTTGGGTATGTCTTTATCAGCAACATGAGAACAGACTAATACATGGTGCTACTTCAGGGCCTTCCCATCACCACCAGGTTGCAAAGGTCTCAGCCTGGCTTCCTGGACCCTTTATGTTCTGGCCTCCATCTATCTGCCAGACTCATCTCTCTTCCTCTGCTGGCCCGCTCCTTCACTTCTCTCCCATCTGAAACATTTTTAGCTCTTCTAAATGCCCCACAATCTTTGCCTAGCTATTCTTTCTCATTCTTCAGATCGCAGCACATCTTTCACAAATATTTCCTTGGCCTTTCCAGCTGTCCTTTCTCTGTGTCCACATCACATCCCTTCTCAAACCATCTTAGAATTGCCTCTGAGCTCACCGACCTGCTCTGTTGGCCTCAGCTCCTTAGCTGCAGAGCTCTGCCCCCTTTGCTGCTTCCCTGGCTAGCTACACGATCCTGAACGATCACTCCATTCCCCTGTGCCTCAGTTTCCTCATGGCTAAATAGGACTCATAAAGGTGCCTACTTCATAAAAATATTGGGCAGTAAGGGAGAAAATTCTCTAAGAGCTCTTTCACTGTGTTAAGTACACAGCAAGTGTGAATAACAATTATTATTATTGTCGTGAATAGTGTTATTGTATTAGGATAGGAATTTTTTCTTACTGTTTTAGTCCCCACACCCAGCTCAAAGTCTGGCACAGAATAAATGATCAGTAAATATTTGTGGGATGAATGAATGAATGTCGAATTATCTGGTTTTGTCCTCTTCATGGTTCTGCTGGGTCTTCACTTGATTTAGGTCTGTGACGATGAGAACCAATTATGTTAGCACCTCCCCAGTTTGTTTGCTCTGGTGTTTTTTCCATTTACTCTGTGAGGAGAAGGATTTCATTTTATGAAGAAGGGAGTGGGGGAGCCTGGTTCCAAAGGCCTGTTTGTTCTCATTATTAATTTTCCTCTCCTCTTCCAAGTAGAGTTTGAATGATTTGAATGTGCATTCATCTGGAAAGGCACCCTCATTCTCTCGTTTCATGCCTGGCTGCAATTAAAGTCAAAAGCAAAATTTAAAAATACAACTTTATTATAAAGTGAAAGAATTGTTGATCCAGGGACTGGCCTATAATCTCACAACATTACAAAAAAAAAAAAAAAAAAAAAAAAAGAATAAGAAAAAAGAATACCAAGCTGCCAACTTGTGGGCTTGGTCTTGCCAATGGAGACTCGAAACTCCAGAATCAATAACTCAGTTAACTTTGTTGGTTTCTAATGCAATTATAAGCACTGGAAAATTGCCCAAATGCTCAAAAAGAAACTAAGTTTCTACTTTAGAACATCCCCACCCCCTTTTCTAAAGAAATACTTGGGTGATAAAGGCAAAATAACTGAACGGGGTGGGGCTCAGCAGTTTCCAATGTCAGATCAGAGAGCTGTGGAATTTCAGAGCTGGAAGGAAGCTCAGAGGTCATCTCAAGGCCATTTTATAGATGTGATAACTGAGCCTCAGAGAAGGAAAGAACTTATCCATATTCACACAGTGGCCACAAATCTTGGGGAATCTCCATCTTGATCTGTTCATTTGTGCAAGAAATATTTAACTGAGATCCTATTTGGGGCCAGCAGTGTGCTAAGTGTGAGAAATTCATTAGCATATCAAACAGATGTGTTCTCTGCCCTTGTAGAACTCAATATTCTGCAGGGGATTCAGACAGTTGATGAATAAGCTAACAACAAGTATATAATCAATGGCCAGAAGGAAACAGATTGTTGTGATAGAGAGCTGCTTATATGTAGTGGTCAGGAAGGCAACTCTGAGAAGGTAATATTCTCAGCTTCAGCTAGGTCCTGGGAAAAGAGAGCTAGCTCAAAGGCCCAGAGACAGGGAAGAGCTTGGCAAAGTCAAGAAACTATAGGGAGAAGAATGTGGCTGGAGCACAGCGGATGATGTGGCATCCACATCCCTAAAGTGGGATATGATTGCACTTGCCAGCCCCTTTCTCTGAACAGCGATCCCACTAGCCTCTGGCAGGAAAAGAAAAAGCTGAAACCCAGCCTCTCACCCACTCTTTTCTGAGAGCTGGGAAACCTGTATCCACTGAACACAGACCTGTTCAACTTCCTTAGGAAAGTACTTTTCCTTCACAAGCCAGGGAAGAGTTTGAGCAGACTTAGGGTCAACTTCCAAATCAGGAAATAATCATGCCAAGGAGAGCATGGCTCCAATGAGGAGAGTCTGGAGAGGAGGTTCTGGTGTGGCAAAGTGGTTAAGAGCAGACACCATGGAGTCACATACCCTGGGGGAGAGGCCAGGTTTGACCATCATGGAGCGAGGCAAGTTGCCCGACTTCTCCGAGCTGCAGTTTTCTCCTCTGTAGAATGGGTACCTTGGAGTGGAAGTGGAGGAGATAGAGGAGATCACACTAATAAAGTATGCAGCGCCTATTGAGCTCTCGCTTGGAGCTACCTGCTGCTGCCAGCTTCCTTGGGCATGCACACCAACTGCCTGTGTGAGCATTCTAGCTCCCTCATCCCAGCACCAGTCCTGGTTCCACAGCCCCACTCCATCATCCTGCCTCCCACAGTGACCCACCAAATACCCACATGAACCGAAAGCCTGCACTTTGAGGCCCAAGGGCCATTTGGCTTAAGACCCCATAGGATGCATTCCCACACCATCCTCCAAATTCAACAGCAGAAGACAGACAACTTCACCAGAATTAGTAAGATAAATTGAGCTGTTTTTGTTTAAACACCGATGAGGTGATGTCTGGTTTTTATTAACTTTCGTAAGTAAATTATTAGTTCATACCAGAAACAAAAGTATAAACATGACCATATGATAAACACGGTTACTCGAACAGTCTGTGGATTGCATGAAGGCCACCAAGTGGCCGTGGATCTGGGACCCATAGGCTTAACTGGCTTAGGCCTCAGTTGCACTGAAATCCCAGCAAGCTGGCATTCTGGATGTCAGGGAAGTAGGTGTTCCTCTGCTGTACTCCTCATAGCCACTACCCCACACCCACAAAAAGTCTTTGACTCCATTGCTCAACAATGAATAACAACAATGATGGTAATTATAACAAGAGTAATACTTACAGAGCACTTCTGTGCTAGGCCCACTTCGCCCACCACAGCAGCCATGAGCCACGTGTGGCAAGTGAACACTCAAACTGTGGATCGTCAAAATTGAGACAAGTTATAAGGATAAAATACACACTGGACTCCAAAGATAGATTATGAGAAATACATATGCAATACCTTAATAATTTTTATATGGATCATATGTTGAAATAATATTATTTTGAATATGTCAGGCAATACATATTATTAAAATTAATTTCATCTGTTTCCTTTTTTAATGTGACTACCAGAAATGCTTACTTATGTGGTTCTCATCATTTTGCCAATGAACGGTGACTAAGTGTAAAGCATGGCACACGCATTATTATTTTCTTTTTTCTTTTTCTCTTCTTTTCCTTTTTTTTTTTTTAAGCAGAGTCTTTCTCTGTCTCCCCAGCTGGAGTAGAGTGGCACAGTCTCAGCTCACTGCAACGTCCACCTCCCAGGCTCAAGCGATTCTCCTTCTTCAGCCTCCCAAGTAGCTGGAATTATAGGCACATAGCACCATGCCTTTGTAATTTTTGTATTTTTGTAGAGACAGGGTTTTACCATGTCAGCCATATTGGTCTCAAGCTCATGGCCTCAAGTGATCCTTTTGCCTCAGCCTCCCAAAATGCTGGGATTACAGGCATGAGCCACTGTGTCCTGCCAACATGCATTATTTTCTTCTAGCCCCACAGGAAATCCTTTAGGTAGGGACAGTTATTACCCCATTTTACAGAAGATAATACTGACATTTAGTAGTCCTGACTTTAATCCCTCAAGGCCTAGCAATTGTTAAGGTGTCCTTCCCTGTATTTTCCCCTCTGAATTCTATTTCATTCTCAAGGCTTAGAATTCTGTAACCTGCCTTTCCCTGGAAGCCTCACAGTTCTCTTACTTCCCCTATTTCAATCTCTCTCTCTGTCTCCCTCCTTCAGATATTTGACGATAATACTTGTCACCTGTACCAAACAATAACATACTTAGATGACATCTGCAGTGTCTTACATTCTTGCTATTCCGCATTGGTTGGCTTTTTTGTGTGTAAAACATTATGTTCTCATACAGGGTTTTTCAAACTATGGGTTATAACCCAGTCATTAGTGGGATGTGAAACCAATTTGGTGAGCCATAGCTAAAAACTCTTTTTAGCTGAAATACCAAGAGCATAAAAGAAAACAGAACAGGAAAAAAAAACATATATTGTTTCCTAAAACTTTTGTATGTGTGTACTGGGCCATGATATAATTTACATTTCCAGCTAATACATGCCAGGCTTAAAACCCAGGTGATGGGTTGATCGGTGCAGCAAACCACCATGCACACGTTTAACTATGTAACAAACCTGCACATCCCGCACGTGTAACCCAGAACTAAAAATTAAAATAAAAATAAGAATAAGAATAATTTGCATTTCTGCCGGGCGCGGTGGCTCAAGCCTGTAATCCCAGCACTTTGGGAGGCCAAGGAGGGTGGATCAGGAGGTTAAGAGATCGAGACCATACTGGTCAACATGGTGAAACCCCGTCTCTACTAAAAATACAAAAAATTAGCTGGGCATGGTGGCACGTGCCTGTAATCCCAGCTACTCAGGAGGCTGAGGCAGGAGAATTGCCTGAACCCAGGAGGTGGAGGTTGCAGTGAACCGAGATCGCGCCATTGCACTCCAGACTGGGTAACAAGAGCGAAACTCTGTCTCAAAAAAAAAAAAAAAAAAAAAAAAGAATAATTTGCATTTCTGACTCTGAGGCTTAGTCACAAAAAGCTTGAGAAAAGCTGTGCTAGTGGCTTAGGGCATGGGTGCTGGTGCCTGAGTTTGAATTCAGGGTATTGCTGGCCAGCTGTGGGACCTTCTCCAAGTCTCAGTTTCCTCATCTGGAAGGGCTTGTGAAACCAGCGTGCTGGGCCCCATTCTGAGTTTCCGATTCAGCAGGTCTTAAAGGAGGTCTGAGAATGGGCGTTTGTAACAAGTTCCTGCGAGATACTGATGCTTCTGGTCAGGAAACCAACTTGAAAAACCACTGGTGGCATGCTGAAGAATATGGGCTCCGTTCGATAAACCTAGCCTAAATGCCATATGGTGCTGGCATGCATGCCTGCTCTGCAAACTCGGACGTCAAATCTGATTACATGTTTTAATCTAGTCTGTGCTTTAACGGCAGGACGTTCTGTATCATTCTTTTAAGACCTCTCCCAACACGCAAAACTGACCAAGAACCCCAGAACCTTATCAAGTCCGTAAGGATTTTACTACCCCTCTTCCTCAGGCCAGAGAAACCGCATTCAACAGTTACTATTGCCATTGCTTCCCACTAATGCCGGGCGCGCTGCTGAAGACTGGCCCCCACACCACTGCTTGTGGATGGAGCATTGGTTACTGGGTTGTCCTCACCCATCCGCGCACCTGCGGAAGCTCA
The DNA here is from genome assembly GCF_048565385.1 of Saimiri boliviensis. Taxonomy (NCBI): domain Eukaryota; kingdom Metazoa; phylum Chordata; class Mammalia; order Primates; family Cebidae; genus Saimiri; species Saimiri boliviensis. Next base: position 56,779,158 of record NC_133456.1, on the reverse strand, counting down.
TTGAAGTCTCACTGTGGCTTTTAGCGTTACGGATTTTTCCCCGTTACACTCTCATACTCATTGTTGTTTGTTTGTTTGTTTGTTTGTTTGGTTTTTACCAAAGCGCATCCACTGCGCTACCAGCGCGGGCACCTGGAAGTTCCCACCGTCACACGCACCCTGCGCCCAAACCAGCCTACCCTTGTGAATTCTCAGCCCTTTGAGTTGAATCTAATCGTTAGTAAGGCTGTCCCAGGGAAATTTTATTTTAGGTACATCATCTCCTAGTCTCGCCAGACTCCTGGGAATCTTGGGGGAAAGAGATTTGAGGCAATTTCCACAAACAGAGGTATCAGCTCTCCCAAGGTACCAGCTCTACATAACAGAGGGTGAGGGAGCTTTTGGTAAAACACTCAAAAGAACAAAAAAGTGTTCTTCATTCTCTTTATCATGAAAATTGACCCTATTTATGGTTTCATTTGCAAGTAAAAGGTACTTTTCAAGGACCTTTTCCTGACCTGGCTGATCTACTCCAGAGACTTCTAGCCACTACTTGGGTTTAATTTTTGCTTTGTCAAGCACTGAACCCATCCTCAGTTTAGACTTATGATATACAATCTGCACATAAGTACTCGTGAGTGGATCATCAAAACAATTTAGTAGATTGCAACCATACTTTTTTTAATGAATTAAAATAGAAAGTAAAATTATTTTGCATGTATTAGAGAATTGATTCATGAAAATTTGTACCACTTATGTACAAAATTGTACCTATACTAGATAAAGATTTAAAATGAATTTCTCACTGTGGGGCAAAGTCAAAAGGTTTGTCCAGTGCTTTCTGCAAAAGAGATGTCTTTTTGCTCTTTTGTTTGGCTTTCTCCTCATCCTTTAGGCTCAACTCCAGGAAGCCTTTTTTGGCCCCTTCTTCCTATTTAGAAGCCCAGCCTTCAAGCTTCCAGAAAATCCTGTGTGTCTCTAAGAACACTTGCCAGGTTGTTTTGCAATAATCTGTGTAAGTACTCCGAGACCCTCCCCTTCACTCATTCACCCCCTATAGACCTTGAGTTCCTTGGCGACAAAGACTGGGTCTTAATCTCCATTGTATCCTGAGCATTGAGCATACAAAACACTTGGTACAGTAAATATTTGCTAAATGTACCAACCTGCCCTTATGAATTGTTGCCCTTGGCACCTTTCAGATGCCACCTTATATATAAACTTTTCTCCAGCCTTGTATTGGGTCACTCGGTGCACATTTTCATAGGTCATCTATTTTGCCTAGTGGAATTTAAACCCCAGGAGGACACAGAGATCACCTCTTATCATTCTTTGTATCTTGAGTCTTCTGAGAAAATTTGTTAATCCCAGTTAACTGATGGGTAGTGATGCGGAGCAAGAGATTAGTCCTATCTCAGCTTGTTCCAGAAAGTATTTAAGGGGCTTGACAGGATACATTAAATTAAGCAACATAAGTTAAAAGCCAATGAAAACTTCTAAGATCACCAAAAGATCGATCTATGCATGAAGATTCTGCTACAAGATGTTTATTACATTTTTGTTGTTGTTGTTTTATAAAAGGGAACATTTAGAAACAGCTTAACATTCAACAATCTTATATTTATTGAATAAATTATGGGACATCTACAAGACAGAAGATGCCTAATTACATAGAAAGATGTGCAGGATGCAGTAGGTGGGAGGAAGGGAAGGACAGTTAGAAAACACTATATATGATGTAATCTCATTTTGTATTAGGTTGGTGCAAAGATGATTGCAGTTTTTGCCATTAAAAGTAATAGCAATAATAGGCCGGGGGCCGTGGCTCACACTTATAATCCCAGCACTTTCGGAGGCCGACGCAGGCAGATCACTTGAGGTCAGGGGTTGGAGACCAGCCTGGCCAACATGGTGAAACCCCTGTCTCTACTAAAAATACAAAAATTATTCAGGCATCATGGCACACTACTGTAATTCCACCTACTTAGGAGGCTGAGGCAGGAGAATCACTTGAACCTGGGAGGCAGAGGTTTCAGTGAGCCAAGACTCTGTCTCAAAAAAAAAAAAGTAATGGCAATAACCACAATTACCTTTGTACCAACCTAAAAAATATGTATATACTGTGGGTTGGGTGGGGTAGGGAGAAAATATACCAAAATATAGATGGTGTTCTCTCTGGGTATGACTAGGTGATTTTTATTCATTTTGTGTTTACTTTTCAGTGTTTTATACATTGTTAAAGATTTTGTTTGCACAAAGTATCATTCTTTAGTAAGGGCAGGGTAAGAATTTTTTTTAAGTAGGTAGGCCAAAAGAAAGAAAAATACAAGTAGAAAGCTAAGAATGAGGCTTGTTCCAAAAGCAAACACCATATAAACCTAAATAAGCAAGTCACAAATTTGACTCTAAGGTTTCCAGCAATTCACACAGAAAGGGAATCAGGACAGGCTCTCTAACTCACACTGTCCAGGAACAACAAGGCTTTTCCTGATACAGAGGGGCAGAAGGACATTCTGCAATATAAGAAATAACATCCTCAACAAGATTGTGTCATCGAGGTGAGTTTCCTGGAGGTGGCTTGGAATAGTGCAGGCTCTAAATTAGACTACCATGTTCCCTGCCATTATTATTATTGTTTGGTAGAGGCAGTATCTCACTATATTGCCCAGCTTGGTCTCGAACTCCTGGCCTCAAGCAATCTTCCTGACTTGGCTTCCCAAAATGCTGAGGTTACAAGCAGAAGCCACCACCATACCACCTGGCCTCCGAGCCTTTCTTCTAAGGATGGCTTTAGGCAAGGTATTTAATTCCTCACTAAATCTCTCTATTTAATAGCAGTGAATTAATTACTTCATCTCTAAATAATAGCGATTATTAATAGCTGCAATGAGTAATTGTAGTGATTAACCCATCCTAGCCTCAGGCTGGCTTCTCAGAATTGATTCCCTCACCCAAATTGTCAGGAGCACCATTCCTGAGGAGTGGTCTCCTAGGCCTAGCACTGCTTCCAGGCCGGGAGGCAACTCAGTGACTCACCTACATTTCCACTTCTGGCTCATCCAGGTGTGCAAAGGCAAGAAGCCAGAAAGACTTGATTGTTTAAACATTATCTCCTATCTAAAGCCCAAACTGCTCAATAAAACCCAAGTAGTAATTTTTTTTTCATAGCTAGGACACAGAGACCCATAGAGAAAAGAAGGCAAAAAGCTGCAGAAAGGGATTTGGTCTCTGAGAAAATTTCCCTCTCTGGATTCCCAGGCCTTCTCCAATGGAAGCATTTGGAGTCTGAGTTCTTATGACACCTGCCCCTCGGTATGCCTGGCACTGCATGAAGTGCTGGGCTACAAAAGTGAATGTAGGCAGATGAGAGAAGTTCCCCCTGGGGGAACAATTGGATAAACAGATCATTTCGGTATCATAGTCAGAGAGGGCACAAGAAACTAGGGGAATATAAGGAGATCCTTATCCAACCTTACGGGTCAGGGAAGGCCACCTGGAGAAGATGATATCTAAACTGGGTCTTGAAGGAACATATGGTTCAGTAAAATTGAGAAAAGGGTACATACAGGACATTCAAAGGAAGCAAAGGTATGCTCTATGCTGGGGAACTACAATCATCTCCTTATTACCAGAGCATAAACTTCCTAATAGGATGGAGGTGGAACAAAAGAGGTAAATTGAGGCCAAGTCATGGAGGGCCATGGATGTAGCACTAAAGACACAGTATTTGATTCCTTAGACCTGGCCCAGACCAGGCAGATGGTGTGAATTAATGCGCTGGCTCAGGGACAAGGGAAGACAGTGGAGACTGTGGCAATCAGGAGTGCGCTTGAGTCAGTACTCCTATTGCCAGATCTTTCCATTGTTCGAAAGAGGCCAAGATCCAGATCCTAATGTACAACTCTCCCCCATGGGAAACACTGGTGACTCATTCAATTTTAAAACACAAAGAATAACCAGCAAGGGGAAAGCCCCATACTGTGTCAGTGAGCCTGATTTAACCTGAGGGCTAGATTTGGCCTATAGGCTACCATGTTGCCACTTCCGCCTTAGAAATAAGGACTTAAATGTAAAAGTCAAAACTATAAAAACCCTAGAAGAAAATCTAGGCAATACCATTCAGAACATAGGCACAGGCAAAGATTTCAAGACAAAAATACCAAAAGCAATAGTGACAAAAGCAAATATTCACAAATGGGATCTAATTAAACTAAAGAGCTTTCGCACAGCAAAAGAAACTATCGGCAAACAGGCAGCCTATCGAATGGAAGAAAATTTTTGCAATCTATCCATCTGACAAAGGGCTAGCATCCATAGTTTACAAAGACCTTAAGCAAATTTACAAGAAAAAGAATTTAAAAGTGGGCAAAGACATGAACAGACACTGCTCAGAAGAAGACATTCATGCAGTCAACAAACATATGAAAAAAAGTTCAATATCACTCATCATTAGAGAAATGCAAATCAAAACCACAAGGAGATACCATTTCACACAGTCAGAATAGCAATCATTAAAAAGTAAAGAAACAACAGATGCTGGCATGATTGCAGAAAAAAAGGACCACTTTTACACTGTTGGTGGCAGTGTAAATTAGTTCAACCCTTGTAGAAGACGGTTTGGTGATTCCTCAAAGTCCTAGAGACAGAAATACCATTTGACCCAGCAATCCCGTTACTGAGCATATACCCATAGGAATATAAAGTATTCTGTTATAAAGATATGTGCATGCATATGTTCATTACAGCATTATTCACAATAGCAAAGACATGAAATTAACCCAAATGCCGATCAATAATATAATGAACAAAAAAAAAAAAATGGTAAATATACACCATGGAATACTATGCAGCCATTAAAGGGAAGGAGATGTCCTTTGCAGGGACATGGATGGAGCTGGAAGCCATTATTTTCAGCAAACTGACACAGGAACAGAAAACCATGCACCACATGTTCTCACTTATAAGTGGGAGCCAAATGATGAGAACACACAGACACAGGAAGGAAAACAACACACAATGGGGTCTGTTGGGGGTTGGGGGAAGGGAGAGCACCAGGAAGAATAGTTAATGGATAGCAGGCTTAATACTTAGGTGATGGGTTGATATGTGCAGCAAAGCATCATGGTACGTGTTTATCTAAGTAACAAACCTATGCATCCTACACATGTACCCTGGCACTTAAAATAAAAGTTGAAGAAGAAAAGAAAGCAAAATTCTGCACACACACACACATGCACACAATAAGCAACCATTAACAGCTCTGAGGTAGGGAGCAGCATGTAGACTTGCAATTTTTAAAATGCCATGTGCAGTTATATGAAATGTTGGTGAAAAGGGGACAACTGGAGGCCCAGATATGTTACTTAAAGTATATCATTCTAAGAATGAGTATTGTGAAATGCCCAGGAGGCAATCCTCTGTTATCACCCCAGTGGTTTCACTATTAATATACAGTATCAAATACATCTGGCAGAACTTCACAACCATTCATAAAGGCAAATAATTAGGAATGGGTAACGAGATTCTACTGGTCTGTAATTTCTACTGTGTGCTAGACACCATATTTAAACATGTGGAGAACCACAGGGGACAGGTATGTGAGAGGAAGGACTTGTCTCATTCATCTTGTAACCTCAGCCATCACCTATGACAGAATTATATGGAATCAATCAACATTTTAATGAATTCATTAGTTTGTTAAGGATTTGGTCGCTAAGGATCAAGCTTCAAGTCCTGATTTGGCTACTCATTAACTGGGTAACAGGGGTCAAGAAACTTGATGTTTTAGAACCTTAGTTTTCTGCTCTGTAAATTGGGGACAATAATGCCCACTGTGTCTACCCCATTGGCTCAAAATCCAAATGCAGAAATGCCCATAAGGAAGAGCTTTATAAACTAACAAGTGCTCTATTGGGTGGACTGGGATTATTACAATTACTTTTCTTTTTTTTTTTTTTTTTTTTTTTGAGATGGAGCTTTGCTCTTGTTACCCAGGCTGGAGTGCAATGGCGCAAACTTGGCTCACTGCAACCTCTGCCTTCTGGGTTCAAGCAGTTCTCCTGCCTCAGCCTCCCAAGTAGCTGGACTACAGGCGCGCCACCATGCCCAGCTAATTTTTTGTATTTTTAGTAGAGACAGGGTTTCACCATGTTGACCAGGATGGTCTCGATCTCTTGACCTCGTGATCGGCCCGCCTTGGCCTCCCAAATGGCTGGGATTATAGGCATGAGCCACCACGCCCGTCCTATTACAATTACTTTGCCAAACCTGAGTATCTTTAAGAGTAGTATTAAATGTACTAAGAACAAGAGAGAAAACGTTCAGAATTGGATACCTTTAAGGTAGGCCTTCCAAGCCTTGACAGGTTCTCACCTCATTGCAAGCATTGTGGCACTCAATGTCAAGGCTTCAATCCCATGCCAATGAACAACTGTAAGGCAAAGGAATCCTCCCACAAACCACTCCATCAGCTATGTATGTGCTGGGAACTGTACAGTCCAATCACACAGAACCACTTTGCATCAGACCTCTGTCTGCACAGTACTCTGTAGAGCCTTTGCACATACTATTCCCTCTGCCTGGAACACTCCTTTTTGGCTTTTAGATCTCAGCTTCAGCCCCTCCATATTTTTATAGAAAGAATTTTGGAACTCATGAATCACATGAAAGATCTCAGAGACCCCAGAGATTCCAGACCTCTGCTGACTAAGCTATTACTTAGCAACCATATCTTACGTTTCTCTTCTCTCTCACTGAAACTGAAAGTTCACTCTTTAAGTAATAACAACTACATAAAATAATGGCGCTAAACCCCTCCATAACTCCAAAAGTACTATAGGCAGCAGACATCTAACCGCTTCAAAAGAATTTACTGCTGGCCGGGTACAATGTCTCATACCTGTAATCACAGCACTTTTGGGAGCCTGAGGTGGGAGCTTCACTCAGAGCCAGGAGTTCAATACCAGCCTGAGCAACAGAGTGAGACCCCATATCTACCAAAAATTTTAAAAAGTAGCCAGGCATGGTGGCGTGCACCTATAGTCTCAGCTATTCAGGAGGCTGAGGCGGGAGGGTTACTTAGGCCCAGAAATTTGAGGTTGCAGTGGGCTATGATCACATTACTGCATTCCAGTCTAGGCAACAGAGCCAGACCCCATCTCAGATAATAATGATAATAATTATAATAATTTACTACTAGCTTTAGTCAAGCAACTAATTAGCAATGTTTTTTCCTAATCCTTTCCCTTTTTTTTCCTTTCCATAATACTTTTTACAATTCCTGGCAACATATCATTTACCCTTTAGCACTTCTGTATAAACCTCTAAAGTATAAGGACATTTTCCTATAAAACTGCGGTACCATTCTTACACTTGGTAAATTAACAATACAGGTAATTATTTTAATTATTTAATACCAGCTAGCCAGTTATATTCAAATGTCCCTAACTGTCCCCAAAGTGTCTTTTTACAATTTAATTGTCTACATATTGTACTTGATGATTTTTTTTTTTTTTTTTTTTTTTTTTGAGATGGAGTTTCGCTCTTGTTACCAGGCTGGAGTGCAATGGTGCGATCTCGGCTCACCATAACCTCTGCCTCCTGGGTTCAGGCAATTCTCCTGCCTCAGCCTCCTGAGTAGCTGGGATTACAGGCGTGCGCCACCATACCCAGCTGATTTTTTATATTTTTAGTAGAGACAGGGTTTCACCATGTTGACCAGGATGGTCTCGATCTCTTGACCTCGTGATCCACCCGCCTCGGCCTCCCAAAGTGCTGGGATTACAGGCTTGAGGCACCGCGCCCAGGGTACTTGATGATTATGTGTCTTCCATCTCATGAAAGTTCCCCCTTCCCTTTCTTTTTTTCATGCTATTTACTTGTACACACACACACACACACACACACACACACACACACACACAAAGTCAGCTATCCTATCTCCTGAATTTATCTGATTATTTCCAAAGCTTAGAACGGTTTCACTTGTTTAACTCTCCCTCCTGGTTGGCTCTGGAGGCTTGATAAGGCTTTACTGTTTTTGACAATATTATGTCGTACTTGGGTGGTATGTTTCACATACTGCATCTCATCAGGAGTTATCTAAGTTCTGGTCATACCAAAAAAGACTTGTGCTTTTTTTTTTTTTTTTTTTTGAGATGGAGTTTCGCTCTTGTTTACCAGGCTGGAGTGCAATGGCGTGATCTCGGCTCACCGCAACCTCTGCCTCCTGGGTTCAAGCAATTCTCCTGCCTCAGCCTCCTGAGTAGCTGAGATTACAGGCATGAGCCACCATGCCCAGCTAATTTTTCGTATTTTTAGTAGAGACAGGGTTTCACCATGTTGACCAGGATGGTCTCGATCTCTCGACCTCGTGATCCACCCGCCTCGGCCTCCCAAAGTGCTGGGATTACAGGCTTGAGCCACCGCGCCCGGCCTAAGACTTGTGCTTTTTAATTATTACATGCATTATCTCATTTAATCCTCACAGCCACTCAAACAGGTATGTGTGGAGTCCTAATTAGGGACAGAGAGTTGGGCTGCCAGAAGTGAGAGAAAGCAAAAAGAAAAAGCAGATAAGCTCTAAGTCTGCCTTTCTTCATGGTCCAGGACACATAGCACCTCATGCATAAATAACTCAAAATCTTCCTGAGCCCAGCTATCACCAGATCCTTGGCTAATACAAAAATTCAAGTTAGCTCACTGCAACCTTGGCATTATCAGTAGGGCACAAAGCCCTCTTCAGCATACAGTACAAACACCATCCTATAAAACCGTAGCAAGCCTTAGTCTCTTTGCTGTCAGCTCCTCTCTTGCTGACCTGCCCATTGCTTCCTTGCAACATATTTTCATGGTTTCTCTAATCTGCCTTTCTTTACCTGCAGCTGTCTTGGTAAATAAATAAATTCTTCTTACCACCAGGGCAATGCTGGCCCCATGAGAGTAGGTTCTAAAATTTATCCCATTGTATACTTGAGAAAACTGAGGCACAAGGCAGTTACCTGCTTGGCCCAAGTTCACATATGTAGTACGTAGCTCTGTGACTGAGGAGTGCCTCAGAAACAGGCAGGGTGGGAGTTTCTATTTACCACTCTCTAAGGACCCCTGTCTTAGGCAGTTGATCCATCTTTTTATCTTCCACAGCCTCAAAGCTGTTCACATACTAAAAACTTCACCTACTGTCAGCTTGAGGGTCTTATATAAAGGCCTGGTAGAGAGAAGCCTTCGTTTTATTTACCCGTAGTGACCAGAGAACCAAGGTTTTGCACCATCAAATAAGGTATATGTATATATATATATATATATATATATATATATATATATGTACCTGTGTGTGTGTATACATACATATTTGTAACCCCAAAAATCAATACTGTAGCGCTTCTGTGATCACTCAGACTTGCACAAAGAGGGGGGAAATTTGAGTCACCTAATGTGCATATTCCCAGGTCGAATACCTGTTCAGCTCTCTGACTATATAGGGGTCCTTTTCTAGGTCTATCTAGCACCATGTTTTTCACATTCCTGAGCTTTTAGTTGATGATTTTGCCGTTTAAAGCTGCCCACAAATGTAGTTCCCTCGTGTTCCTAACCATAAGAAGGCTGTGACGTGCTTTGCAGAGCAAATACATGTGTTAGATAAATTTTGTGCAGATGTGAGTTACAGTGTTTGTGAGTTCAGTGTTAAAAATGAATCAGCACTGTGTATTAAATAAGGTGTCTTTAAACAAAAACATACATAAAACAAGGTTATATGTTGATCAGTGAATAATCATGTTGGGACCATAGGTTTACGGGAACCTATCCCTAAGTTTCCCCTAGAGCCAAGGATTTGCTATTTGCTAAGTCAGTATTTGCTCCAACTTTGAAGAACACAGCTTCCATGAATAATATAATTGACTATATGTGTGTGTGTATATGTTTACATAAAACAGATACATATATTTTTTCTTTGTGGTAATTTTTTTCTTTTTCTGAATTCCTATCTGACAACAGAGAACTCTGTGTGTGTGTGTGTGTGTGTGTGTGTGTGTGTGTGTGTGTGTGTATACACTCACCTTAGGGTCGTTCTATTTTTACTTCCCCCAAATCTGATTAAGCTCACTTTCCAATTAAATATTTTGAATCAGACCTTTACAAAATTGCGATGAGTGGTAAAAATGCACTGAGCACATGATGAGAGGTGGGAGTTTAAAGATACATATATCAGATTTTGTTTTTTCTGCTCCAATCAATTTGGGATAAACTTTTTCACTGAAGCGCGTCGCGATCCTGGTACTTACCTGAGGCAAGTGGACTTTAGGGAGTAGGATCCGATCTGCTCCCAATTTAACGTTACTCTGAGCTAAAGTATTTATAATTTTGTTTTGCTCAATCATTTTAAGGTATCTGAGTAAAAGAAAATCAATTCCTGAAGTATTTATGCCTCTGGGGTTTTGGGGGGAATTCAACTAACAGAATTTTCATTTATTATAATCAGATTTTCGGCCTTCATTGGTTTCTGTAGTCCTAATGTAAGTAATTTCATATTTACTCAGGGTCTTCCTTTTAATAATGAAAGCTGGGTTCCCATCAGGGAATTCTCAATAGTCTTTCAATCTCACTGCTTAAAGATACAGTAAAAAAGTTCTTTTAGAAAGCAATAACAGTGTCCCCCTTCCCTAAGATACACAGCGCTGGCTTTACAGTGTTTTCATAAGGGAGAGCCTTTACAACATAGCACTCATTCCAGTGTTTCCATATTTAGAGCAATTTTTCATTTTGTTTTGGCTATTTACATTTTTTCTTATTAAATATGTTTGCAAAAATGTAGAAAATGACTGTGATGAAAACCATGCTCTGAAATACAGCTCTTTGAAAGCCAGAAAAATCACACCTTGTAACCCTTTAAATCCACATATTGTTTTCTAGCTGAAAGTTCTGAATCCCACCTTGGGTACATCATGAGTAATTGAAATTTCAAAAATAAATGTCGTAAGACTGAAATGACCTTGAGCAGCCAACTTGATGGTGTTTACCAATGGTTTTCAGACAACCAACTTGAAAAGTTTTACAACCATGATCTTCATTTCTGAAATTAAATGTCCAAGGGATGTAATGGAGGAACAAATTTAGGAATTTTCCCTTTGTAGTGCTTATTTATCAAATATCCCTGGACAAATACAAGTTTATCTTTAAGGAAAAAAATAAAAAAAAGAATGCCCCAAAGAAAAGCAAGTTGGTGTAGATTTTTTAAATAAAAAGATGATTGGCTACCCAGACTCCCTATTGTTTTCCTGTGGCCACCAAAGCTGAATATTAGTTATCTTAAGACACCTATTTCTAAGACCTGATTCTTCCCAACATACCACAGGAATGGTTTCTTGGACGTGAGAAGTCCTAGTTTAAATCCAAGTTACGGACACTCCTTTTCAATTCTCCCCTTGGATTTCCAGTAAAGACATTTGTTTGAACAAGAAAGCAACATGGGGGCCAGGTGCAGCGGCTCATACCGGGAAACCCAACACTTTGGGAGACCAAGGTTGGGGAGGATCACTTGAGCCCAGGAGTTCAAGACCAGCCTAGGCCACATAGACAAGATAGTATTGTCAACATAGACAATTGCCAGTGTAGCCAAAACCCTCTTTCACTATTTTAAAGAAACAAAAACACAAAGCAATGTGGGAGTGATTGTGAAACCACAGCTATTACCCCTCCTCCCTTAAACAGGACTCTTTAGGCATCAGTGTACCCAGCCCCAGGGGATAAACTGATTCATCTAAGTCAGTTAGGACTGTCTCGTTTCTTTTTGCCAGTCATTGGTCTAAGACAAAGTTTCTCAACCTCAGGCAGTTCTCTCTCTCTCTCTCTCTCTCTCTCTCTCACACACACACACACACACACACATACACACACACGACATTTGACAGTGTCTTGAGACATTTTTGGTTGTCCTAACTGGGGCTGTGTTCCCGGCGTCTAATGAGCAGAGGCCAGGTCTGCTAAGCATCCTGCAATGCTCAGGTAATACAACAAAGAATTACTTGGGCCAAAACGTCAATAAGGCTGAGGTGGAGACACCCCAGTTTAGGGGTTGACATGTAACACCGTTCCGGGCAATGAAATGTGACAGAAAAGAGGTAGGGGGAACTTGCAGAAAGTATTTTTCCTCTTTAAAAAGAAGAAATACTTTTTGCCTTGCCTCCCTCTTTTCTTCTTGGATACCAGAGAAAGAAGATGTGATGCTTGGAACTACTGCAGCCACCTTGGGATCATGAGGGAAGTCAACACCAACACGCTTAGGATCTTTGAGCTGCTGTACCATCCTAAAGCCACCTCTCTGCAGACTTCTTGTTGCATTAGAAAGTTAGTTGTCTTTACTTTTAAAATGACTGTTAGTTGGCATTTTTGTTACCTGCTGTCAAAAGCATCCTAATTATACATCTAACTAAATTATATGCTATCTACTGTGGCATATAATTTTCTCACAAAAAGTCCAGATTAGGTTGACCAGGAAAAAGCAAAACTTTTCTGAGATTCAGATGTTCAATGAGTTGGGCTCAGTCGCTAGCTAAGTGATGACTTTCTTCTTGCACAAAGCCCTTCATAACAAGTGAATTCAATCCCTTCCTCTGAAGAATGTCAAATGACTCTGTATTATGTGTCTTCAAAGTACTCATGAGGACTGAAAGTTGTGAAGCCATCCTGCCCTAGTTTAAATCCAAGCTGTGACAACTAACAGATGTGTGATCCTGGGTGAATTTTCTGCTCTGCTTCAGTTTCTTTATCTATAAAATGGGGATAATAATGGCAATATGGTTTGGCTGTGTACCCATTCAAATCTCAACTTGAATTTTTTTCTTTTTTTTTTTTTTTTTTTTTGAGACAGAGTTTCATTCTTGTTGCCCAGGCTGTAGTGCAATGGTGAGGTCTTGGCTCACTACAACCTCCACCTCCTGGGTTCATGCAATTCTTCTGCCTCAGCCTTCCAAGTAGCTGGGATTGCAGGCACCCAACACCACACCTGGCTAATTTTTTTTTTTTTTTTTTTTTTAGTACAGATAGGGTTTCACCCTGTTGCTCAGGCTGGTCTCAAACTCCTGACCTCAGGTGATTCAACTACCTAAGCCTCCCAAAGTGCTGGGATTACAGGCGTGAACCACTGCGCTGGCCTTCAACTTGAATTGTATCTCCCAGAATTCCCATGTATTGTTGGGAGAGACCCAGAAGGAGGTAATTGAATAATTAGGGCTGATCTTTCCCATACTATTCTCATCATAGTGAAAAGTCTCACAAGATCTGATAGGTTTATCAGGGGTTTCTGCTTTTGCTTCCCTCCTCATTTTCTCTTGCTGCCATCATGTAAGAAGTGCCTTTCTCCTTCTCCAATGATTCCGAGGCTTCCCAAGCCATGTGAAACTATAAGTCCAAATTAACCTCTTTTTCTCCCCAGTCTGAAGTGTGTCTTTATCAGTGGCATGAAAACGGACTAATACAGAAATTGGGTACCCGTAGAGTCGGATGTTGCTGAAAAGATACCCGAAAGTGTGGAAATAACTTTGGAAGTGGGTCACAGGCAGAGGTTGGAACATTTTGGAGGGCTCAGAAGAAGACAGGAAAATGTGGGAAAGTTTGGAACCTCCTAGAGACTTGTTGAATGGCTTTGACAAAAATGCTGATAGTGATATGAACAATAAGGTCCAGGCTGAGGTGGTCTCAGATGGAGATGAGGAACTTGTTGGGAACTGGAGCAAAGGTGACTCTTGCTATGTTTTAGCAAATAGACTGGAGGCATTTTGCCCCTGCCCTAGAGATTTATGGAACTTTGAACTTGAGAGAGATGATTTAGGGTATTTGGTGGAAGAAATTCCTAAGCAGCAAAGCATTCAAAATGTGACTTGATTGCTGTTAAAAGCATTTGTTTTAAAAGGGGAAACAGGGCATAAAAGTTCAGAAAATTTGCAACCTGAGTAAGCAATAAAAAATAAAAACTAGCCAGGTGCAGTGGCTCACACCTATAATCCCAGTATTTTGGGAGGCTGAGGCGGGTTGATCGCCTAAGGTCAGGAGTTCAAGACCAGCCTGACCAACATGGTGAAACCCCGTCTCTACTAAAAAGACGGGAAAAAAAATTAGCTGGGCATGGTGGTGTATGCCTATAATCCCAGCTACTCAGGAGGCTGAGGCAGGAGAATTGCTTGATTTTGGGAGATGGAGTTTGTGGTGAGCCGAGATTGTGCCATTGCACTCCAGCCTGGGTGACAAGAGAGAAATTCTGTCTCAAAATAAAATAAAATAAAAACCTATTTTCTGGGGAGAAAGTCAAGCTGGCTGCAGAAATTTGCATAAGTAGCAAGGAGCCTAATGTTAATTCCCAAGATCATGGGGAAACTGTCTCCAGAGCATGTCAGAGACTTTCACAGGATCCCCTCCCATCACAGGCCTAGAGGTTCAGGAGGAAAAAGTGGTTTTTGGTCAGGCCCAGGGTCCCTGTGCTGTGTGCAGCCTAGGGAATTGGTGCCCTGTGTCCCAGCCTTTCCAGCCATGGCTGAAATGTACAGCTCGGGCTGTGCTTCAGAGGGTGCAAGCCCCAAGCCTTGTCAGCTTCCACGAGATGTTGAGCCTGTGGGTACACGGAAGTCAAGAACTGAGGTTTGGGAACCTCCACATAGATTTCAGAAGATGTGTGGAAATGCCTGGATGCCCAGGCAAAACTTTACTACAGGGGCAGGCCCCTCCTGGAGAACTTCTGCTAAGGCAGTGCAGATGGGAAATGTGGGATGGAGCCCCCACACAGAGTCCCTGTTAGGGCACTGCCCAGTGGAGCTGTGAGAAGAGGGTTACCATCCTCCAGACCCCAGAATGATAGATCCACTGATAGCCTGCACTGTGAGCCTGGAACAGATGCAGACACTCAACACCAGCCCATGAAAGCAACCAGGAGGGAGGCTGTACCCTGCAGAGCCACAGGAGCAGAGCCGCCCAAGACCATGAGAACCCACGTCTTGCATCAGCATGACTTGGGTGTGAGACCTGGAGTCAAAGGAGATCATTTTGGAGCTTTAAGATTTGACTGCCCAGATGGATTTCAGACTTGTGTGGGCCCCATAACTCCTTTGTTTTGGCCAATTTCTCCCATTTGGAATTATTGTATTTACCCGATACCTGTACCCCCATTGCATCTAGGAAGTAACCAGCTTGCTTTTGATTTTATAGGCTCATAGGCAGAAGGGACTTGCCTTGTCTCAGATGAGACTTTGGACTGTGGACTTTTGGGTGCATGCTAAAATGAGTTAAGACTTTGGGGGACCATTAGGAAGGCATGATTTGTTTTGAAATGTGAGGATGTGAGATTTGGAGGGGCCAGGAACAGAATGATATGGTTTGGCTGTGTCCCCATTCAGATCTCAACTTGAATTATATCAGTTGTATCTCCCAGAATTCCCACATGTGGGAGGGACCCAAAGGAAGGTAATTGAATCATGGTGGGGGGAGGGCAGTCTTTCCCATGCTATGCTTGTGATAGTAAATAAGTCTCACGAGATCTGATGGGTTTATCAGGGGTTTCCACTTTTGCTTCCTCCTCGTTTTCTCTTGCCAACACCATGTAAGAAGTGCCTTTTACCTCCCACCGTGATTCTGAGGCCTCCCCAGCCATGTGGAACTATAAGTTCAATTAAACCTCTTTTTCTTCCCAGTCTCAGTTTTGCCTTTACCAACAATGTGACAAAGGACTAATACAAATGGTGTCCTCAGAGGTTGATGAGTTGTTACATTAAAAACGCTAACACAGCATCTCACACATAGTAAGCACTATGTTCATATTCTCATTGGCATTGTTATTGCTAAGTATTACATCTGAGAATGCCAAGGGTCTGCTGAACAATATTTTAAAAATCTTTTTGTAGGAATACGATCTTGCTATGTTGACCAGGCTGATCTTGAACTTACAGCCTCAAGTGATCCTCCCTTCTTGGCTTCCTAAAGTGCTAGGATTACGGGCGTGAGCCACCATGCCTGGCAAAACAATTTTAATGTCTAAATCATACCCAAACACCTGGCCATCCTTCAAAGATGATACTAACAGTTGAGTGGGCATTTTATGTGAGCTAGTGATAGGGGAATGAATTAGCAATACTCTCTTTATCCATTCTTACCAAATTTCACCATTGTTTGGGGGTATAACCAGGTGGCTTGAACTCATTTTTCCCAGAACAACAGTGGCATGATGCCAGCAGGTGTAGTTACGTCACTGGCTGGTAAAGGAGCTAATTTCTTTTTTTTTTTTTTTAAGATGGGGTTTCACCATGATGGCCAGGCTGGTCTTGAACTCCTGACCTCAGGTGATCCACCCACCTCAGCCTCCCAAAGTGTTAGGATTACAGGCGTGAACCACTGCGCCCGGCCACAAGGAGCTAATTTCATAAGAAACACACCTCCTGTCTTCCAGTATTAATGATTTCTTCCCATGGTTGTGTGTGGATCCAGATAGTCGTTCTAGCATCCTGTATGCTTCTGCTTCACATTGATTCTTAACTTTGTCAAACCAATACCCCAAAAGATACCATCAAGTTCTCAGTGTCCACATACCCAGTGGGTAGAGAAGCCTTCCTCAGAGCCTGCTGTCTTCCTCTTTGTCTTTAAAACCTCATCTGTTGTGGGCAGGCATTGAGGCTCACCCCTGTAATCCTAGCCCTTTGGGAGGTCAAGGCAGGTGAATTATGAGGTCAGGAGTTCAAGACCAGCCTGAACAATATGGTGAAACCCTGTCTCTAATAAAAATACAAAAATTATCTGGGTGTGGTGGCACGTGCCTATAGTCCCAGCTACTCAGGAGGCTGAAGCAGGAGAATCACTTGAACCCGGGAAGTGGGGGATGTAGTGAGCCACTGCACTCTCCAGCCTAGGCAACAGAGCAAGACTCCATCTCAAAAAAAAAAAAAAAGAAAAAAAAAAACACCTCATCTGTTGTCTGATCATCTGCATGTGGCTTTGACATGAGGCATTTGGGGATTTGAGTTGATTTTTGAAGCTAAGGAGTAGCCAGTGGGACCCCAGATGAGTTACTCCATGTCGCTACATTTCCTCATCCTTAAGACGTGACTCCCTTTTATACAATCAAATTCTTTTTTTTTTTTTTTTTTTTAAGATGGAGTCTTATTCTGTCACCCAGGCTGCAGTGCAGTGGCACAATCTTGGCTTACTGCAACCTCCGCCTCCTGGGATTAAGTGATTCTCCTGCCTCAGGCTCCCGAGCACCTAAGATTACAGGCATGCACCACCATGCCTGACTAATTTTTATATTTTTAGATGGGGTTTCGCCACATTGGCCATGCTGGTCTCGAATTCCTGACCTAAAGTGATCTGACCGCCTTGATCTCCCAAGGTGTTGGGACTACAAGCGTGAGCCACTATACTCAGCCTAAAGAATCAAATTCTGACTGGTTCTCTCCCATTCCTATTCAGTTATTTAGTTATAAAATCAAATCAGTGTTCCAGCACATTTCAGGGCTTCCTACAAGTGGAATGCACTGAACTGCACCGGACCTCAGCCAAATTTTATGCTCCCTTTTCGTAAATGCTTGAGTAGTATTTAAACCCAAGTAGGCAGGGGAAAAGCAACAGAGACACAAAGGAAGTGAGCCAAGAACCGACATGGGTTGTGTATTCAGAGTGGTGCTCCTACCATCTTGGAGCATAAATCTTAAACTCTCCGGATCTGCTCTATTTTGTAGACTCTAAGCCAGACAGCTTGACAGCCACTTTAATGTTCAGGTCACATTAGGCAAAAGTAGTCCAACGTGCAAGGAGGTGTCCTGTCTTGTGTAAATGTTCAAGAGCTCGGCACCAACATGTTTCTTTTCACCCTTCCTGGAAGAAACCAACCCTTTTCCCCATCTACCTACTCTGTCTCAGGCAACAGGCTGCACACTTCCCCTAGTATTGACAAAAGCGTTAGCAAGAAGTGTGATCTTGAAAGTATTTCTATCCATCAGCCTGTCTACTTTTTTTTTTGAGACAGAATCTCACTCTGTCACCCAGGCTAGAGTGCAGAGTGCAGTGGCACAATCTCGGCTTACTACAAACTTCACCCGCTGGGTTCAAGCAATTCTCTTACCTCAGCCTCCTGAGTAGCTGGGTTTACAGGGGCCTTCCTGGCTAATTTTTGTATTTTTAGTAGAGATGGGGTTTCACCATGTTGATTAGACTGGTCTCGAACCCTTGACCTCATGATCTGCCAGCCTTGGCCTCCCAAAGTGCTGGAATTACAGGTGTGAGCCACCTCGCCTGGCCCTCTTTTCATTATTTTTCCAAATATATTATCTATGTGGCCCTGAAAAGGGGAACTTGTAGGAGGACTTTGGATGACACCCAGATAACCTTTTCAGTATGAAGTTCCTTTTACTACATTTCAGATTTTTAAAGGTGAAAACATAATTAGAGTGGTACAGATGAATTTTTAATTTTATTTTTATTTTTAGAGATGAGATCTTGCTCCGTCACCCAGGCTGAAGTGCAAAGGCACCATCATGGCTCACTGCACCCTCAACCTCCTGGGCTTAAGTGATCCCCCCACTTCAGCCTCCCAAGTAGCTGGAACTACAGGTGTGCACCACATCCAGCTAATTTTTTATTCTTTTATTTTTATTTATTTATTTTTATTTACAGAGACAGGGTCTTGCCAGGTTGCTTAGCTGGTCTTGAACTTCTAGCCTCAAGCAATCCTCCCTGCTCAGCCTCCCAAAGCACTGGGATTACAGGCATGAACCACCACACCTTGCGAATTTTTTTTAAATCGTGAGCTAATTCCAGTAAAAACAATGTAATCTGAAGTACCTTTCCTGGTAGCCAACATTGATGGAGTGCTGGGGATATTCCAGGTAGGGCTGCAGGGCTTTGTAAGTGCCTTCCTCACAATCCTCCATAGTAGATAGTATTATTCTCACTTCACAGTTGAGGAAAGTGAGGCTCAGAGACACTTAAGCAACTTGCTCAGTTACTGTATCAGAGCTGCCTTCAACTCTGCTACTCTGCTCTATTTTTTAAAATTATTATTATTTGTGTGTATGTGTGTGTGTGTGTGTGAGAGAGAGAGAGAGAGATAGAGTTTTGCACTGTGGCCCAGGCTAGAGTACAGTGGCACAGTCTCGGTGCTCTGTAACCTCTGCCTCCCAGTTTCAAGCGATTCTCCTGCCTCAGCCTCCCAAGTAGCTGGAATCACACCACCACACCCAGCTAATTTTTTTTTTTTTTTGGGACGGAGTTTCGCTCTTGTTACCCAGTCTGGAGTGCAATGGCTCAATCTCGGCTCACCGCAACCTCCGCCTCCTGGGTTCAGGCAATTCTCCTGCCTCAGCCTCCTGAGTAGCTGGGATTACAGGCACGCGCCACCATGCCCAGCTAATTTTTTTGTGTTTTTAGTAGAGACGGGGTTTCACCATGTTGACCAGGATGGTCTCGATCTCTCGACCTTGTGATCCACCCGCCTCGGCCTCCCAAAGTGCTGGGATTACAGGTTTGAGCCACCGCGCCCGGCAATTCTTTTTTTAAGTAGAGGCGGCTTTTCATCATGTTGGTTGGCCAGGCAGATCTCAAACTCCTGACCTCAAGTGATCCACCCACCTCAGTCTCCTAAAGTGCTGGGATTATAAGCATGAGCCACCATGCCTAGCCTATTCTGCTGGGTTGATACTCACTTTAAATTCTTCATATTGAAATGAAGCTCCAAAGCAATGGAATTAGGACTCAGCAGGTCTGTTGTCGGAAATCTGCATATTTACCTCATCCCAACAAATGCCGCTGCAACTCTCTGGGTAGATCTCTGTGAGCCTCTCAACCAGATGATCTCTACAGCCCCTTCCAGCTGGAAAAGATAGCAACAAACATCACCTACTGAGCACAGTGAGCGCTGGACACTAAACTGGGCATATACTGGCCATAAACTTGTCCTTTCCTGTCCAGTCACGGTCTCTCCATTTTCCTTCCAGGAAAAGCCCCAGATCCTTCTGGCCTCCACCCAGCAACCCTTCTCTGGAGAAGCCAGGATTCGGCGGAAATTCAGCAACGGTGAGCACTTGACTTATTCCCCTAGGGATACGGCGCGTTAGTCACCCCATAAACATTTAATTTTATTTAGCCATATTTTATAAGCTGGCACATTATCAGAGCTGTCTCTCTCTGTTGCTCCAAGTGCCACTGTTTAAAGGTACCCATAAGACCTCTTAATGGTCTTTGCTTCTGGTAAAACATGGGCATATACAACAAAAGAAACTAGGAAAGGCAGATGCTGAGTTAGCCAAGAGTGCTTGTAGAAGCCCCTTGAAGAAGGAAATATGTGTGTCATTCAAGTGCAGTGTAATTTTCAAAAAATGTTACCCTAATGACCTAAATGGAAATGCCTGGGCACAGACACACTCACACACATGCACAGACAAACACACCTGCACTGGTGAGAGAGTGATTCTGTTTGTCTTGGCTAGAGCACAGGAATTAGCATTTAGCATTTTAACTTTTTTTTTTTTTTTAGGATTTTTTTTTTTTTTTTGAGATGGAGTTTCACTTTTGTTGCCCAGGCTGGAGTACAGTGGTACGATCGCGGCTCACCACAACCTCTGCCTTCTGGGTTTAAGCCATTCTCCTGTCTCAGCCTCCAGAGTAGCTGAGATTACAGGCATGCACCACCACGCCTGGCTATTTTTGTATTTTTTGTAGAGACAGAGTTTCTCCATGTTGGTCAGGCTGGTCTCAAACTCCCAACCTCAGGTGACCTGCCTGCCTCAGCCTCCCAAAGTGCTGGGATTACAGGTGTGAGCTACCACACCCAGCCACATTTTAACTTTTCATTGCAATATTAATGTACAGAAAAGTACAAATAAGTAGACAGCTCAATTAATTTTGACACCCGTGCAACCAGACCCCAGATCAAGAAACATTGCCAGTACCCCAGAAGTCTCTTTTTTTCCCTTTATCACAACTTCTCTCCAACAGTTACGATTATCCTAACTTACAACCCATACATTAGGTTTTACCCTTTCTGTATTAATAGAAATGGAAATATATATTATATACCCTTTGGTGTCTGGCTTTAGGGGACAAAGCTCTGTGGACTAAAGTGATCACAGACCCATTTCCCCCAAGAATGCAGGATTTCACTTTAGTTGCGAGAAATGGCTGCAAAGAGGGGGAGGGCAATTGCACTTCAAACAGATGCTCAGCTGGAGCAAAGACAAGGAATCAGAAATAAGCAGGTCAGAGGCGGAGATGGAGGAGACAGAGGCTCCCAGGGGTAGTGGGAGCTGAGTTTCCTTGCAGTTGCTGGCTGTGTTGCCTTGGGCAAAGGGCTCCACCTTGTTGGTTCTCTGGGTCCCTTTAATGGTAAATGCTTCCCTAGGTTTCCAGAGGACTAAAGGAAACAATGTATGTTAAGTTAGTTGTGGTTTATTCAACCTTATTAGGAAGAATAGCACAGTATTGACCAGTGATCATACAAGAAATGATAGCTTTTGTGCTGTTAATATCACAACGTTGATGGCTGGCTTGCAGGAGGTTGGCAGCCCAATGAGAAGAACTGAGTAGCTCCCCGGGGAATCTGATCTTGAAGCAAGATCTTCATCTGTGTGCCCTACCCCTCAACCCCAGCCAAACCTCACTGCTCCTTAACTGCAGGTGGGGGTTGTTTTATCTGTACTCTTTTCCTCGCTATTACTCTTTAGTTTGCTCTTAAAGTCACTGTCAAGAAGCATCACCCAGGCCGGGCACGGTGGCTCACACCTGTAATCCCAACCCGGTGGGAGGCTGAGTGGGTGAATCATGAGGTCAGGAGATCTAGACCATCCTGGCTAACACAGCTGAACAGTTAAACCCGTCTCTACTAAAGATACCAAAAAAAAAAAAAAAAAAAAAAAAATTAGCCAGGTGTGGGTGTGGTGGTATGCACCTATAGTCTCAGCTATTTGGGAGGCTGAGGCAGGAGAATCACCTAAACCCCGGAGGCAGAGTTTGCAGTGAGCTGAAGATCGCTCCACTGCACTCCAGCCTGGGTGACAGAGTGAGATTCTGTCTCAACAACAACAACAAAAAAAAGAAGCATCATCCATTCAGTAAAATATATTAAGACAAAATCTTCCTTCAAATGCACCCACTTTGGAGGTAGCCCTGTCATGAGTGTAGCAGGCTTTGATGCTTAGGAAGGGAGATCATGTGGTATAGTAGAATTAGGGTGGACTCTAAGATCTGACATAGGTTTGATTTCATGAACATCTCTCTGTGTACTTGGGTGAGCCATTGAACCTCTCCAGGTTTCAATTTCATTGTCTACAAGATGAGAAAAAATAATACCAACCACTTAGGGGGATTGTGAAGATTCAAGATAAGATAAATATATAAAGTGGCTGTCACATAGTAGGTGCTCAGCTCATTGTCATTATTGTTGATCCAGTGCAAGATCTGTATCTGAAGAGCCTATGAATTAACTCCTACTTAATTTTCTGGGAACTTCCCCAGGCATTGTAAATACACAAGGGGCTCAATCATATCAGCTGACTTTCCATTCTCAGCTGTGTTGCTAAAAAAGCTGTGTGGCCATAAGCAAGTCCCCTAAATCATTTAGGTCTCAATTTCTACATCCATGGAATGGGGGCAGGACCCTGTATAAACTCTAGCATTAACATTTTTAAAAGGCTATACATAACACAAAAAGAACTCATAGTTTTTTGTTTTTTGTTTTTTGTTTGAGATGGAGTCTCACTCTGTCACCTGGGCTGGAGTGCGGTGGCACCATCTTGGCTCACTGCAACCTCGGCCTCCCAGTTTCAAGCAATTCTCCTGACTTAGCCTCCCAAGCAGCAGCTGGGATCACAGCACCTGCCACTACACCCAGCTATTTTTTTTTTTTTTTTTTGTATTTTTAGTAGAGACGGGAGTTTCCCATGCTGGCCAGGCTGGTCTCAAACTCTTGACCTCATGATTCTTATCCTGCCTTGACCTCCCGAAGTGCTGGGATTACAGGTGTGAGCCACCGTGAGGGGCCAATAGTACATTTTTGAAAGAAGCTATTTCAGGCCAGACACAGCAGCTCACTCCTCTAATCCCAGCACTTTGGGAAGCCAAGGTGGGCAGATCACTTGAGCCCAGGAATCTGAAACCAGCCTTGGCAACATGGCAAAATCCTGTCTCTACAAAAAAAAAAAAAAAAAGTTACCTCGGTGTGGTGGTGCATGCCTGTGGTCCCAGCTACTCAGGAGACTGAGGGGAGAGGATCACCTGAGCCAAGAAGGTGGAGGTTGCAGTGAGCTGCTGAAATCACACCACTGCACCCCAGCCTGGGCAACAGAACAAGACTCTGTCTCAAAGTAAAAAAAAAAAAAACTACTGAAGTCCAGAGCACTAAAGAGGTTGTAGGATTGTTTCCAAGACTCCGCAACGTCACTGAGCACGTAGGTGTTTTTCCTGTCTTATCTCTGTCATCCTTTGTATTGATGACAAAAAGCTACAGCAGCTGCAACCATTACATTTTTCCACAAGAATATCCAAAGGCCATAAGGAAGGGCAGTTTCTCCTCATGCACATTTTATATCAGGGATAAAAGGGTTTTTTCCCTCCCAGGATTTCTCTTGAGCTCACCACCTGGAAAAAGAAATGAAATTACCATGATTGATTTAGACTAAGATGTCTAAACCATGGTATTATTGATATTTTGGGCAAGGTAATTCTTTATTGTGGGGAGTGCCTTATGTATTATATGAAGCATCCCTGGCCTGTATCCACTAAATACCAGTGGCACCCCCTTTGATAATAAAAAAATAATAATAATAATAAATGTCTTTGATATTGTCTAGTATCCCTGATAGGGTGGAATGGCCCCAGTTGAAAACCACTAATTTATACTGATCTGCACTTAAATCCTCCCAAGAGATGGGAAAGCATAACCTTCCCACAACACATAGCAAAATTAATACCTGCCAGCAAGGAGTAAAGCAGGGGACTTGAGAGAACAGAGAAGGTGACACATGGCTCTGTGTGACACAAGGAAGGAACTGGCAAAACAGCTAGCGGTACTCATTCTGGAAGCAATACAATTTCAGCTAAGAGAACTGATAGCTAATTCCAAATGTTGGTGACACCAGCCTACAGAAGAAAAGGAAGAAAGAATGAACACTTACTGAGGATCTCCAATTACCTGTCCTTTGTTGGATTTTTTTTTCATATGAATTTTGCTTTTAATTCTGAGAGCACTACGGTGAAAGACTAAGCTTGCATCATTTGACTCCTAGATGGTTATGACTGGGGGCGGGCAGATACTACATTCACTTGTTCCATAGACCCCTTTGGCAGCCTGGAGAAGTCTGCTGGATCCTGTCTTAGAGTAATGTTTTTAACTGCATAAAACAGAATATCAGTGCTTGTACTTGTTTCAGCATAGTGAAAGGATACAGACATAGGCTTAGGAGGAATGGCTGGTGGGATTCAAGAGGGAATTTGTTTTGTATGAATTTGGATCTTTAAGAACCCCTCCAGTTTATTTGTCTTAATTCTTATTTTTCTTTCCTTTTTTGTTAAAAAAAAAAAACTGAGACAGAGCCTCACTTCGTCACACAGGCTGGCGTGCAGTGGCTCCATCTCGGCTCACTATAACCTCTGCCTCTCGGGCTCAAGTGATCCTCCCACTTCAGCCTCCCAAGTAGCTGGGACCACAGGTATGCACCATCACACCAGGCTATTTTTTTTTTGTATAAATATGTTTAGTACAGATGGAGTTTCACCATGTTGCCCAGGCTGGTCTCAAACTCCTGAGCTCACGCCATCTGCCCTACTCAGTCTCCCAAAGTGCTGGGATTACAGGTGTGAGTCACTGCATCCAGCTAATTCTTACTTTTCTAACTATAAAATTAACGTACCCTGATTGAAAAACGATGAGAGAATATAGAAAAGTATAGAGTGTTCATATTCCCATCACCCAGAAACAATCACCATTGACATTTTAGTAAGCCTTTCCAAACGTGTGTATTTTATACATATATGCGTATGCACAGGGACATACATAGAAATATACTTTTTTTCACCAAAATGGAACACTTCATAATTATTTGTAACCTGCTCTTTTTCATTTAGCAGTTCAGGAACATTTTTCCAAGTTAGAAACTTTTATTCTAGATTGGGAAGGGCAAAATATACTCTACAAGCCGTAACAGGCCCTCTGCCTGCTTTAGTAAATAAAGTTTTATCAGCACACAACCATGCTCATTTGTTTACATATTGTCTGTGACTACTTTCACATTACAAACAGGAGAATTCAGTAGTTGTGACTGAGACCATATGGCCCACAAGTCTAAATTTTTATTATCTGGCCCTTTGAAAAGAAAGTCTGGGGACCTATAAGCTAGATCATGGATTTTAAACCTGAGGGTTTATGAATTTGGGTTGGTGGGGAAGATTCCATCTTTATTTTTACCAATTCTAGCTGAAATGTAACATATCTTTCAAATTATTGGTATAGACTATAAATCACAGTTGTGTTAGCAACACCTGTGAATTTGTCTCCACTAAAAACCATAGGTATTAATATACTACAGAGAGTTTGTCATAGGTATCTTGATTTGTTTATGTTTACCACTACTTGAAAATTATAATTATCAGACCTGGTACTAGATCTTTTTATTTTATGATTTTAAAAAGAAGAATCAGCTGGGCATAGTGTCTCACGGCTGTAATCCCAATTCCTCGGGAGGCCAAAACAGGGAAATCACTTGAGACCAGGAGTTCAAGACCAGCCTAAGCAACATGGTGAAACCCAATCTCTACTAAAAACACAAAAGTTAGCGAGGTGTGGTGGCACGTACTTGTAGTCCCAGCTACTCAGGAAGCTGAGGTGGGAGGATGACTTGAGCCTAGAAGAGTGAGGCTATAATGAGCTATGATGGTGCCACTGCACTCCAAATCAGATCCTGTCTCAAAACTGTTGTATATTTTACCCTCACAGCAAATCTCAATTTTCCTTGAGAGCTTATAGTATTTTGGCTACAAAATACAAAATAAAATACATATTTTTAAATTCATCTCATAAATTTGTTCTGTCAGGAACGTGACCATTCCGCAGAAATATAATTTGTAACACCTGTCATTTTAAATGTGCTACTAGTGACTTTAAAAAGAAACAGGACCAGCCACATTTCATGAGCTCAATAGCTGCATATGTCAAGCAGCTACTACGTTGGACAGCACAGCTCTAGAACACTCAATTCTTTTAAAATAGCAACAAAAGGCTGGGTGCAGTGGCTCACACCTATAATCACAGCACTTTGGGAGGCCGAGGTGAGCGGGTCATGAGATCAGAAGATAGAGACCATCCTGGCCATGGTGAAACCCTGTCTCTACTAAAATACAAAAAATTAGCCGGGTGTGGTGGCATGTGCCTGTACTTCCAGCTACTCGGGAGGCTGAGGCAGGGGAATCACTTGAACCTGGGAGACGCAGGTTGCAGTGAGCCAAGATTGAGCCACTAAACTATAGCTTGACAATAGAGCAAGACTCCGTCAAAAAAAAAAAAAAAAAAGCAACAAAAACCTAAACCATATAGAAATAATTCTAACAAGCAAGGTATAGAAGCTGTGTATATTTTTTAAACAGGAGGATTGCATAAGACCAGAAGTCTTACGTAAAAAACAATGCAAAAAACAAAACAAACAAACAAAAAAAAACCAGAAAAACAAAAAATAGCAACAAAAACCTAAACCATATAGAAATAATTCTAACAAGCAATGTATAGAAGCTGTATATATTTTTTAAACAGGAGGGTTGTGTAAGACTCCATCTCAACAAAAAAAATTTTTTTTAATTAGCCAGTTTTGGTGGTGGACACCTGTAGTCCTAGCTGCTCAGGAGGCTGAGGCAGGAGGATGGCTTGAGCCCAAGAGTTCAAGATTGCAGTGAGCTATAAGGCAAGTCTAAAAGGACTTCAGACAGATTAGTGGTTGCCTGGGACTGGGGGTAATGGAGGAATTTGGGGGTTGCTGCCTAAAGAATAGGGAATTTCTTTTGGAGGTGATGATATTGTTATAAAATTGATGTAATAATGATTGTACAACTCTGTGAATATACTAAAAACTGTTGGATTGTGTACTTTAAGTGGGTTGGTTATATGGCACATGAATTATATCTCAACAAAGCTTTTAAAAAAAACCCACATATTTATCTAATAATCTAAGACAAGATCATGAGTCATGAAGACTGATAACAGAATGTACCTGATAACAGAAAGCCCATGGGACAGGAAATCAGAAGCCCTATGACCATATGAGCTTCTTGTCCTTCATATGTCAACAGTACCTACACTACCTACTTAACCATACGGTTAATCGGGATGATCACATAATAACTTAATCTTCAAATAAAATTGTATTGGTCACCTATTGTACACCAGGCATTGTTCTAGATGATGGTAAGATGATAAATGAAAAGTAAAGCTAGGTAAGAGGTGAGAGAACAATGTCTGAGGATACTATTATTACACATAATGCCACATGATACATGGGGTGCTATTCGGAGATCTCAAGGAAGAGGTGGCATTTCAGTGATTTGAGAAAAGTATGTCAGCAGGCTTTATAAACTGCAAAATATTAAGGAATATTTATTGTTACTGCTATGAATGATATTAACATTCCTGAGTGTACTCTGCAAGACATAAGTATAAGTTTCAGACTTCTCTTTCATCCACAAATATGTCTGTTGTGGACTCTGTTGAGTTTCCCCAAAATTCATAGGTTGAAGGCCTAACCCTCAGTGGCTCTCTCTGCAAGAGGTAGAGAGGATTCAATCCTGTTCTGCTGACTCCCAAGCTCTTACCTATTATTTTATTGCTGTTGACATTTACTTATATTTCCTTTCCATATTTTTCTAAGCATGTATATGACATGTAATATAACATTAAACTTGTAATATGTATATTTATATCCTGCCATTTAAAAATAACATTGTATCATAAATAATCTCAAAGGCCCTTTTGTAGTTGTGTGTGTGTGTGTGTGTGTGTGTATCATACACTTCTTGCTGAAATTGATTCTAGTTCATTTTTTGTTTTTGTTACTTTTATTTGGAAGGAAATCTACTTTATGCACTGTATTTTCCAGTTAGTTATTGCTGGTATGCAAAATGCTATCAATTTTTATTTATATCATATCCTGGAAATTTACTAATCCATCTTCTGTATCCTAAGAACTTCATCTCATTCTTTCCAATACTACTTCTCATATTTTATTTCATGTCTTATTGGCACTGGCCAGAACATCCACAACAATCTTAAATCCAATTTTAATGGGAATATATTTCACTATTCAACATTGTTTCCTGCTGATATGAAATAAATGTTCTCTGCACACTGAGGAAATAGACTATTCTTCATATTTTTCTAAGAAATTTTTATTAGATAAGAACGTGATAATATTAGGTGCCTTTTCAACGTTTATTAAACAATAATTTTTATATGAAACCTTCTGAAGTATCACATTTCCCAGTATAAAACTCCTTTGAAATACTAATATAATCTGTACTTGGTCATCATAAATTATTATTATAAAATAATGTTAAATTTTATTTAACCTTATTCTAGAAAAATTTATGTAGTAAAGACAGGAATTATTTATTTTGTGATGGTGTGAGACCTCACTGGTTTGGCTTTGGAAGCTACTTTAGAGATAATTTTTTAACTAACAGTTCAATTTTCATCTAAGATTATTTGGTACGTTTATGTTCTCACATAATATCATCCATTTCTTTCAAATCCTCAAATATATTAATAGACAGAGGACATCTGTTTTTCCTTGTTGTTTTTCATTTGAAATTTCCTTTATCAGGCCGGGTGCCGTGGCTCACACCTGTAATTCCAGCACTTTGGGAGGCAGGCAGGCAGATCACCTGAGGCCGGGAGTTAGAGACCAGCCTGACCAACATGGAGAAACCCCGTCTCTATTAAAAATACAAAATTAGCTGGATGTTGTGGTGCATGCCTTTAATCCCAGCTACTCAGGAGGCTGAGGCAGGAGAACCGCTTGAACCTGGGAGGCAGATGTTGCAGTGAGCCAACATCATGCCATTACACTACAGCCTTGACAACAAGAGTAACACTGTCTAAAAAAAAAGATATTTCTTTCATTCTGTTTTCCCTCCTTTTCTGGGTAAAATATCCTGAGATTTGTCTATTTTACTGTTTTTCTTTTTAAAAGCTTATCTAATTATGTATCCATCAAATTGTTCTTCTTTTCAAATCCACTAATTTTTGCTCACCATTTACTATTTTTCTTCTGTTTTTCAATGCCTGTGTTTTATCACTTTCATAACTTCTATGTTGAACAGTCACTTCATTTATTTTTGTACTTCCTTAAGCCAATGATTTTGCTCAGTTTGGTTTTGCTGGATTTCTGAAAATATTCTTTTTACATTAATTTCTAAATTGTCAGAAATCATATTTTTTATTTCTCTTTTGACTCAGTATTTTTGGGAAAAGTATTTTTTTTTTTTTTTTTTTTTTTTCTGAGATGAGATCTCACTCTGTCACCCAGGTTAGAGTGCAGTGACTCCATCTCGGCTTACCGCAACCTCCACCACCCAGGCTCAAGTGATCCTCCCATCTCAGCCTCCTGAGTAGCTGCGGCACAGGCAGACCTATGTCTGGCTAATTTTTTGTATTTTTGGCAGAGGCAGCATTTCTCCATGTTCCCCAGGCTGATCTCGAACTCCTAAGCTCAAGCAATCTACTGGCTTGTCCTCCCAAAATGCTGGGATTAAAGTCATGAGCCATTGCACTTGACCCTATTTTTATTTATTTCTAAAATTTATTTCTCTTTTCTTTTTCTTTTTTTTTTCTCTCTTTTCGAGACAGGGTCTTACTCTGTCACGGAGGCTAAACTGATCCAGACCATCCTGGCCAACATGGTGAAACCCCGTCTCTACTAAAATTCAGTGCTGTGATCACAGCTCACTGCAACCTGGGCCTCTTGCACTCAAGCAATTTTCCTGCTTCAGCCTCCCAAGTAGCTGGGATTATTGTCACATGCCACAAGACCTGGATAATTTTTTTTTTTTTAATTTAGAGCTAGGGTCTTACTATGTTGCTCAAGCTGGTCTCACACTCCTGGGCTCAAGCAATTCTCCCACCTTGGCCTCCTAAACTGCTAGAACTACAGGCATGAGCCACTGCACCCAGCCTACAATTTCTTTCTAACACTTTTGTTATTCATTTCTAATTTTACTGCACTATATTCAGGACATTTGATCTGTATTTTCATTTGGGGAAGTTATTTTTTCTCTATGCTAACCCATAGGCAATTTTTATAAAAAGTAATATGTACCCAAGAAAAGCATATGGTTTATAGATACAAATATACATAATAAATCTTAATTTATTGTTCAAATTTTCTCCTCTATACGTATTTTTTAACTACCAGATTTGTAAAAGTGCATGAAAAATGTTTCAGAAGCTCCCAAAGTTACCTTTTATCCATTCTTCCTTTTTTCTCTGGCTCTTTGACAAACAATGCATGTACATTACTGACTCTTCTACCTTTACTGTCCATTTTAACTTTTATCTGTATAAAATTTCCTCTTTTGTCTCATTAATGCTTTTCTCTTTTTTTGCCTCAGATTCTACACTGTCAGAAAATATGTTTGCCACCTCTGTGTTCTTTCCTCTGCATTTACCAGAAAAATCTTACTCATTCTTTTACATCTAACCTTTTCTCATTAATTTCCTTTAGGGACAGATTTTGTAACCAATATGCTATATTTGTTTATATTCTTTTAACTGGTGTCAGTTACTAGTGAAGAAAGCGTGTTTTAATTTCTTTTGAGGGAGCAGGCTTCACTGTTTCCTAAGAACTGCAAGTCGCTTGCCTAATACTGCACCATTTGACTTAGAATTAGTGAAAATTCTTCTGATGCTCTACATCTGATTGTCTGTCGCGGCTGGTTTCTATATTTTTCTTAGTTCTTATAAGTATTTGAGTGAAAGTTGGCAGATACTGTGTCAGGGCCTGCAAACAGATGCCATTTTAAATTAGGCCAAGTTTTCATGCTTCATCACAAAAGAAACAAGTTGCTGCTGGAAATAAACTCTAATCATGTATTCATCTTTGTGTCACTTACTAGATTCAATTTCCACCCAAGTGAGCCTGATATAGAACTAATACTAATTCAATTCCGTTTCACAGGTATTTTTGGCCTGCCAAGCACTGGACTAGCGTTCATTTATTTATTCACTTTTCACAAAAATGTATTGAGCACTTAGTTGTGCTAGGCACTGTTCTGTACCCTGGAGATAAAGTGAACTAAACATGTTTGTATCCTCGAAGAGAATACAGTACATTGTAGTTTAAAAAAAAAAAAAAGCATTTGGCTGGGCGCGGTGGCTCACGATTGTAATCCCAGCACTTTGGGAGGCCGAGGCGGATGGATCACGAGGTCAAGAGATCGAGACCATCCAGGTCAACATGGTGAAACCCCGTCTCTACTAAAAATACAAAAACTTAGGTGGGCATGGTGGCGCGTACCTGTAATCCCAGCTACTCAGGAGGCTGAGGCAGGAGAATTGCCTGAACCCAGGAGGCGGAGGTTGCGGTGAGCCGAGATTGCGCCATTGCACTCCAGCCTGGGTAACAAGAGCAAAACTCCGTCTCAAAAAAAAAAAAAAAAAAAAAAAAAAGCATTAAAGCCGGGCATGGTGGAGCATGCCTGCCGTCCCAGCTACTCGGGAGACTGAGGCAGGAGAATTGCTTGAAACCGGACAACAGAAGTTGCAGTCAGCGGGGATCGTGCCAGTGCACTCCAGCCTGGCGACAGAGCGAGACTCCGTCTCAAAAAAAAAAAATTTTTTTTAAATAAATATGTAATTCTACATATGTGCCATATAGAAAAATAAAGCCGAGTTAGAGAACAGAGAATGATGGGAAGTAGAGGTGACCGTTTGAGATGGCCAGGGGAGTGACGTTGGAGCCGAGGCGTCAGAAAAGAAAT
Source organism: Saimiri boliviensis (assembly GCF_048565385.1). NCBI lineage: Eukaryota > Metazoa > Chordata > Mammalia > Primates > Cebidae > Saimiri > Saimiri boliviensis. The sequence goes on along the minus strand of NC_133456.1, from coordinate 56,747,202 downwards.
GGAGCTGCCATGGGAGATCTCAGGCAAAAATCTCTCGGCAGAAGGAGCGGTACTATGATCAAGGTAATGTTCCTCTGTGTCACTCAATCAAGATGTAAATGCCTGCACAGACGTGGCTGAGTGACTGCTTGGGTTCACGTGCTCCCACCCTGGCATCCATGCAGAATGAAGAGGAGCAACCTGTCATCTCCCTCTGACTTTTGTAACAAGAGAGGCAGCACATGCAACTGGTGACTCCTCCCAAATTAGAGCAGGAGTTAGCTGCTAAATAAATATAGTTCATTCCTTTGGTTGTTCAACATGCCTTTCCATATGTATGTATATATTTTTAAGTTTCCACTTAACGTTTTGCAACCAAATCTCATTGCAATCTCATCCACTTCCCAGAAGAAGGCAACACAAAATCTGTTTGGTTCCTGTATCCAGCTTAAAGTGCAGGATTTCTGCATGAGGACCATTCTTCTAATTCTTTTGGATCCCATATCAATATTATAAGCCCTGTGGACTCAACTGTAAAGTTAACCACAATAACACACCCTATATAAAAATAGTGTGGGGAAGAAAGAGAAGGGAAATCAACTAACACAAACATATGTAAATATGCATACATTTTATTTAAAATATTAAAGTAAATATAAAATATTGAAATATTTTAAAGGGTTTCTACTCTAAAATGTTTTAAATTATCTATTAAACTTAAAAGGCAAAAATATAAATTAAAACTGACAACTATCAAAATTTTAAATCAAATTATTTAAATAAAGCTGGATTTTAAATTTGATTATCCGTAGCTCTGGGTATGAACTGCTGCTTGCAATAAATACAATTTTTTTAAAAGTTACAACAAGAACGAAAACAAAAATGTCTAAGTTTAGCTACTTCATCTTTCAAAGGATTTAAAATATTTTTGATGTGAAAAAACTTCAGGTCAAAAAAACATGTGAAACCTACCACAAAAAAGGCATTCCAGTATGCAAGGAAACAAAATCCTTTATATGACTGGAATTTTCCAAAGTCACTGAGCTACTTCACATTCCCACAGGCAATGCATGGGTGTTCTAGTTTCTCCACATCCTTGTCAGCACTTGTTACTGTGTCTGTTTTATTACAGCCACTCTAGTGAGCATGAAGTAGCATCTTATGGTGGCTTTAATTTACATTTTCCTGATGTCTAATGATATTACCACCTTTTCATGTGCTTATTGGTCATCAGAGATCTTCTTTGGTGAAATGTCTATTCAGATCTTTTAGTCATTATTTAATTGAGTTAATACTCAGGTTTAAGGACTCAAGCCCTTTATCAGACAGATAGTTTGCAAATATTTTCTTTCACTGTGTGGCTCATCTTTTCACTTTACAATGTCACTTGAAGTGTATACATTTTTAATTTTGATGAAGTCCAATTCATCTATTTTTTCTTTTATGTGCTTTTTTCTGTGCTTTTGGTGTCTTGTCTAAGCATTTTGATTTGCGTTTGAGAAAGACTACATAATTTTGACTTAAAAACATAATTCAGACAGTTTTCTTACCACCCCACCAATTTTCAATAAGCCTCATATTAAAGTGACAACAGTCTCCTAATCTAGTGTCAGCTTTACAAGGAAAAAATAAATCACTGGGGAAAGCATTTTGCTCTCAGTGCAGACCAAGTCTGCAGGCCATCCAGTTTCTCCATTGAGTTTTTGCCTGTGTATCATGCATTGCCTGTCCACACCTTCCTCTGACTTCATGGGTAACTTTGCACCACTGGCTTAGTCCTGAGCACTGGAAAATGCTCCATTTTGAAAGCAAAGGTCACACTTCACATGTTCAGCCTCACTGAACCTAAAATGAGACAGAGGGAGATTAGAGTCAGTAACATTTAGAGCACACTTGTGGAGTCAAATCGTCTTTGAGTTCCTGCTCGTCCACTTACTCCTGGCAAGGAGATCTTGGGCATGTTATTTAGTGTCTCTAGACCACAGGTAGTCCTTTCACAGGTGGGTAGCAGTTATAGTTAGGCTAGGCTAGCCCTGCACATACTATGCCTTCAATAAATGTCATTGTTGTTAATTATTATTGCTATCATTAATATTTAACTGAGACAGGCAAGAAAGAACCCCTGATTGTCAACTTTCAGAAAGTTCTTTTCAATCTAGATTTTAAAGTTACAAAGCTCATGTCTGTAATCCCAGCACTTTGGGAGGCCGAGGTAGGAGGATCGCTGAAGCCCAAAAGTTCAAGACCAGCCTGGGCAACATAGGGAGACCCTCCTGCCATGCCCATCTCTACAAAAATTTTTAAGAAACTAGTCAGGAGTGGTGGCACATCTCTGTGGTTCCAGCTACTCGGGAGGATGAAGCAAGATGATCCCGTGGGCCCAGGAGACCAACGTTGCAGTGAGCCATGATTGCACCGCAGCCTCCAGGACAGAGTGAGAACCTGTCTCAAAAAGAGAAAAAAGGAAGACAAAAAGATACATAGGAAATCAGAGATATTTCTTGCTACTCAAAATGTGGTCTGAGGATCAGCGGCATCAACGTCATCTGGAAGTTTGTTAGAAATGCAGAATTTCAGATTTCACCATACTGAACTAGAACCTGTATTTTAACAAGACGGCCCAGGTGATTTGTATGCGCATTACAGCTGGAGAAACCCTAACACAGTAGGATAGGAGGTTGTGAATTCTCTGGCCTATTCCTTTACCGCCGTAAACTCCACCCACCATTCGGGTACTAAACTACCCTTCCTTCATTCTTCATTCTTCAAGGAGTAGTGCTTTGGCTTGTGACTTGCTTTAAGGGAGCAAAGCAGCTAGAGAGAGTCCTGTCTTATCTAAGAGGAACCATTGCAGTTCATCAGCATTGAATCAGGAGGCTCTGTCATAAGTGAGTTTGCTGTACTCTTTCAAGAAAAACACAGCAGAGACCAAACAGTTAACACAGAAAAGATATGGATAGATACATAGAAGTAGAAGGATTTGATTTCCCCCCTCCCCAGGGAGCCAATGACAAGCTGACAAAACCAGTTATCAAACCTTGCAGTTAATCCTTTAGAGTCAACATCTGCTGAAATTGCTTCAATGCCGTATGGCCCTTCTGATGGGCATTTGTGGATTGGAGCTCTTCCCAAAGTCATAGGCTTTTTCTGAGAAAAAGTCATCTTTTCCAGTATGACTTAATAGCAAAGATAAGACTTGGAGCTTGCTTGGTTGGTAACTCACCTGTCCCCAAATCTTTGAAAAGCCGTGCCTCCAAATGTCCAAACACAAGTTCCTGCTCACATTTTTTGACTTAGAAGCCCCAGGAAAAAGTGTGGGAAAAGTCACACCAGAAAATCATAGACTTCAGACTGAAGTAGAAACTGAGATTTGCCTAGGAACTTCTTGAATCAAAGAAGGGGTGGGGTGGGGTGGGGTGGGGGGGTGGGGGTGGGGGTGGGGGTTAAATGGCAAGTTCCACAAGCAACAGTAGGGCCTCCCAAAGTGTTTCTTTTTCTTAACCCCAGCCCTGCATAAACCAGTTTGAAAACATAGCCAGGAAGCTGGTGGACTGGCTCACTCCTGTAACCCCAGCGCTCTGGGAGGCTGAGGTGGGAGAATATCTTGAGCCCAGGAATTAAAGACCAACCTGTAGAGATGGTGAGATGAGAGCTCACCATCTCTACAAAATTTTATTTTGAGATGAGATGATGAGGTGGTGAGACCTCATCTCTACAAAAATGAAATTTTTTTTTTTTAATTAGTCAGGGCCAGGCACGGTGGCTCATACCTGTAATCTTAGAACTTTGGGAGGGAGGCCAAGGCTGATGGATCACCTGAGGTCAGGAGTTCAAGACCAGCCTGGGCAATGCGGTGAAACCCTGTCTCTACAAAAAATACAAAAATTAGCCAGGTGTGGTGATGCATCCCTGTAGTCCCAGCTACTAGGGGGTCTGAGGTGGAAAGATCACTTGAACATGGGAGGTTGAGGCTACAGTAAGCCAAGATCACACCACTGCACTCCAGCCTAGGTGGCAAAGTGAGACCCTGTCTCAAAAAAAAAAAAAAAAAAAATTTACAGGACACGGTGGTATGTACCCGTAGTCCCAGCTACTTGAATTCTGAGCTACTGAGTCCAAGAGTTCAAGGCTGCAGTGAGCTGTGATTGTACTACTGCACTGCAGCCTAGGTGATAGAGCAAGACCCTGTCTATATACAAACAAAAACAAAATCCTGAAAACACAGCAAGGAGAGCTATTATAACCATAGGCATTGTGTGCAAAGGCTTTGGGGGGCAAAATGACATCAAAGTTGAATCTTGCAGGACAAATGAGTTAGAAGAGAGGAAAAGTGGTCAAGAGGAGCATTTTTTCTTCATCAAGATACAACTCACATACCATAAACATCACCCTTTTAAAGTGTTTTTAGTATATTTACAAAATTGTGCGATCATCACTATCTCATTCCACAACCAGCATTCATTACTCCAAAAAGAATCCCATCACCATTAGAAGTCACTCCCCATTCTCTCCTCCTCCCAGCCCCTGGCAACTACTCTACTTTCTGTAACAAGATAATTTTTAAAACAGAGAAAAAGCAGGCCTGCCAGGTGATGAGGTAAAAAGGTTCTTCACAATTAGAGTAGTTCAAAGGTATTCTTTCACCATTTTGAAATCTAGGTATCGTGAGACCATCAGATCAGGAGATTGACCACCAGCGAAAAGATAGTTCGTTACTCACCGGTCCCAAGAGGAGGATCAGGGCATGTCATGCAGGGCTAAGTCGGGAAGTACCAGGGACAGTAAGGAGGCAGAAGGAGGGAAGAAAATGCATGGTAATGGGCCAGAGCTTTTATTATGGTTTTTACAGGAAGAAATGGGTAAGGCAGGGTAATCAGATTTAGCACTGAATAGTTTGAATAATTTCAGTGAGCTCATGACTATAGGGGGTGGTCCCTAACTGTCCTGTACCTGGCCCAGTGTGATTTAGGCAGGAGGTAGCATCCCAGACTGCTGGAGCCTAATGAAAGAAGTGGGTGGGAGGTATGGACACAGGATTGGTTGGTTTGGTATCAAAGGCATGCTCTAAAGCAGTTGTTTGCTGTCTCTAGGAATTAGCTAATCCTGAGAGAAGCAGTCCCTTCCTGTAAGGCCTCCAGATATCAAAGCACCATAAAATGTGCAAAATAAAAAACATGATTAATACACACCAGCCAACATCATCAGCCGGGATGTATATCTTAGGAAATCAGACCAGTGTCTAATACAAAATGTTTTCATCTGTTTTTGCTGCTTCTTTCTAAACTTAATATGTTTAGCTTCATTTTAAGCAATAAGATCTGTGAAATCATGGGGCTGATACACTTAGTACATTTTCCTTTGTGTGTGTGTGTGTGTGTGTGTGTGTGTGAGAGAGAGAGAGAGAGAGAGAGACAGAGAGAGAGAGAGTCTCACTCTGTCACCTGGGTTGGAGTGTGCAGTAGCATGATTTTGATTCACTGCAACCTCCGCCTTCTGGGTTCAAGCAATTCTCATGCCTCAGCCTCCCAGGTAGCTGGGATTACAGGTAAGGCACCACCACACCAGGCTAATTTTTTGTATTTTTAATAGAGACAAGATTTTGCCATGTTGGTCAGGCTGGTCTTGAACTCCTGGCCTCAACTGATCTACCCACCTCGACCTCTCAAAGTGCTGAGATTATAGGCATGAGGCACTGCACCCAGCTACTTCATATATTTCCTAAGTGTATGCTAAAGTAAATACATAACAAAATTACCTAAATTGTGTCACACAACACTGATGTTTTGCATGTCCCAGAATGAGATGCATTGATCTAGTTCAACTTCTTCATTTTATGGAGGAGAAATTTAAAGCCAGAAAGGGCAAGTGACTTGCTCAGGATCACATAACTATTTCTGACAAAAGAGGGATTAGAATCCATCACCCTTGACTCCCCATTCCAATGCATTTTTTCCTCTGTGCAATTCAAATTTCACTGGTGTTAACAAAAAGCAAGGCAACCACTTTAAGTCACTCCTACCAGGGACCTGCTGTGCTCTTCTAATAATTCCGTGGTCCAGTCATCTGTTCAGAACTAACAGTGTCATTTGCACAGAAATAAAAGCATTTCTTCTAGTTTATCTGTGTTCTTCATTCTCTACTGCATGTCACTATGGAGTGGGAAGGAAGGTCTTCTAACTGGACTTCAGATTTCCAGTAATCGATGCATCTCTTGCTCTGAGAACTGGGCCAGGAGAACAGGAGTATAATCCTGTTCTCAACAGAAGTCTGGTGCAATTCACACGTTTAAAAGATCAGCATTTAGGCTGGGCACAGTAGCTCACCCCTATAATCCCAGCACTTTGGGAGGCTGAAGTGGGTGGATCACTTGAGGCCAGGAGTTCAGGACCAGCCTGACCAACATGGTGAAACCCTGTGTCTACTAAAAATACTAAAAAAAAAAAAAAAAAAAAAAAAATAGCCAGTTGTGGTGGTGCTGTGCTTGTAATCCCAGCTACCTGGGAGGCTGAGACACAAGAATCGCTTGAACCCAGGAGGTGGAGGTTGCAGTGAGCCGAGATGGCACCACTGCACTCCAGCCTGGGGGACAGAGCAAGACTCTGTATGGAAAAAAAAACAAAAAAAAGATTAGCATCTAAAAAAGGAAATGCCATGAAAACCACACTGTAGATTTCAAAAAGTACATAAGAGTGTAGATGCAGGACTTGAAATTTTATATAATGCAACTTATTAATATAATGCATGATGAGAAAGCAATCCAGTCCACTTGGCAGGTTTTTCCTTGAGGTATCTGTGGTCTTAATAATGGCGAAAGCTTACACTGAGTCTTCATTTCCCACCAGGCATCTGTCTAAGTCCTCAGCACAGGAAGAAGGCACTATGATTCTCTTCACTTCACAAAAAAGGCTACTGAGGTCGAGAGAGGTGAAGTAACTTGCCCAATATCGTACTCATAGTTAGTGGCAGAACTGGGATTGATACACCGGGATGTGTGACCCCCAGAGCCCAGGATCCCAGCCACACCATGTAAGGACTCCTTTCCCTACACTGTTTCATCTCTTTTTCAAGAAATTCATATGCTTTGTGTCTGGATGCCTAACTCAAATTGAACTGCCTTGAAAATATTGAAATATTCAAATTTAGAACTATTCCTGGCACAGATGCTCAATGTGAAGCAGCTCCAGGGCCACTACATAGACTGTAGCTCAGGCAGGCCTGCTGTCGATATTGATCCGTTTCCTTGCTACCCTGTTTTAGTTCTTTCTTATTCAATAAGGAAGATCATTAGGAATTATCAGGAGGCCCTTGGCCCTAGCCCCCTCCACAAATTCAGGATAAAGTGTGAAATAATTACAACTGTAATACTATATTGCTATATTAAGGGGTTTTTCAGTTTGGTTGGGGGTGGGGACTCAGGGGGAGGGACTAATTTTTTTTTAAAGGTTTTGAAAATGTTTTTTCCCCCTTCATCTTTTTCTACCCTTTCAGCTGCAAGTGGTTGTCCCTCAGCTAGTTCAGGCCACTCTTCAATTCCTGAAACTACTCAGTTTCACTGCTAGGAAGAGTATTACCAACATCTAGCCCAGTGCTCACAGCTACATTGCGATAATAACAGTAAAACTTCATTGCTTATATTTATGATATACAATATTTCATTGTTGTTGGGTTTTGTTTCGGTTTGTGAGACAGGGTGTCACTCTGTCACCAGGGTGGAGTGCAGTGGCACAGTCATGGCTCACTGCGGCCTCAACCTCCTGGGCTCAGGCAATCCTCCCATCTCAGCCTTCTAAGTAGCTGGGACCACAGGCGTGTGCCACCACCACACTCTCTGCTAATTTGTTTGTTTGGTTTTTTGTTGTTGTTGTTGTTGTTTTTTAAGTAGATATGAGATATCCTTATGTTACCCAGGCTGATCTCAAACTTCTGGACTCAAATTATCCTCCCACCTCAGCCTCTCAAAGTGCTAGGATAACAGGTGTGAGCCACTGTGCCCAGTCTATGGTAGAGTTCTTGTTGTGCATTATATTAACGTAATTCTGTGCCAGTTTTATAGAATATTATGATACATATAGACAAATGTCCAAACACTGCCACTAAGCTCAATAAATTAAATATAAAGTTATCCCTATGAAAACATCATGTATCACTTGTATTCTGAGGTGATTTTTTATTTTATATTATTTTGAGACGGGATCTCGCTCTGTTGCCAGGCTGGGGTGCAATGGCACGTTCACAGCTCACTGCATCCTCAATCTCCTGGACTCAAGTGATCCTCCCACCCCAGTCTTCTGAGTAGGTGGGATTATAGTGCATGCCACTGTACCCAGCTCAAATGAGGATACTTTCTTTTTTTGAGCCAGGGTCTTACTCTGTGGCCCAGGCTGGAACGCAGTGGCACATTCATGGTTCACTGCATCCTTGACCTCCCGGGCTCAAGTGATCCTCCCACTTCAGTCTCTTGAGTACCTGGGACTATAGGCGCATGCCGCCATGCCCAGCTCTTGTTTTTGTTTGTTTTTGGTAGAGACAAGGTCTCCCTGTGTTGCCCAAGCCAGCTTGGACTCCTGGGCTCAATCGATCCACCCACCTCAGCTTCCCAAAGTGCTGAGATGACAGGTATGAGCCACTGCACCCGGCCTGATTTTTTGATGGGGAGAGGAAATAGTGTTATCTCTAGAGTGTTTGAAATTTCCCAAACCTAGATGATGCCTGTTACTGAGTGGAAGATGGGAACATTCTCTATCAAACATGTCATAGTGAAAAAAAGTAAAGTTTGGAGATGTTTTTGCTCAGCCTCCTCGCTGAACAGATGAAACAAGCTCAGAGACCTTAGGTAAATTAATCAAGAACCCCTGGCTGAATCCAGAAAACGCAGGGACAAAAAGCCAGTGTTCCTATGTAGCGTGGAACTCGAACCATAGCCCAAAAAAGCTGCCGCTCAAGAGAGGTCAGTCAGCTCCTGGTTTCTAGTGCAATGGTGTCCAGTAAATGCTGTTAGCTAATTGAGGTCTATACTTGTTTCCTGTTGCCTTAACCAATTACCACAGATGTAACGGCTAAACAACACATATTTATTAACCTGCAGTTCTGAAGTTCAAATGTTGGACACGGGTCTCACTAGGCTACAATAAGGTATTAGTGGGGCTATGTTCTTTCTGGAGGTTCTGGGAGAGGATCCTTTTCTTTGCTCATTTGGGTTGTTGGTAAACTTCCGTTCTTCACAGTTGTAAAACCGAGGTTCTAGTTTTAACTGTTGTTTTGTTTTGTTTTGTTTGCTGTAAACTGAGATCCCTTGCCGGCTTCTAGGGATGATTGCATTCCTTGGATTTTAGCCCCTTCTTCTATCTTCAAAGGCAGGTCAAGTTCTTCTCATTCTGCCTCTCTCCCACCTCTCTTCCACAGTCCACCCTCCTCTGACCACAGCTTCCAAAGTCGCTCCCTTTTGAGAACACGTGATTAAATTAGGCCCCTGGTCATTCAGGATAAACTTCCAATCTCAATAGCCTTAACCTTGATCACACCTGCAAAGTCCCTTTTGCCATGACATGCTCATGTGGGCACCTCCAGGAGCCATCATTTTGCATACCAATCCACTCCCTCCAGGACTCCACAGGTTGGGCCCCCAGCTCTCCAACTGACTATTCAGCTGTTATAACTTGCCTCTTTCCTTCCATTAATTCTTTTTTTTTTTTTTTTTTTTTTTTTTTTTTGAGACGGAGTTTCGCTCTTGTTACCCAGGCTGGAGCGCAATGGCGCGATCTCGGCTCACCACAACCTCCGCCTCCTGGGTTGCAATTCTCCTGCCTCAGCCTCCTGAGTAGCTGGGATTACAGGCACGCGCCACCAGGCCCAGCTAATTTTTTGTATTTTTAGTAGAGATGGGGTTTCACCATGTTGACCAAGATGGTCTCGATCTCTCGACCTCGTGATCCACCCGCCTCGGCCTCCCAAAGTGCTGGGATTACAGGCTTGAGCCACCGCGCCCGGCCTCCTTCCATTAATTCTCATTTTCAGTTAACTTCCTCCAAAACACAAGGTTAGCAATATCACTTCTCTGTTCAAAATGTGGGATGGCTCTTCCTCATCCACATAATTGAATCTAAGTCCTCACCCTGGCATTCACGTAACTGAATGTAACTCCTCACCCTGACCTTTAAGGCTTTTGGGCCTTTGGTGATACTTGGCTTCAGCCTTCCTTTCATTTATATCATCACAATTCACTCTTGCAAACAATTTTCTTTTGTCAAAATGAACCACTTATAACGGTGGGACCAGCTCAAACCAATTAACCATTGCTTAAGTTGTTACAGATGGCACAGAGCCAGAATTGCAAGCCATGTCACCCAGGCACCTGCAATGAAACCCAATTGTTACCACCACCAGCCTGGCAGATCAGCTGCATTGGCATCACCTGGGACTACTTAGCAATGCCATAAAAGCTTGACCTTCCCCGAAACCGGTATATAGAGGAGACACATTTGAGCATTGCCTCCTGTCTCCTTGCCAATCAACTCTCAATAAAGCTTTTTCTTATCTCAAAATTCAGTGCTATGAGTATTGGCTTCTGTGGGCATCACCCAGCGAGCCCATTGCTCAGTAACACTCATTTTTCCCCGGATGCATCAGGCTCTTTCTCACCTCTGTATCTTTGTCAGCATTATTTTCTCTGTCTGGAGCATCCGTATCCCTTCTTCCCTGCCTTTCCAAATCCCAAAGTTTTCTGGACTCAACTCAAATGTCACCACTGCTTTGAAACCTTCCCTGTTTCTTCCCACCACCTTCAAGGCCAGAAACAAATTTTTCCTCTGGTTTCACAGGGCCCTCCTCTATCCCCTTTTATTGATACTAAGCACATTTGGTTATCTGTTATGACAAGTTACACTGAAACTTAGTAGCTTAAAACTATAATCATTTTTATATTTCATGATCCTGAGTCAAAACTTAGATCAGGACAAAACAGGGCTGGCTTATTGTTGCTCTGTGATTTCTGGAGCCTCAGCTGAGTGGATGTGGGCATCCCTCTTGCCCATTCTCTTTCCAGAGTTTCTCCACATGCCTAGCATGTACTTCCCCATAGCATGGTATCCTCAGGGTAGTGAGCATCTGTACATGGTAGCTCCAGGCTCCAGTAGACCAGAATGGAAGCTGCCAGTCCCTTTAAAGCCAGCCTGGACCTGACATAGCATCGTTTCTGCCTTACTTTACTGCCCAAGGCAGTCACATGCCAGATTTCAAGGGAAGGAGAAGTGGACCCCACCATTCTACAGGAAGAGTATCAAATAATTGGAGGACATTTCTTAAAGAACAGAGATCGTTGTCTAGATACTTAGATGTACACCTGATCTTTTCTCCAAGCCTGTGAGTTCTGGTGTGCGATTTATTTTATAGCTCCTATGTTGCCTAATGCAGTGCTTTGCCTGTTTAACAGGTGCTCAGTAATTTTTGTTGTATTAATGAACAAACTTGTTTAATAAATTCTTCTAGCCAAAGGCAATCACACCTAATTTTAAATTCTACAGAGTGAAAAAAAAAATTGCGGGGCTAGAGATCACTGGAGAGATTCTGAAAATAGATGACTGTGTTCTTTTGAGGGCAGACTGCAAGCATGAATCTATAGTCTTTATAATGTGAATTTTGGGTAATCAATTTGGAGTTGTATTGAACCAATCTCTATAATTAGATTCCAATGAAGCACCTGCTTTCTGTCAAACTTCAGTTCATGAGTGGGCATATTACACCGAAACCCTTTTCACATCGATTTTCAATGTTACTTAATAGTTTGTTTTGCTAAGTCAATCAAAATTTAATCTTTAATAACGAAATAGTTTCCATTAAATTAGTTTTTATCGGTTCTCTGCTCTGAGGTTATATAATATCAGCTTTTAGAAATTAAAAACCCTTGTTTAAATATACAGTGTTCCTTCCGAAATGGATTTATTTTAACCATCATTATAGCATGAAAAAAATGCTACCTTTTATTCTTGTAATAGGAACATTAAAAAGGTTTCCTGAAATGAAAAATATATTTAACAATAGTAATAAAATAATTATAATAAGGCTATTTTGTATAGAGAAACTTATTACAAGGTAATGTGAAGAGTAGAAAAGCATGAACTTGGAAAAAAGGACTCCTGAATTCAAATCCTAGCTCTTCTACTTCTTAAAAAATTGCCTATTCTGAGCTATTTTTTCCTCATCTGCAAAACAGAGCCATTAAAATCTAACTCACAGGGTTGTTGAAATGATTAAAAGGACACTATACATTTCTAGCATGTTGAGAGTATTCAGTAAGCATTAGATATTATCATTTTTATTGATTAATGGTTTCTTAGTAAGGATACTATCTCTAAAGAGGAGGAGGAAGAGGAAGGAGAGAGGGAGGATAAAGAGGGAAAAATGCATAAAATGATGACAGGCAGGTACAGAAGAGCCAGGAGGGATAAGGGACATATGTGGAAATGCATTGGGAGCATTGGCAGGGATCAGTGATGTCTTCTCAAAGGATGCTGGCCCAAAGGGTTTGATGGAGAGATGGAATATATAAACAGGCAGTGGTGAGACCATACAGGACAATAGGATCCTGAGCCACGATCTCTGTAGCAACTGCCTTGGGAAGCCAAACCGCAACCTCTGCAGCAGCCACCTCAGGAAAACAAACCACAGTCTATGCCAGGCATCCCCAAACTACGGCCCACGGGCCGCGTGCGGCCCCCTGAGGCCATCTATCCACCCCGCCGCACTTCAGGAAGGAGCACCTCTTTCATTGGTGGTCAGTGAGAGGAGCACAGTATGTGGCGGCCCTCCAACGGTCTGAGGGACAGTGAACTGGCCCCCTGGTGCATCATTCTGATACCCACCCCATCATCACATGATGTTCTCTTGTGGGCCTCTGTCTCTGGCTCCCATCCCTTCTTGTAAGGACACCAGTCACCATGGATTATGGGCCCATCCTACTCCAGTAAAAAGTTTGGGGATGCCTGGTCTGTGCAGTCGGGACTCAGTCAATGACTGCCAAGCTCTCTTATTTTTTTGCCTCCACTTCCAACTCAAGACCAAACAGAAAAAGCCAAATTGCCCTCAAACCAATCACAAAACGTCCCACTTCGGCCTTGTGCAATGGCTCAAGCCTGTAATCCCAGCACTTTGGGAGGCCAAAGCGGGTGGATCATGAGGTCCAGAGATCGAGACCATCCTGGCCAACATGGTGAAACCCCGTCTCTACTAAAAATATAAAAATTAGCTGGACGTGGTGGCACATACCTGTAGTCCCAGCTACTCGGGAGGCTGAGGCAGGAGAATCGCTTGGACCCAGGAGGCGGGGGTTGCACTGAGCCGAGATCACACCACTATACTCCAGCCTCACCACAGGGTGAGACTCCATCTCAAAAAAAAAATGCCCTACTTCTTGTGTGCCTGCCCCAGCTGCCCCATGCCTACAACCTCCAATCAGAGCACACCTGAAGTCTTCTCTTATTCTGTCGATAAAGCTTTTCACTCCCCTAGCAGTCTTTGAGTCTGCCAAATGCAAGCAATGGTGGCTGACTCCCTTGTGTATTCATTTCTCAGAACTGCCATAAGAAGTTACCACAAGTTGGGTGACTTAAACAGCAGAACTGTATTCTCTCACAGTTCTAGAGGCTAGAAGTCTGAAGTCACGGTGTCAGCAGAATTGTGCTCTCTCTGAAGACTCTAGGGGACAATCTTCCCCTTGTCTTTCTCTTAGCTTGTAGGGTTGCCAGCAATCAGCATTCCTTGGCTCATGGATGCATCACTCTGATACCCACCCCATCATCACATGATGTTCTCTTGTGGGCCTCTGTCTCTGGCTCCCATCCCTTCTTATAAGGACACCAGTCACCATGGATTATGGGCCCATCCTACTCCAGTATAATCTCATCTTCACTAATTACATGGGCAGTAACACTGATTTCAAAGATCACATTTGGAGGTTCTGGGAAGCACATGAATTTTGGCGGGGGACACTGTCCAGCCCAGTACACCTTGCTGTAGCCAACTCCAGACAAACAGCTCTTCATTCCCACATGGCTTGTGAGGATACTGGCAGAGAGTTGGCAAGTCAAGGGGGCAGAATGGTGGGGAAATTATTGGCCATGCAGTAGGGTAAGCTACTGCCATAACAAACACTCCCCACAATTTGGAGGCTTCAGGCACCAAGTCTACTCCTCATTCAGATCGTATTTCATTGATGAGGGTTGGGTAGGGTTTCCATGCACTGGCTACTTAGGGGTCCCTACTCTTCTCTTTCTTAAGACTCATTTCATGTCCCCTCAGAGTTCACTGGCCTGAACTCAGTGTGACCACACCTGTTCCAAGGGAGACAAGGACATGTATCATAGGCAGGTACCCAGGAAGAGGTCACATATCAGTGGTGGTCTGAAGCCAAATTATGGAGAAGAGAAAGGCCCATCTCCTCTGTCCATGCTCCCCTGCCCTACAGCCAGATGTACCAGAATCCCCAAACTGCAAGCTTCACAAGGGACTCCTCTGAGGACCACTCTCTAAACTATCCCCACCTCCTGGACCATCCTTTCCATGTTCCCTCTTTACAATATGACAGTGAGCAGTTTATAAAGGATGAAGGTGTAATGTGTTAGTCTTCTGAAGGGGCACTTGTAATTTATCAAGAGATCTAGATTTCACCTTCAAAGAAATGAATCTCTAATGGTAAAATCACAGCTCTCAGAAGCAAGGCATGCAAGGTAGTAGGGATGAGAGGGCCCTTCTAATGACAGAGAGTGATCCAATCACATCCTGTACCTAAGGGTTGATCAACCCAGAAGGGTATCATCAGAAGGGGCTTAGTGGCCAGGTGTATGAATTTTAAACAGGATCCAAACTGTTTCCCAGCTTATCTACTTACCAGCTGTGTGAACCAGCTTCTTTTAACATCCCTGATGCTTGGTTGCCTCAACCATGAGACAGGGCAATAACAGAACCCACTTCACAGGTTGCCTCTGATAATTAAATTAGATAAGACACAAACTATGCACCCAATGAGTGATAACCATTGGTAGCCGGTGAGAGCAGCTTACTTGATATTTTTTCAGTGATAATGGAAAAATTTAAATTTTAAAATCCCACCTTCTCAGTATCTTAGTATCTAAATATGTTGTGCAACACACACATTCTCACGATCAGTTGGGAGCCCCAGCATGGGGAGACCCTCCTCTCTTCATCTTTGTATTCCCCTCCACTGTGCCCCTTGCCTGCCAGCCTGTCACTTTGTATGGAGTGAGTGTCAATCAGATCTCAAAGCTCTGAGTGCTGGGGAACAAGAACGTAATTCTTGAGTCATTTTAAACAACTTATAATTAATGTAATAAGGGAAACATTGTGATGCATTGAGGAAAACAGGGCTGTCTGCCAGAGAAACAAGCAGATCTTCATTTTGGAATCCCACACTTAGACGTGGCTGCTTTTGCCTCAGTTCTCACGGTACCCTTTGGGG
Source organism: Saimiri boliviensis (assembly GCF_048565385.1). NCBI lineage: Eukaryota > Metazoa > Chordata > Mammalia > Primates > Cebidae > Saimiri > Saimiri boliviensis. Next base: position 56,731,754 of record NC_133456.1, on the reverse strand, counting down.
CATCGTTGGCTGAAATAGATTTGCAGAGGACACAGCATTCATCATCAGGCCTCGGGTGACAGGCCTCTTAGGCAGTACCAGTGCTGTCTTTTTATTATTATTATTACAAAACTCCCTTCAGCCTGATTGTTCAGTGTCGTAAAGTCCACATGGGACTAACACCACCTGGGACCCAGTGGACATTTGGGGAGTCAGTTATGTGTCAGAGCTGTACTCCTTGAAATACTGAGATCCACTCCCATTCCACATTCCATCTGCAGATGTGATGAAGTCCCTGATATGGTTTGGCTGTGTCCCCATCCAAATCTCATCTCCAACTATAATTGCCATAATCCCCACATGTTGTGGAGGGATCAGGTGGAGATAATTGAATCATGAGGGTGGTTTTTTCCCATGCTGTTATGATAGTGAATAAGTCTGATGAGATCTGATGGTTTAATAAAGGGCAGTTCCCCTGCACACGCTCTCTTGCCTACCACCATGTAAGACGTGCCTTTGTTCCTCCTTTGCCTCCTGCCATGAATGTGAGGGCTCCCCAGCCATGTGGAACTGTGAGTCCATTAAACCTCTGTCCTTCATAAATTACCCAGTCTCAGGTATTTCTTCATAGCAATATGAAAATAGACCAGTACAGTCCCCTTTTATAAGTCCTCAGTGGGAATGAAAGAGACAGCTGCTCTTTTCAGTATGGTTTAAGGAAAACTTCCAGCATCAAACTGCCCTATGATGTAGATGAATGTCATAGGGTTTGCCCCATCTGTGCTGCTTGGCTGACCCTGGGGGCCTTGAGAGAAGCTTCTCCTGTAATTGTGGGGCCCCCATGGACCCTGCTTACAAAAGTTTTAATAGCCTGTTTGTTCTCTCTTGTACATGCTGTTGCCAGTGTATAAGGAGACTGTTTTCTTTATACTCTGACTAGGCACAATTTAACAACTGTTTTAACATATTATTTATTTACAAAAGAAAATCTCATGGCCAGGTGCAGTGGCTCATGCCTGTAATCCCAGCACCATGGGAGACAGAGGAGGGAGGATGGCTTGAGGCCAGGAGTTCGAGACCAGCCTGGGCAACATAATGAATCCCTGTCTTTACAAAAAATAAAATAAAATACTAAAAGTAGCCAGGCATGGTGGTAGGCACCTGTAGTCCCAGCTACTCAAGAGGCTGTGGTGGGAGAATCACTTAAGCATGAGAGGTCAAGGCTGTAGTGAGCCATAACCACACCACTGTACCCCAGTCTGGGTGACACAGCAAGACTCTGTCTCGAAATGATTGTTTAAGCTTTTCATAAGGAAATGTAGAAACCCTTAGTTTTGTCCAAGATGAAAATTTCACTTTCGGAATAATAAGTATGCCTAACAGCTGTTGAGTCACTCGCTGGAGCCCACTCCCACTCTGTAGAATGTATTTTCGTTTCAATGAATCTGTTCTTTTCTTTCGTTGAAAAAAAAAAAAGAATGCCTAACTCCAAGAATTATGTGCATTATTCACCTATCACCATCCTAATTCATATCCTATTCATGTCCTTTGTACACAGGAAACTATTCTGTCCTAGAAAAGAGAAATCAGGCTTTGTTTTGTGTTTTTCTTACAACTTAAAATTCCTGTGGGCAGTAGTTGGGTAATATTTTATCTTTGTTGCCCCCTAGCTTAGCATGGTGAGGAAATGTGAGTTGTACTACAGGAAAGGGAGAGCTTTGCCTAGTTATTTACCCAATTACTCACCCTACAATGCACCATTTACTGTTTAGACATAGAAGAAACAGCAAAGGGCAGCACAGACAACCACCTTGCTCTCATGGAACTTTATGCTAGCACAGGAAGATCCACTCTATGCAAAGAAACTAAGTATGAATATGAAAATCTTAGTAAGTGCTATTCATTTTTTAAGCTGATGAGAAAGAGCCGGCTAGGAAGACAAGAGGCAATGTTAGCCAGAGAAATCAGGAAAGGCCTCTCTGAGAAGACAGGAGCTGAGCTGAGCTGAGCAGAGCTGGAGGCACGAGAAAGAACTGTTTGTAAGATCTGAGGCAGTTTGGCAAATGACAACCTCCCACCAGATCCCACCCACCATCTATTCAGATAGAGGAAACAACACCTGCTGAGTCCCAGCATAAGGACCAGGAGGACAGCAGAAAGGCTGGAATTAAAAGCAAAAGATGGTCCCTGAGAGACAAGCAGAGAGTAGATACTACGGGACACAGGATATTTTTTGTCATCTAATCATATGCTGCCGTATGTTATAGGTAAGATGCTTTAGTCTAGTCTCTACCTCAAAACAATTTCAAGTAACAGAAAGCAAGGCCTATGTTTTATCATTGTAACTGATCAACTCTACCCCATCTTCCTTGAATGATTTGGCCGGGAGGCTCCCGAATCCATCACTTGCCTCCCTATTGCTCAGAGCAGAGGATCACCAACCAGAACAGGTGAGCCACATCTCAGCTCTGCTACTTACTAGTGGTGTGAACTTGGACAAGTTACCTAACTTCTCTGTGCTGCAGTTTTCCTCACCTGCAAAGCGGTGCTACTACTACCCAACTCAAGGATTTTTATGAAGATTCAATAAGATAACACATGTAAAGCACATAGTAAGTGTAGCTGCTATTGCTGTTACTGAGCAGAACGCTTACTGGGCACATTAAATGTGGGTGCCTAGCCCCACCTCTAGATATCCAGATTCAGTAATCTGAACTGGGGCATATAATTCTGCCAGGAGGTGTGGGAGTCAGATGTTGGGAAATACTGCCCCAGGAAGACAGGTGTGAGGCCATCTGGCATGGCAACCTGACCTAGCCTAAGGCATTGATAAACAGTAACTGTGTATCGTTGAAAGGGTGGATATTTGAAGGGTGTGGGGTGGGATTTTTCCTGTGCAAGCTCAAGCCTGAGGGTTGAGCAAAGAGCAGAGGTGGAGGTGAGGACAGACACGGGTTGGGCCTCCAAACTCTGTGATGATAAAGTTAAGTACTCTCCATTGCAGGCAGAGCCCTGATATGGACAAGAGACAGGGAAATACTGGGTACAAGAGAGTGGTTCCCTGGCAGAGGCCACACCCTAAGTCTGGATACCCACAGCCCTAAATGAGAACAGGCATTTCTGTTTTTGTGCCCCAAAAGCTGTCTTTCGGCCTGCCACACACCCTATCCTGCCCCCGTAGAAATCCCAAACCCTCTGCTTCAGAGCGGACCTGCAGACCATCAGACCAGCAGACCAATGAGGCAGAATGATGAGAAAGAGAAAAAGGAGTGATGCTGCAGAGAGCGAGAGAGAAGAGGGAGGGGAGTTTGGCGGGGGGCGGTAGGAGGAGAGTCCTGCGGCTGGGTGGCCCAGCTCCAGGGGAAGACCACCTTCCCACTCCATCCCTCTCCTGGCTCCCCATCCATCTCAGTGAGAGCCACCTCCACCACTCAGTAAAACCTTGCACTAATCCTTCTAGCCCACATGGGATCCAATTCTTTTGGGACACTGAGCAAGAGCTCAGGATACAGAAGGCTGTCACACTGGCCCTCTGCCCTTGTGGCAAAGCAGAGGGTCCATTGAGCTGAGTAACACACAAGCTGTCTGCAGATGGCAAAGCTGAAAGAGCTTGGTAACACTGGAGTGCAGACACTCACTCCTAGACGCTACCGCAGGGCTGAAAGCCCAAAGCACTCATCCCAGCCTCTGCACCTGCCCATCTGCATGCTCACCCTAGGGGTTTGAGCCTCTGGGATGACCGAATAGGTGAGTCACACCCTTGTTGCCGGTCCTTCGAAGGAAATTGGGGAACTCTCCTGTTTCAGTTGTATATAGAAAAATAGTTCTGTTCTGTGATTCTTAGGAATCTCTTGTGTTTATCTACATTCTTATCCTGTGGATGTCAGTCCTTGGATTGTACTTCATGGGGAGGATATCACAAAGGGAGACAAAGCTTCCTCCCTTTCCCCTGTGTGCCTCATTAAGCAGAGCTGCAGAGGCCAGGGAGGTAAATGAGTGGGGTGAGACCAGTGTGAGATTAGAGAGTGGTGAAGACTATGGTGAATCCAAGAGCACAGGCTGTACCTAGAGGGCTGGTGGCTCCACCCCTCCAACCAATTGTTGTCACAAAGAAATTCAGACCAAGAATAGTCAGATATTCCTATTTTCCAAAAGAGGCCAGATATCCAGATTTTTCTGCAATATATTTCTCATTAACAAATGCTGGCAAGTAATTCATTTTTTTAAAGCCCCATGCGGGCCAAACAAAACACATCTGCGGGCTGAATCCAGCCTGTGGGTGGGCCTTCAATTTGCAAACTCCAGTCTAGACTGAATAACTCCAGCTTTGGGACCTATGCTGACATCGTCCACCCACACCCCCTCCCCTACTCCACCCCATGGCCTGGTGGTGGGACAGGATCTATCCAAGGGCCCAAGTCTCAATCCTAGCTGCACGTGAAAATCGCCTGGGGAGAGAAAACATATATACTGATCCCTAGGCCCCATATCGAGGGCTTCTGATTTAATTGGTACAGGCAGAGCTCTTCAGTTAATATGCATCCAGAGTTCAGCTCCACTGTATTTGCAGGTGATGGTCTTGGGAGGAGGGTGCCCAGAAGTCTGAGAAACAATCTCAGGCTAGAAATCTCTGTCAAGGTATTGGCTTTTCTCTCCTTTCCCCTTGTCTATGGGGAGCAGTTATATTAAGTTAAAAGGAGTTTGATATTATTAAAAACTTTGTCTTTCAATTTCCATCACAGTCACTGCTAGATCATCCCTAAATTCTCATATTCTAGAACAGCTTTACAACGTAGAGGTTTTGGTCCTGGTCCTGGTTTCAGTGAGGTCAAGAAGGGACAAGCTAAAGGCACCTTGCCCCTCCTGCTTCCCTCCACTACAGTCCACATAGAGGAGCAGCATCCTGTGGCAGGGCTGAGCTCGGGAGCTCCAGGTGACAGCCAGCAGGCCAAAGGGAAGATTCTGTAACACCGAGGAGCCGTGCCAGGCATACAACCTCGTTCCCAAACATACCAGAGGAAAGTGACCCTTAACGTTGGAGCTGGGGGTTGATGCTTGGGTAATGAATTATTTTTAATCTTTGATACTTAGCCAAGTGTTTGGTTCAAAGTGGTCTATAATTGTGTGTTGAAGGAATGGAGGGGGAGACAGAAAGAGAGAATCAATGGTGGTCTTTATTGCTTTTCTGCCTTTCGAGGCAATTCTTAACTCTTCTTGTTCTCTCCCTATGAGTAAATGGGGGGTCTGCATGGGAACTGTGTCCACTAAACATTGTTTTGTATTAACTGCTGTGCTTCCCAGCAAGTTCACGAGTTGCCAGGGTGGTTTCGTACAAAGGCTTCACTCACATATATTAATTGGCTCTTAACACACAGGAAGACACCAGTGAGGTTTTATAGCGTGTGGAGGTTTTTTGAACCAGGAACCAGATTTCCTCGTTTTCCCTGCACCCACTATTTTTCCTTTGAAGTCAACAGGAGCCCTGCTCAGGGTGTCTAGAGAGAAACAAGGATCTGGTCTAAGTGAATTGTTAGGAAAATGTATTAAAGTGCTAAAGGAAGATTAAGTTACCCAGAGAAAGCACACTTTGGCCAGAAGGAACTACAATAAGAACCATCTGAAGGAGGTCCTGGGGTCAGAGAAAAGAAAATGTATTTTTAAAATTCAATTAATGCATGCAGTTGCCTCAGAGGAAATAAGGACCTATTGTCCTTTGCAGGTTTAAAATATAAATTGCCAATTAACAATGCTATTGGCAAATTGCTCTACAATTAAAGACATAGAAATGTTGTTTGAGGCAATTAGAATAATTGTCTTATGTTAATTATGGGTTGATGGATTCTGCATGCTGCCAGCAATTACCTTTTGAGCCTGAGCTTTTCTGAACAGAATCCAAATCCATAAAGACATTGATATAATAAGAACTGTCTTCTTTGTTGGCACGCCTGCCGTATTTTTAGTGTCTTTTAAGGTATGTAATTATCTTTAATTAGGTTTCCAGAAGAAATTTTTTAATATATGTTTGACTGGGTCATCATTAGAGAACCTTGTAACCAGTTTGAAAGGAGAGGCGAATAGGAAGGAATACAGACTTGGGAGTCAGGCACACGTTGGTTCACATATTTTCTAGCTGGGTACATTGGGCAAATCGCTCAGCCTTTCTGAACCTTAAAATAAAATGAGGAAAATATATACCTTACAGCGATGCTAGGAGGATTTTATGAGATAATGTTTATATATTCCTAAGCCAGGTGCTCAATAAAAGCAGTGATTGTTTTTCTAGAAAGAGTAGAGATATCTGGCCGGAAGTGGCAGCTCACGCCTGTAATCCCAGCACTTTGGGAGGCCAAGGTGGGCGGATCACGAGGTCAGGAGTTCGAGACCAGCCTGGCCAATATGGTGAAATCCCGTCTCTGTTATAAATACAAAAATTAGCTGAGTGTGGTGGCACTTGACTGTAGTTCCAGCTATTCTAGAGGCTGAGGCAGAAGAATCACTTGAACTCAGGAGGTGGAAGTTGCAGTGAGCTGAGATGGTGCCACTGTACTTCAGCCTGGGCGACAGAGCAAGACTCCATCTCAAAAAAAAAAAAAAAAAAAAAAAAAAAGAGTAGAGACATTCTCTCAGGCTTGAGGCTCCTCTAAACTCCTTTATTATAGTAAAGGCCTTGAAGTTACTTGCAACTAGGACTGTCAAATGTGGCTATACAGATTATGCCCTGCACAGCTTCTGGAATCTATGTGACTAGTGCCTCCTGCGGTTGTGCAGTGAACAACCTTCACAACTATACATGGCCACACTGCTTGCAACCAGGATCCTAAATTTATATCCTTTTTATTCTTGGTCCTCAGATAAGCAAGTTCTGTTTTTGTTCATTAGACCTTCTCCTAGCTGAGCTTTTTCAGGAATATTGATCAGCAGTTAGCAGATTTCCACCTGCAGACCTGCAATGTGTTTTTGTAAATAAAGTTTTATGGAAATGCACTTACACATATTCTAAATGAATCAGCTCATATTCATATAGTCTACGGCTGCTTTTGTGATACAGTGGTGGAGTACAGTGGAGTTGACCATTGAACAACACAAGTTTGAACAGTGCAAATCAACTTATATATGGGTTTTCTTCTGCCTCTGCCGCCCCTGGGACAGCAAGACCAATCCCTCCTCTCCATCCTCCTCCTTAACCTACTCAATATGGAGACAAGGATAAAGACTTTTATGATGATCCACTTGCACTTAAATTGTAAATATATTTTATCTTCTTTATAATTTTCTTAATAATATTTTCTCCACTTCTTCTCCTTCTCCTTCTTCTTTTTTTTGAGAAGGATCTCACCCTGTCACCCAGGCTCCAGAGTACAGTGGTGCAATTATGGCTTAGCGCAGCCTTGACCTCCTGGACTTGGGTGATTCCCCCTACCTCTGCCTGCTGAGTAGCTGGGATCATAGGCATGTACCACCATGCCCAGCTATTTTTTTAAATTATTTATTTATTTTTTTTTTAATGTAGAGACAAGAGTTTCACTAAATAGCCCAGGCTGATCTCGAACTCCTGGGCTCAAGGGATTCTCCTGACTCAGCCTCCTAAAGTGCTGGAATTATAGGCATGAGCCTCCATTCCTGGCTCAATCTTATGATTTCAGATTCTCTCATCCACACCTCCCCAAACCCTCTGCTACCTTATAGCAGTCATCTACTGATCCTCAAGGATTTTAACTCCTGACCCACTTTCACTCTTAGAGTAATCTTCCATCATAATTATTGATAATTTTCATAACGATGCAAATGATCTTTTCATTGTCCTGGCCTCCCACATTTTGAATCACATCATCTCCAGTGATTTTGGTTTCATTCGCCATTTGACAAATATTTATTGAGTGCTTGACCTTGCTCTTCTATTCTCAGCTGCTTCTTCCCACGGTCATACCTTACCTTGCTAATAATAGCAATCCCTTTACAATCAAGCATCCCACTTTACACCCGTATCTTCTATTTTACGTTCTCATTATTCCTTAAACCTCCATCACCTCCACCCTTATTCTCTCTCTCTGTCAATGATCTTGCCTTCTATTTCACTAAGAAAATATATCAATCAGAAGAGAATAGACAGGCCAGACACAGTGGCTCACACCTGTAATCCCAGTACTTTGGGAGGCCAAGACAGGCAGATCACTTGAGGTTAGGAGATCGAGACCAGCCCAGCCAACATGGTGAAAACCTGTCTCTACCAAAAAGTACAAAAACTTAGCTGGGTTAGTGGTGGGTGTCTGTAATCTCAGCTACTCGGAAGGCTGAGGCATGAGAATCCCTTGAACCCGGGAGGTAGAGGTTGTAGTAATCCAAGATTGTACCATTGCTCTCCAGCCTGGGCAACAAGAGCAAAATTCCATCTAAAAAAAAAAAAAAAAAGAGAGAGAGAGAGAGAAAGAAAAGACAATAGTTAGAAACTCCTTCTGCTGTGGCTACCGGCTCTGTATAATGAGGCACATCTCATTTTATTATGTTTTACAGATAATGCTTTTTTTTTTTTAAACAAATTGAAGGTTTGTGGAAATCCTGCATCAAGCAAGATTGTCAGTGCCATTTTTCCAATAGCGTGTGTTCACTTTATGTTCCTGTGTTACATTTTGGTAATTCTCACAATATTTTTAACTGTTTCATTATTATTATGTCTGTTATGGTGATCTGTGATCAGTGATCTGTGATGTTACTATTGTTACTTTGGGGAGACACCACAAACCATGCCATAGAAGATGGCAAACTTAACAGGTAAATGTGGTGTGTGTTCTAACTGCTCCACCAGCCACCATTTCCCAGTCTCTCTCCCTGTTCTTGGACCTCCTCTTTCCTGAGACACAACAATATTGCAATTAGGCCAGTGAATAACTGTCCAATGGCCTCCATGTGTTGAAGTGAAAGGTAGAGTCATACACCTCTCACTTTAAATCAAAAGCTAGAAATAATTAAGCTTAGTGAGGAAGGCAAGTTGAAAGTTGAGACAGGCTGAAAGCTAGGCCTCTTGCACCAGTTAGCCAAGTTTGTGAATGCAAAGGAAAAGTTCTTGAAAGAAATTAAAAGTGCTACCCCAGGCCATGCACAGTTGCTCACACCTGTAATCCCAGCACTTTGGGAAGCCAAGGTGGATGGATTTCCTGAGCACTGGAGTTCAAGATCAGATTGGGGAACATGGAGAAACCCTGTCTCTATCAAAAATACAAAAAATTAGCCGGGTGTGGTGGCACATACCTGTGGTCCCAGCTACTCAGTAGGCTGAGATGGGAGGATCACTTGAGCCTGGGAGGCAGAGGCTCCCAGGTGAGCCAAGATCACTCCATTGCACTCCAGCCTGGGTGACAGAGTAAGACCCTGTCTCAAAAAAAAAAGTGCCACCCCAGGGAAAATAGGAATGATAAAAAAAATCTAAACAGCCTTGTTGCTGATATGGAGAAAGTATGAGTGGACTGCATAGAAGATCAAACCAGCCACAACTTTCTCTTAAGCCAGAGCCCAATCCAGAGAAAGGCCCCAACTCTCTTCAATTCTGTGAAGCCTGAGAGAGGCGATAAAGCTACAGAAGGAAAGTAGCAGAAGCTAGCAGAGATTGGTTCATGAGGTGTAAGGAAAAAGCCATCCCTATGATAAAAGTGCAAAGTGAAGCAGCAAGTGCTGATGGAGAAGCGGCAGCGAGTTATCCAGAAGGTCTAGCTGAGATCATAGATGAACGTGCCTATGCTAAACAATCGATTTTCAATGTAGATGAAACAGTATTCCACTGGGAGAAGATGCCATCTAGGACTTTTTCAGCTAGAGAAGAAACATCAATGTCTGGCTTTAAAGCTTCTAAGGACAGGATGATTCTTTCATTAGGGCCAATGCAGCTGATGACTTTTTAAGTTGAAACCAATGCTCATTGACCATTCTGATAACCTTAAGGTTCTTTAGAATGATGCTAAATCTACTCTACCTCTGCTCTCGAAATGGAACAATAAGACCTGGATGATAGCACATCTGTTTACAGCATGATTTCCTGAATATAGCAAGTTCACTGTTGAAACCCGCTTCTCAGAGGAAAAGATTTCTTTCAAAATATCACTGCTTATTGATAGTGCTGCTGGTCATCAGAGAGTTCTAATGACGATGTACAAGGAGATGAATGTTGTTCTCATGCTTGCTAACGCAACATCCATTCTGCAGCCCATGGATCAAGGAGTCGTTTCAGCTTTCAAGTCTTATTAGTTAAGAAATAAATTTCACAATGTATTTCAGCTGCCACAGATAGTGATTCTTCTGCTGGATCTGGGCAAAGTAAATGGAAAACCTTCTGGAAATGGTTCATCATTTTAGAAACCATGAATGTTCTTCAAAATTAACGGGAGTTTGGAATAAGTTTATTTCAACCCTCCTGGATGACTTTGAGGGGTTCAAGACTTCAGTGGAGGGAGGAATTGCAGATGTAGTGGAAACAGTAAGAGAACAGGAATTTGAAGTGGAGCCTGAAGATGTGACTGAATTGCTGCAATCTCATGCTCAAATGTGGGCATGTGAGGAGTTTCTTCTTCTGGATGAGCAAAGAAAGTGGTTTTTTGAGATGGAATGTGCTTCTGGTGAAGATGCTGAGAACACTGTTAAAATGCCCATGAATTTAAAATTTCACATCAACCTAGTTGATAAAGCAGAGGAGGATTTGAGAGGATTGAATCCAATTTTCAAAGTTCCACCATGGGTAAAACGCTGTCAAGCAGCTTGGCATGTTACAGAGAAATCTTGAAAAGGAGGGATCAGTCTCTGCAGCAAACGTTACTGTTGTCTTATTTATGGAAATTGCCTCAGTCACCTCAGCCTTGGCAACTACCACCCTCATTAGGTCAGCATCCATCAAACATTGAGGCAAGACCCACCACCAGCAAAAAGATTACAGCTTGCTGAAGGCTCAGATGATCATTGGCATTTTTAAGCAATAAAACATTTTTAAAGTAAGATATGTCCTTTTTTTTTTTTTTTTTTTGAGATGAACTCTTGCTCTGTCACTAGGCTAGAGGCAGGAGAATCACTTGAACCTCTTCCTCCCGGATTCAAGTGATTCTCCCGCCACAGCCTACTGAGTAGCTGGAATTATAGGTGCCTGCCACCATACACAGTTATTATTATTATTTTTCATATTTTTAGTAGAGATGGGGTTTTACCATCTTGGCCAGGTTGGTCTCAAACTCCTGACCTCGTGATTCACCTCCCTTGGCCTCCCAAAGCCCTGGGATTACAGGCGTGAGCCACCATGCTTGGCTGATATGTACTTTTTTAAAAACACATGCTATTGAATGCTTAATAGACTATGGAACAGTGCAAACATAACTTTTGTATGCACTGGGAAGCCAGCATAGCTGTGACTCTCTTTACTGTAATATTTGTTTTATTGTAGTGGTATACAACCAAACCTGCAGTATCTCTAAGGCGTGACTGTAATCTGCCTTCCAGCTTGTTAACGCTCTTTGGTCCGAGGTAAAATCTTCCTCTCCTCTTTACCACTCTTGACTATTCAAGAATATTCCTCTCACATTTCTCCCCTGCCCTTAGTACGTTATTGATTTTTTTTCTATTCTCTACAAATGTATTTTCATCATTAAAAATGCCATGTTATTTCTTTCATCTCAAAATAAAGCAGACTCTCTTGACTCCACTTCCCTCTCCAGCGATCATCCCATTTCTGTTTGCTTTTATAGCACAACTCCTCAAAAGGGCTATCCTCATTGTGCCAAATTATTGTCTTCAGTTCTCTCTTTAATATTCTCATCTTGGCTTTGATCTCTCTACTTCACCAAAAGAGCCATCATCAAGGTTAGAATGAAATCTGATGCTAAGTCCAATGGTCAGTTCTTAGTTCTCACCTGGGTCTTCCAAAAGCATTTCCCACAGTGGACTGTCCCTCCCACTTAGCTTTCAGAACACCGTGTCTACTGCAGAGCACAGGAGAGGTGGTGAATCATGGGAGAGAAACATTTAGGAGCCCCTGGGACACATTTGGGTTGCCTGTATTGAATGCAGGCGGAGTCTTATCCTTTGTGTAGAAGCCTCACCCTTGTAAAACAGACATGTTGACTGCGAAGTAATAGCTCTCTCATTCATGTGATGTCTAGAGGCATTTAGTGGCTAAGGAGTGAGGGGGTGGATATAGCAAGAGGAGTTAGCCCTGAGTTGAGTATTAGTCCCCAATTCATAAGTTTTTGTCTTGGCCAGGTTACCTATGCTTTCCAGGCTTCAGTTTTCTTATTTATAAACTGTTGACGGAAATGCCTACTACGTAGGCTTGCTGTAGAGGATAAATGAATGAGTGTTAGAGAAAGGCTGGGATCATAGAGGCAAACTCAAATGCCTGATCAGGTGGGCGCACAGGAAATATGAATTAAGACAGCAGAACCCTACCTTCTAAAGGTAGGTCAAATTCAAATTTTGAAAAAAATAAATAAATAAATAAAACCACTTTGGCCAGGTGCGGTGGCTCACACCTGTAATCCTAGCACTTTGGGAGACTGTACAGCAAGTACAGTCTCATTGTACAGCAAGTACAGGCAGATTGCTGTACTTGGCTCAGGAGTTCAAGACCAGCTTGGGCAACATGGTGAAATCTTGTCTCTACTAAAAATACAAAAAAAAAAAACTTAGATGAGTGTGGCGGTGTGTGCCTGTAGTCTTAGCTACTTGGGAGGCTGAGGCAGGAGAACTGCTTGAACCTGAGAGGCGGAGGTTGCAGTGAGCTGAGATTGCGCCACTGCACTCCAGCCTGGGTGACAGAGTGAGATGCTGTCTCCAAAAATGAAAATAGATTCTTGAGGCTAAATTAATTCCATGTGAAGCCCAAGTTTGGCCAGTGTTTTTACCTGGATGGTGGCTGAAACATGGTAGATGTTGGTTAATATTAGATTCCATTTGAGCTAGAAATCGACCTCATCAATCCTTCAGTCAACCTACCATGTTTCATGTCTACTGCATTCATTCATACATATGTCCTGAGCTTTTCTCATGCCAAGTGCTGTGAGCGACCCTGCGGGGTAGAGTGGGTGTCCCTGGCATCAGCCTCCAGCTCTACTATTAGAAAGAGTCAGGTACAAAATGGGCTGACAAAATCTAACAATAACTGCAAACCGTGAACGGTGTTATGAATACAAACAAAGGGATGAGGTTTTAAAACTTTTTTGAGAAGGAGCTGGGGATCTACTATAATGAAGTATATGAGAGCGCTGGCTTAAAGTGTGAGCTCTGGGCTGGGTGCAGTGGCTCAGGCTTGTAATTCCAGCACTTTGGGAGGTTGAGGCTGGAGGATCACTTGAGCTCAGGAGTTTGAGACCAGCCTGGCTAACATGATGAAACCCTGTCGCTACTAAAAATACAAAATATTAGCTGGGCATGGTGGCATGCATCTGTAGTCCCAGCTACTTGGGAGGCTGAAATGGGAGGATCGCTTGAACCTGGGAGGTGGAATTTGCAGTAAGCTGAGATGGCACCACTGCACCCCAACCTGGGTTACAGAGCAAGATCCTATCTCAATAATAATAATAATAATAATGGTAATAAAAGTGTGAGCTCTGGAGTCTAATTTCCTATCTGTGTGATCTTAAGCAGATTACTTCTTTCTGCACCTCAGTGTTCTACTTTATAGAAAGGAAAGGTTTTAATAGTTCTGCCTCATAGGGCTGTAAGGAGGATCAAATGAGTTAATATATTTGAAACACTCAAGTTATTTCCCTATGCATACTGTAGTAGGTTCTCACATAGTGTAGCTATATGGCATGCGAAAGGTTCCAAATGTGCATTTAGAAACTAGGATTCCAATTAGGGTGACCAATTTGGCCTGATTTTTTTCCAAAACTTTTCCTATTTAAGCACTTGATGTTCCACAACCTGGGAAACCCCTGACCGAGTTCCAAACCTAGGTGGTTGGTCACCAGAAGTTTCTGACCCAGCAGATCTGGGGTGAAGCCTGACCCCTGCACTCAAAGACATGAAATCCCTTTGTGTTCAGATAGCCTGTGATTCTGTGGCCTGCTTCCTGTGACCTGCTTATATCCTTGACCAGAAAAGGTTCACATACAAAAAACCATTCATTCATTTGATCATGTATTCATTCAGTAATATTTGTTGAATGCTGCTAGGTGTCAGGCACTGTTCTAGATCCTGGGGACCTAGCAGTCAATAATACCATTAGACTATCAACTCTCTGACGGCAGGGACTTAGCTAACTTGATTTTGTATGCCGCAGTGCTTCACAGTGATGGCTTCTAACAAATGAGAGCGTGAGAAGAGTGCAAGATAATAAATACATAAGCAGGCAGTAAGCTATGCCTTGCAGACCTTAAAGGTTAGCACACAGCTAAGAGACATAATGCCCACCTCTGTCATCCCCTATCAAAACATACCCCCAAACTCTGTATCTCAATGTCAGTTTTATGGCTAGGATTCCATTTTTCAATACTAATGTATTTGTCCCTTATGAAAAAATGGAGTAAATGCTTTAAGCTGTATCTGATATTTTCAGGAAGAACAGAAGAGAACTTCAATTATTTCATCCTCTCAATCAGTTATTTTAGCTTGCTGCCATGGGGTTACACAGGAGAACATACCTTTTATAAATAAGCAGATGTTCTGCATTTCTCTCATACCTGTTTCCAAGAGAAGTGGAAGGGAACCTGTTTTGTGGCCTGCTGAAGAACTGGACTATTTATTACCTAAGAAGTTATGTTCAATGGCATCAGCTAGTTAGCGTGTTGCACTCAATCAAGGGCCCTGACAAACATGTCAGGAAGGTCAACTGATAAGACTAATTTTTTTGACACTCCTAATGACAGGTTTATTTGATTAGATGTTATTCCTCCCCCAAGACCCACTCACGTTTTATTGCATGCTCACTTAGCCACATTTGTTATCTCAGTTATCTGTGGCTGCATAACAAACAAGTCACCCCAAAATTTAGTGGCTTAAAACAAGATCTTTTTTTATTGGCTATAATTTTGTGGGTCAGGAATTTGGGCAAGGCTCTCAGGGATGGCGTAACCCTGCTCATGTGATGTTGACGAGGCTCATTTGTGCAGTTGCATTTAGCTGGTCTGTGCTAAAAGGTCCAAAATAACTTCACTCTCGTGTTTGGGGTTATGGTGCTGGCTGGGTCGGCTGGGCCACCCAGTTTTCTTTCACGTGGCCTCTGTCTCTTTATGGTCTCTTGTCCAGGGCCTCTGTTTCTAGGAGCGGAGCCTGGACTTCCTTACATGACAGCTTTGGGTAGGAAGTGGGTGACAGACAAAGCTGCCAGGCTCAGAGCTGGTACAGTGTCACTCCTACCACATTCTATCGGTCAGAGCAAGGCGCAAAGCCAACCTAGATTTAAGAGGGAGAGAAAATAGACGTTGCCTCTTGAGGGGAGAAACTGCTAGTGGCCATCAGCAGATGGTTCTTCCATACAGCTGCCTTCTCCAAATAGTACCCAGTCAAGGCACTTCAAATAAGAAAGACTTGTGGTTTTTTTTTGCTAGGGTGGGGATTGGGAGTATGGTGACAAGACAAAAGCTTTTCTTTGATTTATAGCACCTAATCCAAGAAGAGTGTCAAGCTCCCCCGGGGAAATAAGGATATTTAAATGATTATCTAAAGAATGTAGCTCATGGATAAGAATGACAGTGAAAAGCATAAGTGTCTGTCTGTAAGTTTACAATAAATTTGAAATGTGTCATAAACTCGCTGTCCTTTTGGAAACAAATATAACAGGCCATAAAATTCACAAATGCTTTTTATTAGACTGAATGCATGGTGAAGGAAAAGAGGGTTGAATGGCACGAGAGGATTTTACCAAAATCTCATGGGCAGCAGATGTTTTGAATGCTCTTCAGTTTAGGTGCGGTAATCCCAACCACATGCGTGCCTTTATTTTTGAAATTACTTTTTTTTTTTTTTTTTTTTTTGAGATGGAGTCTTGCTCTGTAGCCCAGGCTGGAGTGCAGTGGTGCAATCTTGGCTCACTGCAACCTCCGCCTCCTGTGCCCCTGTTCAAACAATTGTCCTACTCAGCCTCCCAAGTAGCTGGGATTACAGGCACAAGCCACCATGCCCAGCTAATTTTTTGTATTTTTTAGTAGAAATGGGGTTTCACCATGTTGGTCAAGTCTGGTCTTGAACTCCTGACCTCGTGATCTGCCCTCCTTGGCCTCCCAAAGTGCTGAGATTATAGGTGTGAGCCACTGCACCCTGCCTTTTTAAAATTTTTAATTTTTTGAGATGGAATCTCACTCTGTCGCCCAGGCTGGAGTGCAGTGGCACGATTTCAGCTCACTGATAGCTCTGCTTCCCTGGTTCAAGTGATTCTCCTGCCTTAGCCTCCCGAGTAGCTGGGACTACAGGCATGTGTAACCACATCTGGCTAATTTTGGTATTTTTAGTAGAGATGGGGTTCAACGTGTTGGCCAGGCCAGTCTCAAACTCCTAATCTCAAGTGATCTGCCCACCTCAGGCTCCCAAAGTGCTGGGATTACAGGTGTGAGCCGCCATGCCCGGCCTTAAGGGTCACATTTCTGAGATGCTCCAGGTGATATTGATGTGGCTAATGCACAGATTTGAATCTCAAGCATGTGTAAAATAAAATGGGGGAGGAAAGAGGCCTGATAATTCTCCCTCCTTGCAGGGGGTGGGCAGGAGTCACTCAACAAATATTGTCTCTGTTTCTACCTTGAAATTGTGCTAGACAACAGGAATACCAAGAGGGGATTTAGACCCTGTCTTTTAATTACCGAGCTACCAGACTGGAGGGAGAGATAGACAGGAAAACTAATTAAAAGCAAGAATGATAGGAGAGGGTATGTGATTGGGATAGGTCAGCTGTGAGCCTTTTCCTGCTTAGCACCTAATTAGGGTATAATGTGGGCAAGTGGAAGGACCTCAGAGTTTCAGTAACTTCGTCTATAGGATGACGATCTCTAAGGTTCCTCATAGAATTCTTCAGTCAAAGTAAGCCACGATGTGAAATAATGCCTAGCACATAGTAAGTGCTCAGAATTATTAACCACTGTGCTTATACAACTGCTGCTGTGTATGGTGGGAGAAAAAAGTCAATATGTTTATCATCTAACATTTTAGCTTATTAATCATAGAGAAAACTTTGGAAATCTATTAGTAAACATGAAAAAGTAAGGAAATTACATCCATTCTCATGGCATTCATGAGAAAGAAGCTTCATGATACACTTTATAAGACTTTCACTGAATATAAAGTATGTGTATTGGTGGTTGTGATAAAACTTGTGATTTAAGATTCTATTTATTCCTGATGCTGTGTGACCTTGGGGCAATCATTGAACCTCAGCTTTCTCATCTGCAAAGCGGGAACAATAACAAATTTCATATTCAAAGTTTAGGAAGCTCAAATGTCAAAATAGATGTTTTGTTTTTTGCTTTCTTTTTGTTTTTGAGACGGGATCTTGCTCTGTCATCCAGGCTGGAATGCCATGGCTCGGTATCAGCTCACTACAACCTCTGCCTCCTGGGCTCAGGTGATCCTCCTGCTTCAGCCTCTTGAGTAGCTGGGACTACAGTCACGCACCCCCATGCCCAGCTAATATTTGTATTTTTAGTAGAGACGGGATCTCACCATGTTGGCCAGGTTGGTCTCAAACTCCTGTCCTCAAGTGATCAGCCATCTTGGCCTTTCAAAGTGCTGGGATTACACACATGGGCCACTGCGCCCAACCCAAAAAAGATCCTTGGTGTCCACAGAACTGGTTTGGAATCTTGGCCCTGTCACTTATTAGCTTGTGTGTCCTTAAACATTTTTCTTAGCTCCTATCTCAACGAAAAAAGTATATAAAGTGCTCAACAAAGTGCTCCATAAATGATAGCTTTGTTATGATGTGACAGTGCTTTGAAAAATATAAGGTATATGATTTCATAAAGATTATCATTATAAGTTATGATAAATGTGCTGTTCCTTACATACATTGAAGTATGTAAGTTGTAAGTTCTGAGTTGCTGGCAGTGAGGCATAAACTTTGATTCCCCCCCGAACCCGCCTTCATGTACTTCTCTGAGTGACATTTGCAAAGGCAGCAGATTGAGAGGGAGAGGTGCAGTATCCGGTCATGATGTAATTAGTCCCTCCCTTCATCATCACTGTCAGAGGTTAAGGGACTGCCTCCTATAATGACCATCACTCCAGAATCTCCATCTCCAAATTCTGAAATGCTTCTATCTTTGCTGATTTTTTTTCATCCTTTCAGTGCACCAGTAAACATTTCACATTCACAAGGCAAGGACAAGTGTCAAGGTTCTAGTTTGTGTTAGAAAATGGACTCTAAAAGATTTTGCTACCTGGTGCTCTGTGGAGGAGGGTAGAACCTTTGAAGGGTCACAGCTGAGCTGCAGGCATCAACCTACCATTCTTGCTCTGGAACTGCAGCAGCTGCAGCTTGGCACTGTTTGGGCATTAACCAATATTCCAATCGCCAGAGATTGCACAAGAAAACACACCTCTCCCCACCTCCACCAAAGGCAAATGTTGGAATGGGGGGTGGGGAGATCTCAAAATCTTTCTCTTTTTATATTCTATTCCCAGACTCATTAGCCTCTTCTCTTACATTCTCCACCAATCCATCTCCTTGACAAGATTATTGGGAAGAAGGAGTTAATGAGTACACAGTTTTATTTTCCTTGGAAGAGAGATACAAAACAGGCTCAAAGCAGGGCTGTCATCACCCTGCAAGTCTTCAGGGATTTTATAGGTAATTATTAACCCTTTGTCACATTCTTGGACAAGAAACTTTCCTGCTGAAAGAACCTGCTAAGATTTTCCATCTATATTATACATATGGGTGCTCAGTTTTTCAGAGTTAACAATTCAATAACACCTTGGAAACAAACCTTAGATGTATGCAGACCTAAACAGTTTATAATGCCCCTTGTCTCCTTTATCAAAATGATCCTTCCTTTACTCTCTCAGCACCCAGGTCAAGTATCATTATCCTTGTTTTCTATTTTATTTTATTTTTTTTAGACGGTTTTGCTCTTGTCACTCAGGCTGGAGTGCAATGGTGCGATCTCCGCTTACTGCAACCTCCGCCTCCTGGGTTCAAGTGATTCTCCTGCCTCAGCCTCCCAAATAGCTAGGACTATGGGTGCACACCACCACATCTGGCTAATATTTGTATTTTTAGTACAAATAAGGTTTCATTCACCATGTTGGCCAGGCTGGTCTGGAACTCCTGATCTCAGGTGATCCACCCACCTCGGCCTCCCAAAATGCTGGGATTACAGCCACTACGTCCGCCCCCTTGTTTTCTATTTGAGAAAACTGAGGCTCCAAGAGAGGTTTCATGGATAACATGGCCAAAGGTTTCATGGATAGCAAGGCCTGGCTGGAACCCAGCTCTCCTGAATGGTGCCCTGGTGCTCTTTTAATGTACTGAACATAGTTTAAATCTCATCTAACATAAAGCACCTCTGTATCTCAGCATTCTTAAAGACCACTAACGACCACCACCTAGAACTGTAGCAAACTGGCACAAATTCAGTCCCCAGGAAGTTGTGTTAAAAAAAAAAAAAAATCCTTATGGTTAACTTTTCTTGTTATTTTGTTATTTGCTTCTCCCCAATAGATTTCAGGCTATTTAGATTTTGGCTTCCTCTCTTGAGCAGTGAGTGTAAGATGATCAACTGTGGCTTCTGTAGTCAAGAGAGACCTGCAGAGATTCTCACTGGGTATTTGACCCCATGCTATCCCTGGGCAGATTAGAATGAACTGGAAAATCTGTAATCCCTGGATGATTCATTCAAGGAATAAGCATTTAAAATGATGAAAATTGCAGTGTGAGGAAAATAAGGACCTAGAGTACCCAAATCAACTGTTGCTCTGTGCTGAATGGACCAAGACTTGCACTTTTCTAAGCAGGGACATAGATTCCCTTAGGCATTTGCCGTTGTGGTTGCTGAGGTCTCCTTCATCTTAGGTGGTGACTGTAGATGAATTCCCCCCTGAGCCGGATATCACTGCTCTCCAAGTTCACACTCTTATTGCAGTCACAAGCAGGTTGCTAGTATGTGGGCAAACTTCCATACATGGTATGGGGAGCAGACATGACTTCATGCTTTGCTGTAGACGAGAGGAACTGCCAAGGCTCAGTCGCCCTGTCCCCCCAAGTGTGCCTCGGCTTTGGAATCCTTTTCTCTGGCTGCATGGTAACCATACCACAAGGGATGCTTTAGATTTGTGGGCACTCCCCCACCTTGTGGATTCTCTAAATTCTATCCTCCAGAATGCTGGGATTGCAGAAAAGCATCTCACAAGTACACGCATGCACATTTGAAAAAACATTTTACAAGAATTACCCATTTTATAGTACTAGAAATGAGACAAACCTGAAAGATAATTTTAGGTCAGCATCTCATTAGTTCAATTCGATTTCATTGCATATGCTGTCTTACTCTGGGGTGGGGACAGGGAGGATCTGACAGTTTTATTTCAGGAAAGGGCTGTGGGTATTCTGCATTAAATTACTGTTTTGTGTTCTTTGGTCGTGAAAACCTTAAAACTTAAACCCTTACCTAGAGGACTTCATAAATTTAGAATCTTTTAAATTCTGTTCTCCCTGCTTATTATTATTATTATTACCAAAAGGGATAGAACCAAGGGACATATTTCTTCTTGTCCAGATGGAAGGTGTGTGTTTATGTGGATTACTTATGAAACATAAAAGCTGGTTGAAGCTCTGGGTCAGATGGGTCAGGTGCAGCATTTTTCTGATAATATTTCTTGGGAATTAGATTTGAATTGATTTACCCACATATTCGAGCACTGCTTTGGGCATCACTGCTGAGCTCATGCAAAATTAAAAAAGAAAAAAATGAGGCACCATTATCTGAGAGCACAATGAATCAGAAGGTAAAGATGGAAAAAGGGGAGGAAGGGATAGGAAGATTACATTTTGGCTAAAGAAAAGAGGTGATCTTAAGGCTGAGGGGAAGTTTAATACATTTAGTGCATCTCAATTAAAGCAAACCTCTTACATTGTGTCAAAAATGGAATAAACCCTTTATTTTTATTTATTTATTTTTTTGCTTTTTTCCCCCTAAGGAACATCTTCTCCTCTCTACCTCCCACCCCACCCCACTTCCATAAAATACAACATAGATTTAATGCTCTGGAGTAAATGTTTTTCGACAAACTTGACCTGCTTAATTTTCCTGACAATGTGCACTGTTATGTTAGTAACTTGCATACTATTGGGAAGGGACATGAGACACTAGCAAACTAAAATGCCCAGAAGGCAACTATATGTTACAGTGTTAATCTTTTTCCTTTTTTCTCGATGTGTATGTGTGTCTGTGTGTCTTCCTTAATGTTTCCATGTACTATCATAACACACAACTACCATGGTCTGATCTGTAAGAGCCAAAGTAAGAAACTTTGTAACTATTATTTCTCCTTTAACTCTGACTCTTACGAGCACACTACGGCTTCTTGAAAATCATGTTAAAAAGGCTCTGATTAAAACAAAAACCCCAAAACAATAAAGCAACTTCTTTATCCAAGGCTGGAGCATTTCTAGCTAACCTTTCAACTGACTAGGGGCTGGAGACGAGAGTGCGCCTCTTTTTTGTTTGTTTGTTTTTAAAGGAGTCTTGCGAAAGACCAGGCTGGAGTGCAGTGACATCTTTGCTCATTGTAGCGTCCACCTACCTCCCAGGTTCAAGCGAGTCTCCTGCCTCAGCCTCCCAGGTAGCTGGAATTACAGGCGTGCACCACCATACCTGGCTAATTTTTGTATTTTTCTGTTTTAGTACAGACGGGTACATGTTGGACAGTCTGATCTTGAATTCCCCTCAGGCGATCCGCCTGCCTCGGCCTCCCAAAGTGCTGGGGTTACAGGCGTGAGCCACCACGCGCAGCCGAGGATGCACCTCTGAAACAAGGTTTCTGCAGCCCACATCCATTTTGGTAATCAAGGACATGTTGCTGGATTTAAGACGTGAAGAACAAGTCAGGAGCAGATGCTCCAGGCTATTCGAGGAGGAAGAAGTCAGGAGCAGATGCTCCCTCCAGGCTATTCGAGGAGGAAGGATGTCCCAGTCAGGAAGAAATGTGTTGTTTTAAACTTGTGTCTTCGCTCCTGGAAGGCACCTGGAAAATGGGCGCGGGTTTGCTCTTAATCTACGGTCCTGCCTGCAGCCAGAGGAAGAGGGAAAACGCTCTGGGGCCAGACAGCTCCAAAATGGGGGCGTTACCGTCTTAACTTTCTCTCCTCTTCTAGAAGCAGAGGGCTTGTCCTCCTCGCGCCTCCTTTTCCCAGCCCGCGTCCCAATTCTCCAACAACCTGCGCGTCCCCTTTAAGAGGCGGGGGCCGTCCCTTCCTTTCTCCTCCCAGTCTCCCGCCCTTCACACCTTGGGTGGGAAAAGAGTGTGGGGGCGGGGTGGCCGGCGAAGCGGGAGGGGCGGGATCACAGCGAGCAGCCCAATGGCCTTCGAGGCTGGCCGCCTTGGACTCCGGCAGCCAATGAGCGGCAGGCATTGGGGGCGTGGCGGGGCGCTGTTGCAAAGCATCCAACGTGGGTCTGTTGGCGGCCGCGGGGCGCGGAGCGCAGGGGGTGTGTGCGGGCGAGCGGCCGGGGGCGGGGTCTGGGGGACCGGCCGGGGCTGGGCCGCTGTGAGGCGAGCGGCGAGCGGCTGATTGTTCGGCCGCGAGGTCGGCGGGACTCTAGTTGCGCGGTGGAACCGTGCGGAACCCGAGGTTGCTCGCGCGCGCGCTCTCTGCCCACGACGCGGGGCCAGCGAGGCGCACGGGGCTCTCCGAGCGCGAGGCAGGCCGCACCGTCCAGCCTGGCGTCTACGTTTTTGCGCTCCGAGCCGAGAGGAAGATGCCCGCCGGCGCCGAGCTCGGGCTGCGCGGCTGAACGCTTCTTTTCCAGGCGCAGCGGCAGCGCTGCCCTCGGCCGGTGTCGCTAGCGGCACTCGGCGTGCGCCGGGTGAACAAGAAGCGCAGACTGGGCACCCCTGCCTGGATCGGTGGAGTTCGCACCGAGCGCGGGCGGCCCGGCCGGCCCGGATGGGCGCAGAATTCGCGGCCCCCGCCGGGTGCTGGGGAGCGGCTCGGGCACGGGGGTCCCGCTGAGCGCCGGAGTCGCGGCCGCAGAGAGAACTTGGGCCGGGGACCATGCCCCGGCGTGGAGCCTAGAGCCGAACGGAGCGCGCCGCGGGCCCGCCCGCGTCTGTGGCCGTCCGGGTCCTCACAGTCCCCGCGCTCGGAGTTCGCAGCGCGCTCCAGACAAGATGGCGCGGCCGGTCTGCGGAGCGGTCGGGACCCCGCGCCGCTCGCCTTGCCTCCTTCTTCCCTGGCTGCTGCTGCTGCTGCTGCTGCTGCTTCAGCTGGAGCCAGTAACCGCTGCGGCCGGCCCGCGGGCGCCCTGCGCGGCTGCCTGCACTTGCACTGGGGACTCGCTGGACTGCGGCGGGCGCGGGCTGGCGGCGCTGCCCGGGGACCTGCCCTCCTGGACGCGGAGCCTGTGAGTGCGGCCCTTTCCGCCCTCCCTGCGCCTTGGGGCTCTGTCACTTCGGGACGGGGCGGCGGGGGTTTCGTACTCGGGGAGCCGGTGCGGACTGGGTTGTGTGTGCGGAGTTGTGCGCGCTGGAAGATTGTCAGCTTGGGGTGGCGGAGGGGAGACCCTGCGTGGGGATCCGGGCGAGAGGGCGTGCGAGAGAGCCTGGAGAAGAGCGTGCCGCGTGGGGTCGTGGAGGTTTGGGGGTTAGCCCACACGCGTCGTGAGGGCCATCTGGGGGTTAGTGAGTGGGAGTCTCGAGCTGAGTGTGTTTGCGAGTGGGTGGGTGGGAAACGTCTGGAGCAGAGTTTGAAGAAGTTTGTGTGGGGGTCTCTGGGTGCATTTCCTTTTCCTCTCCTGTAATCCAACTTTGGTGTCTGAGCTCCTTGGTCTTCCAGTGGGTAGTGAATGAAGGTGATTCTTGGTTCCAGTCTTCCGTTTACATTATTTATTAGTGAGAGAGAGAGAGAGTGTGTGGCCGCCTCCTGATCCCCGAAGACCGTGGTGACCTGACTTGGCTCTCTGTGCGGGGCAGAAGGCAGCCTTCCCCCGAGGACCCCTGAGTTAGAGGACTTTGACAGTTCCTGGCGACCTGTGAGTGCTGGGAGTTTGTCCTTTTCCGCCTGGTTGGCATTTTACGGAACTGTGTTCCAGACCCTTCCTGTGTGTTCCCTGGGGCCCCATTGGGCTTGATGATCCAGTGGGGTGGGGCCCACCCTCAAGAGTCTCTCCTCCATAAATGGTGCAAATGAGTTTTGGAGTAGTGCTGCTTCAGGAGAGGGTGCCAGGGTCTTGGCTGATTTAAACAGTTTGTTTCACCCTAAAGAGGCTCTTTTCTGTGCTGTCAGGATGTGGGCCTATTAGAACTTAGTGGGACACTTCTTTTCAGGAGATTTGGTAGGAAAAAAAGGCATTAGACGTTTGTAAACATGATGGAATAGAATACCCTTCTTTTACTTCTAAAAAATCTGGTCCATGAATCAAATCTTGTTCAGTTATGGGTAATTAGTATCTCTGTAGAAGTAGTAGATTAGTACCTTGCAGAAAAGGCCTAGCTTAAATAGTCCGCGTTTCAGTTGAATAATTGGACATTTTTCCTAGAACATAGGAAAGTCACAACAGTAACCTCAGGCATGACTATGGCTGTTTTAAAAAGAGAAAACTGCTGTCACAAGTTGTAACCAGCACCTGTGGCTTGATCGAGGAATATGTGGCCTGTTTTCTGACTGCCTTGAAGGGAAGAAAAGTTAATTCCTTTCTATGTAAAGACCCTGTACCTCTCAAAATGGAGCAAGAACCTTACTTGGCCCGAGACACTGCTCCACGAACAAGTACAAAGTTCTGAAGACAACCAGGACCCTGTAGTTACAGTTAGGTTTTCAGTATCTACTTCTACAGGTTCACTGAGTTAGAGGAAATCAGTGGTGGTAGGGTGGAGGCAGAGCTGTGTTAGGTACTGGGAGATAGAACCCAGTATTGTCCTTCGGTAGGATCTTATTTAATCTGGGGTATTGTGAGTTTTCCCTTACATATGGTAGTTTTTTTTTGTTTTGTTTTGTTTTTTGTTTTTTTTTGTTTTTTAATAGAATCATGTGGGCAGAATCGGATTAACTTGTTAAGTGTTCACCTGTTGGAAGAGTGACTTCCAATGCCATGTGTCAGTGGTATTGTGGGGAAGGCACTTAGTTCCACAGCAGTAACTTCCCAGAGAGGACAGGGTGTCCTCTTATTTGCACTTTCCTGTGGTCACAAGATCCACTTTGCTTTGCCCTTTAATTTTTGGAGGAAACATACTGGTTATTTCTTTAGGTTTTCCTAAATTGCCTAGGGGTGACATTTCACATGGGTAAATACCTTCAAAATTGAACTCCTTCTCTTTTACTCACACATTTGATGATCAGTAAATACCAATATGGGTATTCTGAGCATCAGTAGACTTTAGTATACTTGATTATGGTGTTAACTGATTAGACTTTAAGATATGAGCATTGATTTCTGGTTAGTATGTAGCAACACAGTGTGCAGTACGAAAAGGCTATCCTTTGAAAAATATTTGTGAAATGATCTTACTTCTGATTAAGGACAAATCAAGCAAATGTGTTCTCTTTTTCCTAGACTTCAGACTTCTGAATTTAAACCATTAGTCTCCATGAGTCTTATTCTGGAATTTCCATAAGAGTATTTATATGACTTGTATTCCTGGCTAAGATTCAACAAGACTTTAGGGGAGAAAGTGTCTTTATATGATATAATGAAATACCATGTAGTTTCACCAGGTTTACACATTCTAAGCCCATGGTGTCTAGAAAATGCTTTGAGCTAGTTAATAAACCCATGAACCAGATTTACTGCGGTTAGTTCAAACAACTTCAGGCTGTGGGTTTGAGATAGCATGGGACCTGTGGCTTTATGGGACCTTTTTTTTTTCTTTTGTAAACAGTGCATCTAATGTGGAAGTTGCTTCTAGGCCTAATATAAGAAAAGTAGAACTTTTAAATAGTGAATGTAAATGCAGTGTGAATAGAAGAAACAGAATGGAGCTGATAATCGGTTCATTTCTGGGGCCTGAGGATAACTTACTCAGCACAATAACTTAGAGTTGTAGTAGTCAAGACATAATTTCAGTCTCCCAGCCCATTACGTAGGTGAGATTGGCATGGTCCAACTAGCACATTCATAAATAGCACCAAGCCACTGCCAAGCCTTATTCCAACTTCCCAGAACCGGAGAAGAAGTTGAACTTCTTAGAACTCAGATATTTGCTTTCTTTGAAATTATTTTTGAGAGCATGGCTTCAGAAGCTATTTAAGAAATACTAGATACAGTTTACCTTAGACTCTTACCTGTGTCATAATTTTGAGCAGTGTTTAGTCACAAAATGTTGCTAGTTTAAATGTTCTGTGAACTGGGATTGGGATTAGGAAGGCAGGTGGGCCCTAGAGGAAGAACAAAACCTGATTTTTATTCTGAGTGTGTGGAGCAAAGATGAGAGAGCATTCAAAAGCAAGGGTATTCACAAAAGTATACCAAATGTAGTTGTCTTAAGACACATTAAGATGAGTTTATTGATTTGGATTTCTTTGTACTATATGTTTGCAATACCAAATTAGTTAACTTAAATCTAACCTTGCCAATTTTGGCAAAGAAGTGGTGCCTGTGATTACATTAGAAAATAAACACTAAGTATGGTTGCTATTGTAGTTGTGAAGCAAAGAGGGCCTTTGTCTTTCAAATTTTACAGTTGTGCTGGAAGGCCCAGGTGTGCAGGGTGTTGTGAATTAAGCGTTTGGAAAATGCTTCCCATCCTGTTTATGCAAATTAGATTTAAAGTGCAAATCACTAAATTGTTCCAGAACCTAAACTGAGATTTACCTTTTTTTAAAGTAGATTGTTGTATGGATGGTCCTGAAATACTTCTCTGTATCACTTAACAGACTTTGAACATCTTCCAATTAGTGGGACAGAGAAAGGGTTGTTTGGAATAGGGAGCATTTTAAACCCAGGGTAATTGCCAATAATACAATCTGAAAGGTGCAAGTGCTCTTGGAGTTTCAGGGAGCTTTAGCTTGAGCTCAGAGTCGTTTTCTCTTGCAACAAGTGATGGGGGGGAATTTATTGCTAGTTCTCTGACAACTTTTTTTGAGTTAGGTGAGGTTTCTAGCAAATGATACTGGTTACTGTGAGAAAAAGGCACACTGTTTTAAGTCTTGCTGATACTAAATTATGGCCATAATGTCTACTTTTTGACTACCTCTAAAGTAGGAGGTATACAGAGATCACCAGGACCCAATGTGAATTAACTGTATTGGCACACAATGTCCCTCTTGCCTTTAGGACATGTCAGAACTGTTTCTGCCCCGCTTTTCAAGGGACTGTTTTAAAAAGTGGTGTGTTGTCTCTTTGCATAATTGCATCTGGTTACTAGATTTCGCAAACTTTGGACTTTCGAACATATTATTAGCAGTAATTCTTGGAACCATCTTTAGAAAGATGAAGAAACGTAAGTGTAGTGTGATGAGAGCTGGTTCCTAGTGGATGTCCTCATGTCCCATCTCTGCAGCTCTGCACGTGAGCACAAAGCTTCCCTCCCTCCAGGGTTAATTACTTTGCCTGGGTTCTCCCTGCAGCTTCCCTGAGTCTATTGGGACGGCCTCTGGCTGACCTTTCTCTCCCTCGGACACCATGATCACAATGAAAGGGACTCTTTGGCTTCTGCAGGGGTGTCTCCTTGGTGCAGACTCTTTTCAGCATCCTCGCTTTCAGGGAGGACAGGAATGCGGGAGAGAGCACTGGGGTTTTGTGTGACTTAACAATGCACCTGGCCCAGTGCTGTGCACCTGCTAAAGCCCTGAAGGTTTGTTAGCTTGGAAGGCTGGGTGGAGGTTGCTAAAATAGCCTATGGTTATTTAAAAAGTAGCATCCACAGGAGAGGGAAATCTAGAAGAGGGATTCATTGACTTGAAAGTTGCTGTAAGCAGTAAAGGATGCTGGTTGTACCAGTCTTTTTTCTTCCTTTTCTCATTTGTTTAAAACATAAAAGGGATTCCTCTGACCTACCCCATAGGTAGAAGGACTTTAAGTTTCACAAGCAAGCCTAACTTTCAATTCCGTTTGAATGAGCTATGTGACATTTACTCACTGGGGATCTTCCCCCTCCTCAGTGGCTGCAATTTGAAACTCTGGGGGTCTTTTAAAAGTGAAGGGGACTCTGGGCCATGTTAATATTCAGAGCTGTTTACAATGGATGCAGTTTCAAAGGCTGAAGGCATTGTCTTGAGACAGGAGGGAGGAGGGGTGGAGGAAAAATTCCCAGGCAGGGAAGGGCAAATATCTAAAAATCTCCAATGTTTACCAGCCTGTGGGAAATTTAGGGACCGTTACTGTTATTTTTTATAACTTGAGCATGACACTGAGCCACGAGGGTTCATTCCATCTAACTCATGGCTTTAGTTCTTGTATGTCAATTATGTGGTTATCTTCTGCTTTTGTTTCAGGTTAAAGTTTGGAAATCTGTAAGAAACTCAGATCTCAGGTCCTCTGCAAAGAAATAGAGGACTTTGAAGGGCAGAGGTTAAAATTTTTATGACAGTTTACCCCTGGGACCTGCATTTATGTTTTGCTTAGACAATTTTATATAGCCACACAATTTAGAAGAGCAGTCCCAGCTGACCAATTAATTGTCCAATTATGACTAGGACTGAGAGTACTTTTTGCTGAAGTACTTGATAAGTGATAATTGTTTTTGAGCAAAATGAATGGATCAATAAAGATTGCAGGAAAAAACTGCATTTTGTTGATCTAATTTCTAATTGAAAGTTGCCAATTTATGCCCTTTTTTTTTGGTAGGGAATGGTGGGTATGCCTGTGAACTTTTCTTATACAAAGGCTTCTTTATATGTTCCTATATTTCCTATATTCTTATTTTTATATAATTTAATATGTTATCTTTTTACCCAAGCACTTAATGCATAGTCTTTTGAAACACAAGTTAAAACCTCAATCTGTTTATAGAAGTTATTCCATTTTTTAAGCTGTTTCTCCATTTCACTGGGTTTTATGCTTTTCATTTCCTGCCTTTAGTTCTTTATATCTTCTAAACGGGCATTTGCTACCCAGCTGTCCCCGGTCTCCATTTGGGTTATTGATTGGGGGAGAGAATGGATGAGGACAAAGCTTTTCTCACCTTTACTGTAGTTAAATATGCAGGGGCTCTTGTCCCTGTGGTCACACCCAGCTCACACTCTTCATTAAGGAATGGTGGTGAAGGGGTTGAGAGTTAATTCTCTGGTCCATTCCTGGCACCTCCAGGCTGCAGCTACATGTGTGATTTTGGGCAAACCTCTTCATGTCTAAAAAAATAGAAAAATACTGTATATTATAGAAGCTATGAGGACAAAGTTAGATGATGCATGTATTTAATTAGATTCCTCAACATGGGTCCATCAACTTTATGATGATTCTGGAGCACAATCTGAAGGTTAAAGGAGTCAGTAGCTCCAATTTTCATTCTGTTGCACAGCCAATCTCTCCAAGTCAGATTCCCCCCCTCCCCGTTCTTTCCTCCCTCCCTTATTTCTCTCTCTTTTTCTTCCTCCCTCCCTCCCTTTCCCTCCTTCTTTCCTTCCTTCATTCCCTCCCTCCCTCCCTGTCTCTTTCCTTTCTACAGAGTCTCACTCTGTTGCCCAGGCTGGAGTGCAGTGGTGCAATCAAGACTCACTGCAGCCTCAACCTTGCAGACCCAAGCAATCCTCCCATCTCAGCCTAAGTAGCCAGGACTACAAGGCTCGGGCTACCACACCCAGCTTCCAAGCCCAATTGCAGGTGACAAAAGGCTTTCCTGGAAATGTTTTCCTTTCTGCTCTGAAGGAGTCTTTTGGGGTGGGAAGATGGCAGCCTTCTCCCATGAGTTTTGGTGATACATATGAAGCTCCTTTCTCCAATGGGTTTTTGGTGATGTGTATGAAGTGCCACAAGCGAACTTCACATACCCTTGGAAATCTCAGCCAAACAGGCAGGAAGCTATGAACAGTTGCAGCAGATTATATAATTAGCAAAAATTATTAAGGTATTTTATAAATCTGTTCCAGTTGTACAAATATTTAGTATTATCCTTTTGCAAGGGAGGCAGGTATGGGAAGGCGGCAGGGAGGTGAGAGGCCCTTTAATCATTTTATCCAATTATTTCCCAGGATTTTATTGAAATTGAGCCCTACCAAGATGCAAGTAGCACCTTTCAGTCAATAGCTTGGAAAAATGCAGGTGTGCTATTCCAAACTGGGTTAAGTTACAGACTTTAGGGCTGGCTGAATCCTCACTCTACCCTCTTCTCTTTGGAAAACCTTGGGAGGAGGAGGGAGGACAGGAGACAATTCGTGGAGTTGTATGCAGAGAACATTTTTCATTTGTTTCGGTCTGTTTGGAATTGCATGGTAACTTTGTAGGAGACGCAGGCGGGGAACACAGGGTCATTTGAGGAATCTGGCAAGGATGCCACCTGAAAAGCCGTTTACTGTTTGCTATCACTCCTTGTGCACCTGTACCTGAGTTCCTTCCCCAGTGAATGGCCATGATTCACAGCCTTTCCCACATGAACGGCCACGATTGTTTTCCTCTTTATTACTATTTAATCTAGCACAACCGGTAAGGCCCATTGTGCGAACAACCAATCTGTTCATCTCTGCAAGTCCTAATACATTTTGGTTTCCTTATGAACCAGGATGCAGGTTCTAATTACTGCTTGTTCAGTTTGTTTTGGCAAAAGGCGACATTTAGAGGGTTTAAAGAAAGCATAGCCTGTCTCTTAAGTGTTTTGCATTGATTAGTTTTTGACCTTTTGTAGTGTACAGGTCTGTAATTGTTTATGATCTGCATTTTCAAGATCTCACATTAGTACGAAAATGAAGGAAATGAGTGAGGGTCTCTTACAAGCAGAATTAGCTGGACATCTATAAATATGAATACAATGCAGAGTTTTTTCCTTCTTTTTTGTAGCTGATTAGAAAAACACCTCATAACTTTATTTTCTAAGACTCCTTTATGCAGCATTTAACAACTTCCCCCTCCCTGTTTTGCTCCTTCCACCAATTTATAATTTGTCATTCAAATAATTTACTGCTTATCTTGGTCAAAGGCATACATTGCACTGATAAATTCCTTTCTCCCGGATTACCTACTTGATGTTAGCCTGTTAGATACAATGAGAAGGATTGAGCACTTCTGAACTGGAGGATAGATAATCTTGTTGTAGTTTCCAATCTTGTAGTTCCAGTGCTCTTTGTTTGAAAGCATTTGTCTCTTAAGCGTTAGCACTTTGGGCTGGATAACAAGAAATTAACAGGCTGGGCTCTGCTTACTGAAAACTTCCAACTGATTAGGAAGCAGGCTGTTGCAGATATATCTTCTTTTTCTTGTGAGATGATCTGAAATACATAGTTTTTAGAAAACATTCTGAATTAAGGGAACATTTGATACGCAGCCAGGTAGTTTAAATAAACTAACTCACTTCTGTTGCTATGGAGTGTTTTTTTTTCTGACCTTTTGATTATGGAGAAAGGTAAATATCTACACAAGTGGACAGAATAATGTAATGAACTCTAGGTACCTGTCACTCAGCTTCAACAATCATCAATTCATGGCCTGTCTTATTTGATCTGTTTACCAGTATGCTTCTGTCCCTCCATGTTATTTATTTATTTTTTTTTGGGAAATAAGTCAAAGGCATATCATTTCATCTGCAAATGTCTAGGTTGTTTTTTTAAATTAACAGTTTATTAGGATATAATTTATATACCTTACTATTTACTATAGGGTGGTTTTAAGAAATTGGGGTTTTTGAAAAAATTGACGTTAATTTTAACTATGTTTTTCAAAAGGGAGTTTTGGTAAGCTGTATATTTACAGAATGTTTATTGGGCACGTAATGTGTGCACCCTATATGTTCTCAAAATACAGTTTTTTTTTTCCTTTTCGTTTGTAGAAGGTGTTTAGCAAGCTCTCTTGTGCTAGTCCTTTGTGCAATTCTGATTAACCTTCCACTTTCTCCACATAACTCTTACTTGGGAAGTTTCTATCAAGCTATGAACTGTTGATTAGAATACATTAGTGAACAAACATAATTAGAAATGGAATAGATCATTTAAAAAGTGATGTCTCGGCCGGGCGCGGTGGCTCAAGCCTGTAATCCCAGCACTTTGGGAGGCCGAGGCAGGTGGATCACGAGGTCAAAAGATCGAGACCATCCTGATCAACATAGTGAAACCCCGTCTCTACTAAAAATACAAAAAATTAGCTGGGCAAGGTGGTGCATGCCTGTAATCCCAGCTACTCAGGAGGCTGAGACAGGAGAATTGCCTGAACCCAGGAGGCGGAGGTTGCGGTGAGCCGAGATCGCGCCATTGCACTCCAGCCTGGGTAACAAGAGCGAAACTCCGTCTCAAAAAAAAAAAAAAAAAAAAAAAATAGTGATGTCTCAGATACTGTTGTTTAGTAGAGGGATAATTAGCCATTGGTTGTAGTTTAGTCAGGAGACTGAATTGAGTTAACTATTGTTTACTTTGTAAGGCCTGACCCTCCAGCTGTGGCTACTTGATGCTGCTTTAAATAGAGTTAGAGGCAGCCTGTAAGCCTCAAAAAGCAAAGAACTAGGTTCCTGCAACCCTCTGTGCTTGATTTAAACTTCACACAGATTTGAAAATGCTTTCTCTAAGTAGCTGTTGAATGGTTTGTTTTATTTTATAAAAGTCCATAGTTTAATTTCTCCACAGTTTGGTACTTTGTTGGTGAGGGGGGGCTCCTTTAAAAAGGATTTTGTGCTAGCTGGAGCTTCATTTAGGAATCTTGAGTGGGAGTTACTAGTCCTCCAAACTTCACTTACTCTATTCTTGTGTTTGAAATGACTTCCATCTTCTATCTGTGAAAATCAAACTCCAGGTAGGTTATGGAGTGTTCAGTGGCTTGAAAAGCTGTCCCACATGGTCAGGTTAAACTGATGGATCTCTGAAGCTTAATTAAATTTATATGATATCCGATTAGTAGCCATTTACCGTGGGTTCTCTGTTTTCAGTGGAAGCACACTCCAGTGCATTTTTTTGAAAAAAATTATGGGATGGGAAAGCTTAGTATTGAGAGACTCTGGCTATCAAATTAAGTGCTGTTTTGCAAATCGGGAGAGCAGCGTTCTTTCATCTGGCTTCAGCAGTGTGGTACCTTGACCTAGCATCATGCCTCCATCTTAGTTTTTGTTTTATTTTTAATTAAGAATTTTTCTGTGTGTCTGTGGTTTTCTCCCTCCACCTGGGCTGGTGTGAGTTTCTGGCACACAAGCTCCCAGTGCTTGCAAAACTTATAAACAGTCAGAAGAGCTCGTTGCTTCCAGGAAGTGGATTGTTGATGCAATGAAGAGATGGATGCAGAAGCTGCAGCTCGAAGGGAGCAGGGCTTCCTTCCATCTTTTAGGAGGGGAGATCCAGAAAGCAAGCGGACATGCACTGGAGTCACCAAGGTCTGCCTCATCCCAAATTCCTCTGATGGTTTTCTCGGATATGGAGTCCGTGTAGGACTCTTTGCTTTCAGTAGTTTGGTCTTACCCAGGGCTATGCTTTAACCCAATAGAAAAATCAGAGACTCTTCTATGGAGATTTTTGTATTCTTTCACAAGTTCATTTGAAACCATAGTTAGAAATGATTAAATTATATTCAGTTCCTTATTATTCTAAAATAAAGATTGGCTGACCTTATTATTTACTTGGGGGAAACTTTATGTGAAGTCTTGGTGCTCAGAACGTCTTTCTGGACAGAAAGGAGACCACATTTTCATGAAGTTTCTTAAAGGAGTGCTTGACCAAGAAGGCATAAAAATGATTGATTTGAGAAGAAAAAATTAATTTTCTTAAAGTCATGAAAGTGAGAATGTGGTAGAATGGGAAACTACCACATGGCTGGGCCTCAGGAGACCTTGGGGTTTTGTCCCAGCTCCACCACTGATTGGCAGTGTGACCTTGGGCTGGTCACTTAATTTCCTGTCTGTAAAGGAATGTATAACTTCAAAGACTCCTCATCTTTACATTCATGATTCTATTCTGATTGAATCAAAAAAGGAGTAAACTTACATTTCATTGAATGGTAACAGTTAGTAAATTGATCTGTGTCTGCGATACTTAAACGTACTCTGTGTGTGTGAGAGAGAGAGAGGCATACAGACGGACAGGGTCTCACTCTGTCACCCAGGTTGGAGTGCAGTGGAGCAATCATTGCTCACTACAGCCATGACCTCCTGGGCTCAAGTGAGCCTCTTCCCTCAGTCTACTGAGTAGCTAGGACTACAGGCACGTGCCACTGCACCTGGCTAGTTTTTAGTTTTTTTGTAAAGATGGGGTCTTGCTATGTTGCCCAGGCTGGTCTTGACCTCCCAGGCTCAAGTGATCCTCCCACCTTGGCCTCCCAAAGTGCTGGGATTATAGACATGAGCTACCATGCTGGGCCAATGT
Organism: Saimiri boliviensis; assembly: GCF_048565385.1. Classification (NCBI taxonomy): domain Eukaryota; kingdom Metazoa; phylum Chordata; class Mammalia; order Primates; family Cebidae; genus Saimiri; species Saimiri boliviensis. Next base: position 56,697,235 of record NC_133456.1, on the reverse strand, counting down.
ATGCTATTTATGAGCAAAATTCTCAGATGAATATCATAAGCAGCAAAGAGGAAAAAAGGGTGTGTGCATGCAGAATCTCAATGGGGATTCTTTGTGAGCCTTTTGATGTTATTGATGAGTAGCAAATACTCCACAAAGAAACTAGTGCTTTCCTTCATTATTACCTCCTTTTCCCTTCTGGCCCAAAGAAAACTCGAAGCTGGTACAGGTCCATTTTAGTCTTTGATTTAGCTTTTGAAGAACTTAGGGAAAAATTTAAAAAGAAAAACAGTCAAATAAATTACAGACATGTTTCTCAAAGGGTCATTTCTTAAGGCCACTGCAGGCAGCATCTTTCTCAAGCAGTCCTTCAATTAATACTTGTGATGAGTGAAGTTGTAAGTGATGCTGGGAAACTACCTTAAGGACTGGATGGGCCACCTGTCCCATTCTATAATCATGGTCATAGGAAGGGCAGCTACTGACTGCACTGCCTGTTCTTTCTGGGCCAGCTTGCCATCCCTTTTACCAGGGAGATCTTTCTTGTATCCTTTTCAAAGTGGCAACTCAGTCGATTAACGTGTACAGCCTAGTGGCTTCTTTTTTTTTTTTTTTTTTTTTTTTTGAGACAGTATGTCACTCTGTCACCCAGGTTGGAGTGCAGTGGTGTGATCTCAGGTCACTGCAACCTCTGCCTTCCAGATTAAAGTGATTCTCCTGCCTCAGCTTGCCAAGTTGCTGGGATTACAGGCGCCTGCCACCACGCTTGGCTAAGTTTTTATTTTTTGTGTATTTAGTAGAGATGGGGTTTCACCACATTGGCCAGGCTGCTTTCAAACTCGTGACCTCAAGTGATCCACCTGCCTTGGCCTCCCAAAGTGCTAGGATTACAGGCGTGAGCCACCACACCTGGCTGTGGCTTCTTATTCTAATTTTGAAGTCTGATTCTGTTTTTGGTCAAGTACATATTTACCCATCTACCTAGGTTTGCATTGGTTTACTCTTGGTTCCACACAGTTTTTGAAAATCTTGACAATTATGACAGTAACTGAACTCCTTAAAATGTTTATCATGGAGAATCTGGAAGCTTTTATTTTCTTTGTTCTGGAGGTCTACTTCCACGTGGAATTTGTTAGTGCCTTCAGTGGAAGTTCTGAGGCTTTTGCACTCATTCTTTATCATGTAAATTTTCATAAGATGAAACTTTCAGATTTCTGAATTTTAATTTTTATTTTTTTCAGAACAAATTTAGAACAAATGCTTGGAATTTAGAGTTTTGTTTGGAGATACGGCTAAAATTCAGTGAAGTTGGAGGCACTGTTAGTGGTTTGGAACTTCTCGACAGAAGTTTAGCAACAATTAGGGACCACTTTAGGAATAAAGAGTCCAAAAAACAAGACTTTACAAAAAGAATTCTCCCTTTAAGACCCAAAGATGACCTTTTTCCATTGTGCTTTCTGAGATCAAAACAGGCCAAATGATCTTCCCACCCATCCAGGAGCCTCCTGTGTCAGTGTCACACACTCTCCCTTGTTATTCACTTGGTCTCCTTCTGGTGAATTTGTTATTTACATCTTGTCCTCTCCCAGAGGAATCTGAGTCTATCTGATTAGGTAACTTTTTACACATCCCTATTGTGTATGTGTCTGATTCTGACTTCTTTCCTCTTAGACTTGAAAGTAGCAGAGATCACTCAATTTCATGTACCCAGGAATCCCTTGATAACTTTTTGTTTATTGCCTTACCAGTTTCTGTCTTGGAGCTTGGTACCTTCTTTCAGGGGAGAACGGATCCCCAGTTTCATTGTTTCCCTAAGGGGTTCTGAGGTTTACCCCTGAAGTGTAACTGTTCCTGATTGGCCTGTGTGGAGGACTTCACAGGAGTGTTTTTGGAATTTAAATATAAGGAGTAAAAGGCCATTTTCTTTGTGCTTAGTGTCTGTTTTCTCCTCTGGAGCCAGCAGCTAAATGCAGAGACTTTCTTCAGTTGCTGTTGTTTCTTGCAGTGTGGCCCCTCAATGAGAAGTCATAGCCTGTGGTTTGTCTGATTTTATATGTCAGAACTTTTGGAGAGAATATTTGATCTAAAACAAAAATTATGGATGGTCCTTTCTTCCTCTCCCATTTCTCCTTATTTTTTACTTTCTGCTTGAGAACCACTTCAAAGAATCAGATGTGTTGGTGCCAGACGCCGTGGAGTTATTGTTAGAAGAATTTGGAAATATAATTGAAAACAAACTTTGTTGAGCAAAGCAGATCTAGGCGAGTTCTTACTTTGAGGGCAAAGGGAATTCCAAGTTTTTCCTCTATTTGGAGCTGATGTCTCAGAACACTTGTTCTGTGAGATGAATCATCTGTGAATTCTACATCTGGGAGTTATATATTGGGAAATGGCATTCTTTTTAAATGTAGAAGAAACACAAAAGCTTAAAGTTACAGTGTAGTTGGAAAATTCTAGTCAGAGTTTAAAATATTAGCATTGAGGTGAAATTGGCAGAGTGGTTGGACATGAGGCTGTGATACCTAAAATAGCCATGTCCATACATGGGAAACAGTATGATAGCCACACTTACTTATTGGTACACTTTTCCTTTGTTTTGAGACATTTTAAAAAATGTCATAAACATCAGCTAATTAGAATCATTAGTTGTGTCAAATGTGATTTGAGAATCAGAATTTATTTAAGCATTTGTCTTGAGCTCTTTAAATAAGTTCAGGCGTCTTGCTCACCAGTGAAAAGCTCAGAGCAGTGCAGTATTTCAGGGCCTTCAGGGGAAGATAACGTGTGTCCTTGTCTTCTCAGAGTCCTGCATTCCAGGCGTCTAGTTATGAGGGGCTGTGGCTGTGGGGATCAGCCGTGCTGTTATATGGCACGGTGGTAAGAGGCAGCTCTGGGGCCTGGCTGCCTGGGTGACCTTTTAACAATTTATTCCACCTTGGTTTCCTTTTCTGTATAATGGGAATAATTATAGTGCCGACTCACTAAGCTTGTAGTGAGGAAAAAAATGAAATATCTAAAATTGGGCCTCATAAGCAGAAGCTTGAGGAAGGTTAGCTATAATATTATTATCGTAACTATCAAATAATAGCAATGTACCTTTCTGCAGCAGGATATATCTGTGTTAACTCATCATCACCATCTTAACTCTATGAAAAATATTGTCTCTGTTAACATACATGAGGCCCAGAGTAGCTGAGTGACTTGTTCAAGGTCTAGCAGCTGCCGGAGTTAGAACTTAGACCTGCATGTACATATTTAGAAGAAAATATGGTAAGAGTAGCACTGCCTTCTTTCTTGCCTTTGACGTCTCTGAATTCGTGGAGGCGAGCGATTGGTCTTTGGTGGCTTGAAGCAGCTGATGTAGTTCTGACCGTACAGCTGGTGCTCTATACGTGGTGTCTTGAATGTGATCTTGAAGAGTGTGCTTCTTCTTTGGTAGGCGGGTGTGTCAAATCCATTTTTGGTTTGCCTCTTTGGTAAAGGGGGTGGTAACATGCACATATGTTTTGTCATCTGTTGTTTATTGTTTCTGTTACATTGTGGTTTATGTTTCTGTTCCATGTTCCTTTGGTTTCTGGAGCAACTGCGAATATTATATGCTTGGGGATCAAAAAAAGTAAACTATTTATAAACAGTAAAGTATTCTTGGGTTTGGAAAGTGTTTTTCTCAAATGCATGTATATTTGTTGGCTTTATTATCATCTCACTGATGTATCGTTAGATAATTTGCAGATCGAGACACATCTAAAAGATGGGCGAGTCATGGTCCAGCCTTGAGTAACCAGCTCACAGACAGCCTTGGTGATAAGGCCCTGGTGTTAACACTAACCCAAGTGGTGTATTTTTAACTCAAGAACATATAAACAGTTTAGCCTGCTGATGGAGTTTGTGTACCGCCTGAAATCTTTGGCATGCCTTGGATTTGTGGCGCTGTAAGATGTACGTAGTCCTGGGAGAGTGCTGTGGCCATCAGTGACCCACTGCCTCCACCCTTCATTCAAAAGAAAAGGAATGCAGCAGTGAGATGGAAGGAGAAACGTGGAATTTGTCAATAATTTTATATGATAATTTTTTCTTTTTCTTTTTTTTTTTTTTTTGAGACAGAGTGTCAATCTGTCACCCAGGCTGGAGTACAGTGGTGCGATCTCTACTCACTGGAACCTTTGTCTCGCAGGTTCAAGCAGTTCTCCCACTTCAGCCTCCCGAGTAGCTGGGACTACAGGTGTGCACCGCCATGCCTGGCTAATTTTTGTATTTGTGGGGGTAGAGACAGAGTTTCATTATGTTGCCTAGGCCGGTCTTGAACACCTGGGCTCAAGTGATTACTGGCTTCGGCCTCCCAAAATGCTGGAATTTCAGGTGTGAGTCACCATGCCTGGCCTGTAGGATAAATTTTATGTGACACTTTTCTGTCGTAACTGTTTCACTGTGTTATGCAGACTTGAGGGGGAGTAAAGAGCATTTTACTCACATCTGTTTGCAACCCCTCGCCCCCAGCTGTAGGGGTCTTTGCAAAGTCACAAATTGGAGCACATTAGTTACATTGCTTAAAGCTGTTACTTTCCACTTGCCTCTTCTCACACCTCCTATCTGGCTCCACCTGCCCTGGCCACCACATGGGGCTTTTTTTTTTTTTTTTTTTAAAGACTCTTTTTTTTTTTGTACCACTGTGTCCCATGTCCTTTACCCACCATTTCCTCTGTCTGGAGAATGGTTCTTTTTGCTTTCCCTTACAAATTCCTATTCATCTGTCTTAAACGTTTCTCCCCATAGAAACCATGGCTGACATTCCCTTTATGTTAAATTTCCATTGTGAGGATTCTGCAGTGCTATGTACAGAAGTTTTGTGTGAATATTTGATTCATTTCTGACTGCCTCATTAGTCTATAAGCTCCCTGAATCCACCATTATATTTCCAGAATCTAGTATGAAGCCTGTGATGCATTAAATGCTCATGACAGATATCAGTGTAGATAGTGGCATTCATTCTACAGAATCCTAAACCTACTATGGAAATACTTCTGCCAGAGAGTAGAATAATTTAGGCCTCCCAGGCTTGATCTGTCTGTGTATTTCCTGAATATACTTTGCCTGTTTGGTAGCTTCCTATACCCCTCACCACCCTCCATCAAAGTCTCTAAGTGTTCAGAAACTTAGAATGGAAAGGAAGAAGCAGCAAATAGAACCAAAGTTGAAAACGGTGACAGGCTGTTTACCTGCCACATTTAGAATTGGCAGTCTTTTTAGTCCCTCTGAATTTTGGAAAAGTCCCATATGCAAGAATTGTCACTGAAGTGGCTTTGTAGTTTAAGCAGTGCATGTGAACTGTCCCCACACGGGGTCCTTGGGTGCTGCATCCCTGCTGGATTGCTGGTGGCTGTCCTTGGCAGGTGAGCCAGGCTCAGCCACTCTCCTCCGTGTTGCGTTTGGCGAGGGAGCCCGCAGTGCCCTTCCCAGCTGTTGACATGGTCTCTCATCTGCTCTTTTGCTGGAGCCGAGTTTTGGAGCCTGCTTTTCCAGAGTTGACACTGCAGGGGAGGGTGGCTTCTTCCATAGACCGAAGCTGTCTAGACACCCTTCCCCTTGTGGTTATTTTGCTCATTTTATGCTGAGCCCTCGCCAGGCAGCTGGTTTTGGTTGCTTGAGCTCTTAGTTACTTTACTTGGGCCTCTGCTTTGACAAGAAGGATGACCAGGCCAAGGTAACTTTTCTCCCTCTTTGCTGCTGGCAGAGAGAAAGATTGCTTTCCTTGACCAGAGGGAGCTGTGAGAACACTAAGGACAGGTTGCCCTGCCCTCTGTGGACCCAGCCCAAGTAACTACGTAAATTGATAGAAGCCTCTATGGCAGGAGACTTCAGGCAGATACACTTCTCAGGCTGGCCCTTTTCAGCATGGACCAGACGCGAGACGTTGGCCTCCACCCCATCCTCAGACACGCAGGATCTCCATCCGTGGCAGAGGAAGCACTGCTAACACAGCTCACACAGCTTCTCTCTGGGCAGTCTCCCAGGCATGCTAGCAAGGAGCAGTGGGAAGCTGTGTTCTGCTGGATGAGCTCGGCCTCACACGTTTCTTTTAATGGCTATTGAGGTCTTGGACTGTGACGCTGTAGGGAAGCCTTTTGTCCCTAGTGAACTAGTCTAGGCAGATTACTCTGCTGGTGGTTGTAGGGGAGGTGCTGGAGGGGGTGCTATTGACCTGTTAGCTTAGTTACTATGTTTTATTACTTTTAATTTTCTGGTGACATATGTTAGGCATTTATTGAATAAGGAAGAAAGTACAAAAGAAAAAAGAATAACTGATTTCATTATCCATTGATAAAATTATTATCATTTTGGTGTATACATTTCCAGTAATGTCTGAGGCTGAATACCTATTTCAGTTACATTTTGAAAACTCAATATCATGAATATTTTCCCTGACTTTTAACAGTTTTAAAAATATGCTATAATATTCTATAATGAATTATTACAAAACTTACTATAAAACTCATAAAATTTCCCTGATATTGGTTAGGCTTTTTGCTAAGCTTTTTTAGACATCCTTATTCATAAATGTTTAACCATTTCATTTTCCTTAGGATGAATTACTAAATCCAGATAGCCCTGAGAATGCAGATTTTTAATACTTTCAGTACCACCGCCTCTAAGAAAGAGGCCGCCAACTTGCCTGTGAACTTATGCTTGTCCCACACTCTCCCTCACAAACATTAAATGCTCTTTATTTCTGTCATCATATACCAGTTTAATGGATAGAAGTTGCCTCAGATTATTTTAATCTGCATTTCTTTGAATGATGTACTCTCAGGTATTTCATAGGGTACTCTCAGATATTTCCTTTTTGAGTTTCCATCCTCTTTTAATGCTCAGCCCAGTAAATAATCTGCTGTCCTCAACTTTGGACTTTGGGCTTGAGCACAGTACATCTCTTTGGTACTAGAGAAGCTGTGTTTCTGAGAGAGCACAGGTGTAATTGCATAGAAAACTGTGCTCTCAGCGGGCGGGTCACACACTTTGACTCTGAACCAGGACATGTTTTTGGATTCTTCTTAAACTGATGTGGACTGTGTGTTCCAGAGGGGACTGTTGAAGTGGCTCTGTGGATCCCGCATAGCGGCAGCCCTCTGCAGAGCCAGCATGCCTGTGCCCAGGCTGCCCTGTCTGGCCAGGGTGCCTGGTACCTACAGCTGGTAGGAATCAGTGCAAATTAGCATGGCTGAGAACCTTTCAGGAACAGCTTCCAGCAAATGGAAATTATTTTAAAACAAATTGATGTGGTTTTTCTGTCAAACCTACTTGGAGCATAAACAAGGTTGAATTGTAAGCTACTTCCCTTCTGCAAGCGAGCCCATGTTTAGAATGTGGCTTTCAGCAAAGTAAACATGGTCTCGAAAGTGAGTTGTCATTGTGTGCGTGTGATTTGAAAAGTAAAAGTAGTGTACTGGACCAGCATTCTCATAGATAATTGTGATAGAGTTTCAGACCATCCCTTCTTGTTTGTCTTCCTGCCACAAAGATCACTACTTCCTGTAAAGGTTTTAAAGGTAAGGAGTGATTGGGTATCGAAAGGCTTAAGGGAAAGAAATGCCAGGTCAATTTCTGTGGTGAGAGAAGCATTTTAATTTTGCCCCTTTGCCATGGGGAATATCAAAAACATCTTGTGAAACACTTAATTTCTATGTGTGTGCATGTGCATGTGAGTGTGTGTGTGTGTGTACATACACCCTCTGGTCTGTGCATCTTTGAATTCTCTGCCAATTTCCAGGTGGTTCCCCCCACCCTAGGGACAATGCCGGCTTTATTAAATTGGCCACAGCCTCTCTAGAAGGTGGAACAATGCTTTTAATGTTCTGATTATATATTAATGAACAACCAGGCCAAGGGGCACTTGCCGAAAAAGCTACAACGTGAGAAAGCCACCAATATCAGAGTGAACTTTGCACTCTGAAAGTGTGAATGATGTTGGGTGAAAGAGTTTATGGCACGAGGGTAGCAACTGGAATCTCTTTGATGTTGTGTAGCATCTTGGCCCCATTAGACGTTGGGCCCTCCTGGTTAACTACACCTTTGCTGGCGAGGGCAGTGCTGTGGTGTGGTCTGAGATGTAGAAGGACCTCAGCCACAGAGGACCAGCATACCTGTGCTGTGCAGGGGGACCATTGGCCATTTATATCTGTTTTCAATCAACTTCAACAAATTTTAATCTAACACTGAAACATATAATCTCACACCCCTGCCCTCCCAGCTTTTATTCTGGTGGGACTTTCCTGAAATTGTGTGCTATTATTCTCAAATCTGCCGGCCCCAACCATAGAAAAGGGTTATATCCTAATCTTAATCTAATTAATTTATTTTTTCCCTGTTGTGGTGACATTTCCTCCTGCGTTCTGGCTTGGTCTTAATTTTTGAATGACTGGCCACTGGGAACCCTGCTTTCCACAGCCTTATTAAATAATTTCTCGGAGAAAAGAAATACTCTTTCAAAATGCAAAGAATTTGTTTTCTGCAGGAGGGTAAACTGTAACTGAGATTTTCTGCACCTGCTGGACTCATGGATAGGGCTCGGGAGTAAGTATAGGACAATTTGGGAAGCACAAAGAAGCTGATTGGGTGTTCATTTATCTCCTAGCACATAGAGGAACAGTTATTTCTGCATATCTATGGTATAGAAATAGCTAGGTGGCATTTTCAGCCTGGAATTCTGAGAGCCTGCCAAGGCAGGCAACAGGACTTTTTTTTTTTTTTAAATAACAGCTTTATTGAGATGTGATTCAAATACCACAAAACTCATCGTTTTAAATGATAGGATTCTGGATTTTTAGTATATTCATAGAGTTGTGCAACTACTAATAATCTAGAACTTTTTCATCACCCCAAAATAAAACCCTCTACCCATCAGCACTCTCTCTGTCTATTCTTCCTTCCTCCCACCCCCTGGCAACATCTACTTTCTGTCTCTATGAATTTGTCTGTTCTGGACATTTAATATAAACAATCATGCAGTATGTGGCCTTTTCTTTTACTTATTTACTTAGTACAGTGTTTTCATGATTCTTCCAGATCGTAGCAGGTATCAGTACTCCATTAATTTTTATGGCTGAAGAATGCTCCCATCATGAGGCGAGATCATATTTTCTTTATCCGTAGTTGATGGACACTGTTTATTTCCACTTTTTGGCAATGAACAATGCTGCTGTGAACATTTGTGCATGCGTTTTTGTGGTGAATATGTTTTCACTTGAGTGTATCAACTTGGGCATATACCTAGGAATGGAATTACTGGGTCATATGGCAATTCTGTGTTTAACTTTTTGAGGCTGTGTGGACCATGTGGCACTTCCACTCACAAGGTATGAAGGTTCCCACTTCTGCACAGCCCTACTGCCACCCTGTTACCTGACTTTTTAAATTTTAGCCATCCTAGTGGATGTGTTGTATCTTCTTGTGGTTTTGATTTGCATTTCTCTAATGACTAATGACACTGAGCATCTTTTCATGTGCTTATTGACCATTTGTGTATCTTCTTTGGAGAAATGTCTATTGAGGTTCTTTGCCTGTATTTTAATTGGGTCCTTTGTCTTTTTATTATTCAGTGGTAATCAGAGCATGTTTAGAAAGTACAATTTCAGACAGCTTGGGGTATTCCCCGGTAGTGTGCTTTGTCTGTCTTCCTCAGGCGAGAAGAGCTTTTATTTTTAAGACTTTTAAAATCTTCAGGTAGAAGTGTAATGGACATTACTTACCTGATAACTTGCCCCCGTTTGGAAGCTCGACGGAAGAAGAAAATGTGGCGGGAAAGAGCACTGGTTCTTCTTGCAGTGAATCCAGACTGCAGACACTCTAGGGGAGCTTATTACATAGTGTCAGTAGGAGAGTGGGAGAATTTGCTGTTCTGTGACCTAAGGAAATTGGCAGTGCATATGCATCTGTGGAAAAGCCTGACCGTTTTCTCTGCATTTCCTCTGTTCGAGGGCAGGCCTGCTTTGCCCATGGAGCTTTGCAGCTATAAATTAGACAGAAGTGCAGTATTGAGGCTGTCCAAGTGCAGGGAAGGTAATTGCTCTGGACAGGTTTACAATAGTGAGGTGTGAAGTGCTTGGTGGAGACCAGAAGCTGGGGGAAGGGAGGATGTATTGAACTTGGGCGGCTGCAGGGTGGTGGGCTGACAGAGCTAATTGAAAACTATGGCCCCGGTGGCTTTTAATGGGAAAGGGAGCCGAGGTCTGCAGTGGTTTTCTTTAGAGCAAGAAACCAGAGGGAAAATGGCTCATTTAGCTACTCAGGGAGTTAGTACTAAATTTCTGCAGGCCTGAGTGTAGAGGGTCAGGTTTTCTGAGTTTAGTTTTTAATTTCTTACTCCTTAGTCCCATTCTAGATAAACTGACAGGAGGGTGGTGATGAGCTTGAGAAAAGGCCTTTGGGAACATGTTGAAAAAAACACTGACTCCCCACACCTCACCCTTCCAGATCCATGAGTTAGGGAGATGGTCAGCGAGCTGAATGGTCTAGACAAGTGAGATAATAATGGCATGGTAGCCTCTGTTAGTCCTCCAGTCAGAATTCAGGGTGCCAGGACCTGGGAATCTGCATTGTAAACAGCTGTTGGAGGAAATTGCTTTGGAGTCTGAAATGTGAGGGCAGACGCTGAAGGCAGTCTTACTGACCTTATTGACCTGTGTGGCCCTCCTGGCACACAGCAGGTGCTTAATAAACAGTTGTGTATTTATTTCCACACCAACTGTGAGTGACCGTTGAGTTTTCTGCCTTGACAATATCCAGGACACTGCTTTATCATGTCCCTGAAACTCCTGCCTACGCACACCTGTCGAGATAGCCATGGGTTGGCTGTTCCACACCTCTGCCCTTTGGGGTTAACTGTTATTTTCTGCCCCATTGGGGTTAACCGGGTTACTTTTCAGGACCTCCTGCATGCGCTGAAATTAGTTGTGTGTTAACAACAAAAACATAAAACTAAAAACTGGATTTATCTCCATTTATTTCCAATTCTGTGGTAGCAACTTCCAGAAAGTCCATTCAAAGTCAGGAAATAAAAGGTGTGGAGATGGTGGAGGTGATAGGATTTTCATCCTATCACCTAATAAAATGTGTGGAGATGTGCTGTGGTTAATGTGTAACCTCTTTAACAAGGCTTATGGAGATGTTGATGTGGTCTTGAAGCCATTGCAGGCCTACAAACCCAGGCTGTGTGTCATGTGTTGGTGGGAAGTCCATGGCTTTGCAGCTAACTCATACCCTCAAGGTTTAATTTTCTTTGGTCGAAACAACTGCCAACAGCTGTTTGGTAATCCTCCTATCCTGCAGCAGGCCACTCCTATCCTGTAGTGTGCCACTCAAATAGTTGCTGGAGAAGGCTTTATTAGATCACCATCTTCCCCGCTCCTCCTCCCCCTCCCCTTTCTGTAGGTGTCCCCAATATACCTATGCATAATTTTACATTTCTGGTTGTGATGATAACATCTTTAAAAATGAAAGAATGGACTTAAGTGAGATAAAGGAAGAAAGGTGGAGAGGATAAGGTTTGGGGCGAGAGGGGATTGGGCCCTCCTTTTTAGGGGATGATGGAGGTATAGAAACTGATCTTCCCCTTGTAATAAGACATCCTGGGCTGAAGTCCAGGCAGCTTGCCTCTTGGATGAAGTAATTCCAGCTCTACGTACTGCTCCATTGTGCCTTGGCATCTTTGGGGATTGTCCATTTGGAGGGGCCGGATTAGAAAAGGGAGAGCATAATCACAGTAATGTTCTAACAGCAAACTAGGATCATCTTGTCCTGTATTTTTGCCTTGCCAGAATTATCTAACTGTTCCGTCTGAGAGGCAAAATTAAGCACAGGAGTTTGGATACCGTGGAAGCCAGAGGGCAGATGACCTGGGTCATGGTGTGTCTGGCTCAACAAATAACATTTTGAAGTGCCACCTGGCCCTAATGGCAACAGCAGCCATCAGTTAAATAAACCAGCTGTTAAGTAAGAGCAAGAACAGGAGTGTTTGCGCAAACAACCTTTAAATTTTCTGATCCTTGATGAATGTTAGTTGGTTTGTGAATTATTAACTTCAGCATGTGTGAGGAAATACTGGCTGCTTAAGTATATTTTTATGTAAGAAAAAAATAAAAGTGACCACACCCTCAGCTGCTACCATTTTGGGCTTAGTTTCTGCCTGCTCTCAGGCGTATTTAAAGTAGAGGTAGGAATGCTGGCTCCTTATGGACCACATGTGTGTCATGCGTCATGGCATATCAGTTGCCATCACAATTTCGCTTCGAAGAGAATGGAAGTGTTTTGCAGCCTGCTGGGATATATATGTAAGTAGGATGGATGATCCTTACCAGGCTGCACTGAGTATCCAGAGTCCTCGTGAGGACTTTGGTAAAGATCCCAGTAGTTGGGAAGAATTCTGTGTATGGAATCAGAAAACTAGGTTTAGTGAATAATAGGAAGCTATCTTGAGAAATCTACTTAATGTCACTTAGCTAGCAACTTTTAAAGAGGTTTTGAGGTCAGTTCTTTAATGTGACCCTGGAGAGACAGCTATCTTTTCTAGTACTTTGATTTATACAGCAGTATGTCTCGCAGGAAGATGCCAGCAGATTTGACTGAGAGAGCTGCAGTGTGGCATCTTGGAAAAGAGGGATTTGAGGACTTTGAGAGAGAGGGAGAGACTTGGAGAAATCCATTTGTGAACCTGGTTTCCACAGTTGTTCTTCAGAGGTCTCTTGGACCTCTTAAAGTTGTTAGTAATGAACTGCTTATTTCTTTTGACTTTTACTTGGGAAAGAGAATTGTGATTAGGCCTTTATCTGGGGGAGAGGGGAGGCTAAGGGGGAAAGGAGTAAAGGAGGAAGAGTTGGAGAGATTTGGAGCTGGCCAGATAGGGCTATTTGAGCTTTATATACCTTTGAGCAGGCCTGCAGGCCGCATGTGGCCCCCTGAGGCCATTTATCCGCCCCCGCCACACTTCAGGAAGGGGCACCTCTTTCATTGGTGGTCAGTGAGAGGAGCACAGTATGTGGCGGCCCTCCAACGGTCTGAGGGACAGTGAACTGGCCCCCTGTGTAAAAAGTTTGGGGACGCCTGCCTTTGAGTATTGGTTGCTGGATTAATCCTGCAGTGTAAGTCACACTTAGACATGCCTAGGTGTGACTCTTGAGGTTCATTTACTTTACTATAGGGTCTAAGCTTTGCTCATTTCCAGAAAACACGCTTACCATAGGAAGGAAGAAAGCAGGTGCTCTGTTTCCCTTCCCCGCCTCTTCGTTGTCTTCAGGCGCAATGCCATTTGATATCAGCAGTTCTGAAATACATTGTACACTTTATTCCCATGCTGCAGGGATTATTGCTGACATAGACTGTGGGTCCTGCAGCCAGCCCACTGTGTATGGAAGTGGAAGAAAAGAAATTCAAGCTGTAAAAGAATCTCTGTTTTGGGGCTTTGTAGTGGGGAATTATGTGAATAACTGAATTGAAAAGGTGCCTGGTTTATCCCATCCTGAAAACCCAGGCCTTATAAATATTGACACTAGCAGTGTGACAGGCCTGCCATTTGTTTCATGCCTCTAGGAATAAACGATCTTTTCTCAGGTGCTTGTGATCTTATAAACCATCCTGATGAGTTTGTGCAGGTGCTTTTTGCACTGGTTCTTTGAATTTGAGAGTGGGTGGTTTTCTCTTTGTGCTTATGCAAGCTTAAACCTAACCAAATCTAAACCCACTTTGGCTTATCGATCCTGGTTCACTTTGCCACAGGTAAATGCATTTGTCAGCACAGTTTTGCAGAGTCATGTTTGTGTGGCCATGAGGACCAGACCTGGGATTAGAACAGCTTTTATTTACTTTGACAGTATTTAAGAACTGAATGTGGGGGAGTGAGGAAAAAGGAAAGCCCCTTTGGGGAGACTTAGCTGGAGTACAGGTTGCTTCTGATAGCTGAGTGCCTGCCTTTTCCCGCAGACTGCTCTCACTCACAATCCTTTGTTTGGTCCCCTGTATCTCAGGGCATAGAACAAAACCAGCCTAATTTCGTTAGTATGAAGTATGCAGGGATGCAAGTCATTCTCCACCCTTCTACCTTCCTACCAAAGATAGCACGTTTATTGGAGGGAAGTCATGATGGAGTCACTTGACATAGGACAGGCTAGGCAGAGACTTTGACAAACCTGCATTTGCCAAGGGAGTAATTGGTAGAACCTGGGAGATTGTGTGTTCATTATATAGCAAGTGTTAGGCTAAGTCCTAGATGTTTTCATAGGGCTGGTGCGTCAATGTAGCTGATCTTGTCCGTGTCTCATTTTGATGTCTGTGAATTGAATGGCTCTTGTCTTTCCCCAGTGCATAGAGAGGCTATGGAGTATCTAGAAGTACACATGGTATTTCTTGGATTTCTGCCTGTAACTGAAACTCCAAAAGGAGTTACTGATAATTGACTTTTGGTAAGGTGTTTAACCGTCTTTGCTGGTGATTGGCTTAAAAAAAAAATGGACTCATATTCCACAGGCACCAGTATTCATTATTTGGTTAAGATCTACTTTAGCGAGTGGAATGTACCACTAGGGTCAATCCTGTAAGACACATTCTTTGTGAGTAAATGACCTGGATCTGCAAATGGGAGTGGGATGGTGGGGGGACAGGCGTGTGGTGGGGTGATGCACCAAGCCACATTGAATGTAGATGAGGCCCGGCGCGGTAACTCATGCCTGTAATCCCGGCACTTCGGGAGGCCGAGGTGGGCAGATCACTTGAGGTCAGGAGTTCGAGACCAGCCTGGCCAACATGGTGAAACCCCGTCTCTTCCAAAAATACAAAAATTAACTGGGCGTGGTGGTGGGCACCTGTAATCCCAGCTACTCGGGAGGCTGGGACAAGAGAATCACTTGAACCAGGGAGGTGGAGGTTGCGGTGAACTGAGATCACAACATTGTGCTCCAGCCTGGGAGAGAAGAGTGAAACTCCATTTCAAAAAAAAAAAAATGTAGATGGATCTTATGGAATAGGTGAAGCATTGTTTTTAGGGACCATGGTGAATGATTTAAAAAAAAGAAAAGTGTGTTGTGCCTCAGTCATTTTCACAGCCAGTTTTCCATTTGACAGCAAAATTTTAATATGTTCAAGAATGGAAGTCGCATGTATCATCTGCTTTTTCGTGTTTGTAATTTCAGTGAAAAGGAAGTTCCATGTTTTAATAGCAGAATAGTCTGTCTACAATAATGCATGCTGAAATACTTTGTGGTTTTTAAACCTTGACTTCGTATCTTCTCAGCCATTTCAACAACCAGAACCAGGAAAATCATCACTGCCCCACGCCCCTAAACAGGGAAAATTGTGTGGTAGGTGGTCTTTTAAATTTAGAGTGTTTCACGACGTCTTAGTACTGCAGAGAGAAAAACTTAGCCTTTTGGCTTTAGCTAAGCATTTCATGACACACATAAACTTTAAGAAGCCCAACGGAAAAAGTGAACAGGACGAGATCCCAAGTCGATAAGCTAGCTAATAAAGTCAGCAACTTCACTGTGGGCCAGACAGCTGACCTTTTAAAACTGTGTGTTTTCTCTAAAATACTTAGCTAGAGATAGTCGCGTGCCTCCCTGTAATGGAGCGGATGTATTCTTGAAAAGTTGTGGGTAAATTCACTTTTCTAATTTGGCTGATGTAATACCAGGGATCTGATATCCGTGTTTGTGTGATCCACATTGTTAAGTTTTGAGGCAGCCGAGAAAGGAAGAGAGGTTAAACCTAGAAAATAATATTTGAGGATACCTTGTACTTAATCCATTTGTAATGCAGAGCATTGTGGCAAATGCAAGTAAACACGGTGTATTAGCTTTATAGATTTTGGATGCTTGGGCTTCACACAGGCACCAAGAGACCTCACAGAGACAGTAGTGAGCTGTGGGTGTCATGTCACACTGTTGAAAAATAAAGGATGTGTGTAAGTTCCAGTGGAGGCTGATAGAAGACTCCCATACTCCAGGGAACTTCTGGCATTCCAGGAAGGGTTTTCCTTATGAGAAGCTCCAGCCTGGGAAGGTAGTTACACCCACTTATGTAATTTGTCCCTTAAATTTTTTTGTGAATGGGGAATGAAGGAGATGCCAGTAACACTAAGGTAAGCTGTTGTTTGTACAGATGTATTTGTTTAAAACAAACCACTTTCATTTCCTTCTTTAAATAGGACAAATAGGCAACTTATACATTGCTCTTTTGTAACTAAAAGGGTATTTGCCTAAAATTGCCCTTCTCAATTTCTTTAAAAAACAACCACCACCACTCCTAATCACTACATGTCCAGAAGTGCGTCACCACTGAGGTGTTTTTTTTTGTTTTTGTTTTTTTTTTTAAATCTTTTGGCATACATTTCTGTAACATGAGTTTTTTGTACTAATATTTTCATTGATTGGATTATGTTAGAGAGTGAATTGTCAAAAATGAGAGTTAAAAAGGCTCAAAATGCCTGATCCTTTCCTGGTCCTAAGAAAGTCCTAGACAAGAGTGTTTACAATAGTGTGAAATGAATGACTCAGATGGGAAGGGATTTTTTTGTTTGTTTTCATGTTTTAATCTGTGTCTGTTGCACCCAGAGGAAGTAATATATTATTGGAGGTTTCAGTCTTAAAGAATCATGAGTCACTGGTATAGAATTTTCTTATCCCTTTATCCCAGTGAAATCCATGGTTGTACCTTCTGCCAGAAAGGCAGGCTTAGAATTTGGCCGCCCTGTTCTTATATTCTGGCCACCCATTTTATGGATCTGTGTTAAAATACTCTTTGATCGCAGTGTTCATCTCGGGGCCCTTAGGTGTGGGCATGTAGTGTACAAAATCACTCACCATTAAGTGAGTGATTCTCACCGTTAAGTGTAGAAGCCGTGTGTTGGAAGACGAGATTCATCACAGCATCATTTACAGATGGTGACTGTGCCAAAATTTACACAATTAAACTCTGTTGTGTGGCTCATGGCCATCAAAGAAGTTTTCATTACTAGTTTGCATCTTTCCTGTGTACTTCCGAATTCAGTGAATTTTAAAGCTGCATCACGTTTTCAGAAACACACCAGATTTTGCATTGGTGGTTTCACAGGAAGCCAGTCAATCTCCTGAAAATGGACATTTAGCAGGGGCCGGGTGGTGGAGGGGAAGATGTGGAGGGGTAAAAGTGAGGTTTTAGGAAAGGCAAACAGTAATCTGTGACCAGAGGAGCATTGGTGGACTTTACAAAGCACTGGGTGAACCTAGGATTCCAGATTTATCCACCAGGTTAATGTGACCAGAGGAGCATTGGTGGACTTTACAAAGCACTGGGTGAACCTAGGATTCCAGATTTATCCACCAGGTTAATGTGACCAGAGGAGCATTGGTGGACTTTACAAAGCACTGGGTGAACCTAGGATTCCAGATTTATCCACCAGGTTAATGTGTCCTCTTTTCCACTTTTACCTATCCCTTATTTCCTGTCCCTTTTACCTGACTTGTTTTCACTATTTCAGAAGCAAAAGTCTCCATTTTCTGCTGCAGTAGAGTGTAGTTTTCATTTACGAGAACCCTCTGCCATTCTTTAACTGAGAGAACCTCTGAGCTTTACCTCTGGCTGCCCTCCATCTGCACTGTGCCCTCCGTCTGGCTGGTTGGGATGGATGAGCCTTTGCTCTCCCTGTAGCAGCTGGGGTGGCAGGCTGTCAGGGCACCTGGGGGAAGAGATCAGTGGGAGCAGGGAGCACCTGGCTCCGAGGTTCCAACCCCTCTCTGTTCTGCAGAATGACTGGGCTCCCAGGAGGTAGAGATTCAACTCTGTTACTGGATGGGGTGAGGCTGGGGTGGGGAGGGGGCTATTGTGCAGGTGATGAGTTTGGAAAGTCTCCCATAGAGCCTAAGGACTATGTGAAAGGGTGAATTTGTGTGTGTGTGTGTGTGTGTGTGTGTGTGTGTGTGTGTAGATGATAAAGTAGAGAATAGGTGATCCCCAGTGACCAGACTTCTGAGTCCTCCCCATTTCCAAGCCTCTGCAAAGCATTTCTCTAATAGAGCCAAATGGTGGCTGTAGGCACCTCTTCCCTCCTGGGGTGGCCATGGTGATGTTCCCTTTGTAGCGGGTCTGTGGAAGGGTCAGCCTCTGGCAGCAGCTATTCCCGGCCCAGATTCCTTTTGCTTGTAAAGTCCCCACCAACTGCCAAGCTGGTGTGTCGGAGCACCTCCTCTTAATTAAATTAATTAATCTTTAGGGGTTAATGGTGCACATACCATATTAACAAGGGACTATTATGGGAAATTTGTGGGCTTTCCCCAGTACTAAACTGCTCTAAGCATGAGACTGCTTAAAGTACAGTAAAGTAAAGCAAAACAAAACAAAACCTGTTATAACTAATTACTTTGTTTCTTTTTGGCCAAACTAAGATTTTTAGTAGGAAAATCCTGGAATCTCCCATTTTAAGGGGAGTAGTATAGAAGGCAAATGCTAACTGCCTTCAGTGATGATGAGAAAACAAATTGGGCCTCTTGATTATCTAGTTCAGAACTTTTAAGTAGATCAACAAGGAGATATTTTGTTCTTATGGAAATTAACTTTAATGGTCCTATAGATTAATGTTCGTGAGGGACCTGGCACTTAGGTTTGCTAAGGTTTATGTAACCCTTGACTTAACTGACTGGTGGGTTGTGGGCCTGGCAGCATGGGGCTGTTCTTCTCGACTTTGCCCTAAAACCATTTCTGTCTTGCCCTTTCCTTTCTCGGAGGTCCTGACTTCTTGGCCTTTTTGTTTGCTTATTTTACTCCATGCCCTCCATTCCTTATTTTACTTTTCTGGCCTCATTTCCCAGGACTCTTCCTCAAAAAAACATGCTCTTCTTCTAGGCTTAGCTGAAGTCTTGCATTTTCAATAAACCTTTCTCATTACAACTGATCTTTCCTGCTCTGGATGCCATCTGGACTTCATTCTTGTTATCCGTACTAGGGACAACAAACTCAGATCTCACAGCGACCAGGAAGATACTGCCAGTGAGTAAAGAGGGCCTGGGTGAGACAGTAAGGAGTGGTGAGGTCTGTGGTCATTGGAATGCTTGCTAAATGCAGGTAGTTGATCGTTTCTATTAGGAATGCTGGCCCAGTGATTATTTTCAAGAAAAGCTGAGACTCTTAGTTTTTGGTGAAAACTTTCAGATGCTGTTCAGTCAGAAACAAGCAGGTTTCCCTGCAGCCCAGCTTTGTACCCACAAACTACCAGTTTGTAACTACTGATCTACCATTGCAGAATGCTTGCATTAGGAGAGCTGTAGTTATTTGGTCAGGATTCTTTTTTTTTTTTTTTTTTTTGGTAGGGACAGCATCTCACTATGTTGCCCAGACTGGTCTCAAACTCCTGGTCTAAAGCGATTCCCGACTTTAGCTTCCCAGAGTGCTGGGATTATAGGCATGAGCCACCACACCCAGCCAGGCATCTTAACTTGACCAGTAGGTTGTAAACCACTTCAGATCACAGACTAGATCTTATCCTAATTTGTTACCAGTTTATCAAAGTGCAGTATACCTTGTAGACAAACAATAAATATGTGTCAAATTTGACATTTGTTGGGTGCTAGAGGGAAAAGATGTAGACTTGTACTCAAATTAGCTACAGACCAGGATGACGTGTGAACTAGTAAGGTCAGGAAGCACATATAAGAACCTTATGGGATTACGGAAGCAGGCATGAGTTTCTTCTGTCAGTTAATGTCATAGGTGTTAGACTTCAGAGGCCTATACTGATTATTATAGCTGATTTTAAGGAATACAAATAAACAATGAGTCTGAGTTCATATATGGCTGTATATATAGTATCTCCTATTTTGAGTCACCTTTAGGTTACCCTCATTTGCATAGATAATGGTCTATGTAAAATTTTCAAAAATGGAAGTAACTGTTACTCATTACTGACTTTGTGAAATGCAACTGCCCATAAGCTTACAAAATGAGCTATTTGTATCATGTTGAGATCTGCGTGATTTTTTTCATTTGATTATATGAAGAGTATGTTCTTTTGCCAAGCCCCTGTGTAGGGAATATGTGGCTGCTTAGCTGACTGAAGAGAGAAAGCAGCCAGTGCAGAAGCTTCTCCTGAGTGGAAATCCTTGGATAGGATTCTAGAGGAATGATTCCAGTTCAAGATGCAATTTTGTCATTTTAATATAAGCCTTTAATGTGTATTATCCGCTTGTTCAGTTGTGGTTTTTGGTTAACAAGGGGAAAGCATCACAATAGACAAAAAGATAAGAACATCTAATATTCTAGGATTTAAACAGAGTCTTATTCTTATAAAACCTTACAACATGGTAACATAATGTGGTGATTTCATTGGAACTTGATGTGTACTGTGTAATTCCTCAGAAAGTAAAAATGCATTAGAAACATCTTAAAAGCTTAAAGGATTAAATAACTTAAACATCGTTGCATGTTCTTCCTCATTCGCACAGGGTGAAATTTTGAAAGGACCGATCACCTTTTTCCAGTTAGTCCAAAGCAGGCAATTTTTTTAACAAGTGGCAGACAGTGCAAGTTCTGAGGTTGAGAAAGAGATGAATGGCGAGAGCCCACTGTTCCTAGGCCAGAACCGGGTGCCCACTGGTGCTCAGAAGTTGGGTTGTTGGATTGCCTCACGCTTTCTTTCCAGCTGTATTAGGCAGTTTAGCAAACATCTGAAAGCTTAAAGTATGCAAAATTCTGTGACATTCGGGAGTCCAGACAGAGTTGAGTAATGGGAAATAGGCTAGCCTGGAAACCAAACCGAGTATGAAAACCTCATTCTTCAGGGAACGCTTGTCACAGATTTAGGACCAATTCCTTCTTCCACTTTGAATTATTCTGTTAATGTTGAAAAACAGAGCCGTGGGTTGTGCTCCTCTTCACAGTGAGAGACTTTGTGTTCATCAGTGGTCTGTGAGCAGTGCTTGCTTTTAGGGATGAAGTGATAATTCTGTTGTCTAACGAAATGGGGTTATTTCCTCACCACAGCTCACTCAAAAGTAAACAGAACTTTTTAATCCCTCAACTTCCAAGGGGTCAATGAATTACTGTTCACCAGCTTTGAATAGCGTTTGCCAAGTTTGTAATATGTGGTTCTGGTTGCAATCCAGGAAGGTGCTGGTCAGATTACAAAAATACCGATTAAGCCTATAGAATTATACTCTGAGGGAAGTTTTTATTAAGAGTGTCTTTCTCCTGACTTCAGTTTTTGAAGTCCCTTTCCCCTGTTGGGGTAGTTCATAACTTTTTGTGGGCTTAAAGGGCTTGTGTTAATACCCATGTTGTCCCCCACCACATCTTTTTACATAGTTCTTGAGTTATTGGGTAACTCAGATTTATTTTTTTGATTCAAGTGTCTTCTGTAGGTGACATTTTACTTGAAGTGTTTGAGGATTGTTTCATGATTTAGACATATTTGTTGATTATTTTGTATTTTAGATACAGCACAGTTTAATAGAAATTTCAGTGCTGATAGAAATAACCCCTGTCTGCATTCTGCATTTTGATAGCCACTAGCCACACGGGACTGTTGAACGCTTGAAATACAGCTAGTGTGACCAAGGAACTGAATTCCTAATTTTATGTAATTTTAATTTCATTTAAATACAAATGTAAATAGCCACATGGCTAGTGGCTACTCAGTCGGACAGGACAGGTTTTAGATGATGGTGGGGATTTTGCAGCTATCGGAAGACTTTAGCTCTTCAGATTCCTTGGGTTTGTGGCAGGGGGGCTTGTCAGGAAACACGCCCAGTGAGCAGACTATCGTCGTGCACTGTTAAACAGTTTGCTTTTCAGATGCCTGGGTAAAACTTGAGCTCTTCTCTGCAGAGGTGCCTCTTGTGTGTTCTGCAAACGGTGGGCCGAACGGTCATCTTTCAGCAGATTAGCTGAAAGAATATCTATTGCTGGGTTCAGTTGTTCAGGGATCTGTGCACCCTTTGTGCAAGAACAGGGAAAATTTGTGTTATGACAATGGCTGACAAAATGTTTAATTAAAGCTGCAATTGGCAGTAACTAAATTCTCTGAGGCTTCTTTCCTTTCCTCTTTGCTACTGAAAGGTGCAGAAACGCTTTTGACAGCATCTGTCCTACTGACAGATGAATTGTTTTGACAGGAGAATCTGAAACCTTCAACT
The DNA here is from genome assembly GCF_048565385.1 of Saimiri boliviensis. Lineage (NCBI taxonomy): Eukaryota > Metazoa > Chordata > Mammalia > Primates > Cebidae > Saimiri > Saimiri boliviensis. The sequence goes on along the minus strand of NC_133456.1, from coordinate 56,675,114 downwards.
GAAGACACATTCAGATGTCAGGCCTGGTACAGGGCGATCGTGTTCATAGAAATAAGTGAGATACTTTAGATGTGTGTGCATGTCAGCTGCCACCTGAAAGAAAGGCCTCATTAAAGGTTTTCACTGATTAACCCTTTGATTGTTCTTGGAATCTCAGATGGGAATTCATACTCCTTTCTGCAGAGCTGTTGGGCTAAGTGTGTTTCCTTAATTATTGATAAATGAGTGTTGTCTGTAAGCAGTGAAAGGACCTGAAAAAACTTTGTTTAAAAAATTTTTTTAATTTGGGGGAAAAAAATGCCAATGTTGATAACAACATTAGTCACAAAAGCCAAAGGGAGGAACAACCTGAATGCCCTCTGTGATGAATGGATGCGCACAATGTGGTATATACATACATTGGAATATTAGCCTTAAAAAGAAATGAAATTCTGCCAGATGCAGTGGTTCAGTCCCGTAATCCCATCATTTTGGAGGCTGACGTGGGAGGATTGCTTCAGGCCAGGAGTTCAAGACTAACCCGGACAACAACATAGCAAGATCCCCATTTCTACTAAAAAATAAAATTTGGCCAAATGTGGTGGGACTACACCTGTAGTCCCAGCTACTTGGGAGGCAGAAACAGGAGGATCACTTCAGCCCAAGAGTTTGAGACTGCAGTCAGCTATGATTGCACCACTGTACTCCAGCCTGGGTGACAGAGTGAGACCCTGTCTCTTAAAAAAAAAAAATGAAATTCTGACACATGTGACAACATGGATGAATCTTGGAGACGTTATGTTAAGTGAATTAAGCTAGTCACGAAAGGACAAATATTCTATGATTCTACCAACATGAGGTACCTAGAGTAGTCAGATTCTTAGAGACAGAAGTAGAATGGTGGTTGCCAGGGGCTAGGACAAAGGGGCATGAGGAGCTGGTGTTTAATGAGTACAGTCTTTCAGTCTGGGATGTTGAAAAAGTTCTCAAGTTCTGGAGATGGACACAACCATGTGATGGCTGCACAACAGTGTGAAGGTACTCGGTGCCACTGAATAGTACACTTAAGAATAGTGACAAAGGCACATTTTATGTTGTATGTATTTTACCACATTAAAAAAAATTATGCTCAGGCCAGGTGTGGTGGCTCACATCTGTAAACCTAGTACTTTGGGAGGCCAAGGTGGGTAGATCACCTGAGGTTAGGAGTTTAAAACCAGCCTGGCCAACATGGTGAAACCCTGTTTCTATGGAAAAAAAAAAAAAAAAAAAAAAGCCTAGTGTGGTGGCTGGCATCTGTAATCCCAGCTACTCTGGAGGTTGAAGCAGAATTGGTTAAACCTAGGACGCAGATGTTGCAGTGAGCCAAGATCATGCCACTGTATTCCAGCTTGGGCGACAGAGCCAGACTAGTCCTCTCCGTCCAAAAAATTTATGCTCAGAGTTTGTCTCCTTGAATTGGGCCAACAAGAAAGTGTCTCTGAAGATTTTATTTCCTGTTGTAGTTCCTTGGGGAAAATGTAGTAAATATTTTTCTCATTTCTTAGTCAACCTATTGAGGGTCCACAGCTCTGGCTCCACTCCTCAGTCCCTTATTCCTGGACTTAAAAACCGGAAGGGCCTGTTGACCACAGCAGAAAGGGACATGAGCCTCGGTGGCTGTCTTCTGTTTCGCCAGCAGGTTCTGTGAGAGGAGATTCACCCTTTCTGGGCAGCACCCTAACACTTGCATGTTGATAGGTGGCTTTTCTAGTTCACTGAAACTCTAAAAGTCGCCGCATTCCGGCTGACCCTGTGAGAACTTTCGTTTCCACTTCTGAGTGTCTCATCTGTGTTGCTGCTTGTTGGCATCTCAGTGTTAAGCCCTGATACTGCTAGGCTTCTTTATTGTGTTGGAATGGAAGACGCTTTGCTCAAGTAGCCTTATCTAAAAAGCAAAATTTGTATAACATTTTTGAAATGTAAATACATTTTGCCTGCTCTTTAAGGGAAAGACAAACCCAAGGGTGTCGTGACTTAAATGGTTTTATACCAAGTTGCTGAAGACTTGTGGACACTTGCTGGGTGGGAAATGAGGGAAGTGATCTCATTTCAGATAGTCCCAAACACAGCCATCAGTTTAATTGTGTTAAGACCTGGTGAGCCCTAGCTCCACCCGGGCCTTATGTGTAAGCCAGAAACACACTGTTACCTTTGAAACTAATGGCTTCAAGTGTCAGTGGCCCAGATCAGAGGCGAAAACTGGCGGTCCACGAGCCAAATGTGGCCTGCAGATACGTGAAATCTTTTTTTTTTTTTTTTTCTTTTTAAGTAATAAAGCAACCCTGGATGGGCCAAACAAATCATGAATTCAGATCATGAGCCTCTCTGGAAAGCTGAGATTACACTGGCCCTTGTTTCAGGGAACAAGAAGCAAATGCCCCTTTGGGTGGGCGGCAGACGCTTCCGTGTCAGCTTTGTTACACACCGGTTGGGCTCACCAGTGTGTCCTCTAAGCTCTTGCCTTTGTGGTTTCTGAGTCTTTCTCTCATATCTCTTCCAGCTTCAGAGCTCCTGTTACCTATAGTGATACAAAAATTACAGTCATTGTAAAGTCACAGTATCTTTACACTAAGAAACAATATTTCCATCCCCCTTTATACTATAATCTGCTCAAAACAGAAGAAAATTTCAGTCTGTTCAGTCTTTTTTCTTTTTTCTTTCTTTTTTTTTTTTAAAGACAGGGTTTCACCATGTTGGCCGGGGATGGTCTTGATCTCCTGACCTTGTGATCCACCCACCTCAGCCTCCCAAAGTGCTGGGTTTACAGGCGTGAGCCACTGCACCCAGCCTTGTTCAGTCCCTTTTTTGATGTGGAGGAGTTCTCTCAATTTGTGAATTGGTTGGGATTTCTGGATACCCACTAATAAATACCCCCAGGGATAGACAAGCTCAAACTTGAGTTCAATATGTGGTTTAAAGCACCACCACCTTCAATCTTGATGGTAGCATAATCTCTGGACAAATTGCTTTTAATTCAGGCTGTACCATGAATACAGAAGTACCATTAGTTTCAAGTGTAGTTGGACTTTTATTTAGATGAATGATGTCTCTGAGTTCACAGGGAAATGGCTCTCAGCTCTAGGTTAGTATTGATTGAAATGTCTCTGGAGTAAGTTTAAAAGATTGTTGCAACGTACATGACACTTTCCGAGACTGGAAACTTTAAACTCAAAGTTAGTCGTACTGTTAATTGGCAGTAATGTCAGTGGAATTAATAGCTGAGGTGAAAAATGTTAACCTCTTTGGCAAACACAGGGCTGGGTAGACTTTGGAGGTACCGAAAGATTACTTTCTGTGCAAAGGAAGTTAGGGCCCATTTGGATCACATATTTGTGGCTTCTGTTCCTGAAAGATGAAGCTGGTCTGGTTGGGATTGTGGTTACCTAACGGAATAGTGTCCAGCTTGCTCTTTTTCGGCCTCTAAGGGTATGGCTGGGTTATACAGCAGGGATGTAATTCTGAACCATTGTCACAGACGCTGTCATCTTGAGAAAGCTGCTTACCTGAGGCTTTCCCTGCCTTTGGTTAACACCAACAAGAATTTCCAACAACTAACTGGCCCTTTTTTCCTGTGTGACTGTTCCTCCTAGTTTATTCAGTGAAGGTGGGGAATACTGTGTTCATAAGTAGCCTTATGATTTAGGATCTTACAGTGTTCACTTTCTAAACACTCACTTGAACTTTGACTTTTTGTCTGTGCAATTTTTTAGTCTTAAGCTCTTGTGTAGACCAAGGTTTCTCAGCCTCTGAATACTAGGTTTGACACTTAGGGCTGGGCAGGTCTCTGTTGTGCAGGGTTGCCTGTGCATTGTAACAGCATCCTTGGCTTTTATCCACCAGATGCCAGTAACACCCCCAACTCTTTGCCACCAGTTGCGACAACCAGAAATGTCTCCAGACATTGCTAAGTGTCCTCTGGGGGGCAAAATCATCCCTGGTTGAGAGCCATTGGTTTAGACAATGAAGGGTTTCTTTTCTTTTTCCCTTTTCTCATTTACTACTGCTTGATGTTGATGCTAAGGAAAACATTAATTTTAAAAAATGCCATTAAGAATAGCCTTGGACTTGATATGGTGCAAAGCATTTGGACCAGGACACTTTAATGTAGGTAGAGGACTGGCTCACCTTAGAATTTCTTTCAAAGTTGCTGAATAGTGAAATGATATTGATTGAAATTCATTTGGATTTAGCCAACCTCGGGTCATTTGGTTTTTCACAGAGTTGCTTGTAGTGCCATATTAATGGATGTAGGTGGAGAAAGGGGTATGTCTGTGAATCTCAGTATCAATACGGATACTTGACACATGATCATGGGGTGGGGGCTAGGATTTTGAGGGTTGGGGAGACAGGAGAAGAGGAGATTTCTGAATCTTGGGTATGATGCCTAGTGTTGATTCCATTTTTTTTTTTCTCTCTCTCTCTCTCTACCAGAAACCTGAGTTACAACAGACTCTCTGAGATTGACCCTGCTGGTTTTGAGGACTTGCTGAATCTACAGGAAGTGTGAGTCTTCCCCAAACCTCTGGCGGGTGGAAGGATGGAGAGCTGTTTGGGAAAATCCTCTCGTACTGATTGCAGCATCGCCTACTCCCCTAGATCTGCAGTCCAAACTTGTAGGAAGAAACTTTTGTGTATGGGCTCTGTTGACGAATTCTACTCCTGCTTATCTCTCCCTTACTGTAGGCTCTCTCTTCCTAGGCTGTCGGTGAAGGGTGTGTTGCAGTTCAGTAGGCGTAGAGCTCCTGGAAATCCTGGGCGCATATTGGGTGTATAGCAGAGTCCTTCCATTGTGGGAAGCCTTGTAACAGCAGTGCCACACCTGGGCTGGTACTTTCTCACCGTTCCTGGGGAGGTTGAGCAGCCCACTTAACAGTGGCATGTGATGCCAGCCCACCTCTATTTCCCAGGAAGTAAAATTATAGAAGGATAGACAATAGAGGCTTACCTGTTCGCCTCCACTGCCACACAGAGCAAGGCATGACTGCCTTTGGAGCTCTAGGCTTGCTGTCCCTTGCAGTGTCTTTTAAATCAGCCTGCAATCTTTTCTTCCTTTTAATGTAAAGAACTCTGTTTTTGATGTGGATATTAGGATTATCAGGAATTTCAGTTCCATGGAGACTTTACAGAAACCTTCACGTATGTGCAGTATACATACTGTAGAAAAATTGGCCACTATATAAATGTATGAAGAATGGAAATCACCAGTGTTCTTACCCAGACATACCTATTGTGAATACCTAGTAAAAACTATTGCGTGTGCATATGCAATTTTAGGATCAAACTGTACATTATGGTTTTATATCAGCCTTTCTTATCCTTATATAAGATACTTTATCATGTAAACTAAAATTTTTTGAATGTCTGCTTTTAGTGTTTTTATTTGTTTTTTTGTTTGTTTGTTTTTTTGGGGCAGAGTTTTGCTCTTCTTGCCCAGGCTGGAGTGCAATGGCATGATCTCGGGTCATCGCAACCTCCACCACCCGGGTTCATGCCGTTCTCCTGCCTCAGCCTCCCAAGTAGCCGAGATTACAGGCATGTGCCACCACGCCCAGCTAATTTTGCATTTTTTAGTGGAGACGGGGTTTCTCCATGTTGGTCAGCCTGGTCTTAAACTCCTGACCTCAGGTAATCTGCCTGCCTTGGCCTCCTAAAGTGCTGGGATTATAGGCGTGAGCCACCATGCCTGGCCCTGTTTTAGTTTTTGTGTAAAACTACTATACATAGTACGTATGGATATTCCATATATTATCTACCCAGTACTTATTTTATTAGACATCATTAGGTAAGTTTTTCAGACATTTTTGTTGTAAGTAACTGATAAAAGTCTTATTTATTAATATTATTATTATTTTAGACAGGGTTTCACTCTGTGGCCCAGGCTAGAGTGCAGTGGTGTGATCTTAGCTCACTGCAGCCTCTGCCTCCTGGGTTCAAGCGATTCTCAAGGCTTAGCCTCCTGAGTCGCTGGGACTACAGGTCCCAGCGGACCTGTATGTGCCACCACATCCAGCTATTTTTTTAGTAGAGATGGGGTTCTGCCACGTTGGTCAGGCTGGTCTCAAACTCCTGACCTCGAATGATCTGCCTGCCTTGGCCTCCCAAAGTGCTGGGATTGGGATTACAGGCGTGGGCCACTGCACTTGGGCTTACTTGTTATTCTTTGATTCCATTATTGATGACATATCTAAATAAACTCTAATTTCATCAGCTGGTACAATTCGCAAAATATGTGCATTCCGTACCCTCATCTCCAAATTCTCCAGCTTGGCATTTATAATTTCTGCATCTGTTTAAAAATGGTGTAGGCCTCCAGAGTTAAAGAAGCATCAGAGCAGGAAAGGGCCTTGGAAATGCTTTCTCCAGCACTTTCATTCTCCCAGAGGATCAGTGAGCCCCTAGCAGGGGAAAGGAAGTTTGAAGTGGGTCACTGTGTTAGTTTGCTAAGGCTGCTGCCGTAACAAACAATTAGCACAGGCTGGGTGCCTTAAACAGCAGAATTTCATCTTCTCACAGTCTGGAAGCAGGAACTCCAAGATCAAGGTATGGCAGGTTTGGTTTCTTCCAAGGCCTTTTACGTGGTCTCTCCTCTATATGCATGAATGATGTCTCTTGTATTTGTTTAGATTTCTTCTTATAAAGACACCAGTCATTGCATCAGGGACCATCCATATGGCCTTATTTAACCTTAATCACGTCTTTAAAGGCCTGTCTCCAAATGCAGTCACATTCTGAGGTGCCGCGAGTTAGAGCTTCAACACACGAACTCTAGGGGAACTCAGTTCAGCCTGTCGTAGTCACCCAGATGATAAACTCAGTCCATCATGGAACTGGTTAGGTTTGTAACCCAGTGCTTTCCCTGATCCAAGCTGTCTTTAATGCTTGTGGTTAGAATAGATTCAAATTCTATGTGTATCTCTAAACCTAGTGGTTTCTAATAGGATTGAGGAATTCTCTCTAGCATCATTCAGGCTTTCAGTGAACACTTACTCGAGCATCTGCTCTGTCCAGGAGCTGCTCTGGGTGCTGGGGCTATAGGAATGAAGAAGACACTAATAAGGATGGGACAGGGGAGGGACAAGTGAGATACCCAACACAGGCAAAACTTATGGGGACACCAAAGACTCAGCAGTCAATATAAAGGATATTTTGATATAGCATTTTGAAAGTCAAAATGAATGCCAAACAACAACAACAACAACAATGCCAATATAAAAAGCTTAGATCAAGATAGGATTAGTAATACTGATTCCTTTCCTTTTGCCTCTGGTTCCAGGATGGCTTGACAAGGCACTGTTGCTATTTTTGTCTTGATTGAAACTTTTCATATTTTGTTCATCATGAATTTTGTTTTGTATTCATTTTGCTATTTTAAAAATACTTGATTAATATATTCTTTGTCCTAGTGACTGGGTTTTTGACTGTCCCTTAAATTTTGTGCCCCTCCCCACCCAATTCCAGTCCTGCAGACAAACCTCTCCTCTCACTGAGTTTATATTAAGTTGAAGGAAGCCATGGACTGAATAGGGAAACCAGTAAGACTACTAGAGATTAGTGGTAGCGGGGAAATAGAACAGAGTAATATGGGATTGTTTTTTGTATGCAGAATTTTGGAGGCATGATAATGGAAATACAGTGGTCCGGAGGGTCATGACTGAGCAGGTGTGAATGATGAGGACAGAGAGCACTGCAAGTACAAGGCCTCAAGAAAGGAACAGGCTGAGGGCCACTGTGCCTGGGCAGGGGTATGTGGCCAGGTGCTAGTTAGATCCTTTTATGGTTTCAACCATCAGTGAGCCCTGTCCATCAGGGGCAGGCATGGTATACGCTCTGGTGAGCATTTTCAGTGTTGTTCTAACTCCCTGTTCCCCTTGTTCCTTGGCCAGACAGGCTTTCACCTTTCATTTGGTTTGGCCCCCGTGATTTGCAGAGGCTTTATTCAGTACTTCTTAGAGTTTATGTCCCACCCAGTTCTAGAACTGAGCACTTCCACCATCCTTCATTTTAGATACTGGTTATGAGTTTTAAAAATATATTTCTTGCTTAGGAACAGTCACAGTAATTATAGCAGTGTGCTAATAAACCTTGGGGAATATGACATCACTTAACCCTAATACCAACTCTGTGATATAAAATTTATTTATTGTTACTATTGTTTTTGTGACAGAGTTTCACTCTTGGCTCCCAGGCTGGAGTGCAATGGCACGATCTTGAGTCACTGCAACCTTCGCCTCCTTGGTTCAAGTGATTCTCCTGCCTCAGCCTCCTGAGTAGCTGGGATTATAGGTGCCCGCAACCACGCCCAACTAATTTTTATATTTTAAATAGAGATGAGCTTTTACCATGTTGACCAGGCCGGTCTCAAACTCCTGACCTCAGGTGATCTGCCTGCCTCAGCCTCCCAAAGTGCTAGGTTTACAAGCATGAACCATCTTGCCCAGCCTGATATCAAACATTCCTTCCTCTCCCCCCCACCCCCCCGCCAGCCTTTCCTGGGGTATTGCTCTGTCACCCAGGCTACAGTGCAGTGGCATAATCTCAGCTCACTGCAACCTCCACCTCCTGGATTCAAGTGATTCTCATGCCTCGGCCTCTCAGGTAGCTGGGATTACAGATGTGCACTACCACGCTCAGCTAATTTTTGTATTTTTAGTAGAGATGGGATTTCGCCTTGTTGGCCAGGCTGGTCTTGAACTCTTGCCTCATGTAATCCTTCCACCTTGGCCTCTCAATGTGCTAGGATTACAGGCTTGAGCCCCTGAACCCAGCCCATTAAAACATTTTCTTTGTAAGCATGTTCCCAGCTGGGTGCAGAGGGATCACTTGAGCCCAGGAATTTGAGACCAGTCTGAGCAACAAATTGATGCCCTGTCTCTACAAAAAATTAGCCGGACGTGGTGGCCCATGCCTGCAGTCCAGGTTCTTGGGAGGCTGAGGCTGGGAGATTGCTTGAGCCCAGGAGGTTGAGGCTTCAGTGAGCCACATTTGCACCATGTGCTCCAGCCAACAGAGCAAGGCCTGGTCTCTGAAGAAAATGTAAGAATAACAAAAGGAATTTATCTGTTTTTCAGAAGAGGAAATAGATACTTAGAAAAGTTAGAGAAACTTCACAGTGTCACATGGTTGGTAAAGCTGAGAGTTGAACTCAAAACCGGTGCTAACATTGAAGCTGCACTACCTTAAATTTCCACATCCTTCACCTTAACCCTCATAGTCAACTGAAGATGAAAAGGAACTGAAGCATGGGATTTGGCTGAAATTGCCTTGGTGAGTGGTAGAACTTGACCCATGCTCTCCAGTATAATCCTGGTCCACACACTCTGTGGCAACAATACCTTCTGAGTGTCGAGGGTGTTAAGATAGAAGTCATCTCTTAGGGATTCAGTATGATACAGTGGGAAAAACTCATTTTGGTAGCAAACAGACTTATGTTTGAGTTCTGGTTCTGCCCCTTACTAGAGTCCTGAGACTCTGCACAAGTTACTTAGTGCCTCAGGGTTTCCTTTCTTCCTTCTGTAACATTAATGTCTTAACACATTTCGATGTTGTTATGATTATTAAGATGACACACAGGGCCTTGCACATGGGAGAGGCTCGTTGAATTTGTATGGCTTTTCTCTCCTGCTACTTTTGGAACTGCACAGTCCTCCAAGCTGGGTGCATTGTTTAGAAACAAATCTTTGCAGGCTGACAGGTTGAACGTCTTACCATTGTGGTGGCCTCTTGTCCCTAGTGTCACTCCCGGTTCTGTGGGATGCATGAGACGAATTCCCTGGTGCCTAGAACTGTAGAACTTCTCACTGATAAAGACCCAGACCTTTCCCTAAGGGAATTCTAATAAGTCGTGGAGATAGAAAGAGGCAGTCAGCTGTGAGGGGTGGGGAGGTAGGGAAGGATATTGAAGAAAGGAAAAAAACAATCATAGCTGACATGCTATTGCTTCAAAATTAACCACTCTCCAGCATTGCCTGGGCTGTCAGCTCTCCTAAACCCTGCAGAGCCTTCGGTCTGGAGCCCTCAGTGAGAATGGAGCCACAGGCTGGCAGAACAGCAGGCAGTGGTTTAGCAGTGGTTTTATTCTGGAGGCCTCAGAACCACATGACATTGTAGGCTGGCTGGAGAGAGAAGACGAGGCCCCTGGAGGGCATGAGGACACTTGGGCAGCTGTGTCCAAGCCACACAGTCTTCACTGCCCACAGCCCTGAGGAAAGCCCACCAGGGAGTGCCTCCAGCCAGGGTCTTGGCCAGCAGGCTTCTCTATTAATAAGAGGAGCTATTTATACAGTCCTCTGTAGAAACTGCTTTGGATCACATTACTGCCGCCTGGCCTGCAAGTGCCTCCTGTGGGTGCTGCAACGTGCTTGCCAGGGCCACTGACTTGGTGAGGAAGCCTCAAGTGTGCCCTGCCATTGGGTATTTGTGGCTCATCCCACTCTGTGTCAGGCTGCTGCTCTCCACAGTGGGTATGTGTGAATGGAGGCATGGGGGATGGTAATATGTTTAGGGAGAGGGTGAAATAATAAGGGTTGTCATTTTGAGGTACTGCTTTTTGGTTGTGAATTACTATCACCTCTTTTGTGGTGGTGGTGGTGTTGTAAAGACAGGATCTCACTCTGTTGCCCAGGCGGGAGAACAGTGATATGGTCATAGCTGACTGCATCCTTAAACTCCCAGGCTCAAGCGATCCTACCACCTCAGCCTCCCGAGTCGCTGGAACTACAGGCATGCACCACCACTCCTGTCTAATTTTTTGTATTTTTTGTAGAGACAGCGTTTTGTCATGTTCCCCAGGCTAGTCTCAAACCACTGGGCTTAAATGATCCTCCTCCCTTGGCCTCCCAAAGTGCTAGGATTACAGCTGTGAATCGCCACCCCTAGCCCTACTGCCACCTCTTAAGCATATCCTGTGTATCTGTCTATATCCTCAGATCTTAGGTTTAATTATTTCAGCTGGATCCTCCCAACCCCCTACAAAGCTGGTAATTGTATTATTTACATTCTTGAGAAGTGGAAAGTAAGGGACAGCAAGGCTAAGTGACATACTTAGCATTGGATTGATAAGGAGTAGAATTGGAGTTGATTGAACTGAGATCTGAGTTAAACATCTGAGCTGTATAGTCCCATCCTGACTGCTTTGTAACTGTGCCTCAGTAGTCCTCTACTGGTATAAACAAACCATAATTTGTCTAGCCAATCCACTACTGTAGACATACTGGCTGTTTTTTGATTGCTCCCAAATACAGACAGAGCTGCAGTTAATGGTAGTCAAAGTTGGGCAGGGGTTGCTTTGTAACTGTGCCTCAGTTTCCTTTCTTAAGGAGAGGTAATAATTTAGTACTTTCCTCAAAGTGTTAGCATATCATTCAGTGAGATATTGCACATAGAAAACTTAGAATAGAGTCTGGCACATAGTAAATGTTCACCTTTATTATTGATTATTTTGTTAAATTATATCCTATACTAAAATAATTTTATCCGGTCATCTTGTGTAGAAACCACATATCATAAAGTCTCACCAAATCAATTAGTTAGTATATGTTATTCTCTAGTAACTAAAGCAGAATAACACTTACTGATTAAGTGGCCCTGCTTCCGAAACCTGTATTCCTACCTGATGGCATTTACCCTTTCAAGAAACAAAACCAGCTGCAGTTTCAACGCCTGTCCAACTTTGACTATTATTAAATGCAGCTCTGTCTGTATTTGGGAGCAATCAAAAAACAGCCAGTATGTCTACAGTAGTGGATTGGCTAGACAAATTATGGTTTGTTCATACCAGCAGAGGGCTACTGTGCCACTGGTTAAAAGAATAGTGGAGACCTCCCAGGTATATTACTAAAGGGAAATGGTAGTATTCAACAGTCTGTTTAATACACATGCATTTGTGCAAAAGAAAGACACATATACATCTCTGGTAGCTAGTAGCAGGAGCTGCTCTTTGGAGGCAGACCAGAGGATGGAACTGCAAGGAAGCTTTATTTTTCACTTTGCATTCTTTTTTTGAAATGGTTTGAAAACTTTATTCTGTGCTTATACCAGCTATTCCATAAGTAAGTAAATACAGCAAGAAAAAGCTGGGCACGGTGGCTCACTCCTGTAATCTCAGCACTTTGAGAGGCCAAGACAGGCAGATCACCTGAGGTCAGGCGTTCAAGACCAGTCTGGCCAACATGGCGAAACCCCATTTCTACTAAAAATACAAAAATTAGCTGGGCATGATGGCCCGTGCCTGTAATCCCAGCTACTCAGGAGGCCAAGGCAGGAGAATCGCTTGATCCCAGGAAGCAGAGGTTGCAGTGAGACAAGATCACGCCAGTGCAGTCCAGCCTAGGACACCACAGAGCGAGACTCCATCTCAAAAAAAAACCACGATTTCTGCATTGGTTTGACATTGTTTGTTGAAGCCAAATTTGGTTAAGATTGATTAAGATGATGATGATAGAGAACTCTGAAATATCCTTTTTCACATTTTGCAGACTACAAAATGTAAAACTTCCTTTCAGCCAATTAAATGGAAGTTTTCTGAACAAAGCGGAGGGACCAGAAGGTCCAAGCTGGCCTTATGGATTAAGCTGGGAAAAGGACCCACCCCCAGGTTCTCTCCTGGGGTCAGGCAGTCTTTTTACCTTATACATTCTCCAGCCCCAGGGTCCAGCCATGATTCATGGTCTGATGCATCTGAGGCACTTCTTAATCCTGAATCATCAGGAAAAGGTTTAGTAATAGAAGCCAGATATTTTGGAGAGATTTTTAGGGCTTTGGATGGAAGTAAATTTCACGGGGAGATGGGGGTGAGGGGAAGTAAATTGGGGAGGGATGGTGTATAGGGGGTAAGGGATAGAAGACTGTACAACTGTAGATATTTTAAAAAATTTCACCAGGCACAATCTTTAATTCCTAAAATTTCCGTATTCATGGAGACTCTGCTAAACTTCCTGAGTGCCTTTCCCCTCGAAGCTGCAGCTGTGCTATTTTTGACCAGTCTCTATTTCAGTCTGGCAAGGAGTTCATTGCATCTCAGAGTGAGCTGGGCCTCTGCTGCCTTCTGAGAAGAGTATTCTTGTTTCAACAAGGGACAGAGTGAACAAAGAGGGAGCCAGCAGTGGTGGAGCTAACAGACTTATTCTGAACAGCGGTTCTTTTTTCAGTAGAAATGATCTTGGAAGTAAGCTCACGGTGCAGAGCATCTCCTTGGGGCTCCAACTGACCTCCCAGTAAGTCAGGCAGCCCTGTTGGCAATCAGAGCCCACTGTTTCTGACGGAGCCTTTTGGCGTGGGGCTGCTCATCTGGACATACAAGGCCCAGATAAGTTCCAGCATCGGTCCACCACTTGTATGCTCCACTTGCAGCAGTTCTGTCATGTTAAAAATACCAAGATGCCCCCTTCCCTTGTTCATTTATTTCTGTGAAATTGTGTGGAGCAGTTTGTCAGGCTCATCTGGCGTAGCCCCCTGCAGAGAAGTCCTTACTCTTTGTTTCAGATTTAAAATCAAGTGAGATCTTAAGCTGGGTGAAAAACAACCGCACTGTTACCTAAGGGATTATGAGCTTTCCGGCTGGCCTTTGAGCCTGTTGCTCTCCTCTGGTTTGTAGTCATACTTTTTTCAGCTCTTCACTGTGTCCTCTCTAGTTGTGTGACCCTAGACTAGTGACTTAAACTGGCCTGGAGAACTTACCTGTAGCGTAGAGAATGGTAGTAGTTACCTGGTACCTGACTCCAAGTTGTCGTGATGGTGAAAGTGCATGAGGCATGTCGAGTTTTTGCTGTAATAAGGAAATTGAAGGTAATGAGGAAGAACTTAGACTTTGGGGCTAGCCATCCTGGGCCACTACCGCTTACTGCTGGTGACCTTGGTCAAATTACTTAACATCTGTGTTTCAGTTTCCTCATTGGCGCTGGGGGAATGTTCCTGGGACCCACTTCCTAGGGCTGTAAAGATGCATTAATATACTGAAAAGCTCTTAGACCTGTGCCTGGCAGATAGTCAGCCTTCATTAATTTACCTGCTTTTGTTTTTGTTACCACCATCCTTCTGTGTTTTAGAATAAATCGCTAAGCAATGAGGAGTTCTTAGGCAAGCTGCCTGATTGGCAGCAGGTCCTGACCTTAGTTTTTCTTGCTCTGATAAAACCTGGGGGTCTCTCGTAATAATAGGTGCATTGATGGGTACTATGAAAATTTATTAGCTGAGATTAAGACTAATGGGGAGTTTTCAGTGTCCCTGAGTGAGGATTGGAAATGGATCACAGCAGGGTTGGAGGAGATAAAAGGTGAAGCAGAAACAATCTGATTTAAGGAGCAGTCAGATAAGACACTGTTAAAGTAATTAATTGTCTATTTCAACACACAAACAAGGGCCCTTTAAGTGGAGAAAGGATTTGCCACATGATACGGATCTGCCTGCTCTCTGCCAGATGCTTCAGCCATGAAGCTATTGAAACAGGCATTCTATGTCCCACAGCCCAGTAATTGCCAAGCTTCATCCCTAACTGGCTTTGGCACTGAAGAAAGCAAATGGGATAATTCAAGGCCTTTCCTTTTTTTTTTTTTTTTTCCCCTTCTGTTCATTTCTATAAAAGATGGCAGACAACCAGATTATTCTGTTCAAGCACATGCTAGCTGTATACTTGTATGAGTACAGCTGTCATTTCAGTTGCCTTGTCTTCAAACAGAAACAAGATGCTCTGTGTTACACATACCTCCCTTAAAAAACTGAGAATAAGAGAATCCAGTTTTATCATCTTGACTTTGCATTGCAAATACAGTTTCTTTCTAGTCCATCACCTGGCAGAAAGCCTGAACACTGTGCTTTGGTTTTCTTTCTTTCTTTTTTTTTTTTTTTTTTTTTTGAGACAGAGTTTCGCTCTTGTTACCCAGGCTGGAGTGCAATGGCGCGATCTCGGCTCACTGCAACCTCTGCCTCCTGGGCTCAGGCAATTCTCCTGCCTCAGCCTCCTGAGTAGCTGGGATTACAGGCACGCGCCACCATGTCCAGCTAATTTTTTGTATTTTTAGTAGAGACAGGGTTTCACCATGTTGACCAGGATGGTCTCGATCTCTCGACCTCGTGATCCACCCGCCTCGGCCTCCCAAAGTGCTGGGATTACAGGCTTGAGCCACCGCGCCCGGCCTGCTTTGGTTTTCTTAAGGATTGTTAGGCTCACTTTGCAAGTCGGATTTTGGATTCTCTTCCCAGATTTGGAAATACATGTCCATGTAAGGAGGCCAGATTGCACAGCCTCTGGGGGCAGACCAGGCGAGCTGTGCTGTGGTTCGTGGGCTTCCCCTTCCGTTAAGAGGTATTAACTGTGGAAATACAAATTTAGACTATTTGAGCAGGAAGGGAGCTTGGAGAGCAAATCTCGTCTGTAGAGAACTTTCAGAGTCTCTGTGCACAAAAGTGTGTGCATATATGTTCATTTTCCTGGGAGATGCATCCAGAGGCTGCATCAGAGTCCAGCTGGAACCTCAGATAGAAGAGAGTCTCTGAGTCCAGTTCCCTTGTTATTTCACAGATGAAGCACTGAAATAATTGGCCCCACATGTCCCAAGGCCCTCAGAACTGCATGTGAGCCAGGGCATGAGTCTCTGGCTCTTGTTCCACACATGTTGCCCTTGGCAAGGGCAGGTTTCAGCCCACAGGGAGTATTCTCACTGATGGTCTTAGGGGCACTTTTGTCTGAACCTGCATCTTGGCTTGTTCTCGCTGTTCCTTGTCGTGATTTCTGAGCTCAATGGGAAGCTGATGGGAGACGTGAGATGCTTCCCCTTGGTGTTTATTTCTAGCCATGGGTGTGATCAATGGCTAGTTTTTGTGACCTCATGTGACTTCCTTCCCTTTAAATACTGCTAAATTCTTTCTCTTTTCTCCAACATTAGAATATAGGTTTACTGTGGCGGACTCAGCAGCGTTTTTTTTTTTTTTCTCTTTTATGCGTATGATTTCAGACTACTTTAAATGCTTTAAGTGATTAATTTCTTGTTGTTGTTACAGGTACCTCAATAATAATGAGTTGACAGCCGTGCCATCCCTGGGTGCTGCTTCATCGCATGTCGTCTCTCTCTTTCTGTAAGTGGTGCCATTTGGGGGACTCTGGGCTGCGTGGTGGGGCCATGGTGTTTGTCACCTTGCCCTGATACTTGGTGGCAGAAGAACTTGAGTTCATGTGCTCACTGGTGAAGAAAGACGTTTCTTCACGTGGCCCTAATGATCATGACAAATGCTTTGCATGCTGTTTTAGGGTTTGCAGAATTAAAAGCTGGAAGTTGTACCTTATCTTTAATTTGCAAGGAAATAGGTCTTTTTTTCCCTTTTTTTTTTTTTTAAACGCTCAGAGGTACATGGAACTAGCTTTTGCTTCTGTGGTTGGTTAAGCTGCAACTTTGAATAAAACTGGAGTTAAAGGAGGTTGTGTGAATTATAAGACAGCAACCTCATCTTTGTGCCAGTGAATTTGGTAATGTGACTTGGTTTACTTTTATGGCTTTAAGAAAAAGAAAGCGCCCCCAGGCCTCTGAAATCAACATAAAAGAATGTTGTCATGGTCAAATGTTAGGTAAGATGCAATCTGTTTGTTATAGACAGCATATTGGGAATGAAAAAGCAAATTAAGGACCTTAGCTAAAAAGAAAGGAAGGTACCCATTGGGGATACTATCATTTGTACTGTTACAGGCCTTTGCTAGAGAACTGAGCACTGGTCCTACCTCTGTTTCTTCAGCAGTCAGGTGGAGGAGTTTGCTTGTTTTACACTCACCCAGAAGACTTTCCAGATAAACCAGCCATGAGTCCAACAATTTTCTCTGCCAGATTTTATTGGCAGCTTCCCCAGCAGAGCACCTCCCTTTTCACACTGAATTTCCTGTTTCCACTCTAGGCTTGCATAGTTTAATTTTATTTTGATTTTGCTAGTTTTATAATTCATTTGCTTACCTGTATGAATCTTTTCTCTATGCTGAGGCTCGGCAGGATGAGCAGAGAAACTTTGCAGGAAGGTGCTATTAATAAGAGTGCTGGCATAGCTTACAGATCTCGGATCTTTGCTGGCAGCACACCCTGTGTTCAGGAGGTACTGTGTCCCTGTGAAACACGGTCTTGGGCTTAACTCTTTTCATGGCATTGTGGGATTGCAGGAGATCGTTGTGGGGTTAGAATTGCAATTCAGTCTCTGTGCCCTGGACAGATGGCCAGTCTCTCTGAACCTCATTTCCCTCATTTACATAATGCATTTTTGACCCAATTTATACATGAGGAGAGTGAAGCCCAGGGAGTGGAATGTATATGAAGCTCCCAGCATCGTGTGTGACTGTTTGACAAATGGTGGTTATCATTATCGGCTGGTGGCTGGTTGTCACGTAGCTACTTAGATCTTGACAGAGCTCACTTTTAAAGCCACGGGACTTAAGAGTCAGTCCTTGTTCCCATGAAGTGCTAGAAGGAAGGTTTGAGGCCTTTTGTTCCCTTGATGGGTAGGCAAAGGTCTGACTTTAGTTTGTACCCACTTGATGTGTGGGCCCAGCATCTGGAAGGTGTTTAATTTTTGGTTTAATCGATGAGTCCATCTTATGTGAGGCTAATGGGATTGTGATAACCTGTTGTGTGTCCATAAAGCAAAGCTCCTGAAGATGCTGGGAGCTCCTTGCTGCTTAAAGCCCGGGTCGTGGACCATCAGTATTGAGTTCGCTTCAAGCTTGTTAGAAATATAGAACCTCAGGCTTCATTCCAACCCTACTGGATCAGAAGCTTCATTTAACAAGAGCCCTGGCCATTGGTCCACGAGTTCAAGTTGGAGAAATGCTGATGTAACTTCTCTTGTTCCTCACATGGTGAGGAAGCTAGGGCCTAAGAGAATATCTCTGTGTTATCAGAGAAGAAACTGAGCCTCTGTGGAGCTCTTCTAAGTTGCAAAAGTGGGAGGTGGAAGTGAGACTGGACACAAATACCTTTGCATCACTCCTTTATCTAACCCCATGGACTCAGGGCAGAAGCATGGCAGGTGACTCTCAACCATGCTGTGCCAGAGGCAGGCAGGACTCCCAGCTTGCCCCACGGTCCTGTGGCACTTCTAATTGCACCTTGCTGTGCTGACTAAAAATACATTTCTGTTCCTTGGCCCAAGTGCCAAGAGAAGTGGGGCTGTTTGGCCTTGTTCCTGCTATTCCATTAGACAGCACTGAAATATTTAAAGCAAGAGAAAAAAAAAATTTACTCCCTGTTTGGATTCAGTTTGGAAAATGCAGGTTAGCACTGGCAGCCAGCTCTTTGGCCTGAAGTTGGGCACCATCTGACTTGGTCAGTGATTTCTCTGAGATGATAGAAACTGAAGGGTCTTTATCTTGGTTTTCTCTGAGGTGCCTGTGTTCCCCATTCTTAGACTGGATGCCTGGATTCAATGCCGGCAAAAGTTAGGTTAGCAGTGTGACATCTGGGCAGCTGGATTATTGATAATCCTTTATGCCCTTTCTGTATTTCCTAAGTGGACCGTGCAGAGGGCAAGGGAGAAAACAACAGAGCAGGCAGCGGATGAGCATCATTTTACAGCCAAAGAATCACCTTCCCCATCCTAACCAATGAAGGCAGAAGACTTAGTAGCCCCAAACACATGATGATTCTAGTCATCCAGGCTTTGAACAGCAGGTTTTGCTAATGTGTCTGTTACTTTTCGGAACTAGTGAACTGAAAGGCATCACGTGTTCTATAAATATTTAGGAGGCACTTTTTGCGCCCCTGCATTTGTGGTCCAGAGGTTGTCCCAGGGAGAAGCAGAAGCCTCAACACATCGTCTGAAAGTGTGGTAGTTAATAGTTAGATGCTTACAGTTCTTAATCCTCAGATTCTTACTCCATTTTTCTGGGCAGACAGAGGATCAGAAAAATAATCAAAGTGTTCAGAGAGAATAGAGAAAATGTATGCAGAGGCCATGTGAGTAATAAGAGCTGGGACAACTTTCTTGGGACAAGTTTATAGGCAGATGCCTCAGAGAAAAGTCAGGGCCAGGTGTGTGTCCTGCTGTCTCTAATGTAGTTGTGACCTGGGATACGTTGCTTTTCTCTCATTTGTTGAATGAGGAAGTTGAAGCAGATGATAAAAGTACCCTCGAAGCTTGTATATTCGCTTTGTGACCAGAAAGTTGAGAGCAGGGGCAGTAATGTCACAAAAGACATAGTTACCCCTGACCAGTAGCCATCATTGTTGCTTTCTATGTTTCACAGAAGTAGCAGGTTTGTTAATTTTCAACTTGGACAACTGTAATTAGGGACTTTTGCCTTTGGAAGTTGGCCCTTTCTCTGTGTGTTTCGTTTGCTTATGCAGAAGCGGGCTGACTTCCCAGACATCAGAGCCCCCCTGAGCTGGTTGGCACCCTTGGGAGCGCCTCATGGGAAGAGGCATTGCTCTGCACCTGGCTTTTTCTATGAGGGCTTCAAAAGAGACTTCCAGAGTTTTGGGAACTGGAGTCATACAGCAAAATTTCAATTGGTTAATACTTTCTGATTAAAAGAATCTAATTCAATTAACATATTTGTCAAAGGACAGATTTATTTGCATGGTATTCTGAGGATAATGCCAGAGCCATTTGTCCTTAATAAACAGAAAGCCCAAAACCCAAGGAAAGCACTTAATGAGACTGAGTTCTGGTGAGGGAGCTAATTTCATGAAATAGTGCTGAGAAAAAGAAACAGACTTTTGTGTTTTGTTAAATGGGGGCAGAAGCTGCCAGTAGATATTTACATTTGAGATTTTTTTCTTTTTTTAATTTGAAATCCAGGAAACTCAGGTTACAATTCCCACAGCAACAGTAATTTTGTCTGGTGCATAAATGACATTTCTGCTGAGGAAAAATTCCCACTGTTTCTGTGGTGTTGCTGCACTTGTACCTTGGAGAAGATTGGTGACAGTGGAAATGCTTGAATTTTTCAGTCCTAGGAGTAAAAACACGTGATACAGTTGGTCTTAGCTTTTATCTCCTATGCATAGACTGTAGCATATTACCCATAGGGTTGGCCTTGTCCATGTAACTTCTTCTCCAGCTGGTTTTTCTAGACCTCATTCATTTATGGTGCCTTCTCATTTGCTCTCCCCGAGCCCTGTGTCCTTGGCCAGGAGGGAGACCTAGGCAAAACTTAGGGGCACACAATTAATTGTGACTTTGTAATATTGCTATTAAAATTACTTAGGTTTATGTTGCATTTGAAAACACATTAAAATGCCTTTTACTTCTAATCTTGAAAACTTATTTTTGAAAACTATTTTTTTTAGTGAGATAAAATAAATGTACCAGGGACGTGGGGAGGACGTATGAGGATGGTCATTGGACACAAAAAAACAGAATGGAGACCTTCTATTTCATAGCACAACAAGGCGACTAGAGCCAGTAATAACTTAATTGTACATTTAAAAATAATTAAGAGTGTAATTGCATTGTTTGTAACACAGAGGATAAATGCTTGAGGGCATGGATGCCCATTCTCCATGATGTGATTATTATGCACTGCATGCCTGTGTCGAAACATCTCATGTACCCAGTAAATATATATACCTACTAGGTACTCTCGAAAAGAGTCAGAAAAAAAAAAAAGAACATACCACAAACTCACCATTTAAAAGCCACTTTTAGTGTGTTCTCAGTGTTGTGCAACCATCACCACTACACAATGCTAGAACATTTTCATCATGCCCCGCCAAAAAAACCTTCTTCGACAGTCACTTCCCGTATCCCCCTCACTCTGGCCCCTGGTAACCACTTATTTGAAAACTAAATTTTTTTTTGGAGGGAAGTATTTTTCTCTCATGTTAACAACAGATGTACCTGGAAGACTTAGTGTATAAATAACGTAATAAAAATGTCTGAGGTGGCTTTAACTATATTTTGCTGTGACCTCTCAGCTGAAGAAAAAGTGATTAAGGGACTCCATGTTTGGATCCCCTTCCACGAACACTCTCTTCTTGGAAGCTGTTTTTCTCTATCCTGGATTTTCCCTCTGGAGTCCCCTTCCACACTCTCTTGCGGAAGCCTGTCTTCCCCTGCTAAACTCCATCTCTCTTTCTATTCCTTCCATTCATTGGGGAAGCTGCTTTCCTCTCCTGGATTCCATCTTTCTGGATTCTCTCACTCAGTGTGAGAGTTAGCTGTTTCTTTCTCCTCCTCCTGTTTCTCTCTCTGTTTAAATAAATCACTTTCTATAAACAAAAATAAAACAAAGGAAAAAGTGATTAAATAAAAGGAATAGGATACTTAGCATCCCTCTATTGTAACTTCTGGAGAATAAAACCTGGAAGGAAAGAAATGACGTGTCCTGTCTGTGACCACGCCCGCTTCCCTGATGGTGAGGGAAGAGTGGATGAAGCTGTGGGAGGGGTTGGAGGGATTGGAGGCAGCGAAGTCCTGAGCCCTCTTCTTGGCTGGATCTGTTGGTGAAGTAAAATCAATAGCAATACTTAACTCTCAGAGTACCTAGCAAACCCTCTGGAAAAAAGCGGGGTGAAATCAATCTTCTTTACTGGCTCATTAATGCAAAGATCAATTCGCATTAAAGCGTAATTAAAGAGTGAGCCTTAGAGGGAGGCAGCTGTGATCTGCTGCTGCTCAGGGCTGGAGGGAATAATGAGAGTCCCTCAGAGGGCCCAAGCTGGAAGCAAGGGAAGGGACTTGGAATGCAATGTTGAAAAATTAGGCTCAGCCTCATGACCTGAGCTAAGGTTGTGAATAATCAGGCTTGAAGCACAGGTGAGATGATACTGAGGAGTGGGCAGCGGCTGGCGTTCCCACTGCATGTGTGCGTTGGGATGGTGGGACATATTCTCCATCTAAGGAGCTGGGTTGAGACGTCTTGCCCCTCTCTTCACTACCTGCCCTTAAAACTTTCTCCATATTGCATCTCCTGAAAAGGGGCATCCTTTGCTGGCATAGTGAAGAATTGATGTGAAACATTTTTGCATGTGATGTTTATCTTCGGAGGGATGAGATAAGACTTTGTCTTTAAAAGTTGAGTGGCAATCTCAGATAGTGGAGCTCTTTGTGCATTTATTCCTAGCTGAACCTGTGGGCACCATAGGTGTATGTACAGTCGAGTTGGGTGTCAAGATTCTCCCCAAGACCAAGGATTACTCCATCCTTCGTTTGGAGGAATTAATTGCTGGCCCTTCCAACAGTCACCAGATTAAGAGCGGACCTAATCAAAGGTGTTAGTTAGAAAATATGAAAACAAGTAGATAGGTCCCCATGCTACTTTGGACAAGCATCCCCCACATAGCAACCTAATTTAGCCTTACTGTTGAAGGATGGTCAGTCCATTTGGGTGTCAGTGTAAAAGTAAACCTTACCTGGGCCATGGGTATTTTATTGCTCTGGCAATAAAATGCATTCTCTTTAAGAGTGTGGGGAAGAGTGAGTGACTCCAGCTACTTTAGGAAGAAACTGTGGGCAAAGCTGTGTTTTAAAAGGCCAGGTTGAGTTTAAATGAATGCCTTTTGTTCCTTGAATAGTCTGAAGCTGTTTTGGTTCTCAGATGCTAAAGGGGGAAGATGAGAGTCAACAAACAACACAACAGGGAGGTATATATATATATACAAAAAATACTATCTAAAGTTCTGTCCCTCTAATGAGTTTTCAAAGATGTGTTCATTTCCTGCCCTGTTTGCCCGGATTTTTGTTGATGCAAACCGATTGTTTCTTCTGGATAAAACCTCATGCCCTTTCCCTTGGGGAATGGTGGCTTCCCCTCACTGGTAGACTACATCTAGGGCTTGCTGAAACACAGGTGACTGGGGCCTCAGCCTCATTTCTGGCTTGGCTCAGCAGGTCTGGGGTAAGACAAGAGAACTGCTTTGCTCATGAGTTCCCAGGTGATGCTGCTGCTGCTGCTGGCCTGGGAACCTGGCTTTGAGAAGCACTGCTGGGGCTCATAAAGGGTTGCGGGGAGCCCCAAGGCTCATGTGTCAGTTCTGACCAAGCTGTTTAGGCCTCGGAGAACAGTAAATTATTTAGATAACTCCTAATGTCACCAGCATTGTGACAGGCATCTGTTTGGGACAGTGGGTCTCTATAGCACTGGTAATGGCTTCTGAAAAAGGTTCTGGGGCAGGGAGCAGAGTGAGCTCCAGTACCACGGACAGAACAGAGCTGGGTGGCTTAGGTTTGAGGCCCATGCCTGTTACACATTTGCTTATGCTCAGTTGGCTGTTGGTGACCACTCAGGTCTCCCCAGGAGACCTTCACTGGTTACTGCAGAAGTGGAGAGTGCTTCCTGAGCAGCGCAGCGTGGCAGGAGCCCTGTTATTCTCTCAGCAGGTGGGTGCTGGCAGCTCTGCTTACAGCTGGGCATCCCCCAGCAGGAATAAAACAGTTTTAGCACATTTATCTTTCTTCTGATTATCAGTCACTCATATCTGATCAGCCTTTATCCTCAGCTAAGACTTGAATGGTACCTCTTTTTCCAGATGGAAGTTAACACGCGTTTCTGAAAGGTGGGCATTTTTTCCCCACCTACTGGGGTCCACACCTGCCCCGTTGCCTCTTCCTAGCACTGCATTGTTTATGATTGGGTTACTCTCCTATCATTTTCCCAGCCTGGGGACTGTGGTCCTGGCCACCAGTGGGCAAAAGAGATGAAAAAGTGGAGGAAGCCTCAGTTGGTTCATGGTGGAGACCATGGGCTCATCTGCAAGGCAGCAAGACTGCTGTGAAGTCTGACAGCACATGCCCCACATGAGGCCCAGCGTGAGCCAACAGGTTGGGTCCTATGGGCCTGGGGTTCCTGCCCTCAAGGAACTGGTAGTCTAGCTGCAAAGGAAGATGGGTGAACAACAGTTGTCATACAGGGGCTGGGGATGTCTGATGGGCACCTCACTGCCCGTCACTCATGGGGCACATGACAGGGAAGCCTCCCATATGAAGCGATATTTTAGCTGAGGCTCCCTGTTCTGCAAACCTCCTTGCTCTTCCCCTACACGGGGGTCTAAGTTACAGGCGTTAAATGGAACACACTAAATGTTCAGCCAGCACACTGGGTACTTGGAGAAGCATTCAGAGGAATACTAAAAGGACATGGCTAATTCCATTTTTAGGCCAATCTGTGTACACACACCCCCTCACTCACCCCTCCTCCCCCCTCCCCGCCCCCAACACACACCCTTCCCCGCCTTTTTTCTTTGTCAGCAGGCAGGCTTTTATGAAGAGCCAGCAGGCTGCTGTTGGAAGGAAGAGTAGGGCCAGTGGTTCTTAGAACTGCAGCCTCATCAGATGCTGGATACTACCAAGGAGCCTCAAAATAGAAAATTAAACACCCAATTTACAAAGAAAGCAGCTCTCTGTCCCGGAAACTTCCCAGGGATTCCGTAGTGCAGACTGCCACTTGCCCCCCAGTCTAAGCGAGACTTTCGCTGGGAAAGGAGCCTCTGTGGCCTCCGCAGCCAGCCTGCCAAATTACACAGTCATGACTTGTCGTTTTCCTTCTCCCTTTTCTTTCCTTTTTTCTCCTTTCTTTGAGAGTGGGGGTGGTGAACCAGCCAGATGAGAGGTACATCTGCAATTCATTTGCTGAGAAAGTGAAGGGAACACCAGCTGTGGGGTTAGGGGAGCTGAGGAAGGGGAGAGCCTGTGGAATAGGAGCTTGGTCATAGAGATCACTACCTCTTTTGGAAACTCGGTAGCTTTTGTTGAGTGTTTGGTTTTTTTCTTTTCCACCACCCAGCCCTCCCCGTCTGCCTCTTTCTCTCTTTCTTTCCCTTTTCCTGATGACCATGTAAGCTTTAAGTATAGCCCAAGATCCAGTGGGGAGCCGGGTTGCCCACCCCCAGCATGTTAGAGAAGCAGTGGATGGTCTCGGAGGGGAAGTGCCGCTCCTTCCAGCAGTGAGTGCTGAAAACCCTCCAGGGCTGCTTGAAATGGAGCCGGGAAGCGGAGCTGCTCTGTCATTGCACAATCTCCCGTGTGAAAGGGGTTGGCTTCAGCCCATATCAACAGTCTCATTCCAACTGGGACCATTTCCTCCTCCTCCTCCCCCTCCTCACTTCCTGCAGGTGGCTTCTGTAATCCAGTTACCACTGAGAAGCCTCCTGTGCATATGCACCTAATCCGAAAATGGCTGGCTTGACTTTGACCTGCTTGGTGACCTTGCAGGGAAGGCAGGGCCTATTGTGTCTGCTCACACCTGGGAGCCATTTTCAGCTTTTATAGCCCAAGTGGAAGAAATGTGTTTGTGTTTATGCGGGCCTTTCCTTCATAAGGCCTGTCATTGTTGGGCCATATAGAGGGAATATTGGATTCTCCCTGCTTGTTTAAAGGCAAGAGTTTTAAAAGACAGAAGTTTACTCAGTATATTGAGTCCTATGAAATTGCTGTTTTCGCTTTGTTTGGTAATGGTCAAACATCAGCAATCTTATATTGTTCAGCCTTTTGAGAAGAAAAAGTAGTGACAGTCAGCATATCTGGTACATTGATATTGGCAGGCATTGCTCTGTGGGCCTCCCGGGACCCATCTTACTGTGTCAGCTCTGCAGTTCTATGAGAAACAAAATCTATTAAGCACAATTTACAGATGAGGCACCTAAGGCACAGAGAAGGCGAGTAACTTGTTGGAGGTCACAGAGCTAGCAAGCATCAAAGGTGGGTCCTGTTATTTCTCTCCGTCTTTGGGGCCTATGCTTACTGTACACATGGAAGTATGTAGTCTGGGAGCCTAGAAGGGTCTTGTCATTTTTAATTACTGACATTTCAAACTGTACTAGGTATGAGAATCCTTGGTATTGTGGCCCAAAAGCTCAGATGTTACTCTGGAGTGTGGCTCCTACCCTACAAAGAGAGCATGCGTCTCCCAAAGTGGTACTGCGTGCCTCTGTAATGCTCTGACTTTAAAAGCCTCTTTCTGGCATCAGGTGAACTTGCTTTGGGTAGCTCTTGGTATGATTTTCTTTCACTGATGTGAAGTAACAGGAGGTCCTTCCCCTCCACTCTCTCTCTTTCTCTGTCTCTGACATACACACACACACACACACACACACGCACACACACGCACGCACGCACGCACACGCAGGGTTCGGAGCTGATTATGCCGGCCATCTGTGAAAGGTACTGTGAGGAAAAACATTGTTGTCGTCAGGTCTCAGCAGAGCCTAAACTTGTTCGATTGTGCCAGTAGATTCTCGGATAGTGGCTATCTGCCCTTGAAGACATCGCTTCAAGGCGAATTCCTCTGCAGTTTCCTCACTTCCTGGATGCCTTTCAAACCCAAACAGCTGAAATAAAGGTGCCAGTTTGTGGTTTTTTTTTTTCTAACTTCATCAACCAGGAGACGAGATGTGTGCTGTGATGGGTGCAGCCCCGCAGGTACTCATAGGCTGTCCTCTTAGGGGCCACTGGCTCTGCTCAGCTAGCTTTCCCATCGTAGAGTCTCTTTGGGGGCTCTGAGACATGTTTTCCTCGGTGAGGGCTGCTGTGAAATTAGCTTGTAAATAGCAGGGCTCCTTCTCCATGTAGCTGTAGGACAAAGATAGGTACAAATGGATCTCTTCCCGTTACACTGATTGGGGGATCATGTGGGCTTTATAGAGAGGGAGCAGTTTTGCACAGTGGTGAAGAGAAGGCTCTGTGTTGATCGAATTTGTGTTCGAGTCCTGCCTGCATCATCTTTGCTGTGTCACCTGGGCAGGTTCTCGCAGGCCTCAGTTTTCACTCATAAAATGGTATTTGCTGATAAGGTGGGGGCTAGGATTAACTAAACAGTATGTGTTTTCAGTACAGCATCTGGCAAATGTTAAATGTGCACTGAGTGTTAGACACTCTTGCTATCTCTGACAACTGTGTACTGAGCACCTCTGGGGCTGTGGGCAAGGCAGGCCTGCTTTTGCTGCTGTGCTTGAGGGGCATTGCTGTTCTCCACACTGAACCCTGGAAGCCGCCTGGTTTTAGAGACTGGAGAGGAGTCTATTTACATCCCATAAAAATGGATCTTAATTGCAGATATCCATCATGGCGCACTTTCCCGTAAACCAGTTGAAGCTTACAGAAAACCCCGTATGTGTATCTGTTCATTCCTCTTATGGGAGCTGTGGAGGACAGCAGCAGAGTTTATTTGCGCTCCTGACTTCTCATCTGTTTCTCTACCTGGGGTCGGTGCAGCAAGCAGCAAAGTGCTAGGCAAATGTTTAAGTGGTGGCTCTCACCCATAGTAGAATAACATGGGGAGCTTAAAAAATCTAGATGTCTACATCTCAGGGCAATTAAATCAGAACCTCGAATTAGCAGGCTGGGGAGCAGAGGGGGTGAGTGTTGGGCTCAGGCATTGTGGTGGTTTTTGAAAAAAGCTCTCCTGGTCATTTCAGTGTGCAGCCAACAGCTTTAATAAGCCACAGCTGGGTAATTGCAAGTGAAAGGCGTTGTTCCTCCTCTTCTCTCCTTCCGTCTCATAACTGTCACTTAAAGTATCCAGGCTTCCCCACCTCCCTGCTCTCCACTCCTTTTTTTCTTTCTTTCTCACCAGGTGTGTGTGGGGGGGAATATATACTTAGGCTGACCTTCAGTTTAGTGCTTATGACTCTGAGGTTCCGTAGTAGAGGTTTTAGTGACCTCTTTCACCATTGATTTAATTTGAAGATACTGTGCAGTTAGCCACAGAGTGGTTAGGAAATTGCTTTGGTGGTATACGGGTGAGGGTGTTTGGTCTGATTAAACCCACCCACCTTATTTGGAGATCACAGAATTCAGCTGTGGGTTTGTCCCATCTTTGCGTCATTTCTTTGAGCTGACAGCCCACCCATCCGTCATTTACATTCTACCTAGATGTCAGAAACATACATTATGACGGCGGAAAAAACTCCCTTTGTAGTAAAACAAGAGGCAAAACTGACTTGTTCTAAGTCCTTTAAACACCTTTTTTTTTTTTTTATAGGTTCAAAAGTAAGACCTGGTTCTTAAAAAAAAAAAAAAAAAACGTCAATAGATTGATAGGGAAACTGAAAGACCTTACCCAAAAACTATATTGTGATATAGCAAAGATTGAGTTGGATAACTGTATAATGGGATTTTGTGAAGGTTGTAGTTGGAATTAGATGCTTAGGTAAGTTGCAAAGAGTAGAAACTTTGGAAATGAGAAAAAAAAAATTCCCCTTGGACTTTTTAGAATGTGACTTTTCTCCACATCAAATGTACTTTTTATAAGGAAAAAACTGGTTATCAGCATGCATAGTGAAGTTTTTCTGCCTTGTAATTGCTTGGTTGTTTTCAATTGGAACGAGAGCTGGAGTGTTGAGAAAGCTAGCATGGGCTTTGTGTGCTGGGCCTGGGGAGGCCATGTGCAGCCCTTCCTGGGGCTCCCCCTTCCTTGTGGCCTTGCCGACAGCCGTGATAAACCCTTTCACCACCTGGCTTTCCTCACGGCTAGGCTGGCCCCTGCTGCCCCTCTCCCTACCCTCTAGTGTGTGTTAACAAGAACCCTGATTTGGTGATGCTATAACAATTATGTGGTTCCGAGTAAGAGCCCAGTGCCTGTCTTCACTTTGCCTCATTCCCTGGAAAAGAGATTCAATACATCACCAAAGGAAATAGTGATGTGGCAGAGATGTGCATTCCCTGCCTTGGTGGCCTCATGGTCACCTCTAGGAAGAGAAAGCCAAAAGGCATGAGTTGTTGGCACAGTGGTGAGGACCAGATGGTCTCTCACAGGGCCATCCCTTTGTGGGCATTTTAATAGAGAACATTGTTCCATTCTTTGCTCACCACCAGCTGGGATATCTGCATTGCTATCTCTGCTGCAGGGGAAGCCCTCTCATTGTCCTCTTGTCAGGACATAACCCAAGGTGCATTCTACCTCTTGAATGCAGTGGTGTGGTGGAATGAGAATGCCCTGGAAACTGGGAGGAAACATCCCTTCCTGGAGTGCACAGGGCCTTCTCCCCCTTGTTAGCACCAGTAGTATTCTCAGAGAAATGGGCGTTGGACCATTTGGCTTGTGGTCCCTTCTTTGACATTATGGATCCATTATAGGATCTTTCACAAAACACATCTCTTTGTGGCTTCTGTCCCCTCATCTGTAAGGAAAGAGGCTGGTTCAGTATCAGCCATACTCAACCAGGGTTAAACACACACATGGCTGCTTTCCTCCTGGAGGCCTGGACTGTATGTTCTTTGGAACAGACTCACATCCCTGGTTGAGAACTGCTGTTGTGGGTGACCCCCTAGTTGTGGGGCCCCAGGTTCCTGGCAGGCTCACATGTTTGTGCATTCTGTGGAGAGGGCCAGCTGAGCCGTGTGCTCTATGCTGAAAAGTCTGCTTGGAGTGGGGCAAGGGATAGCACCCTAGCAGGCCCTTTGGGTCCAGTGCCAAATCTGGGCCATGCAACTCATCTCTACTGGGGGTCCTCAAGGCCTCGGCTCCCAGGCATCCAGATGTGGCCCTCGGCTCCCAGGCATCCAGATGTGGCCCTCATGTAGCCCTCATCCCTCCCCACTCCACACCAGCCACCCAGTGGAGAACTTTCATCAGTATTTGATGAAGACATGAATGAAGGGTCCCTTTGTGGCTTCCCATCCTCTATGGGACAAAGTCCCAGCTCTTTCAGAGTTGGCCCTGGCTCCATTTCTTCCTAGTCTCCCACCTCTAAATTGTGTGTAACAAAAGCCTTCACTGGCTGTGACTCTGGATGCTGTGCTGGGTTTATTTTGCCACCTTGGTCGGGAATGGCTGGCCCTCTCCTGACCTCCTCCCCTGATGACATCACATTCCCCTCTGCCAGTGCACCCATTACATCTCTCTGTCTCCTTGGGGGCTGGGGTGAGGGGCCGATGGTGCAGTGGCCGCATTCATCTTTCCTTGCAGCAGCTGCACGTAGCAGCTATCCCATTCGTGTGTGGATGAATAACTCGGATGGACCAAGTGAAAGGATCATCTCAAGGATAAGCAGTTGTGAGGTACAGGGCAGACAGTAGGTTGCTTTAGACATTTATTGGAGGTGGAGAGACAGGCTTGGGCACGTAATAGTAGAAATGGCTTGCTGGGGAGTCCTGGAGGAATGGCTCTTCAGCCAGGAGATAAGACTTGGCTTTCCTGGATTTACTGAAGAGTCAGGCAGGGTGTCATGGGAGAAAAAGTATTAGTGGTAACTGCCATGTGAGAGGCCACCTGGACCAGAGGTGGACAGGGCTTACCCCCAGGGCTCATTATTGGGGTTTGAGTCTTGATTCTGCCACGTCAGCGGCTGCTTTCCCAGCCTCAGTTTGCTTAGATGAGAAATTGCTTTTATCCCACCATGGATGTGTCAGAGAAGAGCTCTCCCAGTCTCTGCTTGCTTGTTTGAGGGGCCAGCAGGTGGTTTTGGAAAGGCTTTCTCTGCAGTGAAGGTGGACAGTCACTGCAGATCCTTGCAGGCATCCAGCCTATGCTGGTAGTTGCCACCGATTCCCCCCACCCCCCGCAGAGATGGAAGGAAAATGAGGGAGGTGCAGCAGGCTGCATAAAGGATTATGGTAAGGAGTGCCTGGGTTCTAGAGGTGCCAGTAGGTGCGTTGAGGAAAGAGAGTGCCCTGTGGTGAAAAAGTTCAGAAAACCCAGAGTTGAAGGTGAGCACCTTTCTTTCCTACAGGACATTTCAGAGCCTTTCATGCCTGACATTCCTTTTGTGTCTCCAAGGACAAGCAGAGGAGGTCCTCCTAAGATTATTTCATCATAGCTGTATTATGTTTTCATTTTCTTTCAGAGGTAGGGAGGGAGATTTCAGGAGCATGAGAGGTGCTTACCTAGAGAATGATAAACTCCACTCCTCATGTCCTCCTGGCAGGGGAGAGTGCTGCTTCCCTGCCTAAGCGCACATCCATGAAGTTTAGACTTTCCTACCACGGGCATGCATTCCCCCCTCCCCTTCAGTTCTTCCTGTGCAGGCTTGTCACAGTTTGGCTTCATTTGGAGGCTGGCACCAGACCCTCAGAGCTCTCCATTCTATCTCTTTTGACCTCTAGTGAGGGGGAGAGAGGTGGTGTTTTCCACAGATAGTAAGTAGTGAGCCACCTGGAATACTTGTTCTGTGTGATGTTAACGTTTGTTTGATGAAAAAAGGATTTTGTGGTCATGTAAATTTAGCAAATGCCTAATCAAGCCGAGTGAAAGATGTCCTTATTATCAGTCCTGAGCTGCTTTCCTCTGCTGACCTGCTGGGGGAGTCTGCAAGAGGCGGTGGAGGAGATGCCCCTCCCCTAACTTGGCTGTGCCCAGAACCCTTTTCATGGGACACCTCCCAAGGCCAGTATTTGAGGGATGATACTTTGGGAGTCTGGTGTCTGGCAGCCTGCATCTGCCACTTTCTGGGTATGCACATCTGGCACACCCTCTTCCTTGGCCAGGTAGTGTTGGCAGAAGACACAGGGCTGGGTGACAACCTCTAATGCCAGGCAGGGGCCACGGTAGCTGTCCTCAGCTGTATCGGCAACAGCCTTGTCTCTAGGAGTCCCAGCCCTCAGCCCTTTCCTAAATGGTGGGAAGTAATTAAACAGTTCTTGCATATCCCCAGATTTCAGAAATCACACAGAGCCCAGCGGTAGTTGGTGCTTGGCTATGAGACCTGAGTCATACTGTGTAAGTTTCTGCTGGTTTGAAGGAAGGCTGGAGACGAAGTAAAGTAGCGGGAAGGCTGATTCCTCTGGGAACTCCCCTAGACCTTCCCTCTGATTCCACCATGAATGCCATGACACATTTGTACTGTTGTTTTAATTATACTTTGGGTTAATTGTTGATTCACATGCAGTTAAAAATAATAATATGGAAAGATTCCTCATATACCCTTAACCCAGTTTCTCCCAATGGTGACATCTTGCGAAACTTTTTTTTTTTTTTTTTTTTTTTTTGAGATGGAGTTTCACTCTTGTTACCCAGGCTAGAGTGCAATGACACGTTCTTGGTTCACTGCAACCTCCGTCTCCCAGGTTCAAGCGACTCTCCTGCTTCAGCCTCCTGAGCAGCTGGGATTACAGGCACAGGCCACCATGCCCCAGCTAATTTTATATTTTTAGTAGAGATGGGGTTTCATCATGTTGTCCATACTGGTCTCAAACTCCCAACCTCAAGTGCTCTGCCCACCTTGGCCTCCCAAAGTCATCACATCTGGCTGCAAAACTTTTCATAACCAGAATACTGACATCGATGCAGTCAGGATACAGAATATTTGTATCATCACAAGGATCTCTCATGTTGCCCCTTTATGGCCACAGTCATATACCTCTTGCCCTCACACCCTTGGTTGCTTTTTGTTTGTTTGTTTTTTGTTTTTTAGACACGGTCTCGCTCTGTTGCCCAGGCTGGAGTGCAGTGGTGCAATCTTGGCTCACTGCAACCTCAGTCTTCCAGGTTTATACAGTTCTCCTGCCTCAGCCTCCCAAGTACCTGGGATTATAGGCATGCACCACCACAACTGGCTATTTTTTTTTTTTTTAAGTAGAGGTGGGGTTTCACCCTGTTGGCGAGTCTGGTCTCTAACTCCTGACCTCAAGTGAGCTGCTTGCCTCAGCCTCACAAAGTGCCTGGCTTGAACCACCATACCCAGCCCCCTTGGTTGACTTCTAATGTGTTCTCCAAATTGTAGTTTCTTCATTTAGTTTTATGTAATGAAGTCATAAAGTATGGATAACCTTTTGGGATTGCCTTTTTTCACTCAGCATAATTCCCTGGAGATTCTTCTAGGTTTTTGTGTTTGTCTTTTCATTCCTTTTTAATTACAGAGTTGTATTTCATGGTATGGATGTGCCATACTTTGCTTAACCATACACCTGATGAAGGGCATCTAGAATGTTTCCAGTTGGGGCTGTTTTTCAAAAAATAGTGCTATGAACATTCATGTTTGAATGTTTTTGTCTATGACCATAAATTTTCATTTCTCTGGGATAAATGCCCAGGAGTGCAATTAACAGGTCATATGGGAGTTGTATGTTTAGTTTTTTTTTTTTTTTTAAGAAACTCAGACTCTTTCAAAATGGCCATACCATTTGACATTCCTACCAGCAATGTATAGGCAATTCAGTTTCTCCACATTATGGTCAGCATTTGGTGGTGTGTTTTTTTAAATTTTTTTTCAGACAGAGTCTTGCTCTGTTGCCCAATCTGGAGTGGCATGGCATGATCTCTGCTCCTTGCAACCTCTGCCTCCTGGGTTAAAGTGATTCTCATGCCTCAGCCTCCTGAGAAGCTGAGATTACAGGCTTGTGCCACCACGCCTGGCTAATTTTTGTATTTTTAGTAGAGATGGGGTTTCGCCATGTTGGCCAGGCTGCTCTTGAACTCCTGACCTCAAGTGATCCACCCGCCTCGGGCTCCCAAAGTATTGGGATTACAGATGTGAGCCACATCACCTGGCTTTGGTGTTCTATTTTCTTAATTTAGGCATTCTGATAGGTGTGTAGTGATATCTCATCATGGTTTTAATTTGTATTTCCTTGATGACCAGTGGTGTTAAGCATCTTTTCATTTGCTTATTTGCCACCTGCAGATTCGTTTTGGTAAAATGTCCATTTATGCCTTTTGCTCATTTTCTAATTGGATTTTTTAGGTGGTTTTTGTTATTGTTTCGCTCTTGAGTTTTGTGAAATGTTTATATAGTCTGATTATATATTTTGGATACTAGTGCTTTGTTAGATATCTGGTTTGTAAATACTTTCTCCTAATCTGTAGCTTGTCTTTTCATCTTAGCAGATTCTTTCACAGAACAAACACTTTTAATTTTGACAAAGCTGAATATGTGTTAATTTTTCCTTTTATTGATTGTGCTTTTAGCATCAGGTCTATGAACTTTAACCATAGATCCCAAAGATTTTTCTCCTGTGTTTTCTCTTTGAAGTTCTTTAGTTTTATGTTTTGCATGTAAGTTCATGATGATATGTTTTTTAAAGAGTGAAATAAGGGGCCGGGCGCGGTGGCTCAAGCCTGTAATCCCAGCACTTTGGGAGGCCGAGGCGGGTGGATCACAAGGTCGAGAGATCGAGACCATCCTGGTCAACATGGTGAAACCCC
The DNA here is from genome assembly GCF_048565385.1 of Saimiri boliviensis. NCBI lineage: Eukaryota > Metazoa > Chordata > Mammalia > Primates > Cebidae > Saimiri > Saimiri boliviensis. Next base: position 56,641,111 of record NC_133456.1, on the reverse strand, counting down.
GTCTCTACTAAAAATACAAAAAATTAGCTGGGCATGGTGGTGCGTGCCTGTAATCCCAGCTACTCAGGAGGCTGGGGCAGGAGAATTGCTTGAACCCAGGAGGCGGAGGTTGCGGTGAGCCGAGATCGCGCCATTGCACTCCAGCCTGGGTAACAAGAGCGAAACTCCGTCTCAAAAAAAAAAAAAAAGAGTGAAATAAGGAAGAAACTTGAAGTTATGAAAGAAACAGAGCACGTATTGCTTTTCATAGGATCCCAGCATGGGCAGGGCAAGGGGTGAGATGGTTCTGGGGTGCAGAGAAGAGGTGCTGCAGACAGTGCCACTTTTATGTTGTAACAAGTCATTTTTGGGGTGGTCGAAGAAGGGCTGCATTGAAGGGCCAACTCTGTAATCCCTCCCGTATATGTCCTTAACCCTCCCGAAGTACTGTCAAGTTCATATGCCGAAGGCTTGGGAAATTGCGTGGTAAGAGATATTCTAAATACGTGATCGGGAGATCAAAGTGTTTCAGATGGGGAAGGAAGCAGGCCTGGTTTTATTTTTAAAGGCACATCAGTGGTATCACTCCCCAGAAGAGGGGAGGATCTTGTCTTAGAGGCTACAGCCAAGTGCTGAAACAGCTTCCTCATTTGCCTGGAACTGCAGAGCTGTCAGGAAGCTGGCATGTGAATCTCAGAATGTGCCAGTGGCCAGTAGAGGTTAGGGACCCATGTGTGACCCCAGAGGGACCTTTAGCACTGCAGCACTCACAGTTCCCTCTCTGTCCTTATAGCCACAGCCTGTCTGGTCTGGCTTATTGTGCTACTGTCACTCCAGAGAGTGGCACAGCCTGGAGTCAGAGGATACCTATGCTTGCATCTTGATTAGCTGGGTAACTCCAGACCAGGGTCTTAACCTTTTTGATTCTGGAGTAGGTGGTGCCTTCTTTGGCATGGTGGTAAGCAATGAGTGAACAACTTTCTTCTATTCCCTGGAGAGTGCTCAGTTCTGTGCTGTTATACTTACTGCCTGAGGAAATAAGAGCCACTCTCACCCACCTATTTAGGATGGGGACACAGCCACTGACCAGTCCAGTCATCCTAAATATAAATAGAGGCGGTCTGGCTGGGCCCTCCGGCAATGGTGTGTTGACATGCTGTGGGCTGAGGGCTTGGAAGCCCACATACGGGTGTGGAGGTGTGTGGGTCCCCCTGCAGGACTAGGGATGTACAGTGGCTTGCGATGGGACGTTCCCCATCTTGTTCCCTCTATATCTGCAGGGTCAGGTCCTGCCTCTGTTCCAATCACACGGTGTGGCCCCTCCCTGGTGGATGCTGAAAAGAGATGGGAGGTATGGGGTACTATCCAGAGAAGCTATCTTCCTCAGGGTTTCTTCTGCTTGCTTCCCTTATGAGGCAGCTCCACAACCTGAGTAGGAGTGTAGGATATGGATTCCTATTCTGGGCTCCAATCCCAGCTACACTGCTTCCTGCCATGTAACCTTCAGCAAGTGAGTTGACCTTTCCGTGGCTTAGCATCCCCATCTGTAAAATGGGGATGGTAATAGTGGCCACCTCTGGGGTTGTCTTGAAGATTAAACGAGGGAAGTTGTGAAGAGTTAAGCCAGCACCTAGCTGCTGGTAAGCACTAACAAAACATTAGATTTGTTGCCACTGTTCCTATCAGGATGGCTATTCCTGCTACCCCTTCTACTGAGAAAGAAAATGCAGTGTGCCTCCTCGGTAGCTGAACATCAAGGGCAAGCTCCCTGGAGATCCACGGCCCTGTGCAGCATTGGAACCACTTCCCGGAGGCCACAGAAGCGCCAGGGCTCCATTCCAGACTCCAGCTACAAAGGCCTTTTGAAGTTTGCACCATGTGGAGCAGGCTTGTGTGCCATGAGAGGGTCGGGGGAAGGGGATTCAGGAGGAGGTTCTGCATGGAAAACCCTCCTTTATACCTGGTAGACGTGGTTTAACTGCTCAGGCCACCCTGGACTGTACCAACCCTACACAGCTCTCCATCACACTTCTTAGTCTGCTCTGCACTTAAGGATTAGGTCTCAAAGTTCAGTGTCTACGTTTTCATTAACTGCTTTGTAAATATAAATTTAATGTCACATAATTGACAAGCAGTATGCAAAAATGGGGTGGGGATTCCACTGTCATCATACTGTGAGAGCAACATACTGTATTACCTCCCTTTTTTCCTGCTTGCATCTTCTGGACAGTGGCAGTCATGCGAATTGGTGGGCTGTGTGCCCTGCTTTTGGTTTAGCATGAGGGCATGGATAGTTTTCAGGTCCGTGAGTACTGCAGACCCCTTTGCCCAAGGCTGAGATGGAAGGGTGGCCGTGAGAAGGAGGTTCATTCTGATCCCTTGGGGAATTTGGTGTAAAGTCAGCATGTTTTTCATCAGTGGTTCCATTTTTTCAGGTCGTAGTTGGTGAGGTCAGAGGAGCAGAGACCACGACCATGTCAGAGCTCATTGGTCTTGGACACCCCCAGTTGCTGACCAGTCCTTGTGGAACTTGGGCGGAGGAGATCCTTGCTCTGTGAAGTGCAGTATCCATCATTTCACACCCCTGGGCTCGAGACTTCCCACCTCGCCCTAATTGGTGGATTCTTCTTTGGAGGAAAACCACGCATGGCAGCCTCTTGACACTCTCCATGTGGGTGGTGGGGACGCTCCTTGGTTAAAATGTCTGCGATTAGCTTCTGGCCTTAAGGGGCACTCTCATCACCTTGTTCTTAATCGTTGTCATCTCACCCTTTACGCTTTTCTTGGCTAGAAACAGTTACTCAGCCCTTTGAGTCTGGCAAATCTGTGCCTCTTGTTCTGTGTCCTGGTTTTCTTTCCTCCTTCCCTCAAGGGGCAGAGCTGAACAGGCAGGGACACACATACCTTGACAATTGTAGGGAAAGTACATTTAGCCTTGTTCTCAAAGGGAAATGAGAGGGGTCCAGTTCCGATGTGCTGTTCCTGGGCTCCCTGGTTTTGCCGGGGTAGGTGGCTCCACATGACACAGCTTGATAGCCCCGGTGCTCTGCCAACTTCCAGGATGAGACCTGTGCTCCATGAGGGCTGAGATCTTGTGGCGGTGTCTCGGTATTGTGGAGGGAACACCATCAGTATGGTGGGGTGTAGGGTAGCAGGTCATCAGGGAAAGGAAAACAAAGAGGGAAGAAAATAGGGATGTATTGACACATGCAGATAATCGAGTTGCCTTGCTGGCCCTGAGCAAAAGCAGTAAACACGTTTGGCTCTTCTGACCGAGACATGCCCATATGTGGTTAGGAATTCTGGTGGAAGTGGCCCATTGTTCATCTCTGGCCCAGTTTGGGCCTGGCTTTTCATCGTTTGGCCCAACTTGGTACTGCTTTGCCATTTCCAGATGCCAAGACAGCTGACCTCCCTGTGGACATGAAACTAACTCCTCAAGCCTGTTAGTGTTAGGATGGCGCAGCCTTTCTCCCTGGGGAATGTGATCCAGATGTGGTTTGTACAGCTTCCTTGGGTCAGCAGTGTCATTGTGGAAGTCCTAGGGGAGGCATGCAGATGGGGACCTCAGGCAGGGCCTGGCTGCTGCTAGAAGTGGGTGAGGGAGAGATTGTTGGCCAGCCTTGGGCAGGCATAACTGTCTCAACATTCTAAGCCTGGTGAGCCAGTGAGGGCCAGCCAGTGTTTGGGGTTCAGTTGAATGTGGGAAGTGCATAAGTAACCCCAACCCATGCTGTTTGAAAGTTCATCCTGTTTGACATTTACTTTTAAACAGGTCTGTCAGCTTCCCTACCTTTGGGGGGGGGGGGAAGTTAACTCCACAGGTGTATCTTAAATTGCTTTCTTTTTAAAAGTTTTTAATTGGTTGATTGCTCCTGCTTCAGAGTTTTTTGTTTTGTGTTTTTTCTGAATAATGTTCCTTGGTTCAGGTTTGTTGTGGTGAATGTAGGACATTGAACTAAAGTTGTAATTTGTTTGTTTATTCAACAAATATCGATTGAGCACCTTTTAAGTTCTAAGCATTATTCTGGGGACTAAGGCTATAGCATTCATACGATAAACTAAAAAATCCTAGCCCATGTGCAGCTTACATTCTGCCCTGTGAAGACCTCAGGACTAATACTTTAGGAGGTCTTGTTTGGTTTTGTTTTTAATTAGTAGACTTTTATAGCAGTTGTAGATTTACAGAAGCATCGAGTGGAAAGTACAGAGAGTTCCCATATGCCATTCCCCTCACACACACACACACATCCACCCTGTTTCCCCTATTATTAACATCTTGCATTAGTGTGGTACATTTGTTAAAATTGATGAGTCAGTATTGATACATTACAGTATTACTAACTAAAGCTTATAGTTGACATTAGAGTGCAGTCGTGGTTTTGACAAATGTATGATCATATGTGCTCACCATTATAGCATCATACAGAATAGCTTCACTGACCTAAAAATCCCCTGTGCTGAATCTATTTATATCTCTCCTCCCAACCTCTGGCAATTAGATATTTTTACTGTCTCTATAGTTTTGCCTTTCTCAGAATGTCGCATATTTGGAATTATACAATTGGTGGTCTTTTCAGATGGCATCTTTTACTTAACAACGTGTATTAGGAGTTTTGTTGTTGTTGTTACTTGCACATCTTAAATGCAAACATTTTGGTAGTTTGGATTGGGTCCTGGTGATCTGCAGTCATTCATGGGTTGGGTCACTTTAGACTTCACAGAATTGTGGTGGCTGGCTCTTGATCATACCTAGATTTCTTCATTTCAGGTATCCAGGGCTTCCAGTTCAATGGGTATAAGCGGATGGGCGGGAGAACCAAATGTGATTTTCTGTAGCAAAGTCCCTGGGGCCATGCATGCACTCTTGGGGATAGGACATTGGGTCGTCTTTGCAAGGAGTTAATGGAAACTATGTGTTGAAGACCCAAAGGGGAGGGTGAGCCTAAAGGAAGTGAACGGGTTGGGAGGTTGGTTGACACAGCCTAGTCCTGCCTTTGGAGAGGTTGACCCTTGCTGGCGGAGGCTGTTTATCCCGCCACTGGGCTGCTCTTGTTTTTTATCCAATCTCCACCTGAATAAACAGATCCGGAACGTCATCTGCAGCCAGGCTGAGAATCTGCCAAAATTCCCCAGGGAACTGGTGATTCACCAGCAGCAGGGGAAGAGAGAGGGAGCAAGCAAGAGAGAGAGAGACCTGCTTATTCTGATTCTCATTTCCTGTCCAGCAAATAACCCAAGCTGGGCTGTTTCTTACAAGACAGCAGTTCTTTGAGCAGGTGATCAATTTCTGCAACAGAACAAATGATTTTGATTTTAATTTTTAAGAAGATGGATGTAAAACAGGCTAGAGGGAAATGGTTTCAACTGTCATTGTGAGAAAGAGACTTTTCTTCAAATCAGCTTAGGAAAGCTCTTCTGTACTCACTTGTTCTTGAAAAATATCTCATCTTAATTTTCAAGTTGTAAATGGGGGGTTGGTCCTGGCACAAGTACATTAACATAAGATGTGGACTTTAGCGTCGCATTATTTCTTGCCAGTTTGAGAGTTAGAATTACTCTTGGGTTTTGTTGTTGTTGTTGTTGTTGTTGTTGTTGTTGTTGTTTTTTGGTGACCATTAGGTCCTCACTTATTAAAAAAAATTTCTCCAGGAGGCGGAGGTTGCGGTGAGCCAAGATCGCGCCATTGCACTCTAGCCTGGGTAACAAGAGCGAAACTCCGTCTCAAAAAAAAAAAAAAAATTCTGTTGGACAACTGAACAAGATTAGATTGAGCGTGGCCATTTTCAGTGGCCCCAGGCTGTATTCCTAAAGTGTTTTTTGGGGAGTCAGAAAGGGGACACATGAAGGCAGTGGCATCTGAGAATGTGGTCAAATGAAGCAGCATGAAACGGGGCACTTGGAGCTAATGGTTTTCAGATTCATTTCAACCCTGGGGGACTTGGTTTAAAGGAAAACTGCTAGTGTCTACTAAGGCCAGACATATGCAAGCTCAGTGACCTGACATTGCACGCCTGCCAAAAATGCATGCAGATATGCACCAGAAAGCACGTGCAGAAGACATATCCGTGTTCGTAGCTGTGATTTTTGCAATAGCCTGAATTGGAAATAACTCAATGTCCGTCAACAGTAGAATGAAAAATGTAAAACAATAGAATGAAAAAATAAATTGCTGTGTGTTCTGTCAATAGAGATGTTATACAGTGACAGAAAAGAATTAACTACTGCTAATGCAGCAACCCAGGTGCCTCATAAAAAATGTTGAGTGAAAGTAGCCAGATAAAAAAGCGTATATTCAGAACAGTTTTGTGGCTCTACAGTATGGAAATAGAATTAATTGTGGATGGTAGAAGTTAGAGGTTTCTTTTGGGAGGAATATCCAGGAGACAGGAGGAAGAAAAGCTTCTAGGGTGCTGAAATTTTTCTCTACATTTTGTAAAAATGCACTGAACTCTATACTCATAGTATATATACTTCTCAGTATGACTGTTGTATTTCAATAAAAATCTTTACAAACAAAACAACTGCCAACATTTGGCCATATGGCCTGTCTGATAGTGCTGTATTATTATTATTTTAAATTTTTTTCTTTTTTTAAAGAGATGTGGGGGTTTCACTGTGTTGCCCAGGCTGGTGTCAAACTCCTGGCTTCAAGCAGTCTTTCTACGTTTTTTGTTTGTTTGTTTGTTTTGTTTGTTTTTTTTTTGAGATAGAGTCTTGCTCTGTCACCAAGCTGGAGTGCAGTGGCACGATCTCAGCTCACTGCAATCTCCGCCTCCCGGGTTCAAGCGTTTCTCTTGCCTCAGCCTCCTGAGTAGCTGTGACTACAGGTGTGTGCAACCATGCCCAGCTAAGTGTTGTATTTTCAGTAGAGGCGGGGGTTCACCAGGTTGGCCAGGATGGTCTCGATCTCTTGACCTCGTGATGCCCTGCCTCTGCCTCTCAAAGTGCTGGGATTTTAGGCATGAGCCACCACGCCCAGCTATAGTCCTTCTACTGTGGTCTCCCAAAGTGTTGGAATTACAGGCCTGAGTCACTGTTCCCAGCCTGTATCCTCTGTCAAAGGAGAAATCATCACCTTCTTGTGTGTTTTTGAAATAGCTAATGCTTTTTGGCATTTGCAGTCATAAAGTATACCCCCTTAGGCAGGCATCAGGGATCGTGTGCACTGTACTAAGTTTCATCTCCAGTCAATAATATGACGGTTTCAAATGGTCTCACATTGTGTGGATTCCACATATGATATGTTGTTAAGCTACACTGTAGCCTCAGAAGGCTTATATGAATGTGTGCATGCTTTCATTTTTTCAGATTATTTTGAGTGCCTGCTGTGTGTGGGCAGTGACACTGAGTATGTGGTGCTGAGCCTTGGTAAGAAATCCACTGCAGCACCATGGTGGGCAGAGTGCTGCAGGCTGTGGAGTTTGATTAAATCTGTCTGCCAGGGTCACTTTGGAGGTAATGGGGGCTGGGGATGTTAATGTTTTTTTTTTTCCCCCCATTCCAGGGCTAGATTTTATGAAACTTATTTTTCTAGCTAGAGGTTCGGGCGAAGCTATTTTTTTTTTTTTGCTATTTTTTTATTTTGCTATTCATTGAGTAAGATGTGTTAAGAGTTTGGTCTTGAAGTAAAACTACAGCAGATTTGCCATTTCCGGTAGGAGTCTATGCTTAAGTAGTTGACTGTGGACTTCGTGAATCACGGTAATCGTCTGGAGAGTGAATAGGGCACAGCTGCTTAGATCTTAGGGATGGGGAATTGGCCAGCTTCAGTAGGTTTCGGACTAATTGGCGGAACTAAAATGAGTAAGGATACAATGTGGAACTCTGTCTTCTGTAAGGTAACTGTTTGCCCATCTATCTTCACTGGCTCCAGTAAGGAACCCGAATGATCTCTTGAGGAACATAACAGTGATAGAGACTTAGGTTCCATTTCACTTTCTAAAGACATGGAAGGACATTGGTAGAAAAGACCGTGATTAGTGAAGTCTGACTTGGGCACTGGAGGGACAACAGGAAAGTTTCCTCTCTGCCGTTAAGAGCTATTTCATCATTTTTGCAGGTGGTTACATGAGATAGAGAAAGAGTGATTTGTACACAGTTCCAAAGTTGCATAAGAGCAAGAATTAGAGTCGGGATCTCTGCCCCCACCCACCCACCCCAAGAAACACGAACTGGTTGCCATAGTGTTGACAAGGTCAGCACACTACAGGCAGTGGCCCCAATCCTGGCCTGTTGCTTGTTTTTGTAAATCAAGTTTTATTTTTTTAATAAAATTATTTTATAATAAGTTTTATTGCCACACATTCATTTACATATTGTCTGGCTGCTGTTGTAATTTACATTATAACAGCAGAACTGTGTGGTCATGACAGAGATAGTATGACCCACAAAGCCTAAAAATTTACCATCTGGCCCAATGTAGAATAAGTTTGCTGACCCCTGGTGTAGAAAATAGGTGCATAATTTCAGTGGTCAGAAATTACCCACTTGACCCACCTTGTCCCAGCTGCCTTTGATCTCCTTGCCCTTTCTTCCTGGCTGTTATCTGTGACAAGAAATCTTTACCACCACTAACGGGAATACCTTGTAAACCAGACTTTCACAGAACCGTAGTGGAACAATCACTTATGAGAAGAAGTTTTAAATGTTGGTTTCAAATGCCTCCATCTGTTTCACTGTCTAATTTAACATCAGTTCTGAAAATGTAGCCAAGTGGGGAGAGCTTATCTCGCCTGCTTTCCGCCTTTGAAGACTGATTTTATTTTTGAAGCGTTTAACAGGTGTTGGTTTAATAGACTTCGGCTGTATTAAGTTTTCCTCGCTCCAGAGGGCAGCCCAAGGGGTAAACTTACAGTGTGGTTGGAGGCGAATGCCACATGACCTGGCCACTACACAGTAAGTGTTCCCCCAGTTCCCGTAAGTGCAGAATCACCCGTTTTGTCTGGTTGCAGAGAAAGGCTTCACTGTTCCTTTGATGAGGAGGTCAGTAAGAACTATTCCTAGCACAACACTGTCCTCTTGCCTTGCACCATCCTCACCTTTTTTTGGTAAACTTAAGTGGATCCCTTTGTAGCTTACCTTCCCTAACAATAAAGATACTAGTTCTCCCTTGATGGCAGATCTATCAAGATCTCAAAGGCACTGCTCTGTTCTTTCCATCTGGAACATCCAAAGTAAAAACTTCAGCTTCTTCTGCCTTATTTGCTGAGTTTCAGTAACATGAAGCTTCGGTAACATGTGCACATTTGCTCCTCACGCAGGACTCTGGGAAGCTGATGTGAGAGCTGGGCCACCTGGCTGAAACCAGGCTGCCATAGAACAGTCTGCGTTGACTGAGAAAGGCCAGCTAACATTGAGAATTAGCCAAGCTTTGGAAGTTTACAGGTGGAATCTGGGCTAGTGCCCTTAACATGCCAGGAGAGCCTCTCGCATTGGCTAGATAGGGTCATGCTCCCCTGGGCTGCATCCCAGCTCCCCTTGCTTCCCAGCTGTGTGACCTTGGGCAAGTTCCAGCAGACTTCTGAGCCTCACTTTCTTCAATTGCCGAAGTATAGATGCTTCTCAATTGACAATGGAGTTATGTCCAGATAAACTCATCCTAAGTGGAAAATATCATTAAGCCAAAAATGCATTTAATACCCCTAACCTCCTGAATACCACAACCTAGCCTACTCTACCTTAAACATGCTCAGAACACTCATATTCGCCCACAGGTGGGCAGAATCATCTAGCACAAAGCCAATTTTATAAATAAAATGTTGAATATCTCATGTAATTTATTGAATACTGTATTGAGTGGAAAACAGAATGATTGATGGGTACTTGAAGTACAATTTCTACTGAATGTGTATAGCTTTTGCACCATAGTGAAGTCAAAAAATTGTTAAGTTGAACCATCGTAGGTCAGGGACTGCCTATAGAGCTAATAGTACCTACTTTGTTAGATTGCTGTGTGAGGTCATCGATGCTTTGCCCAGGATCTGCTGTATACATGAAAAGTGTTTATTACTTGGTCAGCTGTTCAGGGGTAATAAAGAGAGGTATGTATCTTCTTGGGAGCTGTGCAGTTTGTTATGTTAAAGGAGTGAAAATGATGACCACTTGGGTTTGCATGTGGCTTTGAAAACATGGATAGTTTCCTGAAGGTGGAATGCCAGAGATTGAGCCAGGGCAGCAGACACGTTTCCATGGCATTGACTCTCAGGCAGGAGGTGTGAGGGCTTCCCTGCAGGGGTTTGAATGCCAGCTGTTTTCTCTAACCTTCATGGAGCGGAGACCTCCTGATCTAAGAAGGAGTACCTTAGATCAGCAAGCTACCTCTGGAGTGATGGGGTTGATGGGGTTTGGTGGGCTTGGGTTAGGGATGTAAGCCGGGTTCTACTTGCTGTGGGAGTGGGGGTGGGGTCATCCAGATGCTGGGGAATCTGTCAGATCTCTAGCCACCCTGAATTCTGCAGAAGTTGCAGTCTGGGATTTGCTTTGAAGCATGGGTCTTCCCAGTGGCTGGGTTTGACACTCTCCAGCTGGAGCAGGCATCTTTTATGCTTGAAGTTAAGAATGAGAGCTCTGAGTCAGCCCTTGGTTCCAGAGAGGGGAGCCAGAGCTGCCTGTTTGCATTGAAATATATCAGAGAAGTAGACAAGAACCAGTCATTAATTTTATTTATTCTTTTTCCAGAGTACCTCCTATCAACTAGATCCTTATCCTGGCTCTCGTGACACAAATATGACTACTATAAAAACAAGAACTCATTTTATTGAGCAATTCTTACATGTCAGGTCACATCAGCCCATGGGGTATATGAACTTTACGGATCACTTGACAGAGGGGGCTCTTCTGAGGCTCACACCTGTGAGTGGGATAACTGGGATTTGAACTTGAGAAGGGAGACACTCACAGCATATTGTTCCACAGTGCTGTGCTATGTTCCAGACCAGGAAGAACTCCTTGACCCTGAATGGAATTGCCAGAGTACACAGACACATCTAATGCAGTGAGGCTCTTGCTCTGTGAGGGAGGAGATGCAAAGTTCTACAGGAGTGCAGAGCTTCATAGTGGTATCCTGAGCATGGGGCATGCAGGAAGAGTATGGTCAGGGTTCTGGGCTATGCTCTAGAGCAGAGAGACAGATCCTGGAGGAAAAGGTGGCAAGGCTGCAACTGGTGGCACACACTCAGAGCCCCAGATACTTGGGAGGTTGATCTCTTGAGCCCAGAAGCTCAAGTCCAGCCTGGCAGCATAAGAAGACCCCTCTCTAAAAGTAAAATAAGAAAGAAAGAAAAGGTGGTGTGTGTTCTTCAGCCTCTGGGGCTGCCCTGGGCTCAGTACTTTCGCAGGGCACTTGACAAACTTTCCTCTTCTCCCAATCCTGAGTTTTGATTGAGCTCATCTGCTTGCATGGTTTGCTTCTATTTAAATGCTGGTGAGTCTGAAATCTGTGTTCAGCCTCAGCCCTTCTGAATTCAGCATGGGCTCTTTGTGGTTCATTCAGCAGATATGTATTGAGTACCTACTGTGTGCCTTGAGTACCTACTGTGTGCCTTGCACTGCTCCAGCAGCTGGAAAGATAATAGTGAACAAAGCAAACATTTTTGCCATTGCGGTGCTGCATCCTGGTGGAAGACAAAGTGTTAAACTAGAAATAAGCAAACACGGAGGCCATTCGATGATAAATAATTAGGGCTATTTAGAAAAATTAAGGAAGAAAGGGTGTGTGTGTGTGTGTGTGTGTGAGAGAGAGAGAGAGAGAGAGAGAAAGAGAGAGAAAGGGGCTTGTGATTTTAGAGAAGGTGGCCAGGAAAGGCCTTGTTGAGAAGGTGACATTTGAATAAAGACAGAAGGAAGTGAGGACATAAGTGTCTGGGGAACAGCATTTCAGGAAGTGGGAACAGCAGGTGTGAAGGTCCTGAGGCAGTGTGGCGCAGAACATATGAGGTGGAGGAATAGGAGATGACATGCATGTGTGACAGACCACGTGGGCCTTGGAGGCCATGGACAGGACTTACTTGGGAGACACTAGAGTGCGAAGTGCTGTGAACTGACTCATGTTTGGTTTTAATTTCAAACTGTGGTAAAATACACGTAACAAAATATGCCATCTGGAGTATTGTTTAAAGTGTAGAGTTCAGTGGTATTAAATGCATTTATGTTGTGTAACCAGTCTCCAGAACTTTTTTCCATCATGTAAAACTAAAACCTCATACCCATTTGATATGGTTTGGCTGTATCTCCACCCAGATCTGATCTTGAATTGTAACTCCCACAATTCCCACGTGTTATGGGAGGGACCCAGTGAGAGGTGATTGAATTATGTGGGTGGATCTTTCCTGTGCTATTCTCATGATAGTGAATGAGTCTCATAAGATCTGATGGTTTTGAAAATGGGAGTTTCCCTGCACAAGCTCCTTCTTTGCCTCCTGCCATCCATGTAAGATTTGATTTGTTCCTCTTTGCCTTCTGCCATGATGTGAGGCCTCCCCAGCCACGTGGAACTGTGAGTCCAATTAAAACCCTTTCTTTTGTAAATTGCCCAGTCTCAAGGTATGTCTTTATCAGCAGTGTGAAATAGACCTATACAGTAAATTGGTACCAGTAGAGTGGGGTGTTGCTGAAAACATACCTGAAAATGTGGAAATGACTTTGGAACTGGGTAACAGGCAAAGGTTGGAACAGTTTGGAGGCTCAGAAGAAGACAGAAAATGTGGGAAAGTTTGAAACTTCCTAGAGACTTGTTGAATGGCTTTGACAAACATGCTGATAGTGTATGAACAATAAGGTCCAAGCTGAGGTGCTTTCAGATGGAAATGAGGAATTGATGGGAACTAGAGCAAAGGTGACCCTTGTTATGTTTTAGCAAAGAGACTGGTGGCATTTTGCCCCTGCCCCAGAGATTTGTGGAACTTGGAACTTAAGAGAGATGATTTAGGGTATTTGATGGAAGACATTTCTAAGCAGTAAAGCATTCAAGAGGTGACTTGGGTGCTGGTAAAGGCATTCCATTTCAAAAGGGAAACACAGCATAAGAGTTTGGAAGATTTGCAGCCAGACTATGTAGTAGAAAAGAAAATCCCATTTCTTGAGGAGAAATTCAGGCTAGCTACAGAAATTTGCATAAGTAATGAGGAGCTTAATGTTAATCACCAAGATAAGGGGGAATATGTCTCCAGGGCATGTCAGAGACCTTTGTGACAGCCCCTCCAATCACAGGCCTGGAGGCCCAGAAGGAAAAGGTGGTTTCATGGGGCGGCCCAGGGTCCCTGTGCTGCGTGCAGCCTACGGACTTGATCTAGCCGTGGCTGAAAGGGACCAACATAGAGCTCGAGACCTGGCTTCAGAGGGTGAAAGCCCCAAGCTTGGCAGCTTCCATGTGGTGCTGAGCCTGCAGGTGTGCAGAAGTCAAGAATTGAGGTTTGGGAACCTCTGCCTAGATTTCAGAACATGTATGGAAACACCTGGATGCCCAGGCAGAAGTTGCTGTAGGGATGGGGTCCTCATGAAGAACCTCTGCTAGGGCAGTGTGGAAGGGAAATATGGTGTGGGAACCCCCACACAGTCCCTACTGGGGCATCGCCTGGGGCATCGCCTAGGGAAGCTGTGAGAAGAGGGTCACTGTCCTCCAGACTCCAAAATGATAGATCCAATCACAGCTTGCACAATGTGCCTGGAAAAGCCACAGGCACTCAACACCAGCCTGTGAAAGCAGCTGGAAGGCAGGCTGTATTCTGCAAAGCCACAGGGGTGGAGCTGCCCCAAGACCATGGGAACCCACCTCTTGTATCAGCGTGACATGGATGTGAGACATGACTGCCCTGCTGGATTTTGGACTTACATGGGGCCTGTAGCCCCTTTGATTTGGCCAATTTCTCACATTTGGAATGGATGTATTTACCCAGTACTGGTATCCCCTTTGTATCTAGGAAGTAAGTAACTTGCTTTCAATTTTATAGGCTCATAGGCAGAAGGGACTTGCCTTGTCTCAGATGAGACTTGGACTATGGACTTTTGAGTTAATGCTGAAATGAATTAAGACTTTGGGGGACTGTTGGGAAGGCATGTTTGGTTTTGAAATGTGAAGACATGATATTTGGCAGGGGCCAGGGGTGGAATGATAATGGTTTGGCTGTGTCCCCACCCAAATCTCATCTGGAATTGTAACTCCCATAATTCCCATGTGTCATGGGAGGGGCTCAGTGGAAGGTGATTGAATTATGGAGGTGGGTCTTTCCTGCACTGTTCTCATGATAAGTGAATGAGTCTCATGAGATCTGATGATTTTAAAAGCAGGAATTTCCCTGCACAAGCTCTTTCTTTGCCTCCTGCCATCCACGTAAGATGTGACTTGTTCTTCCTTGCCTTCTGCCATGATTGTGAGGCCTCCGCAGCCACGTGGAACTGTGAGTCCAATTAAACGTCTTTCTTTTGTAAATTGCCCAGTCTCGGATATGTCTTGATCAGCATGACAGCGGACCATTAATACACCATTAAACAACAAATCTATTAATACACCATTATACAACAGATCGTCTTTTGGTGTTCTCTGCAGTCCCTGGAAACTATCATTCCGCTTTCTGTTTCAATGAATCTGATGACTCTAACTACCTCATATAAGTGGAATCATACAGTATTTGTCTTTTTGTGAAGGGTATATTTCACTTGGCATCATGTCCTCAATGCTCATCCATTCAGTAGCATGTGTTAGAATTTCTTTTCAAGACTGAGTAATCTCATTGCGTGTATGTACCACATTGATGGACATTTGGGCTATTCCACCTTTGGCTGTGGCAAGTAATGCGCCTATGAGCAGGAGTATACACATGTCTCTTTGAGGTCCACTTTCAGTTATTTTGAGATGCAGAAGTGAAATTGTGTGATCATATGGTGCACCCCTGTTTAATTTTTTGAAGAATCTTCATACTGTCTTCTGCAGGTACACCACTGTTTTACATTTCTACCACTGGCACACAGGGTTTCATTCTCCCTACATCCTCACCCATGCTTGTTATTTTCTGTTTGTTTTTTGTTTTCTTGTTTAGTAGTAGCCATCCTAGTGGGTGTGAGGTGACACCTCACTGTGGTTGTGATTTATGTTTCCCAAATGAAGAGTGATGTTGATCATCTCCTCACGTGCTTGTTGGCCATTTGTGTGTTTTCTTTGGAACAAGGCCTGTTCGAATCTTGGCTCATTTTAAAAATCAGGTTGGTTGTTTTCTGTTGTTGAGTTTTAGGGGTTCTTTGTATCTGGATATTAGCCCTTTATTAGAGATGTGATTTGCAAATGTTTTCTCCGTTCTATGGGGTGTCTGAAGTGACTTGTTTTTAACAGGTTCTCTGGCTGCTGGATTGGCAATAGACTGTAAGTGGGCAAGGATGGATGGTGTAGCCAGTAGCCCATGAATGTGGTTATCTTCCAGTTCCTAACTAGAACGTTTTGAATCATTATTGATACCCCAGTTGTCATCTTCAGCCCCCACCAGGGCAGGTGTCTCAAGGTAGGATGCTGAGGGAGGAGACAGGCGGGGAGAGGCCAGCAGCTTGGATCAGAGGGTGGAGCTGGTAGGGCGGGCAGGACCTAATCAGAGAGTCTCCTGTGCCTTTCTCGGTAGGGTCACCATCTCTTTCCTGGCCCACTGTGGCGTCCATTCCCAACTTGTTAGCTTGGCTGGCGAGGCTTTTGCTGTTGTGGTCCTGCCCACCCCACTAGCCCTGCAATCTGATCCAAGCTCCTGGCCTCAGCATCCTACACCCTCAGCCACTCGCCCTGGCACTTTGTGCCAGGCGGAGCTGAACCCTATCCCTCGCTCCTCTCACAGACCCTGCCGCAGGGGCCCTCACTCCCACACACCCCCATCTCCCATCTCCACAGCTGCCCATTCTGCCAAATGGGGAACTTCCCCAATGGGTGAAAGAGACTTGTCTTCTGCACAGTGTCCTTTATGCAGAATGGGGCCCGAACTGTGTTTGATTCAGTGAATGAATAGACCAACAAGAAAGAAGCGAAAGGTACCAGACCACAGACAAAGACTGAGGAGTCAGAGGAGGAGGTGGGGGAGAGGACAGAACTGGCTTGAGAGAGATGTCGGGCCTGCAGCTGTCCCACGGCTTCGTGATGTAAGGCCTCACCCCCTCTTTGTGCCCTTCTAGGCGGGCGGCGCCCGGCCCTTCTGTCTGGCGCAGACCCTGCTCCTGGCTCCCTGGTACCATATTCAGAGTTCCCGGATAAGACTCCGCTCTGTCGCCTTTATTTCTTGTTCTTTTTCTTCCCATACTTTACATAATAAAGGTTTTCTTTCCTTTTTTTCCTTTGGAGTCAGAAAACTGAAGAGACTATCTTTATTAAAGAACTTAATAAAGAACTCAAAGGAAGTAGCTTTGAGGCCGGGGGAGGAGAGGAAGGGAAAGGGTCCTTTCATGCCAGGGAGGTTCTGTGTGCAGAGTTGGACCCTTGGAAATGGACTTTGGAGTTGAGGGCCTGGGAGACTCAAGAAAAAAACAAAGGAGTCCACGAGAAGCCCCGGAGCTTCTGGGAAAGAGGTCCTTGTTTATGCCTGTTGGAACTGATTCGGTCAAGTGTTTGTTTAAAGGAGATGCCACTTGGTAAGCGACGCCTGGCTTACTTGTGTTGCGTTCAAGAATGCTTTGATTGGCCGGAGACGCTGACACTGTTTACTCAGAACTGGCTCGAGTGCGAGTGCCTGGAACCCAGAGGCCCAGCGCCACTACCCAGCAGATTCCTAAATGTCTAGCATTAAAGCGAGGGCTGCAGTGGTTTGACTCTGCCAGGCAGTGCCAAACCCACAGCGTTGCAGTTAGCTACCTCTAACCTTGGCTAGCATTCGTCTTTCTCTTGACTGGTAACTGTTGGTTGTTTAGATTGTGGGTTTGACAGAAAGTAGATTAAAGGTGCACACAGGCCCAGTGGGGTGGCTCACTCTGTAATCCTGTCTCCTGCTGAGGCGGGAGGATCACAAGATCAGGAGATCGAGACCATACTGGCCAACATGGTGAAACCCCGTCGCTACTAAAAAAATAAATAAATAAATACAAAAATTAGCCGGGTGTGGTGGCGCACACTTGTAATCCCAGCTACTCGGGAGGCTGAGGCAGGAGAATTGCTTGAACTTGGGAGGCGGAGATTGCAGTGAGCTGAGATCGTGCCACTGCACTCCACCCTGGTGACAGAGCAAGATTCTGTCTCAAAAAAAAAAAAAGTGCACACAAATCATGGTGGAACATCCCTCTCTTGGGAGGTGGTGACCACTAAATGTTTACCTTCACATCTATCACATACTTTGTGTGGTTTCAGGCTGGATCGTCCTCATCCCTGAAGTGATGGGTTATGGCCCCATCTTCCAGAAGAGAAAACTGAGGCACAATGCTTAATATTAATGGTAGAGTCAGGAGGTTCAGGGGATTTGATTCCAATTAGACCCAGCAGTGAGCTTCTCTTTCCCTTTTTAGATTGTCAGGATTTTGTTGTAATTCTTTTTAAAAAAATTTTTGGTTTAAATCCTCTGTGTCTCTCTCTGTATCTGGTATATGGCAGGTGTTGGTAAAATGTGAGGTGTGTAATGATGTGTTAAACTTGGTTGACGTGAACTCTGGGCTGTGGTGCTCTGGCTCTCGTAAGTGATGAGCCTGGACTAGGTCTGAAGATGATGGGTGAGTGGGACTGGAGCTGTCTGGCTGCACGGGGCACATGCTTTATGGTGAGTACATCTATTGATTCTGGTCAGGTCATGCTGGTCTCACATGGTCTTCAGCGTCACTGTTGTGTTGTTGCCCTTGGAGAGGGCAGCCTAGGGACAGAACTTCAACAAACTTGTCCCAGATTGAAAATCCAGTATTCTCTGTATCACCTGACCAGCAGGTGATGATGGCAAGAGAAACAGGAGAGCTCATTTTTAAGAGTGTCACTGCATTGTAGTTCTATGAAAGAGCAAAACAACCAGGGAAAAAAAGTGTCTAAAAAAACTGCCAGTTGCAGGTGTCAGGGAAGGACGAGGAATACTAGTTTCTTGTAGTTACTTTGCAGAAAGAAATGCTCCAGTCACCTCCCTTGGTGTGTTTCAGGCAGCACAATAAGATTCGCAGCGTGGAGGGGAGCATGCTGAAGGCCTACGTTTCCTTAGAAGTGTTGGATATGAGTTCAAACAACATCACGGAAGTCCGGAACACCTGCTTTCCACATGGACCGCCTATAAAGGAGCTGTAAGTGCCTCTGTTCTGCCATCTGTGGCTGGCGCTTTGTGTCCAGCCAGGTAACAGCTTCACCAGCACCCAGTTCTGGACACAGGAGGGATGCTTCCTTCCCTTCTCAGTCATGGCTGGCTGAGTCAGTGGGGATGGTGCAGACCTTCCCTGAGCAGGGTGGGGACGGGGCCTGTATATAGAGCACGTCCATACTCTGCAGCATTATCCTGACATTACAGACAGGTGAGGGACAGAGGTAGGGAGATGTTATGTTACTTAGCCTGTCCAGGGGACTCAGCACTCCAAGACGAGAGTCTAGGACTCAAATACAGGTCAATCTTGACCACAAAGACTGCTTTCTTTCCTATTTTCTTGGCTGCCTCTCACAAATGCTTCCAGAGAAGATTCAGGGAGGATGGTTAGAGGATTCACATTGGCAGTCTGACGAGGCTTAACTTATCAGTGCTTATCTTCCTAGTATCATGTACTGTTAAAACAAGTCACTGGGTTTATTTGGAGAGGGCAGTTACTCTGTTTTGTGGGTTTTCGGCACCTTTTAGATTTGTCTGTTTCTCTTTTACCCATGTTAATGTCCTGTCTCACACACAATGGGTGGTAGACAGGAAGGAGAAAAGTTAAAACCTACTTAATCAACTACTTGTTGGTAGGAAAAGTGTTGCCCTGGGAAAGAATTTGAAAACCTGGGCTAAAGAGACGTTTTCCAATTCCAGGTGAGTTTTCATTCCCTGTGTCATTACTGTTCCAGAGTAACTCTGGAAACCATTTGCAAGGCTAGTTTATGGGTCATTGTGACCCATCTTTTCAGGGAAGGTGACGTTTGGCACATGGATTTTCCAGTAAAGCCCGCAAGGCAAGGAGTGATTTCTTTCTTAGGCTGCATCAAGGTGCCAGCGTTGGGGACCGGAGGCCTTGACCTTTGTGAAGCCTCCAGTGTGGGCCCTTAAAAGGTGTCCACCTGACACCATTTTGCTTTCTGTGAAACAGGCCTTGCCTTCAGGCCTTAGGTGCACAGTCCTAACACCTGCTTCTCTCTGTCCAAAGCCTGTGGCTGAGAACATGTCACTGGAAACCTGTCCCTCGGGTGTCTTAATTGATCTTCCCAGCTTAGACCCAGTGAGGTCTGGTGTCTGTAACGAAATGAGGAAGGCCTTTGACCATCCACCACCTTTTCTCTCCTGAATCATTTCAGCAATCTGGCTGGCAATCGGATTGGCACCCTGGAGTTGGGAGCATTTGATGGTCTGTCACGGTCACTGCTAACTCTTCGCCTGAGCAAAAACAGGATTACCCAGCTTCCTGTAAGAGCGTTCAAGCTACCCAGGCTGACACAACTGTGAGTACAGAAACATACACTTTAATTAAGGCTAGCCAAACTTTATGGAGGCCAGATTTCCCTAAGGACCTTGTACCAAACGCGACCCTTTCCTTGCTCCCTTTGGTAAAGCTCGCCGTAAACTGCCATTAATGGCAGCACCTCATAAAAGCAAATACAGAGCTGGATCTGGTGCTGTGGCTGCCTCAGCTTGCTGAGAAAGAGATCCACTGAGTTCGCCTGTCTTCCTTGATGTTTTCCAAAATGGAATCAGGAATCCCGATGCTTAGCTGATGCTGGCTATTGCTGAGGCTTTGTGGGTTTGAATTCTTATTTATCTTTGACATTTTCCTGTATTTTTAAAAGATATCAATAAAATCTGTACCTTGGACATGGTGGTGTCCGACACTTCTTGAACAGTTTGAGAGGAAGTTAGTATAGCCAGAGTTAGTAAGCAAAAGGCATTTGTCTTCATCTCTTCAATCTTACAAGGTAGTTGATTTATTTTTTAAAACAATTTGATTGTTCAGTTTATTGACGGAAGGCTGAGTACCCCTCTAGAAGACAGATTTTTAGACTCAGAAAAAGCTCCGTTAACCAGAGCTTGACGAAGGACTCTTTCTCCCTGTGTTTTTTTTTTTTTTTTTCCTGTGCCCTCTTTTTGGCAGAAGAGTGTATTTCAGGAAAATAAGACAGTATTGGAAATTTTGTTTCAACAAAACAAAGTAATTGTCAAGGGCCAGGTTGGCGGCAAGACAAGGTATGCCCAGCTCTCAACCTACCTGGGTTTCAGCTTCCCTGGGTGGTGAGTCCTAGAGTTTGCCCTTTTCAGTGTGTGGCGAAGGTCTCAGTGATTCCCAAGAAGATCGAGTGTGGGGCAGCGTCATGAGACACTGCAAAAGTATTTGGGGAAAACCAAGGTCTTTCTGGCTGTTCTGCCTCCCCTTCCCGCAGGGCTGCTAATGGATCTGGCCCACCCAGATTCCTGACATCTTTTGGTTGACTGAGGCTTTGTCATACTGGGGCTAGAGGCCAAAAGTATATGCCTTGTGGGGTGTGTCTCCCCCATCACCCCCCCACCGCCCCCACGTGCAGTCACTTTTCTCCGTAGTAGAGATGCTATGAATTGCCCCTAGTGGAAAGTTGCCATTTGATACTCAGTGGTTTGGTGTTTCCTGGGTTGAGGCATGTGGTCTGGATTTCTGTTGCTGAGCTCAGAGACATCTCATGTAAGACGTTCACCCCTTGAGTCATACCCACCTCCTAGCTGCAGAGTCACAAATGGCACTGGTGCTACTGGGGGAAGATGGGCGTTCTCTTTTGGATAGCCATGGGGCCAGCCTCGGAGCTGGCCATGGAGAGCTGGGCCTCACCCCTTTTTCCTATACCAGCTGTGGTCAAGTGGCAGCATCAGTGCCAGGATGGCAGCCGAGACACAGTGGGCTCCCCTACATGTGCTGGCTTCCCAGGGATCCCTGCGCTGGGATTCTCCTCTGGCTTGGAAACTCAGCTAGGACTGCCTGGGAATGGTTGCAGGTGGGATATGCACATAAGACATTCTGACTCTGCTCGCTTCATCTCTCAGGGACCTGAATCGGAATCGGATTCGGCTGATAGAGGGCCTCACATTCCAGGGGCTCAACAGCTTGGAGGTGCTGAAGCTTCAGCGAAACAACATCAGCAAACTGACAGATGGGGCCTTCTGGGGACTGTCCAAAATGCATGTGCTGTAAGTGTGACCCGACTCCTGGTGTTGCTAAGGATTGCAGTGTGACCTATGCACCATGTATGTGTGTAAGCATTCAGCTGAGCACTAGGTGTGGAGCGGGGCACCAGTGCCCAGCCCCTCTCGTGAAGGATCCTTCAAGACTTCAGCTAGACCCAGCCCCCTTCCCTTTGTGACTTCACCTGGGCCCAACTCAGTGTCTTGGGGACTGAGCCAAATCTGAGGGTTCTTTACTGAGCAGATCAGGAAATCCACTGAAGTCCCCTTGGGGAAAGTTTCAGCAGATTGAGTTAGATAAGTTGGTTAATGGAGATGGAGTAGGGAGCCATTGTGCCGGGCCTGCTCCCCACAGCCTGCATCCACTGCCCCCACCCCTGCTTCCTCGGTGAACCTGGGACTGCAGAACAGACCCCTCCTCACATCCTCTCCACTCCCACATCACAGAAAGTCCCATCTCTCCCCATCTGAGTTTGACAGTCTTTCTTGAGGTACAGGTGGGCCAGAAATGTAGAGCTCATAGTAGGAGATTTATTTCTCTCTTGTGAGCTCATCAAGACCCTGGGTGCAGATGTTCAACTTTTATCAAGGAAGCAGTCTCTTCGGCCAGATGTGTACGACAGCAGAACGGGCTTGCCTGCGCAGTCACGTGAAACAGCAGGGCAGCATACAGGAAAGGCTTTTTAAACATTAACATTTATTTTTAATCAAAAGTAATGCATCTGCATAGTTAAATAAAATCAGATAGTAAAGAAAAGCCATCACTGTCACCCCAGCCCCTTTCCTGCCACCCCCTCATTCTCTCTTCACCCCATTCTTCTCCCAGGAGGCAGGCACTTCTAAGCCTTTCTCTTTTTGGTTTTTCTGCTTTTAGCTTTGCTGGTTGTTCCTTTCAAGTTAATATACTGACACCACCTTCTTTACTTATCTACTTGTGATTTCCTGCTTGACAGTCAGTGACATAACGTGCTCATGACTGCCCCTTCTCCCTTCCAGTCTGGGCACATTCTATCATGACTTGTATGTCCTTTACTGGTTTTCTTGGCAGTGGAAGCCAGCTAGGCCCAGGTCCATCCACGTACTGTGCTGTGTCACTCTGAGCAGCATCTCTGCATGACCAGCCCTCCCGACCCTGTGAACAGTGAGGATGTTTCCTGCCGCTGGCCTTCTTGCTCTACTCATGCTCCACCCTCAGTTTTACATATTCAAAAGAGTTTTCACTTGACCTCCTTAAGCATGTCATTTTGGACTTAGAAATCCAAGGTGAGGCCGGGTGCGGTGGCTCAAGCCTGTAATCCCAGCACTTTGGGAGGCTGAGGCGGGTGGATCACAAGGTCGAGAGATCGAGACCAACCTGGTCAACATGGTGAAACCCCGTCTCTACTAAAAATACAAAAAAATAGCTGGGCATGGTGGCGTGTGCTTGTAATCCCAGCTACTCAGGAGGCTGAGGCAGGAGAATTGCCTGAGCCCAGGAGGCGGAGGTTGCGGTGAGCCGAGATCGCGCCATTGCACTCCAGCCTGGGTAACAAGAGCGAAACTCCGTCTCGAAAAAAAAAAAAAAAAAAAAAAAAAAAGAAATCCAAGGTGGTCATGTGCTGGGTGGACTAAAGTTTAAAGAGAATTCTCAGAGGAAAATGGGGTTAGCACCTACCATTTGGTTTTTGTGTTGAACAAATTGATATAATTTGAGACTGATGAGCTGCCTCAGAGGTTATTTATACATTAAGTACTTACCTTTTGAGCAGTGGCAGAGAGAAAGACGGAAAAACACAAAACTTGGTTACCCAAAGCTCTTGTAATACTGAACACGGAACAAAATTTGAGTTAGGGACTTTTGTTGAAGAGGCGATCACCTGGACTCACACTGTCCTTCCTAGCACATGTTGTGTCAGGAAGTGGGGTGCTACATGCTCACACACTGGGCTTGAGAGTTCAGGTCAGCAGTGCAGTAAATCCTGATGTCCCCTTGTTTCCTTCTCATAGTGACCCCATGGAGTCAGTGCTCATGAATGTCTCCATGTTACAGATCTGCAGGTTTATTTCAGCCAGCAAGCTGCAAAATTAGGATTTAAATCTAGGTAGTTTGACACGAGAACTAAAGCGAGTCTCGTAGCGCAGTGGCACAGAGTCCAGCCTTTGGTAGTCAGACCTGGGCTTCAATTAATTTTGGCCCTTCCCCTACTGGCTAAGCTGTGTGAAGTCTTAGACAGGTTACCTGGCTTCTCTGGGTGGTTCCTCTCGTGTAAGATGGGAGTGCTAATAAGAGCCGCTTCCTGTTCTCTCTCCTTTCCATTCCTTTAGTGGGCTTTGCCCTTGCCTGTAACTCTCATGCCTGTTTGTTTGCCTGGGTCACTTTCTGTTTTGTTTTTGGTCACGATGGGGTTTTGCTGTGTTGCCCATGCTGGTGTCGAACTCCTGAGCTCAAGCGATGCTCGTGCTTTGGCCTCCCCAAGTACTGGGATTACGAGCATGAGCCACCACACCCGGCCTTGGTTCACTTTTACTTAGCCAAAAAAGTCACTTGTAGGAAGCTCCCTCTTGCCCGCTGAACATTCTGTCAGCTTTGGCATGTGCCCTCATCCGTTTTTGACATGCCTTTCTTCTCCCAGCCCCACTCCCATGCATGTGTGCGAGTGGACTCCATGGTTCTCTCGTGCACTGTTCTAGCCTGGGTGTGACCAGGGTCTCGTGCGGCGTGGCCGTTTATTTGCTCTCCGTCCAGGGAAGGAGTGAAAGCCCCTCTTCATCGTGCGTGTGGCTGTCGTTGCAGGCACCTGGAGTACAACAGCCTGGTGGAAGTGAACAGCGGCTCGCTCTACGGCCTCACGGCCCTGCAGCAGCTCCACCTCAGCAACAACTCCATTGCTCGCATTCACCGCAAGGGCTGGAGCTTCTGCCAGAAGCTACATGAGTTGTAAGTGTCCTCAGTTCCGGGCTGTGACAAGTGTTTTTAGACACTGCTTGGAGATGGAAGTGCTAGGCTTGGTTCATTCCACCACACAGTGGCCTTGGGGAGGGCTCAGAGACAGGGAGGCCAGTAGCGTAGCCCTGTCCCCAAACCAGCCAGGCCCAGAGTAGGACGCTCAGCAATTTGAGCCCAAGTCCCTTTCTGATCTCCTCTCTACTTCCTCTGCACTTGGATTAGCAGGGGCTCCAGGAGTAGCATCTAGGTACCTGCAGGGAGCCTTGGCCCCCAAGGCCCTGTTGGGCTTAGAGACAGTTCCAGGGGTAGAACGTTGCTGGGGAAAGGGCAGCTATAGCAGAGTGCTCAGAGGAGCCATTCTGAGAGTCACTGGCATGCGCTTCTTCAGCGAGGGAGTCATTTGGGCTCAAACACAGGCAACTTTGAGTAAGTCAGCAAAGCCGAGAGATGGTGACACAGTGACTGGAAGAATTTGCTTCCTAGGAGTTGCCACCTTCCTTGCCGTAGACGAGTGGCCCAGGCTCACGGCCCCTTCCCTTTCTGCATGTTGCACCACAGTGCCCTGATAGCAGAGGCTACGGTGCAGTCATGTGTGCGTGCTTGGTTCAGAGATGCGTCTTCCTCTTGGAGAAAGGTCCCTTTTCCAAGGGACCTTTGGAGATTCCCAGACAGGCCTCCCAGGTTGAGACTGAGAACTGAGCTTGTCTTGCCCATAGTTCTGAGATTAGTAATGGCAGACTGTCCCCTGGGTAGGGAGGGGCAGTGGCCCTGGCCACCCCCTCACGTCAGGGTGGGGTTATTGACAGTGAACACAGCACTCCTAAGGACTCAAGAGAACATCTTCACAAACGTGAGGTTTGTGTTTTCACTGTCCTTTCCATTTGATATGCTCCAGTTTAGTCCACTAGGTTTCTTTATTTTTCACAAGAGTTGGGTCGGCTTTCCCTTTTTTGTTTTGTTCTTCCTTTTCTAGGCTTGGCCGTAGGAAAAAGATTCACCCACTGAAGTAAATGATTGTTAAGAGTGCCAAGTGTCAGTCTGTCCTGTCTCTCTCTCTTGACCTTACTGGGCACACTCAAGGGGATGTGTGAATCTAATGTGGATTCTTGCAGCTGGTGTTTGTGTCTGGTCTTCTGTGTTCTCTCTCTCTCTCCCCATCCTTCCCTCCCTCACCCTCTTTCCACCCCCCCGACACACACACACACACACACACACACACACACGCACGCATGAACTTGTTGGAGTTTATATTTTGCTGAATTCATCATTATCTGATGCAAAACACAGTGGTCCTGCCTCTTTGCTCACTTTCCTTGGATTCTGTGAGTGTGAACCCTTTGGGTTCGGCTTCTGTGCTTCAGGACACTGCAGTTGTGCATTCCATGTGGTGCTGGATGGCTCCTTTCAGGCTCTGTACTCAGGCTGTGACCCCACCACCAGGGAACTCTGGGTTTTGTTGGTCAGGGCTGGGAGCTGTGGGAAGCAAGAGAGGTCTTTTAAGTCCCCCAAGCCTGAGCCAGTCCAGTTCCTAAAGTTGGGAGTCATCTTCTGACTCGCCAGCGTGGCAGCCCCAGTTAAAGGCATGCGCTCTTCTGCGGGGTGTGGGATCCCCTCTCTGGCCGGTGGGAAGCATGAAGCCCTCTTCTGTGGCCTCTAGAAGGGGCAGCAAAGGTCACAGAAGTGTGCTTGAGCAGTCCTAGCAGTTTGTGCCATATCCAAGTCACCTCAGAGTCAGATTTGGGATTGCTTCCCAGTGTGTTTCCCACCCCTCCTTTAAGCTAAATTCTTTAATTGCAGGTGAAGATATGATTTTATCTCCTGCCAGGTCTGTGCAACTGACAGACACCCTGACTTATTTGTCCAGGAGGGAAAGAATGCTGCTCCCTGCCATCTTTAAAAACTCATTAATCTTCTTTGAACACATTTTCTTTTTTCCTGTCCCAGCCCCAATTTTTCATTTTTCAACGATGGATGACCAATATGTCACGTAACCAACTCAGAGGTGCAGGAGTGCTGGGAGGAAGCTTTGATTCTGCGGCTTGGGCAAAGCATATGGTTTTACTGCCTGCAGTGTAGGGGATCCTGTTCTGAGGCCCACGTGGATGACGGCAGGGAGGCCTGGGCAGGAGCCTCCCACCCAGGGGGAGTTGCCCAGCTAAGGTTTGAGGCACAGGTGTGGCCGTTCCAGGCAGGGGCTAGTGGTGCCCTCTGCTGGCCATTGCAGGGAATGTGAGTGGGGCTCTCTGGCTTGCTGCCAAGCCATGTCCAGAATCCCAGGCTTCTGGTATCAGAGGTCTTTGGTAGCCTGAATCAGGAGTAGCCTCAGACAGCAACATGAAGGTACTGGAGCGTGAGAGTTCTTATAATGTCATGACCCTGTGTGTAGTCTTCACAGTTTAACAGCCACCCTGGCCCCTGTGACCTGCTTATCCATTCTAGGAATCAGACTAGTGTGGTGGCACTGATGAGTTTCTAGCTGCATGGGCACTTTTACTCCCTAGGATTCTGTGTGTGTGTGTGTGCGCGCGCGCACACGTGCACATGTGTGTGCACGTGTGTCGTTTCCTACTGAAACCCAGCCGCTGTGGCCCGATTTCCAGCAGGGTGGGGTTGGGGACAGCCACGCTAGATGGTGACATTGCTGCTCTCCCTTTCTGCAGGGTCCTGTCCTTCAACAATCTGACACGTCTGGACGAGGAGAGCCTGGCTGAGCTGAGCAGCCTGAGCGTCCTGCGCCTCAGCCACAATTCCATCAGCCACATTGCGGAGGGCGCCTTCAAGGGACTCAAGAGCCTGCGAGTCTTGTATGTCTCCCACTACTGACAGGGTGAAGGGGTCCCTGGTGGGGGGAGCAGAATAGAGTGAACCAAATGTTTAGTTGACCTCCATTTGCTTAGGCTTCGAATCAGAACTGGATCCCAAGCTGGCTAGCTTTGTGTACAGAGTCTCAGACTTTTATGTAATCAACTGAAAAATAACTGGTTAAGCAGAAAAATCTCTCATTCCCCCAGGATAGTGTCTAGAGAGGGATGGTGTCTCTTAAAGAGTAGTTGTTCTCAAGCAGTGATGCCCACATTGCACTGGACAGGATGCTGGCTCCTGACATTGGGAAAAGCTTCCCTATGCTGAGCGCCTGGTATAGCCTCCAGTTAGGTAGCCATCGGGTCAGTCTTTCCTGTCTTGAGTCTTCATTTGCAACTTCCGTTTTTAAGTCCTGAATATTTTTTCTCTAAACCATGGGAATGCTGCAGTGTGTCTCTCGTCCTAGTATTTGAACTTCTTCAGCTTAACCTGTACCAAGATGCTTCCTTTCCAGAAGCAGCACTTAGGGAATCCTGTGTCTCTCCTTGCATCTCATCAGGGGTCAGTTAACAAAGTGGAGGTGATAATGCTATTTCCCTTGAAGTCCCTAATTAGACAGATTGGCAAAAGTGGCTTCAGGATGCTTTTCCGAGACTTGCATAAAACTTTTCCATGGTTGGCCTCATAGAATTTCTAAACAGGTATTAGCATAAAACCCCCAGAGAGGGGTATATGGTTTTCAGAGGACAGTGATGGCAGGTTCTAGGGTGTCTTTCCTAGGCATAATTCACTGCACAGAGAGGGGTCTGTTCCAGTGTGACAGGGAGGGAGCCTTTGCACTTGCACCTGGCAGAGCCGGCTTTAATGTGGAGCCATTGCTGGGGAGTGTGAAAGAGGCTGGAGCCAAGCTATTCAGGTCAGGTCAGCCTGTGAGCCCATGCAAGGCCTGAATAACAAGGCTGGGAACATTCAAACTGAGTGGGCCAGAAAGGAGAGAAAAGCTTTGGCAGCCAGGGCTAGGAGCAGGGAGACAGGCACACAAAGCCACAGCCCCGGGTCCCTGGTTTTTTTGAGTATGCAGATGAGAGGAAGGAACCCATTGAGAGGAGAAGTCCCTTCCAGCAGCAGAATCTCCACTCTCTGAGCTTCCTGCTGTAAAAGAAAGGTCACCGCCAGCATTTCACTCTTCAGCCAGAGCTGCCCTTCCTGCTGGCAGCCTTGATTCCTGCTGCAGCTTCTCACAGGAGCCAAGAGCTCCTTTTCTGTCACTGGCCTGCGTCTGCAAGGGCTCAGGAGGGGGAAGTTTAAGAACCAAGGACCTCATGGAAAGTTGGATAGGGCAGAATGTGTGCAGGGTTGGGGTCTGGTCGCCAGGTGTGATGTCTCGCCTGGGTACGGTGACCTACTCCTGGAAGCTGGGAGGCCATTGAGTCATCGGCCATGGGATTTGCATTGTTGGAGGGGCTTGGGCTGAGGAGTTGGCCTCATCCCTCCGATCCTGGCGAATGGGTCACAAGTCTGACTCAGCACCCAGATGTCCTCCCTGGCTCAGAGTCAGCGCCCTGCAGGCCTTGGGAGGAGATGGACTCTGGGCTCCAGACCCACTGGCTGGCACAGAAGGGCCCACGGGCGGGCTCTGTGCCGGGTTTCTTTCTTCTATGTACTTTCTGCAGTTTCTCAGTCACGTCCAGAAAAGGGACTCTGGTTGGTATGAGGGCAGACGGGGAGCCTTAAGGAAACTTTTGGGCTGATACTCAAAGGCCAGGGCCAGGTGTCCGCTCTCTGGGGGCAGAGTACAAACCAGGCTGTCTGCACCACCTCCCTTCCCCGGAATGTGGCCTCTGCAGACAGGCAGGCAGCAGGTGGACCCCAGGGAAGCTTCTTGCATGAGGCATGTGTCATCTTGGTTGGAAGGCTGAGAAATAGCGCTTCCCTCTGTCTCTCTACCCTACATGTAGACTGTGCCTCCAGGGTGCACCCAGGGGACTTCAGCTTCTGAGCAGCAGGCTAGGTGGGAGTTTGCTCTCCCTTCATGCTCAGACTGGATGGTGAGCTGCTTTCTGTCCTCTCCCCAGGGATCTGGACCATAACGAGATTTCAGGCACAATAGAGGACACGAGTGGCGCCTTCTCAGGGCTCGACAGCCTCAGCAAGCTGTGAGTATCCGCGGTGTGGAGCTCTGCCAGCGCATGCGTGGGAAGACACTTCTGTGGGAGACGTTTCTGTGGTGCCCCCCACGCCTCTCTGCTCTGCGCCCAGGTGGAAGAGAGCTGGCTCCACGCTGAGCTGCTTTTTGAAGAAGAGAGCGGGGGACGCCCCACTCCTCGATGGCCGGGGGTCTCCTTGCTGACCCGGGCCTTGGGTTCTTGGGGACTGACAACCTGGCGTTTGGTGGCCTGGTGGAGCTTCTCTTGGGCTTTACTCAGAACTCACTTGAAAACTGCTGGATTTGCCATTGCTCGTTGTACAAAGGAGTCTTGCCCTGTTACTTCGTTTCTTGGAATTGTGGGAGTTGTGTAATAAAGTAAGCTGTGAGGGCTGTGGGGCTCCTGTTAGGACTTTCGTCATTAACCATCATCTCAAATGGAAACAGCATTTCCAAGGGTCACAGTAGCAGCTATTTTGAGTGTATGGTTTGGGGTCTTTTTCTTTTTTCCTAGCTCCTAGGTTTTGCCAGTTAATCTGCCAAGCGCGTGTGTGTTATGTCTAATGATCTTGTGAGGGTAGTCTTTGTTAGGCAACCTTTTTATACCTGAGGAAAGAGAATTGATGGGATTTTGCCCAAAACTGCACAGCTGACAAGTGGCAGGATCAGGATTTGCTCGTTTGGCTCCAAAGCCCACATTCCCTCCCTGTCGGCCCACTCTGTTTACTTTGCATGTCACCAGCACTTTCTGTAGATGCCATCCAAGGACCATGCAGGGGGCGCTGAGTAATTATTACTGTTTACTGGCAGCTCGGGGGGGAAAGCTTGGAGGAGGGCAAGCCAGAGGGGACGGCTGCCACTGTATTCCCCGAGCCGTCCCCAGTGACGGGGAGCTAAGCAGAGTGCGAGTGTAAAGTAAATATTTGGAAAGCCCTAGGGGAGCTTGAGGATTGAGGAGAGCCTGTGGTACGGAGAGTCTCTCTGTATGGTAGATGCTTCTGATTTGTTCTGAAAAGTGTGGCTTTTTGCACCTTTGATATCCGAGGGTCTGATTGGGAATAAGCTCTTTTGGCTGTCTGAGGAAACTGTTTCTTCTTGAGCATCCTGTACTCCAGCAGCATGTCGGAGATGCTTGTCTGTGTTTCTTGTCCTTGTCGTCCCTCAAACAATGCTCATTTTCCCCAACCTTTAACCTGTAGTACGTCGCCCCTTTTTATTCCGTACAGAGCAAACCTGGGAAGAGCCAGAAGTACCAAGTGGAGTGGGGCAGAGGCCTGTTCTTAGCAAGAGGAGCTCCAGGCCTGGGATGGGGCTGCTAAGGTGTTCAGCACTGGGGCCGCCCCTTGTCATGAGCCTCCCTGGCCTTGGCCATAACTGACTGAAGGGTGAGGGTGGGGAGTGGGCAGCACTGCCAAGTTCCACTGGGTTGTGTCCCTCCAGAGGAACTTGGAGCCGTTTCCTGGGTGTTATGGCTTCCAGGAGGCTCTGTCTGACTACAGAAAGCAGGGCCTGTGAGGTGCACCTGGCCCTGGGTCCCCTGGGTTCCGGTGCTGCATGTGTCCACCGCGGCCTTCCTGAGTGCCCGCCCTCTGTGCCCTGGTGCTTTCTCCCTTGTCCACCTGCCAGGCCAGGCTCAGCACTTCCACTTGAGCTCCAAGAGGTCAGCCTGAGCCCTTGTTTCCTCACTCACATAATGTGGTGGGCTCCACACTGAGCTGGCCCTGAGACTCCTGGGAACTTGTTAAAATCCAGGCCTCACCCCACCCAGCCACTGAGTCAGCATCTTGGGGCTGGAGACTCTGTATATTTTTGAAAAAGGGCGAGAGAGAAAGACATGCATCCAGTTGGGGAAGCTGGGACAAAAAATAAACAAGAAATCCTTAATACAATTAAATATATGCAATCACTTACTTACATGTGATGCTATCATGGTTATGTTGCAAAAGAAAAAAAACGAATCCTTTTCTTCTTGGATAAAGAAAGAAAATGGTATAATGCCTATGATTTGGATTCTATAAACTCCTGCTGAGTTTGAGAATGGGCAGTGGCTAGAGGTAGACATGAGGTGAGACTGGCATAACCGGAGGAGGGTTGTAGCTACGTGACAGGCACTTAGGGTTCAGGATACTACTCCGTCTGCCTAGCGTAGTATGTGCAGATTTCCACAGTAACAGGGAACTGGAGAAGTAAATGCTTCCCATGTGACCCTGGTACACAGGGTTACTTAACTGCTGTGTTTGGCATATCACAGGTGTTGAGTCGATGTTTCTCGAATGAAGGGAGGGACAGAGGAAGAACCCAGTGCCTCGTTAGTCCCCTCCTTACCCGTCTAGTCAGAACGTTGGCAGGGAAGTTGTGCTGTGGCGGTGGCTGAGAGGAGTGACCACAGACAGCACCGTGTTGCTCCATGGGAGTGGCCTGGTCTGGCCTGTTGGGATCCACTGAGAAGTGGGGTGCATGTTAGCACGGAGAAGAGCTGCCCCTTCAAGAGCAGTTGATCCGTCCCGTGGGGAGCGCAGCCAGTGCCCTGAGCCCCTTCATCTGGTGTGGGTTTGCCTTTGGAGAGCTCAAGGGGCTGGTGTTCAGGGCCTGCCCCAGGATGGGAAGGTAGAGACCCCTGCCTTTGCTGAGTTACTCAAAGACCTTGGGTCCTTTCCACCATGCCAGAGGTCAGACCTAAATTAAAATATTTTCCAAGAAAGGAAGATGTGAGCAGGAGAGCCATAAAGGGCCTCTCTGTGAATTTGGGGTGGATGCTGACCTGCCTTTAATTTTTCCAGCTATTGAACAGCCATGTTGGAGACTTCCTCACACTGGAGCTTCCTGGCAGGGCGAGAACGTTCCCAGACCCCAGCACATGCCTTTCTTCCTAGCTTGTCTGGGATTCTTTTGTAGACTCACCCCACAGGACCTTTTTGCAAATGGTCGTGGGGTTCCCCATCTGGGGCCTGCATAGTGGCACAGAGTCAGTACGCGGGAGGGAAGGGAGAATTTCTGGATCCCAAACTACAGGCAGAGAGGAGCAGTTAGTGACCTGGGTATGTGAGTGTCTGCCCCGTGATTCCAGCTGGTTCCATGGCATTCCTCAGAGGGAGGGGCTGAGTCCCACACAGGGCACATGGGAAGGGGCATGTCTGGGGAAACTTGCAGAGCTGATGTGAGCGCAGCCTCTGTCCCTGCCCGTGGGGTATGCCGGGCCTGCAGTGGAACTCTGTGTGTCTGGGTGGGCGAGGGGGGAAGCTGGTGCACATGCCATTGCTGCTCTCAAGGACATGAGTGCAAGGTAGTGAGCACTGCCCCCAGTACCTGCCACTTGCTTTGGCAGGTGCTAACCAGGCCTTTGGAGCTGTTGGCTGAGTTGGCCAGGAAATGGATGGGAGGTTTGACAGGTGACCCCCACAGCTCGCTTTCTGCTTTGCGTTGGTGCTGGGGAGGTCCGGCCAGCTGTTCCTTCTCTGGGACAGAAATAGTGTCCTCCCAGCCCGCAGTCCTCCTTTCCTTTCTCCTCACAGCAGCCTTTTATTAGAGCCATCCCCGTCTGCTGACTGCAGCTCCCCGCCCCAACCCCAGATGTCTGCTGGGGGAAGGTAAGGATCCTGCTTAATCCACCAACAGGATGATTAGTTCCTGCATAATTGAGAATTTGAGAATTTGTTTTATTGCTATTGTCACCATTAAAAATAACAGCCTGCCCTCATTGTAAAACAGGTCAATGTGACTAATATTTAATGGATGAAATAAAGCACAGCTTTTTCCTGGATCTCGTTTACAGGAGATTTCACTAAACAGTTCAATGCGTTTTTACTGGGACCTGGGGCACACAGTGCCTGGGCTGGGGGAGCTGAGTAAGTGTAGAAGTTGGCAGCGCTCTCTGAAGTGCTCAGGGTTGCAGTGTCTCATGAGCTGTTATTTGCTGGTGAGTTTTGTGGTTAAAGAGCCTAAGTTAGCATGGCCACTGGGTTTTCTGTGCATTTGGTTTATTTGTTTTAAAATAAAAGTTTTAGACTGAGAGAGGTTGTGGAAACACTTTAGAATACGATTGTTTTCATATCCATGCATACGGCCTGAGAGAGAAAGAAAAGACAGAGGGTCTCTGGCCCATCTGCCCCATCATCCTCCAGAGGCAGGAAACAGAGCTTGCTTTGTCTGAGGGCTGAGCTTGAGTTAGCGCTGGGGTCGGCCTGAATGGAGGCCCCCAGGGAGGGAGCCTGTTTCTGATGAAACGCAGGATCAGGCAGCCCCTTTGGAGTGGTTGCCCCGGAAGCTGGCCACGCGGGCTAGTGGTGCCTCCCTCTGGCTCTGCTGTGGGCCTGTGTTTCCAGGAGGCCTGTTGCAGTTAGGATGAAGCAGGGGCCCGTGTGGTGGGCAGGTCCCAGGCTGCCCTGCCATCTTTGGTTTCTTTCAGGGCTTATATTTCCTTTCTTTTCTTCCTTTTGGAAAGGGGCTGGGGCTTCTCGTCTTCTTGTATGGGTCCCAGTCTTAATGCAGGTTGAAGATGGAGCTAGCCTGTAGTCCAGTCTCTTCCCCGATGCTAGGCGAGATCCTGGACCAGGAGTCCCCTTCCCAGTAGGGTGTGGGGCCAGATGGGCTTTTTCCAGGGGCTTCCTCTCCTGCCCACCTGCAGCCATTTGCCTTGGACAGACCTGTTGATGCTGAGAATCCCCATGAGTTGGCTCCTGGCAGTTGGTGGTCTTAGCAAGCCCATTAGATCCTGTGGACCTCAAGGTTGAAAAGTTGATGAAGCTGATGGTCAGCATTGCCTTCAGTTGTTCCCTGGTGGTCTCCTGTGCCATCTGGTTTAGAGGGAATTGCCTTCAGTTGTTCCCTGGTGGTCTCCTGTGCCATCTGGTTTAGAGGGAATGCCTTTGGTGGGTTCTCATGAGAGAACATGCTAACAGGGAGGGGAAAACATGATTTTCTTCATTCCCAGTGTCCACCCTAGGGGCTCTCCTGTAGATAGACCAGCTTCCCTAGTCTGGTGGAGGAGGCGCTCATTTTTTCCTTGTGTTCTTCAGGGGTGCAGACTTTGGCTTCTAGGAAAACTCGTAACAGTTGATGCTAAGGCTGGGATCAGAGTTGCCTGGAGGCAGGAACCCCTTGTCATGGGCAGGCAGTCCAGGAAGGGGACAGGCACTAGCGATAACCTTGGAAGTTGGCCCACTGATGTCACATATAGTCAGGGGTCTGGCTTAAGAGCCAAAGTGCTGGGGCATCTCCTGCAGAGCCTGAGGAGTCCATCTCATAGGCAAGTACACAGCTCATGGTGGCTGTGCGCAGAGAGAGCTGTGGAGTCAGCTTGATGGATCCCTGTTTTCCTGTCCTCTTCTTGCCTCTTTGGGGAAAGTTTAGCCCCAGAATTCACTTTTCACAACTGGGTGGCAGTTTGGGGGTTTTTGTTTGAGACAACAGCCCTCTATGTTCCCTGGGCCAGAGTGCAGTGGCACAGTCATGGCTCACTGCACCCTTGACTTCCCACGCTCAAGCAGTCCTCCCACCTTAACCTTTTAAGTAGCTGAGACTACCAGTACACAGCTCCACATCCAGATGATTTTTACTGTTTTGTAGAAAAAGTGTCAACTTACGTTGTCCAGTTCTCAAACTGCTGGGCTCAGGTGATCCTCCTGCCTCGGCCTCCCAAAGTGCTGAGATTATAGGCATGAGCCATCATGTCCAGTCATGGGAAGCAGTTTTGATTCCAAAGATTTGTCTTTCCTTTTTGGACTCTGCTTCCTCTCACTGAAACCATAACCTGTCTCACCTCTCCTGCAAGGCCATCACTAAACTTGGGTGGTCCTTGGAGAGAGACAGCCCGGGCTGGACAAGGTGATTTCCATCTGACACTGCAAGCGGCCTTTTTAGGCTAGACGGCGCGTGCAATTCTAGCCTGTCATCACTATTAAATTCTAATAAAGATATAAGTATTTCATTTCAGAAAGGGGAAGTCCTGCGTGCCTCAAACCTGTAATCAGAACAGGTCAGCTTTCCACCTGCCCCTCACTGGACAGACTTATCAAGTAGCACTACCGTAATTGTGTGTTTTCTTCTCTTTCTCTCAACCCTTCCTTGTTTTCTCTCTTCTTCCCTGGCCTCAATTTCTGGATGTTTGGAAACTGCAGGAGTCTGTTTGGAAACAAGATCAAGTCTGTGGCTAAGAGAGCATTCTCGGGGCTGGAAGGCCTGGAGCACCTGTGAGTATCTCACCAGCTCTGCCCTGAGGCACAGGCCTGCCAAATGCGGCTGCCTGGACGTCTGCTAGCAATTTAATCGCATCTTTGTAAACCGAGAAACAGGCTATTTGGAAACACCAGCTGCTTCCTTCTCATTATAAGTTAGCTTCAACTTTGGCCTTTATGTTGCCTATGCCAGAAACAGTTACAGAACATATGGCCAGTTGGTGTGCTCCCAGTTAATTTAGTTGGTATTCGGATAAATACCCTTCCCTGTCCTGCTGCGCTGCCTCACCCCTGCACCGGATCCTTCATGGGCCCCTGGCCTCATTGCGTCTTTCACCAGGGCGCTTCCTCCTGGCCAAGACTGTTGCCTCCATTAAAGCAGCTTAACAATGCAGAGTGGATGCTGGGCTGAACCATTTTGGTGTGATGATTGCTTCTGAGACCCTGGGAGGAAGGGGACAGAGTCACCCCTGAGACGTTCATGCTGTTGCCCTCTGGGGCGGATGCCTCCTGTATATGATTCTTAGTTTATTTCTTCTTTGAATCAAGTTTGAGTCTAACTCTGTTGGAAAAGGTTTGGCCTTGCTGAGCAGGCCTCAGCCCAGCTTTGATGGTGCCCTACGGCCGGCTTGGCTCCCGAGTGGTTTCGTGGGCTGGCGTCACTGTTTGGGAAACAGCAGCCACCTGTAGTAGTTAGGATTACAGGTCTGGCTAGTCCCTGTGGGTCATCTGTGGAACCAGGACTGTCCTGAAAACCCCTCAGGTGTACCTAGGGTTTCTTTGCACAAGTATTTGCGTTCTGTTTCAGGAACCTTGGAGGGAATGCGATCAGATCTGTCCAGTTTGATGCCTTTGTGAAGATGAAGAATCTTAAAGAGCTGTAAGTATCTGGATTCCCTGGGTCTGATTAATGTGAGCGGAGACTTTGAGAGCAAGAAACTTCTCCAGTTGCATTTTTTACAGTTGCATACTCACTTCTTAAAAGGCCAAATGGTACATATTTTGGATTTTGTGGGCCACAGGGTCTCTGTCATGACTACTTGATTGTGTCACTGCAGCAGAAAGCAGCTGTAAACAATAGATAAGCGGGGGGGGGGGGGGGGGTGTGTGGCTGTGTGCCCATAAAGTCACAGTGACAGAAGCAGGCAGTGGGGCTGCAGGCTGAAGTTCGCTAACCACTATTCTAGACAATGTGAAATATACTCTCTTCTGTAAAGTGGATAATCACCCCTTTAATTATGTCAGGGAAGTTTATTCATCTTTTGGGTTTGCTTACAGTGAAGGCCTGTTGAGAGGAGCTACTTCAGAGCCTGGTGGGCTAAGAGCAAGGCAGAGCTCTCGAGGGGATGCGGTACTCAGGGGCGCAGCAGTGGCTGCCCATACCATTTCCAAGGTTCCTGGGCACGGTTCACAGGTGCTGGTGCTGCCACTGTGGACTTTGATCATGGGCTCTGGGGTGAGAAGGTTAGAAATTCTTGCCTGTATCCTACTCTCTGGCAGGGGAGCTAGTCTAGGTCCTCAGGTAGTAACACCCAAGTTTCCTTTCTTTTTTCTTTTTTTTTTTTTTTTTTGCTAAACATGAATCTGATTCTGCAGCCAGTAAGTTCTAGCCATGATACCACTTCCCTCAAGGGGTAACTTTTGGTTCCTAGAAGTGCTGAGAGAATGGCAGATGCCACAGGACAGTCATTTTTGTTCCCTGACCTCATCCCCATTCCCTGAGGCCACTCCTGATGGACACTCAGTTGGGGCAGGGAGGCTGGGAGTGGGGGAACTAGGTGCATTCCCTGAAACTGAGAACTGAAGTGGGCTGGGTGACACTGCTTAGAGTGAGGAAAGGAGGTGGCGTTGAGCGTGCTGTGAGCCTCAGGCCTGCTGAGTAGATGCTGTCCTTGCAACGGTTGGATCTCAAAGTGGGCGTCCGTGGAGGGTTCATGGAGCTCAGGGCTCTGCAGACGGCTGCTCCGTGCCCAGTGCCTTTCCTCTTCCAGCCTCAGCTCTGCCTCCGTCTGTCTGGGTAAGACAGAAAATGCAGAAAGGATTCCATCGCTTTCCTTCCAGTGTAGGGGAGGAGATGATTCTAGACCACCGTGGAAGGCTGATTCAGAGGTGGACTCGCAGTAAAGCAAGTCCAATGAAACGTTAGCTGGAGAAGATAAGCAGTGGGGCACAGGAGTGTTCGCTGTGGAATTCTTTCACCTTTTCTGTCTTTGAAACTGTCAGATACCATGTCAGGAGTGAAAAAGATCTGATGAAATGGGAAGAGGGTATTTTGAGAGAAGGAGGGAGGAGGGAGATAAGATTATCTTTCCCTGGGAAGTTGGGAGGAACTGGACCCTTCTAGAAGCTTGCCCCCCCCCCCCCCAGCATGCTTCTGCATAGTTCTGGAGGCTCAGCCTCGGTCTCCTGCCTGGGTTTCCCATCGTTGCTGCGTGTACCTCGCTGGGGTTGGCCCTGGGCCCAGTCCTCAAATGGGATAAACGGTTAATTCCACTTGGTCGTTTTCTTCCCCACCAGATCAAGTCAGGTTATACTGTGCACTTAGTCATCCTCTGGGTAAATTTCCACAAGTGATGATTAGAAACACACTTTGAGTTGGAATCATGAAATGCACCATGTGAGCCAGCAAAGCCATGGGATGGCCGCAGGCGGAGCCCCAGAAGGCAGAGCTGGTAGAGCGATAGCTGTGCTGTTCATGGGTAGAGGAAGGGCGCAGGACTCCGCAAAGCCTGGGGGTCAGAGTCCTTGATCCTGCCTGGCCCCAGGCCTTCCCCATGTGTCCTCTTGGTCCTAACTTGCTGTTAAGCAACACACTGTTTCCACCCTGGTTACCCACTGTTTTCCTGGGGTCTGGCCTCCTCTCTGGGGTAGGTTTCGTGGTGGAAGAAGTAGGAAATCCTCAAAGGCATTAGCCCCATGAGTCCAGGACATAGTAGACGAGGCTTCGCTCTTTCCACGTGTCTGATCAAGGATAAATGTCGAATTTGTTTTCCGTAGTTTGTTCCTGTCATTCCAATGGAATATATCCTTGTGTCCTGCACAAAGGTCTAACATTGTGCAAGGATGGCGCAGCATCTCCTCCTAGGCTTTTGTGAACAGTGCCTGCGCCATTCTGCCTGACCGCATCGAAATGCCCTCTTGCTGGGGTGCCAGCCGCAGGTGCTTCTGACAGCAGAGAGTTCTCCATCCAGACTGAATTCCCCCATGCTGAGCACAGCCAGCCTGACCCCCATGCAGGGTGCACTCCTGGGAGCTGCCCTCCCCACACGCTGCGCAGGAATTGGCTGGTTCCTCAGGGATGGCCGTGAAGGCCCTTCCGCCACCTGCAGTGACTCCAATAGGGGCGGTAGGTCAGCCCCTCCAGATAGCTCTCAGCAGAATGCTACTTGCCCATCAAATCAAAATGCAAAATCTCATTCTGATTTTAAGATCTCATATGGGCCAGCATTCCAGTTATAATGGCTTTGAGACAAGTTATTTCAGTTTTTGGAAAAGCACTTTCCAAAATTATTTTATAGTTATTTTAATAAGACGCTCAACTCATCTAGGGTTGATGGGGAGTATGAGGAAGAGTGGATTTTACTTTCATTCTTTCTTGCTGTGACAGTTTCTCCACTCATTAGAAATCTGGAGAGAAAAAGAAGAAAATGGAAGGCCAGTCCATCTGGTTGCTTTGTTGATGTCTGATGACCGTGGTGGGTGGAGAAGGCAGCTGAGGCCGTGCTCTTGGCCTGCATGGTGTTTTTGGAATTTCTGAGAATACCTGTGCCCCCTGCTTGTCATCGTGTCCTAGAGACACTTTATTGCAGGGAAGCCTGTGTGTTCTCTCTCCCAGTCTTTTCCCTTATCATGGGCCAGCCATAATGCTTTAGCTCACAGCTCTGAGGTCTTCCAGGAACGGGCAGCTAGACTCTTGGTTGACTTATCTTCAAGTGACTCCTCAGGAAGGAATGTCCGCTGAGATGGCGATTCCGATTTCTGTTTAAAAAGCTTATCCTTAGTTGCTGAGAAATGAAAAAGAAAATAATCTCTGTTTTGGTTGGAGCCTCACAAAACTAAAATTGTGCATTCTCATGCTCCCTGGGCAGTGGCAATTAACTAACAAGCACTATTTAGGGAGCAGAGCAGAATTCTGCCAGTCCCCTGAAGAATACTGGTGTAGGGATCAAGGCACAAACAAAAGTGTGGCATGGTGGCGAGGCTTATTACATTGGAAGTAAGAAAACATGCAGCTCTGCCAGATGAAAAAGGAACAGTCATGAGGCAAAAGAACCCTCCTCAGAACTTGTTGCAGAATTTGGATCAAAGTCTTAGGTTGAGTTTGGAAGCCTAAATAGTGTATCAGGAAAGTGGAAACCAGAGTGGGGACAGTGGCAGCACAGCACTGTTGGATGTATCAGAGGTCAGGAGAGGTAAGAAGGCGGCCTAGGGTCACACGGGAACAGGGTGTGTCCCAGAACACGGGTAAGCTCCAGGTTGCTGCTACTCCAGTTGTGGTCCTTGGGCCAGCAGCCCAGCATCAGGTGTGAGCCTGTTAGACATGCAGAATCGTGGGTGCCACTCTAGACCAACCCAGTCAGTCAGCAACTGCATTTTCAAAAAATCTTCAGGTGAGTTATATGAATTACCCTGGGAAATTGGAGCAGAACTGTGAGAAAAACCATTTCCCTCTTCCAGCTTGCTGGTGTTCACTTGAGAAGCTGATTGGAGTCGACGGATCATTCTGTCTGTGAAGGGAATATCCCTCCTTTGCGGCTGCACCTGAAACATCCACTGTTGTGTTTCTTTCAGCCATATGAGCAGCGACAGCTTCCTGTGTGACTGCCAGCTGAAGTGGCTGCCCCCGTGGCTAATAGGCAGGATGCTTCAGGCCTTTGTGACAGCCACCTGTGCCCATCCAGAATCACTGAAGGGTCAGAGCATTTTCTCTGTGCCACCAGAGAGTTTCGTGTGTGGTAAGACTCTTTGTAACTTTTTTTTCTCCTTCATGAAGAGCAAAGAAGCCAGGAGGTACTCCTCATTATGGGGGTAATTCCTGTGATCAGAGTAAACCCCAGGCTGTGGTTACAGATCAGCTGCTGGATGCAATTTATTTCTCGCTGAAACCACACACAGTATTTACAGTAGAGTTGCCTCATTATGTGGTTCTTGGAGGACATGCATTTAATCAGAAGGGAATATAAGTTGGTTCAGTTACAAATCAGAATAATCAGTTACGGGAAGATAGTTCTGTTATTCAGAAGGGCTCTGGTGCCCAGGTTTAGCTGTGAATTTACTCAGTGTACAGGGCTGGGGTTTTAATGTGTGTTCTTTCCAACCCCAAGAATGAAAGGTTAAATACAGGAAGAATAAGTCTCAGGAGAACAGTTGCTGTAGTAAAAATAAGTCCTTGATGTTGACTTGTACCCTTGCTGTTTCTCCAAACCACTGAAATCTGCACTTGCAGCTTTACATTCTTTTTGCCTTCTGATTGCCGGAACGTAGCTCTTGGCATCTTTTTGATTCGGGGTCAGGATCCAAGTTTGGTTGCAGAGAACACGGAAAATGCTGAACAGCTGAAAACACACACGCAGGCTAGCTCAGACAGGAATGACAGCCTCATAGTCAGGAAGACATGGTCAAAGAATGAGATGAATTCTGAGTTTTCCTGGATTTTTGCTTTAAGCAGGAGCAAGAGTGGGACTCCCAGGCGTGACTGGAACTGCTGGGCAGGTTTGAGTCTCCCTTGCCTTTTGCACTCACTGGTCTCCCTTGAGCCTTGAGATCCCTGCTGTGAGGATCCTAACCAGGAGTTTACCCATCCATGTGGGGACCCCTGTGGGCCACTTCTCTGTCCTGCTTTCCGGCCACAGCAATAGCCAGTGTGCCTGCTGGAGGCAAGATGTGTGCGTCCTCCTTCCACGCATCCACCCCTACCTCCACCGTGGCCGCTTCTGAGAACAGGCCTGCTGAACTTCCTCTGGATGCAGACCAAGGGGATGTCTTAAAC
Source organism: Saimiri boliviensis (assembly GCF_048565385.1). Classification (NCBI taxonomy): domain Eukaryota; kingdom Metazoa; phylum Chordata; class Mammalia; order Primates; family Cebidae; genus Saimiri; species Saimiri boliviensis. Next base: position 56,599,848 of record NC_133456.1, on the reverse strand, counting down.
ATACTGTGAGCAACACGGCAGCAGCTCTCCATCCTGAGCTTTTCATACTCTCTGTCTTATGGAGCCTTCTGTGTGGAATCTAATGTATGCACAGCTGCATTCACCAGGCACAGATGGCTGTATAATTTATTGTTCATCGTCCATTGTCATCAAGTCCTTGACCATTACATTTTTGTAGTTCTCCCTCAAATGAAGCTTTCTGCTGCTCCCTCCCCTTTCTTGCCATAGGGCAGGCTTTCCCTTTGGGTCAGCCAGGCAGGACTTCTGGTACACTCACCTAGCCCCCAGCCTGTGGCCCTGGCATATTCTAGATTCCAGGAGTTGTTTATTTGACATCTCTCCCAACCTCCACATTTTAGCTCAACCTTTTCCCCTCCAACAAACATTAGGTGTTAATGGGAATCATGAAAACACTTGGCAGAAGATAAGGTTTCAAGCTCTGTGGGCGTCTCCCACTCCTTTTTAAAAAACTGAAACATAATCACTTCACATCTACTAGGACAGCTAGAATAAAAAACTCAGATGATAACAAGTGTTGGTGAGGATATGGAGAAATCTGATCCCTCCTACATTGCTGGTGGGAGTGTAAACTGCCACTTTGGAAGACAGTCTCGGTAGTTCCTCAGTTCAACATACAGTTATGATGTGACCTGGCAGTTCCACTCTTGGGTGTATACCCAAGAGAAATGAATGTATATGTTCACACAGAAACCTCTATTTGAATGTTCATAGCAGCATTATTCATAATATCCAAAATATGGGGACAACCCAGGTATCAGTTGATGACTGGATAAACAGAAGGTGGTATAACCATACAATGGAATATTCATTAGGCTATAAAAGTGGTAGGTAGTCCTACAATGTGGATGAACTTTAACAATGTCATGCTAAGTGGAAGAAGTCAGCCACAAAATACTATTAGATTATATGATCCCATTAATAGAAATGTCCAGAATGCGGAAATCTCTGGAGGTAGAGATTAGGTTAATAGTAGTTTAAGGATGGGGAGGGGTGGAAAGAGAGGGGTAGTAGCTAAAACGTACAGCATTTCTTTTTGAGGTGATGAAAATGTTTTAAAATTGACTGTAGTGATTGATGGTTGCCCAGTGTAGATGAACTATTCTCAATTAAGCTGGTTTTACAAAGAAATATAATTTATATATCATAAAAATTTACCCCTTTAAAATGTATAAATTGATGGTTTTTCTAATAGTCACAACTTCTGTAACCATCACTATTATCTAATTTTAGAGCATTTTCATCACCCCTGAAAGGATCCCCATACCATTAGCAATCACTCCCTATTATTCTCTGCCCCCAGGCCCTTGATGGCACTAATCTCATTGTGTCTCTATCGTTTGCCTATTCTGGGCACTTAACATAGACAGAACCATATAATATATGGTCTCTTGTAACTGGCTTTTCTTAGCATAATTTGTAAGCATGCATCAGTACTGCATTCATGTTTTTAAGGGCCGAATAATATCTCATTATATGGGTTTACATTTTATCCATTTCTCAGATGATGGACATTAGATTGTGCCTACCTTTTGGCTATTATGAATAATGCTGCTATGAAAATTCATAGGTTTTGAATTTTGTGTGATTCAAAAGGTTTTGTGTGATTCTCTTGGGTACAGACCTAGGAATGGAATTGGTGAGTAATATGCTAACTCTATGTGTAACTTTTTTGAGGGGCTGCCAAACTGTTTTCCAAAGTGGCTTCATGATTTTACATGTCCATTAACAATGCAGAGACTTACAGTTTCTCCCCATTTTTGCCAGCACGTGTTTTTGGTTTGTTTGGTTGGTTTTTGAGACAGAGTTTTGCTCTTGTTGCCCAGGCCGGAGTGCAATGGCACAATCTCAGCTCACCAGAACCTCCACCTCCCCGGTTCAAGCGATTCTCTGGCCTCAGCCTCCCAAGTAGCTGGGATTACAGGCATGTGCCACCATGCCCAGCTAATTTTGTATTTTTAGTAGAGATGGGGTTTCTCCATGTTGGTCACACTGGTCTCAAACTCCTCCCACTCTCAGGTGATCCACGCACCTTGGCCTCCCAGAGTGCTGGGATTATAGGCGTGAGCCACTGTACCTGGCTGCCAGGATGTGTTATTAATGGTCTTTTTTTTATTTTGGCTATACTAGTGAATGTGGAGTCTCATGGTGGTTTTGATTTGCATTTCCCTAAGGCATGTTTTCACATGCTTATTGGATGTACATATATTTTTTTCTTTGGAAAAACAGCTATTTAAATGATCTGCCAGTGTTCACTTGTCTTTTCATTGTTTAGTTGTAAGAGTTCTTTATGTATTGTCGATACCGGACCTTCATAAGATACATGTTGTGCCAACATTTTCTCCCAGTCTGAGGGCTTTTATTTTCTTGATCGTTGAAATGCAGAAGTTTTGATTATTGATTTTTGAGACTGAGTCTCGCTCTGTCACTCAGGCTGGAGTGCAGTGGCGTGATCTTGGCTCACTGCAACCTCCACTTCCTGAGTTCAAGCAATTCTCCTGCTTTAGCCTCCCGAGTAGCTGGGATTACAGGGGTGCACCACCACATCTGGCTAATTTTTGTATTTTTAGTAGAGATAGGACTTCACCATGTTGGTCTGGCTGGTCTTGAACTCCTGACCTCAAGTGATCTGCCTGCCTCAGCCTCCCAAAGTGCTGGGATTACAGGTGTGAGCCACCATGCCTGGCATGGGCTTTTCTTTATGGGAAGTTTTTAACTTAATTCAGTCTTGTTACTTGTTAATGTCTATTCACAATGTCTATTTCCTCTTGAGCCAGTTTTGGTAGTTTGTGTCTGTCTAGGAATTTTTACCAGGTTATCTTACTGGTAAATAGAGTTGTTTATAGTATACCCTGTTTTATACTGTAAGGTTGGTAATAGTGTGTCTTCAACTTTCATTTCTGAGTTTAGAGATTTGAGCCTGCTTCTCCCACCCACGAGTCTATCTAAAGGTTTTTCAGTTTTTTTGATATTTTCAATGAACCTACTTTTGTTTTCAGTGCTTGTCTGTATTTTTCTATTTATTTTCATTTATTTCTGTTCTGATCTTTATTATTTCCTTCTTTCTGCTTGCATTGGGTACAGCTTGCTTATCCTTTTTTAAATTTTTAAAAGGTTAGATTATTAATTTGAGATCTTTAATACAGGTATCTACAGTTGTAAATGTATAAACACTGTTTCAGCTGCCACTTCCTAGTTTTTGTATATTTTTTATTTTATTCATCTCAAAGTATTTTCTTATTTCTCCTGTGATTTCTTCTTTGCCTTTTAGGAGTGCACTTTTTAACTTCCACAGATTAGTTTCCCATCTTTCTACCCAGTTAATTTTGAGTTTTATTCCATTGCCATCAGAGAAGATACTTTGTATGATTTTCATCATTTTAAATTTGAGACTTGGTTTGTGACCTTAAAAATTGTGGTCTATCCTGGATAATATTCCATGTGTACTTCAAAAGAGTGTTCATGCTGGTGTTAAGTGGAGTGTTCCATTGATATGTATTAGGTCTATTTGGGTTTTTTTGTTGGTTTGCTTGGGTTTTGAGATGGAGTCTCCCTCCATCACCCAGGCTGGAGTACGGTGATGTGAAAAGTCCTTAAAGTCCTGATTCGGCTCCATCTAACGTCTTTTTAGTTACAATCTATAAAAACCTTCAGAGGGCACCCATTTTTCTTCCATTAATAATGTAAAAAAGACTGCATTAATATGTTTAAATCCCCAGGACCTTCAGTTCTTTAGGGTTGTACTAAATGGCTGGTATTATCACTCAATAGAGTCTTGAACTTGACGGAGATTATGTTGAGAGAGAAAGTTTATAATTCCATTTTCCATGAACTTTTAAAAGTCTATTCCATGAACTTTTTGAAGTTTTGTCCATTGTTGAAAGTGGCGTATTGAAGTGTACAAACTATTACAGTTGCACTATTTCTTCCTTTAATCCTGTCGGATTTTGTGTTTTGTGGCCATCTGTTAGATATATATTTATAATTTTTATGTGTTTCTGATGCATTGACTTTTTTACATTATAAAATATTGTCTCTCTAGTAAAAACTCCTATCTTAAAGCCTATTTTGTCTGTTAGTAGTACGAGCATTTTAGTTCTCTTTTGGTGACTGCCAAACTGTGTCTCTTATAGGCAGCATATAGCTGGATCATGGTTTTTTAATCTATTATGGTAATCTTTGCCTTTTGATTACAATGTTTAATTCATTTTCTTTTAATGCAATTACTGATAAGGTAGTGTTTGCCCCTTAATTACTCTATGTATCCTGTCTTTTGGTTTCATTATTTTCCATGACTGACTAGTTGTTTTTTTTTTTGTTTTTGAACAGATATTTTCTGGTGTACTATTTTAATTCTGTTTTTAAAATACACACACACACACACACACACACACACACACACACACACTCTCTCTCTCTCTCTCTCTCTCATGTATTTTTTAGTTATTTTCTTAGTTTTGTCCATAGAAATTAACATCTTACAACAATGTAGTTCAAATAATGAAATTAACTTCAACAGTATGCAAAAATTATGTTCCTATTAAGATCCAGTTTTCCTGTTTTATTACTGTCATATGCATTATATTTTTCATTAAGCCCATCAACACAGCATTATAATTACTGCTTTATGTAGTTATTTTTTAAATCAGGAGAAGAGAGTTACAAAAATACACATATCCTGTGTTTTGTACTTACCTGTATAGTTACCTTTAATGGAATTTTTTATTTCTTGGTGTGGATTGGAATTGCTATCAGACGTTGTTTGATTTCAGCCATACTAAATAATCTTCTTTCTTGTAAGGGCATGTCTGGTAACAGTGAACTTGCTTAGTGTGTGTTTAAAATAAAAACATGGGAATGTTTTAACTTCCCCTTCATTTTTGAAGGATAGATTTTTTAAAAATATATAGACTTCATAGTTGCTCATCTCTCTTTTCAGTAATTTAAATGTCTTCTGCCTTCTGTTCTCTGTGGTTTCTGGGGAAAAATCAGCTGTTAATATTAGTGAAGATCCCTTGAATATGATGAGTTGCTCTGCTTTGGTGTTTTCAAGATGCTTTGTCTTTGGCACTTGACAGCTTGACTGTGATGCATCTGGGTGTGGATCTTTGAATTTACTCTACTTGGAGTTCACTGAGATTCTTGGTATGTGGGTGCACATTTTTCATCAAATTTGGGGCCATTGTTTTGCAAATAGTTTTTTCTGTTTTTCTTTCTTCTCCTCCTTGGATTCCCATGATTTGTATGTCGTTGTGCTTGATGCTGTCCCACAAGTCTCTGTGGTTCCGTTCATTTTTCCTTATTCTTTGTTTCTCAAACTGGATAATCTCAGTTGACTGTCTCAAGTTCCCTGCCCCTTCCTTCTGCCAGCTCATTCAGTTCTCCTGTCAAGCCCCTCTAGTGAATTTTTCATTTCAGTTATTATACAAGTTTCAAAATCTCTACTTGCTTCCTGTGTAAAACTTTTCTCTTTATTGATATAAAATGTTCTCACACTTTGCATTTTTTAAAACATGGTTTCCTTTAGGTGTTTGAACATACCTATAATCACCAGTTTAAAAAGTTTATTTAGTGAGTCTAAGTCTGGCTCCCTCAGAGACAGTTTCTATTGACCTGTTTTCCTGTTTGTTTCATCATATTTTGTTGAAAATGGGGCATTTAAAAGAAAATAATGTGGCAACTCTGGAAATTGGATATTTCCCTTCTCCTCCCCCAGGGTTTGCTTCTATTGCCATTTATTGTTACAGCTTGCCTAGTGACTTTTCCTGGACAAAGGTTGGAAAGTCTGTCCCCTTAAGTTCCTGCTTGTTTAACATAGTGGTCAGCTAATGGTTGGACCAAGTCCTTGTCCCCACAACCACTGTCTCCCATCCTTTACGCAGGGCCTGTGTGTTTCTGTTGGGGTGTGCCATCACTTCTTGTTTGTGCAGACAGTCATGCTCAGCCACAGGTGAGAAATGAGGACACCCCCTCAGGTCTTTCCTGGGTGTGCACAGGGCTCTGCCTGTGCACATGGCTTTCTAGATCTCCAGGAATGTATTGGACCTTTTCAAAGCCCACTATCGACTTCTCCCCATTTTCCTTTATAGTTTTTTGGCCAGCTGCTTGTTTGCTCCGTGAGTATTGTCCCCTCAGACAGCTGTGCTGTTGAACAGTGGCTGCTGATTGTTGTCATGTCCCCTGGGGCTAACTAGAGCTTCTCCCGCTGGGCAAACTGGATCAGGGCAGATCATTGCAAATCCTGTGAATGGGGCTCTGCAGGTTGCTGCCAGATAGGCTGCATAGTGTCAGTTCTGAGGACAGGGCTTTTGGGGAACCCATTCTGACCCTTCAGTGGTTGCTAGGCTGTGGGGTTTCAAGGCTACCATGGAGCTGGGAGAGAGGAATGAGGCTTAGGATTAGTTAAAACACAACTAAGCTCACATTTCTTACTGAGATATTTTCTTGAGTCAACATTCTATGGATTGTTGTAAGCCTCTGGTTTTCCGTAATTCTGAGAAAGTTGGTTTTGACCATTTTTGCAGGTGTTTTCATTGTGTTAATGGAGGTGCAGGGTTTTGGAGGTCCTTATTCTGACATTTTGGAAGTGTTTCACACCCCCTCCTTTTGGATTAAGGTGTGTGCACAAGGTCTCTGCACTCATGACTAGTCATACCTGACTCTGTTTTGTGTGAAAGTCAGCAGGCAGATCCAGTTGTCTGAAGGAAACTGCCAGCTGGCTGGTTTGAGAGTTGAGAACTGGTGGGTTAGTTTCTAATCAAGGAGTTTGATCATCAAGGTGATCAGTACTCATAGACTTAAAATTAGATGAGGCTCAGATGTCCATGGTGCAACTCTTACAGCATGTGTGGTGGGGCTGAGGATGCATAAGGACCTCAAGCTCTGGTTCCTGCCTGGTATCTGAGCCAGTGTTAGCATGAACAGCACCTGGTTCCTGTGTATACCCAGAACCTGGTGTCTTACAGTTGCTCCTTCTATTCCCAGATGACTTCCTGAAGCCACAGATCATCACCCAGCCAGAAACAACCATGGCTATGGTGGGTAAGGACATACGGTTCACGTGCTCAGCAGCCAGCAGCAGCAGCTCCCCCATGACCTTTGCCTGGAAAAAGGACAATGAAGTCCTGACCAATGCAGACATGGAGAACTTTGTCCACGTCCACGCACAGGATGGGGAAGTGATGGAGTACACAACCATCCTGCATCTCCGCCAGGTCACTTTTGGGCATGAGGGCCGCTACCAATGTGTCATCACCAACCACTTCGGCTCCACCTATTCACACAAGGCCAGGCTCACCGTGAATGGTATGGAAACACCATCTTTCTTTGTTGTAGTACCAGAATCTTATAGTTCACACTCCTGATTGTCCTTTCCATGTAGAGATGACTGAGACAGGACACACATAACTTCTCTGGGGCAGTATTAAATCATACTGCCCCAGAGCAAAGTTTGCAGATTTCAAGGGTTATTCTCAATGAGTTGTTTGTTTTTGATGACTTTTAAAAATCTAGTTACCGGCCAGGCACAGTAGCTCACACCTGTAATCCCAGCACTTTGGGAGGCTACGGTGGGCAAATTATGAGGTCAGGAGATTGAGACCATCCTGGCCAACATGATAAAACCCCATCTCTATTAAAAATAGCTGGTCTGTAATAAAAATTAGCTGGGTGTTGTGGCATGCACCTTTAGTCCCAGCTATTTGGGAGGCTGAGGCAGGAGAATCGCTTGAACCCAGAAGGCGGAGGTTGCAGTGAGCCAAGATTGCAGCATTGCACTCCAGCCTGGGTGTCAGAGTGAGACTGTCTCAAAAAAAAACTCCAGTAACTAGCTATGATGTTCAGTCAAATTGCAGAGCGCTAAGTCTTGTGTTTTTGTCCATTTCTTATCCTCTATAGTCCAGCATATCTGGTTTCGAAATTCCAAACATCCCCTTATCCTGGGAAAGCTGCTGTTCTTTGAGTAGATAGCACAGCCTTGGAGTCAGAGCCTAGCTGCTTGTCCAGACAGAGGCTGTGGAGTGCAAGGCTGGTATGAGCCCTGGCCTGACAGACATAGTGTTCTGGCAGTTGACAGGTTTTTACTTACGAAACAGCCTTGGAGCTGAGGGGTGGGGAATAGATAACGAGTAGTTTACTACTCCACCCCAGTAACCTCGTGGGGTTTTCCTGATTACTAACCCTCTAGTTAAAAAGAATTGGCTTGACAATCATCAGAATGCTAGATCTGCCGGGTTCTTTAAGCCCCCACAGACCACAGGGAAACACCTTTACCACACTGTGGTCAGGCTGTCTTGGCTTATTCCAAGTCCTTACTGATTCTGGAAGACTCAGGTAACTGTTAGACTCTCCCCCAAATTGACGTTGACATGACATGAGCTGTGGTGGTGCGTGACGTGGCTGGATGCCTTCTACTCGTGTCGGGACATCAATGTTCAGGCTGAGAAAGCTGAATGCTTCCTGCCTGGGTGTACAGCAGTGGGCGGGAACACCCATCCAAATGGATGAGCCATCCCATTGCTCTCCTAGGGTGTAGGCATGTCTGCCTTCCCTCTGTAATTCCACCTCCTAGCCTCTCTCCTGGTGGGTAATTAAGGCAGGCAAGCATCAGGCCCTATAGTGTGGAGGGGTTCCCCCTGCAACCCCCATCTAGACGTTGCCATGTAAGGTATAAGCCTTCACTTTGAAGGGACTGTAGCCAGCCTCAGGTATACAAGGCAAGGTTGATGGAAGTGCTCCAGCTGTGGTGGGAGAGGCTGGGGGTTCCCAATTCCCAGGTGGCAGGAGTGGTCCTGGGCAGACCCTAGGAGAAAGGGTGGTGAGGAAGTGAACTGGCATGGGGCACAGTGATGGGGAGGTGTTTGCCAGAAGACTTCCTGGCTTTGCATCTAGCTGTCCCATAACCCGAGCCTGTATGCGTATATTTTCCAGTGTTGCCGTCATTCACCAAAACGCCTCATGACATAACCATCCGGACCACCACCATGGCCCGCCTCGAATGTGCTGCCACAGGTCACCCGAACCCCCAGATTGCCTGGCAGAAGGATGGAGGCACGGATTTCCCTGCTGCCCGTGAGCGACGCATGCATGTCATGCCAGATGACGACGTGTTTTTTATCACTGATGTGAAAATCGATGACGCAGGGGTTTACAGCTGTACTGCCCAGAACTCAGCCGGCTCCATTTCAGCTAATGCCACCCTGACTGTCTTAGGTTCGGCCACTGCTCGTGTGTGTGTGTGTGTGTGTGTCATGGGCACCTAGAGCCAAGGTCCTCAAACTGCTTTGTGTGGCCAGGGGTGATACGTGTGGTGGGCCTTTCGGGGCTGCTTTTTAACATTTTTCTTGGTGGTTCTGTCATCTCTTCACTGGGTTTAGAAGAATTTGACTAGTTGGATGTGGATTGGTCAGAAGGATGGTTAGGGAATAGCAGGGGCTTTTGTGGGCAGAGATTAGTTTACTGCCCCTGTGGAAACCACCCCCAAAGTGGAGATGACTTAGTTGATGTGTTAAAAAGCCTGGCACTGTAAGATCTCAGATGCATCTCATGGATATGTTGGATTGTCTGTTGTCCCAAAGACAGGGCAGAGCCAGAGCACCCGAGGCCCTAAGCATGACTAAAAGTTCTCTGCTGCCCTCTTGCAGAAACCCCATCCTTGGCAGTGCCCTTGGAAGACCGTGTAGTATCTGTGGGAGAAACGGTAGCCCTCCAATGCAAAGCGACCGGGAACCCTCCACCCCGCATCACCTGGTTCAAGGGGGACCACCCCTTGAGCCTCACTGAGCGGCACCACTTGACCCCTGACAACCAGCTGCTTGTGGTTCAGAACGTGGTGGCAGAGGATGCGGGCCAGTATACCTGTGAGATGTCTAACACCCTGGGCACAGAGCGAGCTCACAGCCAGCTGAGCATCCTGCCTGCGGCTGGCTGCAGGAAGGATGGGACCACGGTGGGCATCTTCACCATCGCCGTGGTAAGCAGCATCGTTCTAACGTCGCTGGTTTGGGTGTGCATCATCTACCAGACGAGGAAGAAGAGTGAGGAGTACAGTGTCACCAACACAGGTCAGGCCCTGCTGGCGGAGCTGACTTCCAGGGAGGGGGGAACGGCAGTGATGCTGGGGAACTGGCTGGGGGTCCAGTGGCTTCTGAAAGAAGCACAGTGTGTTCAGAACTCCTGAAGCTTTAGTCCCACCGATTTCCATTTTGACTTTGAGGAACTTCATCTTTAACAGGAATGCTCCCAAATAGAAGTAACTGCCACACCCTGCAGTTTTCCCTCTCCTTGGTAACTGAGAGGCCGCCTGTGCACAGGTCCCGGTGCCACATCGTAGGTTGTAACTCCCAGCGTGGTGCTTCTGTGCGCCCGGGCTCCCTTCCCATCACTCATCTCCACCTCCTGTGGCATCTGCCTGCTGCGCTCCTCACACTGGGTGTACAGTAAAGCTGGGCAGGCGCTGGGAGGGCCTGCTGCATACATGAACTCCACACTCTCTCTCTTGCCCAGCCCTGACGGTCATCACTGGGAGGATCCCGCTTCTGAGCCTGACAATGAACATGTGTCTGCATTTCTTGTCACTGTGACCCTGGTGTTTCATTTGTTCTGTCTCCTTGCAGATGAAACCATCGTGCCACCAGATGTTCCAAGCTACCTCTCTTCTCAGGGGACCCTTTCTGACCGACAAGAAACCGTGGTCAGGACTGAGGGTGGCCATCAGGCCAATGGGCACATTGAGAGCAATGGTAAGGCCTCAGTGTGAAGCAGAGTTCTGCTGTGACTATGTCTCTGGGTGCCAAAGGTGGCCTCCAGCTCTTTGCAGGGCATGTACCTGGCATTAGATGGGGCACACTTGCACTGGAAAGCTGTGTGACTAATGTCTGCTATTTTGGACCCAGCCTTCATGAGTTCTGCAAGGTTTTAAAGCCCTCCAGGCAGTCACTGTATTGAGCTGAGCATCTCCCCGGCAGGGTAAGGTAGGATTGCCTGGAGTAGCAGCTACAAAGGGCACTACAGGGCTCCCACCCAACCCATTCCTTACATGGAGAATGTGCCCAGATCTGCTCTGTGTTCCAGTCTCATACTAGAAAGCTGTCACCAGGATGAGATATTTCCAATGGTGGAGGGCTTCTGAGCACTCACCTGAGACACAGAGCAGGCATCCCTAAACTACAAGCCCGCGGGCCGCATGCGGCCCTCTGAGGCCATTTATCCAGCCCCCCACCGCACTTCAGGAAGGGGCACCTCTTTCATTGGTGGTCAGTGAGAGGAGCACAGTATGTGGCGGCCCTCCAGCGGTCTGAGGGACAGTGAACTGGCCCCCTGTGTAAAAAGTTTGGGGACGCCTGCTGTAGAGGCTCACCCTGTAGAGAGCTGTCCACTTCACAGGCCGGCCGCCCTGCTGGGAAGCCATATTAGAAAACGTGCTGGCCGGGCGCGGTGGCTCAAGCCTGTAATCCCAGCACTTTGGGAGGCCGAGGCAGGTGGATCACGAGGTCGAGAGATCGAGACCATCCTGGTCAACATGGTGAAACCCCGTCTCTACTAAAAATACAAAAAAATTAGCTGGGCGTGGTGGCGCGTGCCTGTAATCCCAGCTACTCAGGAGGCTGAGGCAGGAGAATTGCTTGAACCCAGGAGGCGGAGGTTGCGGTGAGCCGAGATCACGCCATTGCACTCCAGCCTGGGTAACAAGAGTGAAACTCCGTCTCAAAAAAAAAAAAAAAAAGATGCTGCTTGCTAGACCAATAGCCCACCACTTTAGAGAACGTTTTAAAAAATGTCTGTTCTAGCGGCCTTGGCCATTCCTTTCATAAGACTTCCTGTGAAAGACTGATTGTGTTGGAATCCATCACAGGTGTCTGTCCAAGAGATCCAAGCCACTTTGCAGAAGCCGATGCTCACAGTGTTGCCTGCAGGCAGCCAAAGCTCTGTGTTGGTTATCACAAAGAGCCGTGGAAAGCGACAGAGAAAGCCGACGGAACACCTGGGCCACATCAGATGGGTATGAGATGCTTCCCATGTGCAGTCTTCCTTTCTGAAATGGAAATTTGGACTGACCTAGTCACTACATGAAAGGGGGAGACAAATTATTAGTCTACAGCTGTCTCCAAATCTGGTATTCAGTGTATAAATGCAAAGCTTGGGCCTGGTTCTCTTTTAATTCCAGAATAGTTTCTCCTACATCAATCTGTGGCATGCTAAGCCTGAACATGGATTTTCTAGATCCATGAGCAACTTATTTAATGAGCAACCTAAATAAGGGGCAAAGCACAAACCAAATAAGGGGCAAAGCACCTTTGCACCAGGCCTGTAATTTCTAATTGCTGAATAGACCCAACACTGCATGGTACTACCTAAGGCAAATGGCTTTTTTCCCCCAAGTAGTAAGACTACATTGTCGGAGTATAAAAAACCCCTGTTCGTGAGCAGCTCGGTGTTTGCCCAGTCCTTTTCTGAGGACATAGTTGGGAGAGGGAAGAAGCATGAATGGTGTTTGCAGTCAGGGTTCTTACCTTGCACGGTGGAGCTGAGCAGCCTGTTCTCTGTGCCGGATGAAGAGTGGCTCTAACCCTTCTTTGGTGCTGTCCTTCAGAACATGGTGGCTGGGTTGTATGCAGTGACTGCAACACTGAGGTGGACTGTCACTCCAGGGAACAAGCCTTCCACCCCCAGCCTGTGTCCAGAGACAGCGTGCAGCCAGGTGCGCCGCATGGCTCGGAGGCAGGTGGGAGTGACCGAGAGCATTCTCCACACCACCAGTGCAGCGGGACTGCTGCTGGGTCCTGCCCTGAGTGCCAGGGGTCGCTCTACCCCAGTAACCACGATAGAATGCTGACGGCTGTGAAGAAAAAGCCAGTGGCATCTCTAGATGGGAAAGGTAACTTTTTACTGTCTGTCTTCTGAGGAGCCACTAACCGGTGGGTGGGGAGCTGCTGCACCAGTCAGGTGGGGGTCTGACGGGTCCTTTCTTTCCTTGTAGGGGATTCTTCCTGGACTTTAGCAAGGTTGTATGACCCGGACTCAGAGCTACAGCCTGCATCTTCGTTATCTTCAAGCAATCCAGAGCACACGGAAGCCCAGCACTTGCTTGTTTCCAATGGCCACCTCCCCAAAGCATGTGACTCCAGTCCCGAGTCCACACCACTGACAGGACAGCTCCCTGGCAAACAGAGGGTGCCCCTGCTGTTGGCACCAAAAAGCTAGGTTTTGTCTACCTCAGCTCTTGTCACGCCAATCTCTACAGGACAGAGGTAGGAGAGGCGGTGAGGAAGCCTGGGTTCAGGCATCACTGACGTGGATATAGTTGTAACTGCCATGTGGAGTATCCGTCAGTCACAGGACTTGCATCTGAAGCACAGAAATGCAAGAGGGTATTTGTGTACAAAAGGCAGAAAAAGTATTTGATACCATTGTACATAAGAGTTTTCAGAGATTTCATATATATCTTTTACAGAGGCTATTTTAATCTTTAGTGCATGGTTAACAGGAAAAAAAATTATACAATTTTGACAATATTATTTTTCATATCAGGTTGCTGTTTAATTTTGGAGGGGGGAGGGGAAATAGTTCTGGTGCCTTAACGCATGGCTGGAATTTATAAAGGCTACAACCACATTTGTTCCCAGGAGTTTTTGGGGTGGGGTGGGGAAGGATGGAAGGGCTTGGATTTGTATTGCACTTCATATACAGACCCCTAGGCTGCTGCTCGGTTGGCTTCCACACTCCACGTGCGCTGGAAGGAGCTTCAGGTGAGCACTGCTTGTATGTAGGTGCCTCTGTCACGGGCCTCCCTGGAGAGCCACGGGAGCAGGTGCCGTCCACACTGCAGTGCCTGGCTTTTCCTTTTCAGTGCTGTCCGTCTGTCAGGAGTAGAATGAGGGCTGTTAATCCACGTGGTCAGAACAGTTACATACTGCCCTTCCTCCTCCTCTGAAGCTTATTTTATGATAAAAGCAAATGTGGCCTTCTCAGTATCATTCGATTGCTATTTGAGACTTTTAGTTAAGGTAAAGGCTGCTGGTGTTGGTACCTGTGGATTTTTCTGTAGTGATGTTTTCGTTCTGCCAATATAATTAGTATTACATTGGCCTTGGGGGATGAAAAGGAGGAAGTTCTTACTTTTCAGGGCTACCTTATTTCTACTGAGGCTCCAGAACAGGGCTGTCCGTGTGCCTTTCCCTCGCACAGATGAAACTGAGCTGGGACTGGAAAAGACTTCACCCTTGACCTGGGTTCTGGGTGTATTTGCACTTTTGAGACCTGTAGCTAACCATCTTGTGAGTGCCAATGTGTAATTTAGTAAAAATTACATAGAAACAAACAAGGTCCTTAAAATGTGCCTTTGGCCAAAAGCTGAAGGGAGTTACTGAGAAAATAGTTAAGTGTCAATTTTACTGTCAGGTGTCATCACTGTTCAAAAGGTAAGCACATTTAGAATTTTGTTCTGGACAGTTAACTGACTAATCTTACTTCCACAAAATATGTGAATTTGCTGCTTCTGAGAGGCAATGTGAAAGAGGAAGTATTACTTTTATGTACAAAGTTATTTATTTATAGAAATTTTGGTACAGTGTACATTGAAAACCATGTAAAATATTGAAGTGTCTAACAAATGGCATTGAAGTGTCTTTAATAAAGGTTCATTTATAAATGTCAATATAGTTGGTGGTCCTTCTTTTACAAACACAGCCACTCTGCCTTTAATTATCTTTCCCAAAGAAAGAAAGAATATTGGCTCCAGGGCAGACAACACTGCTAGATTCCTGAGATCCTGGTCTGAATTCTTCTACACCTGGAGCTTGTTAGTCAAGCTATAAAATCCCAAAGTGTGGTGACCTTCCTATTTCATCCTGCCTATTTCTAGCAACGCTGTTTTCAAAGCGGCCCAGGCCCTCCTTTCAGCCTGACATGGAGAATACCGGGAATGGCTTACCGGCCGTGCCCTCCTGCGTGAAGCCAGCTGGGCGCACCTAGTCACTTGAGCTGAAACTGCTTTCTCTCACACATCACAGGGGCGCTGGACACGTCTCTGTAAAACAATACAATTGTGTTTTTATAGGTGAAATCTGAGGGTAATTAAAACCAGCAGCCTCATTACCCAGAAAGAATGCTTGCTATGCACCTGTAGTTCATTCTTGTTCAACAAAGCTTCCACACCAGGAATTACCTAGGGGGAGAAACACCCACATACACAACTTCTTCCCCAAGTGTCCTTTGAAAATTGTAACCGTCTTGCCTTCTGCTGAATCCACCATCAGGTGGCAGGAAATGAAAGATCGGATAGAAATCAAATGAAAGCTCTGAAAGGCCTGGCCTTAGCATTACCAAACTTATTTATTAAGAGGTTCTGAGGAAACTGTTCACAGTACCGCCAGGGACCACATTTTCTTCTCCTTCTGGCACAGAGGCCGCTGACTTTATACTAGCCAGACTATACCACGGATGGCACAATCTCGATGCCAGCATCTTGACAGAACTGTTCGTTGGCAGTGGGGCCTGTAGCTCAGACAGCTGCTCAGCGGAAGGAGGGTTTACACTGCAGGCCCCTCTCTTGACAGAAGAGGACGTGAGGCTGTCTCTGCTTCAAGGACTCTTCCTGCCAACTTCCGACAGCAAGCTGTGCGTCTGGTCATAAGCCCCCAGAAAGATGAAACCTCCCAGACTGATGGCTGCCATTCGAGGGAAGACACCTGCAAATAATCTAGGGGAAAAAAACAGGATTATTAATGTTGTATTTTAAAAAGGTTAAATTCCTATACCCACAGCTTGCTCATTAAACCACACATGGTACTTAACGTACATTTTTTTTCCTTTCAGAGTGGCACTAAATTACATCCCCAATTAGGCTTGAAGTGTGAGCCCAGCTGTTTGTTGGCCAAGGTGGCTAACTACCCAACAGCGGACTTGTGAGCACTCCCAAATAAGGCAACTTATTTAGAAAGTTCTAAAACTTTCATGCCATTTCTCCCTTTGAGAGATGATGAAATTAACTTTTTTTAAAAAGGCATCAAAGAGCTGAAACCTAGGTAAGGCCTGGAAGGCACTTCCCAGCCCAGATCTCCAAAGTGGTCTCCAAGGGATCGCTCACTGAAGAGCTTTTTGGGCAATGCAGCCGCTCCACCAACTCAGTTGCATTTTGTCCTTTGAGACCCCAAAACATGATGTCACAACGAGTCACACCTTCATGGATCCCCTGTGTTCCTTTTCTGTTTAAAGGCAAATGGGCTGTCGCTGTGGCTGTGACTGCCTGCACCTGCACAGTCTAAGACCACTCACCAGCCAAGGTGCAGTGTAGAATAATCAGAAACACAAAGTAAAACTACAATGGCACAAGAATATAAAGTGGGGGTTCATTCGTTAAAACTGCCCCCCCATACCTACTCATAGATATTTGTTCAAAGACCTACACTGTGGCACTGCTGATGTATACGTAAGTTATGGCACAGTATAAACGCAGTGGATGATTATGTAGCTGATAAAGATGAGGAAACCCACAGATGCCAACATTAAAAAATTACAAAACAAATTGGGCTTAAAAAACCAAGTCCAAGGACTATATGTATGATTCCATGTCTAAAAGGCATGCGAGGGATGTGTCCTAAACTGAATGACTGTTGTCTAGGGATTATGGGACACATTCCTGGCCCATGTTTCCATAACCTTTGGACCTTTTTACCAAGAGTAAAGGCATAATACCTCACAGATATTTCAAGTTTGGTCCCAGGCCACCATAATAAATTGAATATTGCAATAAAGCAAGCCATACTATTTTTTTTGTTTCCCAGGCCACAGAAGTTATGTTTATACTATACTGTGGGTCTGTTAAGTATGCAATAGCATTATGTCTAAAATCTGTACATACTTTACTTTTAAAATGCTTTGTTGCAAAAAAAAAAAAAAAAAAAAAAAACTAATGAGCATGAACCTGCAGTCAATTGTAATCTTTACGGGTAGACGGTCTTGCTTTGAATGATGGCTGATGACTGACCAGGGTGGTGGCTGCTGAAGGTTGGAGTGACTGTGACAATATCTAAAAATAATAATTGTTGCATTGATGGACTCTTCTTTCCATCAAAGATTTCTCTGTAGCACACAATATATTTTGCCTACAGTAGAACCTCTTTCAAAATTGAAGTCAGTTGTCTCAAACTCTGCCACTGTTTTCTCAACTAAATTGATGAAATATTTTAAATCCTTTGTCATTTACAACAGTGTTTACCATGTCTTTACCAGGAGTCGATTCATCTCAACAGATCGCTTTCTTTGCTCATCCATTCAAGTTTCATCATGAGACTGTAGCGATTCAGTCACATCTTCAGGCTTCACTTCTAACTAGAGTGTCTTGCTATTTCCACTACACCTACAGTTATGTACTTCCCTCCACTGAAGTCTTGAACCCCTTGAAGTCAGCCATGAGGATTGAAATCAATTTCTTCCAACGTCCTAGCACTGTCAATATTTTGACCTCCTCCTATGAAGCCACTAATGTTCTTACTGGTATCTAGAATGGTGAAGCCTTTCTAGAAGGCTTCCAGTTTACTTTGCCCACATCCAGCAAAAGAATCACTATTGGTGCAGCCGAAGCCTTATTAAATCTATTTCTTAAATAATAAAACCTGAAAGTTAAAACTACTCCTTGATCCATAAGCTAAGGAATGGATGTTGTGTTAGCAGGCATGAAGACAACATTCATCTCCATCAGACCTCCTGGGTGGCCAGGTACATTGTCAATGAGCAGTCATTTTAAAAGGAATCTTTTCCTCTGAGCACTAGGTCCCAGCAATGGGCTTAAATGTTCAGGAAACCATGCTGAAAACAGATGTGCTATCATCCAAGCTTTGTTCCATTTGTAGAGCAGAGGCAGAGTAGATTCACCAGTACTGTTAAAGGCTCTAGGATTTTCCAATAGTCAATGAACATTGGCTTCAACTTAAACATACCAGCTGCATTATCCTCTAAACAAGAGTCGGCCAGTCCTTTGAAGCTTTGAGGCCAGGCCTTGGTATCTCCTCTCTAGCTAATAAAGTCCTAGATGGCATTTTCTTCTAATGGAAGGCTATTTCGTCTGCATTGAAAATCTGCTTTTAGTGTTACCGCCTTCGTTGGTGATCTTAGCTAGATCTCCTGGATAACTTGCTGCAGCCTCTCCATCAGCCCTTGCCACTTCACCTTGCATTTCTGTGTTACAGAGATGACTTCTTTCCTTAAACTTCATGAATCAACCTCTGCTAGCTTCAGACTTGTGCGGCTTCCTCACCTCTCTTCAGCCTTCATGAAAGAGAGGTGGTAGGGCCTTGCTCTGGATTAGACTTTGGCCTAAAGGGATGTTGTGGCTGGTCTGATCTTCTATCCTGAACACTCGAACTTTCCTCATATTTGCAATGAGGCTGTTATACTTTCTTATCATTTGTGTACTCGCTGGATAGCACTTTTCATTTCCTTCAAGAACCTTTCCTTTGCATTTACAACTTGGCTGTCAGAAGAGGCCTAGATTCTGGCTGATCTCAGCTTTCCACATGCCTTCCTCACTAAATTTAATCATTTCCAGATTTTCATTTGTTAATTTTTTTTTTTTTTTTTTTTTTTTTTTTTGAGACAGGCTCTTGCTCTGTTACCCAGGCTGGTGTACAGTGGCACGATCGTGACCCACAGCAACCTCTGCCTGCTGAGCTCAGGTGATCCTCCCACCTCAATCAACTTCCCAAGTCGCTGAGACTAAAGGCACATACCACCAGGGCTAAAAATTAGCCCTACTAATTTTTGTATTTTTTGTAGAGACAGGGTTTGCCCTGTGACTTAGGCTGGTCTCGAACTCTTGGGCTCAGGCCATCTGTTGCCTTGGCCTCCCAAAATGCTGGGATTACAGGTCTAGGCCACCATGCCCGGCCCTCACTTTTTATTTAAAATGAGAAAGGGGTGATTCTTTCTTTCACTCGAACATTTAGAGGCCACTGGAGGATTATTAACTGGCCTAACTGCAATACTGTGTCTCACAGAAGAGGGGCCTGAGGAAAGGGAAAGAGACAAAGAATGGCCGGTTGGAGGCACAGCCTGAACCTACCACACTTGTCAATTAGGGTTGCCCTCTTTGATGGCCGCAGTGTGTGATGCCCCAAAACAATTGTAGTAGCATTAAAGATGGCTGATCACAGAGCACCACAGCAGATAGAATGAAAATATTTGAAAGGTGAGAATTACCAAAATGTGACACAGACAGAAAGTGATCACATGCTGCTGGAAAAGGGCTCTGAAAGACTCACTCAACCAGGGTTGCCACAAACCTTCAATTTGGAAATAATGCACTATCAGAAGTGCAATTAAGCAAGGGATGCCTCTAATACTTTTGTGAGCAGCAGGAGTTATAAAGGCCAAATCAGTGTATATGCTAGTGAAAAGGTTTCTGGGCAGGTCTATGGAAGAAAACTGCAAATGGTCAAGTTATGCCTGCAGTAGCTGTGCATCCTTTAAGATATGGGAAAAGCCCCCGTGACAAGCAGCTGGTGGCCTGGAAGGGAAATGTGGCAGGAAGACGGTCCCTGCGGGCTGCTCCCAGCACCTGACTGAGTCCTTTCTCCCAAGACCTTTGCGTTGTTGGGGGAGGCGGAGCAGCCTCGCTCTGCAGCACTCAGCACTTGTAAGGAAAATGGGAGGTTAAGAAGAGTTCTGTGGGGCCTTCTGTAGTTAGCTAACGAAGGATTTAAATCATTAAAATACTGCACGTAAGATTAAGGACCCCTTTTACTTGTCTA
This sequence comes from Saimiri boliviensis, assembly GCF_048565385.1. Classification (NCBI taxonomy): domain Eukaryota; kingdom Metazoa; phylum Chordata; class Mammalia; order Primates; family Cebidae; genus Saimiri; species Saimiri boliviensis. Next base: position 56,580,085 of record NC_133456.1, on the reverse strand, counting down.
AAAATAACCATGAAAATCGTATTGAAAACTAAACTATACTTGTTTAAAAAAAAAAAAAAAAAGCTCAGCATCATGCAAATTATTTTTGCACAGGGTGCGTGGTGAGGACAGAAATTCATACATTACCACTATGTCCTTCTGGCCTGAGAAACAGAAGAGCCTTCCGGCTCCTACCCTAAGAAGGAAAGGGTGCTAGACCGGATGCCAGCAGAAGCCGAGCTGCAGAAGACGACACCGGCCACGAAGTTCTCCTGCCTTCACTACCTTAATCCTAAACGCCAGCGTCTTGTTCAGCTTCTGCCTCTCACAAGCTCAGCTGCTCCTAGCCAGAGGCAGATGGAAGCAGTTTATGGTTTCACTAGATGACCACTGAATCTATTAACGTAATTACGGCTTTAACGTGGAGTCATTTGTATTGGGAGTGCCTCAGCTGAACTCGCAGGTGAAGACTTCTGAATTGAGCAGCACCGTGTTCTAGTGCCCACAGATTAAATGAGAGCAAGCTTAAGCATTTACAGCACTGAGAATAAAGGGATGCTCGCAGTAGTGGCAGCTACTACATAAAGAGCACAATCAACGAAAACAGAAAGCCAGCTGATGAGTGAAGAAAACCAAGAAGGGGACAGCGAGGCGCGCCGGCTCCCCATCTGTCTGCTGGCTGCTGGGCTGAATGAACGCATGATGTTTGTTTAGTAATATATTTCTATGTGTATTCCCAGTATGTGCCAGAACAAGGTCTTCACCTGTGTGAACAACATGGAAAGATGAAAATGGTCACCACTTGACGTGACCCCAAGAGGGAAGCACCATTCCATCCCAAGGAGAGGAGATGGTGTCTGCTGAGAAACCCAAGAGTACCTAGTAAACTTAGCGCGTGCCCAGAGGTCCTAGGGGAGGAGACAGGAGGTGGCAGCAGCGCTGTGTACCCGGAGACCCAAGTGAGGAAGCCGGTGGAGACAACTTCAGGCTGAGGGGGCCTGGGACAGCCAGCCGCCAGCTTTTTCTGTTACTGTTTTTTTTTTTTTTTTTTTTCCAAATTATTTATTGTCTTTAATCATGAATAAGAGATTAATTAAAAATCCCTTCAGTGACACCCATTGCTGTCTGTAATGTTCGTAACCACTACACTGTACAGACTAACTGGAGCCCATGACTTAGGAGGCTTCAGAAGAGGCACAAAAATCCAAACGACCTTTTCAGAGCTGACAGTGGGGACAGGGACAGGCCCTTCGCCCGAGGAGGACATCCCTCCTCTGCTTGTGTTTCTGGCACTTATAATGTCAAGTATAGTAAAAGCCACAACCAGGACAGGGAAGATTATCTTCAATCATCTACTCAATGTGACTCTGCCAGCTTTCGGGGCCATGAGGCTGCCAGTCAACCATGCCACCCCAACCTGTCACCACTGTCTCTAGAAGGGCAGAGGGCTGCAGCCTGCACAGCTCTACAGAGCTACGGTCGACAGAAGAGGTGTGCCCAACAGTTGCCACAGAATCAAACATGAACTAAGACAGTGAAATTTGGCAGTTGGACTTCACAGTCTAAAAACCACTGCATGTGACTTCTCCGTGTGCATAGCCCAACTGTATTTGAAACACATACCAACTTTTTTGTTAAGACAGGTCCTGCTCTGTCACCCAGGCTGGAGTGCAGTGGCGCAGATGGAACTCACTATAACCTTGATCTCCCAGGCTCAAGCAATCCATAAGCTTCCTGAGTAGCTGGGACTACAGGTGCATGCCACCACTCCCGGCTATTTATTTGTTTTTAAAGACAGAGTCTCACCATATTTCCCAGGCTGGTCTCAAACTCCTAACCTCGAGCGATCCTCCTGCTTCAGCGCTGGGATTACAGGTGTGAGCCCTGCATCCGGCCCATAAGGACCTTTTACCTGCTACTGGCTAAGCAGCTTCAGGACTCATTTTTTCTCACATGGTTCCTTTGTTTACTGTGAAACTGGCAGCAGAATGAATGTGCCACAGATTCGAGCAGCCAGGGTCTCGCTTCCTCGTGACATGGTAGCCCTAAGTGGCAGGCTTACAGCACACGCGCCCCCACTCTGCCCTTCCCATGCTCTCACTAGACGTCAACAGCCAATTATTCCTCTGGCTTCACCGCAGTTCTTGTCTCAAAACTGTGACCCCTTCAGGCACCCAACAGCAATCCCTCAGAGTTGTCACATTCAACAAAACCATCCAAGATCACCTACTCTTCAAACTTGCAGATGGAAAATTTCTATCTTGATGGGCTGCTCTTCTACAAAACCTTAACTGGAGCCTGACTCACCTACTTCGTGTTCTCCAGACCATCAAACAGCTGAGATTAAAACTGCCAAAGGCACACAAAAACTACAATCAAATAAGTGATCCAACTTGGCATCGGGAGGAGGAGGTGGCAGTGCCAGCTGAGACGCCGAAAGTCCAGGCAGCAGCCTCTACCCTGCGAATGGCAGCTGCCGACCCTCTCCAAAGGGAGGCCGCTGCTTTCCTCTTGCAAGCAAATCCCTGGTAGATGGTCCCTAAGAGAAAATCTTTATTTCACATGCCTGCAAGATCCCAACATTCATGTGGCTTTACAAGTTTATGCTGTCAAAGCAATGTTGAAATACCTTGCAGAGACAGCTTTTTAGGACATGAAGCTAGAAGTTTAAGGCACTTCTGAAGAACAGTGGTTCTCACTGGATGCTAGCTGTGGAGTCCTACCACCTGCGCTGTGGTACCTTGAAAGTAACTTGTTACTAATAACAGTTAAAAGTATCAAAACCAGAAATGCTTTCTTCTAACAATGTTACCTTCACTCCCTTGTATTTCTGCAGTGTGTAACCAGAAGCGCATTTCATCACTGCAGCCCAGACTCTAGTGAAGGCCACACAGGTGAATTCCATCTAACATCAAGATGGACAAGGCTGAGAATCGCCTGGCTGGAATACTCTTGTCAATTTGCTTTGCTATGTTATCTCATATATACAACGTTAACTACCATATTTTGCACAATATATAGAAACTCAAATCAGAAGATAAGAAGGAAAGGAGAGGTGTTTGTCCAAAGTCAGGCTGAAGGAGGAGTGGTGGAGGGGAAGAAAGGCAAGAGAGCATTCCTCATCTTACCCTGCCAGCCCCTGTGAGCGCCAGACCCCGTGCAGGGCAGAGAGCACGTTCCCACTAGCAGTGCTGGAGCCAGCCTGTGGTAACAGACAAAAAGAGAAACCCGTTATCTTCTGAAGCTCCCATCACACAGCTGCCCTCAAGACACACGGCTCCCCATCACCCTCATCTAGAACAGTGTCAGATACCAGGGAGCTTCTTGGCAGTCAGGACCTGGCTCGCTTGCTCAGAAGCACTTACACTCAGACACGCAGGCAAGCAGGGACGTGGCCCAGGCCACATGGGAGGCTGCTTTTCAGACCTCACCAGATGACTGATGAACAACTATTCGATAGGAGAAGGACAGAAACTCTATGAAGCAATACGAGGAGGACGGGGAATTGTTCGTGTAAATGATACAACCATGAAACCTGCCTAAGCAGCTAATAAACATATTTAATACAGCGCCATGTTCCACTGAAATCATCACCAACATTCTTAGCTTGGATCGTGCCACCTCCACACTAAAATTTGGCCCACATTTGTTCTACTTTTCCACACAGCTAGGACTTTTTCTGTTTTGGTTTGGTGCAGGTATGTTAGGTGTATGGCATTCTTTCAACTCTCCATCTAGTGAGGGTTTTTTTAAAAAACAATTTTTCTCTCAAACACAATTGTTTAAACATTTCTGACAACTGTCTTAACTCATCCAGTTAAGGCCAATCGCAACCTTAGGTTCAAAGCCTGTCAATTACCTGCTGCATGGCAGGAAGCTTGTCAACCTCTCTGAGACTTAGGTTTGTCACCAGTAAAAATAGAGTTTATCTGAAGATAGTATTACCAGGCAATGGCCCTATTGGCCCTACATGCTTACATAACACAGGTGAAAATGATTGTGAAATGGTACAATGTTATATAGACACTGGGGACATTATTCCATCAGTGGCGGTTTTCTTAGTTTCCACAGGCAGCATAAGATGCTATTACAGGTAAATGGTAGCCATTTGTATTCACTTCATATACCTGTAGTCCCACTGCTGACAGATATGAGCATCGGAAACGTCTCCAGTACATTATTTCACCACTTACCTTTGCCAGCATAATTCTTGTCTTTGCCACATCTAGAGGTGTGGTGACTGCAGCGGCAAATCCACCTGTGAAAGTAATACCCAACACCCAAGTGAGATACTACTTACGGTACTAGATGGTAATTTTGTAATTTTTTCAGAATTCCTCACTCTGCCCAAATCACTTCATCATTATGTACACCTGATGCAAGAACAGGACGCACACATGTAAAATCTACCCATGTGCTTCATTGCTTTTGCACATGGTGAATACAGAACTGCGTGTAAAAGAAAATGCTCTATCCACTCGGGGGAAAAAGACAGGGCTCCACAATTTACCTTGCTCTTTCATTAACTAGCAATCTAATGAGTGTGTTTGTATGTGTACATATATGATGCATGTGTACATATATGACATACATGTATACAGTAAGATCTCAGTATGTGAGATATACTGCTCCTAATGGTTCCCAGAGGGTTCATGACTTTCTATGGGCCACTGTCTTTTTTTGTTTTTGAAAGGACAGGGTCTCACTGTCTCTCACCAACACTGGAGTGCAGTGGTGTGCTGCTCACAGCTCACTGCAGCCTCACCCTCCTAGGCTCATGCCATCCTCCCACCTTAGCCTCCTCCTGAATAGCCAGGACTACAGATGCACACCACCACGCTCAGCTGATTTTTAAATTTCCTGTAGAGACAAGGTCCTGCTATGTTGCCCAGGCTGGTCTTGAACTCTTGGCATCAAGCACTCCTTCTGCCTTGGCCTCCCAAAGAGGTAGGATTACAAGCATGAACCACCATGCCCAGCCTGGGCCACTGTTCTTTAAAGTGACTCTAAAATGCTTCTATCATTTCTGATCTGCAAGTAGGAAAATGGACAAATAGAGTCCCATGTAACATTGTGGGGATTTTTGGTATACATGGTTGGATTCTTTGAATTAAAAGAATAAAGCTTTTTTATATTTCACAGGCTCCTGTTAACAGTCCAGTCAGAGTTCCTACATTTCTAAGCTCTCTTTTACATCTTCTTAGTATGGGTTCAGTAGGCATTACACCTTCTGGCTTCCTTCTTACCTTCTCTCTCATGATTGCATTATCTGAATGTCATGACGGCTGAACTATATACAGACTGGACTTTTGAAGGACTTTCTGTTTTAAAATAAACCAGGTTTATGGTGTAAAGATTTCATTTAATGCAGTGCAAAGATATAGTCTAAATCCCAAGAGGCCCTATGGAGACAGAAATAATAAACCCTAAAAGACATGACAAAGATTCAGCTTCCAAGAGCTGGGGGAAAGAGGCAGTGTTATAGGGGCTGAACAGGACACACGTGTGTGAAGGATACTCCCGAAATAGCACCAGTTTTCTTCTCGCTCTCGTGGCTTGTGGACAAGAAGGTCATTTGATCTCTGCCAAATATCTTTCTAAATATGATGCTGAAATAAGATCATTATACCGCCTCCTCCATATGGTAACACCTACTATGACACTGACTTTTTGAAAGGTGTACCTAGTTACGCTCTCATGGTCCATTTCTGGTTACCCTCGAATGTCACACACCTTAGGGGTAAGTACTATCAACTGACGTGAATATTTGAATCCCTTCTGGTTTAGCCATTTCAAATTATGAGTATGTAAAACTCTTTGTCTTAAATCCAGAGATTGTCTGAAATTCAGAGACTTGCTAAACTTTTGTGTTTAATTTTTGTGGGCTTGGTCTTGAAATCCTACACTTTTGTTCTTAACCATATATTTTGCCCTGGAAAAGTAAATATACTTTTAATTACACGATAGGATGCATGAACACTTTATATCTGTGTGTGTGTGTGTGTGTGTGTGTGTGTGTGTGTGTGTGTGTGTGTATCCATTCCCCAAGAAAAGAAGAACAGGGAAAAAGACACAAAGACAACAAATTTACTATCCCAGACTTCCCATACCCTGAAATAACAGATTTGGTTTTGTTTCCCTTACCAGCAGCAGGGTCTCTAGCCTGAAGGAATCCTTCTTTGGAGTCAGAAGGACTAACGCTTAAATCCCTGCTCTACCAGTTGTCTGCCCTAAGATAATTACTTATTCTCTAGCTGAAATACCTTATGAGCTAGGGACTCTTACTGCCCCATTCTACAGGTGGGGAAATCAAGGCTTACAGAGGCTAAAAACTCGAAGAGTTTACTTAGTGCTGAGCTGAGAATGGATCTTAAGTCTGTGTTGCCTCCGGAACTGGAACTCAGCCACTGGTGTCCTAGTGGCCTCAGTTTTCTCATCTGTAAAATGCAGACAGTAGTATGACATGGGAACTAAATGGGTCTATGCAATGTGTCTGGAACAGCATCTGGCTCACAGCAGTGATCACTAAGTAATTAACTCTTTCCTGTGTGGACAGAGCTTTTAAGTGATTTTTCTTTCCATCTCTAGACCAGCACACACAGGCACTCGAAAACACTTAATTGGTGCCCTGGTCTCTAGTTTTTGTTAACTCATCCTCTTAAAAGGCAGGAAAAGGTAAAGGTAGGAGCTAATATCTGTGGTGCTTACTTCATATATGGCATGCCAGGAATGCACTAGGCACTGTCATTGATGGTTTGATCTCATTTGCATAGGTGTTACTATTCCCATGTTACAACCAGCTGACTTGCACAGGCCACACGGCGGATATGGGACCTGGGACTGTCACGTGTATCATGACTTCAAAAATAGTACTCGTTCCACTACATAACTGCTTTGATATATGATAAGACAATTTAAAATCTGTCCAATTGTTAAAACCCACTTTGGTATGTGAAAATGTTCACAAATGATCCTAAACCAATTAAGACCTAAAGGTTGATAAGGAACATCTAATAAATTTAGTTACTGCAAATCAAACTTATTTTGGTCATCAGCAAAGGTCTACCATTCCTTCAGTGTGGATGCCTCCCAATATTCTCTTGGAGATTTAGGTTTCATGAAATTAAAATGAAGAAAAGTTACAGACAGAAACACATATGCTTCAATAGGTCCTAACTTTACTACCATGAGAGAAGTGGAATTTTATGTAAGTTGCTAATACATCAATTTGCCTGTCTCATCAAAGACTTCTCTAACTCACAGACCTCATAATTCTTTTGTAAGGAAGACCTGTGAAGATAATAGACTAATGTTCATAATGGGGAAGGGCTGGGGCCAGGACTTTCAGTTAAAATGTACTTATTTAAGTGTTAGATTTAAGGGCACTGTAAGCTACTGGCAGCAAATATAAGGAGCATTCTAACATATGAGACAGGAAATAATTATTTGGTACAGCAACTATAGGCTGGTTTTGTATTCAAAGCATTTGTGAAACAGTGTTCCATGGTCTCCACTGGAGTTACGTTTGTACTGAATGTTAGGCTAACTGCTTTCAAGGACAGGATTCAAGGGAAACTACAATTTTATGATAGCACTGTATCTCATATTTCCTTGAGGAACAAATGCAGATTCCCTAACTGTGCCCCCCTCTCCTGCCATAAAGACAAAGCAGCCGCCTTCCTACAATAAGGCTGGAGCTGTCACCCCTGAGCAGCAGCTAAGAATGTAGGGGCAGCAGGGGGGAAGTCCCCAAATCCATTCCCAGGCAACCTTGCTGCCATTCATTGCTCCTCCAGATCCTGTGCTGCCCCTGATTAGTCTGGGAGGGACAAAAGCACCACCATGCTCCTCTTCTGCATGACCTCCAATGACGTGTGCAGATGTGGAAGACTTCCACATCAACAACAAGGAAAATAGTTTTTGTTTGTATTTTAATAAAGATTGTGTCAGGCCTTCTCATTTGTTACCCAAATAATCCCTCACCCTATTCTAGAATTTCAAACCCACGGAGAGACTGCAATCAATCTCTCTTTCTCTGTCTCTTTCTCCCCCACCCCCTTCTCTCCTAGAGAATGTACAGAGGTGTTTATTATGAGAAACTGACCAAAATATACTAGAGTACCCAAATCACTATAGCAGCAAATGTCATGCTTACTTAGATTGCATTACGGTAACTCAAAGCAAGGAAGTTGGCAAAGTCCTCTTTTTCCCTAGTTTAACCCCTGACCAGAAGCCAAGGGAATTTTTGAGCATGACAAGCCATCAACACCTCCAATCTCAAGGGACATTTTTGGATACTTGTGCCAAGTAGTTTATAAAACAAGCATTAGCAAGAAAGAGTGCCAAGGATGGCACACAGAATGGCTCATCTGCAATGATTTACCCGATTTAAACTTGGAAAAGCACATGGGATGAGAACTCTGATTTCTCATTTGAGGGCAAGTTTTCTCACTCCCTTTATGGCCGTGTAAGGGTAAAGTCTGCAAGGCAGTGTGTAAGTATTTTAAAGCGACTGCACAAGATATCATTCGTCTCTATACTCTGTAAGGCACAATGCTGCAAATCTTAGAGAACCTCACTTTTTCACAAATGGGAATATTTTCAAGTGATATTTATCCTTCAGAAATGTTTTAAAATAGTAACCCTGTTCCTGTAGATCAACATTTGTACCAAATAAAATTTCAAAACAATAAGGGACATAAATAAGAAATTTATCTTTTGCTAAATATACGTGGATCTACTGACAATGCATTTTTTGCAGGCCTTGGACAAACTCCACTTATTAGAACGTCTGCAAAAAAAAATAATAATATGCTTGTATTGGAGGCATTTCAAAATTTACAAGCTATTAGAGGAGATTGTTCTGTAGAGCAATTTTATTGATATGACATTCCTTCACTCAATCAAGAAGGTGAATTACTGTGATAGTAGGTTTTCATTTTCAGCATGTTGGTTGTTCTTACTTAAACAGTACTAATTCCTTACATCGACTTGGTTTTACAGAGTACAGAGTACTAACCATACATTATCTCAAGCCCTGAAATAATCCCCTAAGTAGGAATTGTTGCTTCTACATTACAGGTAAGGAAACTGGTACTCAGGAGGGCCCCAAAATCTCATTCGTGAGTTGGGGACAAAACAGAAACTTGACAATCCTGCAAGTCACACAGCTCAGCCTGCGCTAGGTGTGTAGCCGTGGGCACCTCGCTCCCCTTCCCCACCTCTCAGCATCACCGCAGCTCTGACTATGCTGCCACACTCCCCAGGAGAACCACGTCAACTGAAAGGGCCTGGAGGGCAGGATCCTACCACATAGAGGATGTCTGATAGGAAGTTCCCTTCTCCCCTTCCTTCTGACAATCTAAATGCTTAGTGTCTATTACAGAGTATTATTCAGAAAAGGAAATGGTAATTAATGCAAATTTCCTTAATAGTAACAATGTCTCTGCAAGCAAATCTTTGAATTGGGTATTTAAGGAATAGGACCAGAGAATATGTTCTCCTTATTTCAACACATGAAAGTTTTATAGTATTGCTAACTTTAAGAATTAGCCTTACTTATCCAGGATGACTGAATTTCAAAGTGAGTGTGCTCACTTTGTCCCCAGGGCCCAGGAGACAGTCTACAAAAAACGCACATCTCTCTTAAGGACTGGGGAATAATGACTCCTGACCTCTGGAAAATGAATCAAGACCACCTACTTATTTAACACAGCTAATGACTATTGTGTCATGTGGAAACAATTACCATCATAATCAATCTGGATTGGTTTCATGTCTAGAGGCAAAATTCTTATTTTTGATTATCAATTCTACAAGTCAAATAAGTCTAATTATTAATAAAGAATCCAATAAAATGTACATTTTGTTTTCCCAATCGTGACAACAAAAAACCAATGACGATTAAACAAACTGGAAAATAATTATTTTCCGATAAAGTTAACACCCCAAACCTCCCCTACCGGCTTCACATCTCAACTGAAAGCTTCATTTTCTGGCAAATTTCCATTGTATTTCAACTATAATTCTCATTTAACTTTGTAACAACCAAATATACTTCTCGCTTAGGCTTTTAAGCATATCACTTCTCTTTAAAGCATCTGAGTTCTCATTAAAGCCTCCCTGGAAAATTCAGACGACTTAGTGATGGATAACACCATATTGCATATTGTCACCTTGCTCTTGCTTTCATGTCTCGAAAAAGCCCAGATGTGTAGATCTCCATACTTCCTACACAGAGCAGTTTAGCCTTCAGTAAGCTATGAAGGAGCCTCTGCTCTCCTGATACTAGTTAATCTACAGTGCTGTCAAACATGTCACACAAACCATGAATCATTGCCTTTTGCAGAAATCGCTTAAACCCCCTAAGCACTGCCCAAGGCAGACAGCTGCACAGTCAGCCCTACACCCACAGCAAGTCTCTTCCCACAGAGGACTTTATAAATCATCTTTAAGATAATTCCAGGGCCTGAGTGAAGGCTTTAATAAAGATAAAAAGAAAAAGAAAAATTTGTCAAAAACAAATTGGTTGTCTTTCAGGCAGACACCTTTTTAGCAGTTATTTTCCCTAGGACACATGCTTTTCTCAAACAACTAACGGAGAGCTCTTCATCTAAACAATCTGGAATTTCTAAAGAATGTTGTTTTTGCATAGTTAATATTTTCACATTTTTCCCCCTCTTTGGTCTTTCCCAGTATAATATAATCCTTTGCACCTGCAAAAGCTCCACAGACTGCTGACTGCCAAGAATCCACCACATGATCCTGCCTCCAGGACCAGAGGGCCTGTGTTTAAGGAGAAAGAAAAATACAAGTTATTAAATATTTGAATTTATCAGAACCTCCTGTGGGTTAGCTCTGGGGATGGGAACTTAAGTGAGAAGCTATTTTGGTGGCATTCTTTTCTGATGACATAAGTGACTTTCCCAAAGACTTAACTGCATTGTAAAATAAGTCAAAGAAATGAGAGTGACAGCTACAATAGAGTGCTCAAAGAAACAATTTTCAGAGAATACATAAGTGTGTGTGCACACACAAAACATCATCGCCACACAATTGAGACAGTGAACTTACTCATGACCCAAAAGTTTCCTTCTATCTCTATGTAACCCCTCTTTCCTGTTCTTCCTCACTACCCCAAAGCAATCTGATCTGTCATTCTAGATTAGTATGCCTTTCCTAAAATGTTACATAATTGTAATCATGTATTTTTAAAATACAACTTTTTATTCAGAATTATTTTATGATTAACCCACGTCATGCAGATATCAGTAGTTGACTTTTCATTAGTAACATTCTGTTGTATGGATATACTGTGATTTACACATTTACCTGTCGATGGACATTCAGGATTTTTCCAGTTTGAGGCTATTACAAATAAAGCCACCATGAACATTCGTAAGCAGGCACATGCTTTCATTTCTCTCGGGGAAATACCTAGCAGTAAAATAGCTGGAGCACATGGGAGGCATATAGTTAACTTTTTAAGAACTGCCAAACTTTTCCAAAGCAATTGTACCATTTTACATTCTCACGAGTTCCGGTTTCTCCACGTCTTTCCCAATACTTGGTATCATCACCACTTTAAAATTTCAACCATTCTAGTAAGTGTGCTATAGTATTTCATTGTTTTTTCTTTGAATATGTATTTTTTGAAAAGAAAGTCATTTTAGTAGGTTTTGTTTGTTTGTTTTTGACATGGAGTCTGCTCTGTCGCCCACGCTAGAGTACAGTGGCACGATCTCAGCTCACTGCAACCTTCAGTTTCTGGATTCATGCAATTCTCCTGTCTCAGTCTCCCGAGTAGCTGGGACTACAGGTGACCACCAGCATGCCTGGCTAATTTTGGTATTTTTAGTAGAGACAGCATTTCACTATGTTGGCAAGGCTGGTGCTAAACTGATCTCAAGTGATCTGCTTGCCTCGGCCTCCCAAAGTGCTGGGATTACAGGAGAGAGCCACGGTGCTTGGCCTTCATTGCGGTTTTAATTTGTATTTCCCTAATGATGTTGAGCTGCTTTTCATGTACTCATTGGCCATCCACAGCATACTGTCTTTGGTGAAGTGTCTGTTCAAATGTGTTGCACATTTGTACTGGGTTACCATATCTCAATGACTGAATATTAGTAGTTCTTTATATATCCAAGAGATAGCTCATTTATAGATGTTTTCTTCTAGTCTTTTGTCTTTTCACTCTTTTAACAGTGTCTTTCAAAGAAAAGAAGTTTTTAATTTTGATGAAGTCCAAATGATCCTTTTACAGATCCTGCTTTTGGTGTCACATCTAAGAAATCTTTGCCTAACCCAAAGTCACAAAGATTTTTTTGATCTTGTGTTTTCTTCTAGAAATTTTATGTTTTCAGGTTTTACATTTATATTTATCATCCATTTTGAGTTCATTTTTATTTATGGTACAATTTGTAGATTTAAGTTATTTGGGTTTTCATATATGGATATTCAGTTGTTTCAGTGACTGGCAGAGGTAATCACTTCTCCAGTGAACTTCCCACTTGCTTTTGTCAAAAATCAATTTTCCACATATGTGTGGGTCTCTTTCTGAACTCTATTCCGTTCTCATCTATAGACCTATCTCGATGTCAATTCCATACTTTAACTACTGTAACTTTATAATGAATCTTGAAATCAAGTAGCATTTGTCTTCCAAATTTATTTTTCAAAGTTCTTCTAAATATTTTGCATTCCCATATGAATTTTGCTATCAGATTAATAATTTCCATGAAATAACCTGCTGAGACTATGATTGGGAGGCACCAAATCCATGGATTACTTTGGAGAGAACCAGCTGTTCATATTGAGGGGCTTTCCTCTCATAAGCATGCCATCCCTCTCCGTTTTACTAAGGTCTTAGTTCCTCTCCACACTGATGTGTAGTTTGCACCATACAGGTCTTGCACTGATTTTGTCAAATTTATCCTTAAGTATTTCACATGTTTTGATGCTACTGTGAATGGTACTGTTTTTGAAATGTCGATTTCCGGTTGCTCATTGATAATATGTAGAAACTGATTATCAACACAAATGGTTTTTGTATACCGATCTTGTATTCTGCAACCCTGCTAAACTCAGCTGCTAAAGTTACCATCCTCATAGCTTTAATAGAGCTCATCAAATTTTCTACATAGATGACCATATCATCCATGAATAAAAACAGTTGGACTTCTTCCTCTCCAATTAAGATACCTTATAGTGTTTATTTTCATTTTTGCCTCAATTGAGTAGGACCTTCAGCATAACGGCATGCACTGCAATAGTGACCACAAATATTACCAAAAAAGACCTCCTGATTATTCTAATTTAAATGGTTAGAATAGTGTAATGGTTTTCTGAGAGTGCTGTTACTTTTTAGGGATAATCAAATACACCACAACTAAAAGAAGAACAGCAAAGTTCATTTTAGTTTCCTACTCTAAATACTTCCCCACTGACAACTGTAGTTGGAAGTTTGTGAGAGTCACTGAGGGGACAAAGAAGAAGCCACATAAATGAATCATTAGGTACAGGACCCTGTTTATTCTGTCAACTTTCACAACTTAAGTCAGACAGTGAATATGTTAGCTATCTAACAAATTAAATAAGTGACAGTGTGTGGCTTGAGGACTCTACCATTTCCCTCTATCCATACGAACAGGAATGATTCTCTGAAAGTGGATTAATTCAATTTACTGCACTGAGAGTGCAGCTATCAAATAGATTTTTGGCACCTTACTTGTGAGGTGTAAGTAGATAAGCTAAAAAAGAAAAGATTTACAAGAAACAGGTTTCTAAAGATAATACTGCCATTAAACAGAGTAACTGGTATATTTTCAGAAAATGCTCTAATGTTTGCAAATCAATCTGTATGCTTTAATACAAAGTATGATTTTCTCCAGAGCTCCTACAAGCATTGGATTAAGAATAAGAAACAAAGGCCGGGCACGGTGGCTCAAGCACTTTGGGAGGCCGAGGCGGGTGGATCACGAGGTCAAGAGATCGAGACCATCCTGGTCAACATGGTGTAAAAATACAAAAACTTAGCTGGGCATGGTGGCGCATGGCTGTAATCCCAGCTACTCAGGAGGCTGAGGCAGGAGAATTGCCTGAACCCGGGAGGCGGAGGTTGCGGTGAGCCGAGATCGCGCCATTGCACTCCAGCCTGGGCAACAAGAGTGAAACTCCGTCTCAAAAAAAAAAAAAAAAAAAAAGAATAAGAAACAAGACAGTGGAATTGCTTCTTCTTTACTTCTAAGGTGGCAAAGGGTGTATTTCATCTGGCTAATGCCAGTTTTAACACCAAGACTTACTTCACCAACTCATTAGAAGAGCAATGCAAAATATAAACCAGATTTCTGTTGATGACTAAAGGTCATGTTCAGTTAATCTACTAATATCTTTAAGGATTCCAAAGAGCAGAAGGCTACTCCGAACAGACTTAAAATGCTGAGGTTACAAGCAAAAGTAAGTAAGAAGATGTGGATGGGATATGAAATCAACAATATTATGTAATTCATAAATTCAACAAATATTTGCTAGGTGTCAGGTACTGTAGTCAAGGAAAGAAAACATAACAGTTCCAAAGGTCTAATATGTGAGGCAGGTGTGGTGGGGGCAGAAGAGGATTATAAAAGATAGAAGTGAGGTGACATAGAAAGCGTCACAGAGATGCCTGTTACAATCTAGGGAGAAAAAAAATTGGTCGCCAGGGGGAAATAAAAACACAATCAAAATAGACTCAGATGGCTAAAGATACCATTTAAAAATAGAATCTCCACAGATAAGCATAACTTTCCACTATTACCTGGCCAGAATAAAGAGCCCACAAACAACATATAAAGAAATAATGTGGTATTTGAAATGGATACTAACAAGTATGTTAAAACAAATAAATCTCTAGAAGACCCAAAACGCTTGAAGTTAAGAAACATCAGTGGCAAACACAAAGCATGACGTAAAGAACGACTGTAACAGCAACCACAATACACACTCACATAGAACATACAGTACTTCCCGTGTTCTGCGTGTGAAGCGCTTTACATACATCCACAATCTTCTGAGGTGTATGTAATTTTTATTATCTTGTCATTTTAGAGACAAAAACATTGTGGCTCATGCCTGTAATCCTAGCACTTTGGGAGGCCAAGATGGGACGATCACTTGAGGCCAGGGGTTTGAGACCAGCCTGGTTAACATAGTGAGATCCCATCTCTAAGAAAAAAATTGTTTAAAGATGAGGCCCAAAGATGTTAAGTAACTTGCCAAATGTTAAACAGGGAGTAGGAAAGCTAGGAGCTGGATGGGACACTCTGGCGTGGGCATGAAAACACATGGGTTTGGAAGTATAGGCTACAGCTGTCTGCTGACAACACATAAGCATTCATGAGACACTTCTACAAGCAAATCACAATTTCTACTGGAACGATTAAACTATCCAAGAGAATGAACAAATTATGTCAATGTGTAAAACAACTTGCTTAAATTAGATTAAAATGATTTTTTAAAAGGAGGAATTGTCTGAATACAGAACTTCAGAAATGTAATACTGAGACCAATCTAAAAACATGGGAGTTATTTACAAATTACTCATTTGAGTGCAGCTTTAAATTCATAAAACAACAACAAGAACCTGGCTGATAAAAAAACACCATACAGCAACTACGAAAATATTCTGAAATTATTTATTTGCTTATCTATTTGAAGGGACAACAGAATTGTAATAAAATACTCTAGCTGGAAACATTACTCATAGGAAGACTATGTATTATTGATTATGGCATTCACATAGTTATAGATTGGAATGTGGAATGTATTGTAGGCAACAATATAAATGATTACAACTGCCAACATTAGGTAGGACTTACTGACTGCCTACAATGCTCTAGGCACTATGCTAAAGATTATACATGTGTTATCTCATTCAATGTTGAGAAGTGTATTATTCTCCACAAAAAAAAAGCTGAGGGGCAAGGGCTAAGAGATGTTAAGTAACTTGCCTGAGGTCACACAGATATTAAGTGGAAAAACTGAGGCTGGTTCGTTTTGCAAATAGCATAGTATATATGCAAAATTACATTTCCTCACTATCATATACAGTGCAACTTCTAGTCAAACACATCATAATACATACTTTATTAAATACTTTGATGTTAATAAAATGAATTTAAATGTGGGTTTATAATAGAAATTTTTATGAAGGACCTGCAAAATTTTTTTAAATTTCCATAATTTCTCAACCTAAATAAGTCATTTCATTGCCCCAGAGGTCTAAAGATCATTTCTGTCAAGGCAGATAGGTGATTAGGGGAGGAGGGGAGGGACATAAATGGATGTAAAGAAGCAGTATTGGAGTCTCAGCTCATGGTGGAGGTTGTGTACCAAAGTAACAGTAAGAAATTTAAAAAGCAGCCGGGCGCGGTGGCTCAAGCCTGTAATCCCAGCACTTTGGGAGGCCGAGGCGGGTGGATCACGAGGTCAATAGATCGAGACCATCCTGGTCAACATGGTGAAACCCCATCTCTACTAAAAATATAAAAAATTAGCTGGGCGTGGTGGCGTGTGCCTGTAATCCCAGCTACTCAGGAGGCTGAGGCAGGAGAACTGCTTGAACCCAGGAGGCGGAGGTTGCGGTGAGCCGAGATCGTGCCATAGCACTCCAGCCTGGGTAACAAGAGTGAAACTCCGTCTCAAAAAAAAAAAAAAAGAAATTTAAAAAGCAAGGGGCCATATTTTCCCTGGCATTTGCTTTTTTATCCTAATTCAATGTCCCATTTCCTTTTTCTGTTCAAATATAAGTAACTTAAGAGACAGCATCTTGTTCTGTTACCCAGGCTGGAGTGCAGTGAAGTAATCACAGCACACTGCAGCCTCCAACTTCTACACTCAAGTGATCCTCCCGCCTCAGCCTCCTGAGTAACTGGGATTATGGGCAAGTGCCACTACGCTCAGTTAATTTTTTTTTGAGGCAGCATCTTGCTATGTTTGCCCAGGCTGGTCTCAAACTCCTGGTCTCAAGCGATCCTCCCACCCCAGCCTCCCAAGTAGCTATAATTACAGTATAAATGAAATCTTCACATGAATCTATGGTTAACATTAATGAGAAATATCAAGCTTAAGTAATGAGAACACCAGTCAAAAATGTTCTTAGTTTCACTTTGGTAATTTTTCTTAAGTAAAGCTTCCTTAAACATTTCGAGGCCGGGCGCGGTGGCTCAAGCCTGTAATCCCAGCACTTTGGGAGGCCGAGGCGGGTGGATCACGAGGTCGAGAGATGGAGACCATCCCGGTCAACATAGTGAAAGCCCGTCTCTACTAAAAATACAAAAAATTAGCTGTGCATGGTGGCACGTGCCTGTAATCCCAGCTACTCGGGAGGCTGAGGCAGGAGAATTGCCTGAACCCAGGAGGCGGAGGTTGCGGTGAGCCGAGATTGCGCCATTGCACTCCAGCCTGGGTAACAAGAGCGAAACTCTGTCTCAAAAAAAACAAAACAAAACAAAAAAAAAAACATTTCGAATAGGTTGTATGACACTTTTATTTTGAAATAACTTTAGATTTACAGAAGAGTCACAAAAATAGGAGCATTCCACCAAATGCTGTGGCTTGTGCCTATAATCCCAGCACTTTGAGAGTCCGAGGTGACAGGATCACTTGAGCTCAGGAGTTTGAGAGCAGCCTGAGCAACATAAGGAGACCCTGGCTTTACAAAAAATTTTAAAAATTAGCAAAATGTGGTGGCAAAGGCCTGATTCCCTGCAACTAGGGAGGCTGAGGTAGGAGGATCACTTGAGCCCAAGAGGTTGAAGCTGCAGTTATCAGAGATCACACCACTGCACTCCAGCCTGGGCAACAGAGCAAGACCCTATCCCAAATAATAATAATAATAATAATATAGTTCCCATATATCCTTCACCCAGCTTCCATAGTATAATTATCAAAGCACAAGCCTGAGATTGGTACAATATTATTAACTAGGCTACACACCCTAATTGAGTTTCACCATAATAATTATTGTTTAAAAGTAAGCAATTTTTAAACCAGCTTGACTTTTTAAATGAATAATATTTCTAATATTCATTAGAATGCTCAGTGATATCACTACAATTAGGTAGTAACTTCCCAAGTGATTCTTCACTTACTGCTAAAAGCCTATCAGAAGAACAGCATGAATAGTTTGGCTCCCCTAACCCCACCCCAAGATAACAGCTATTAGCACCAGTAGTCATAGGTCAGAAAGCAAACACCAGGCACAATACTATGAAATGGCTGGGAGTCCAAGCCCAGACCAGGTGTTTTCTATTAAAGTGTAGCATGAAGAGAAGGCTTTTTCACTTTTAAAAGCCCCACCCAAATAAGCACTATTGTCATATGAATAACAAATTGAAAATAAGTGTTCTGGCTCCAGTGAACGAAAACTTACAACTTCGGACTGCTTTAGCTGCTCTAATCAAAAGCAGTTATATGGCTTGCAACCTTACAAGATGATGAAAATTGACTACATGCTTTTAATGGTACAATAGGTATATGCACAGAATCATCTACTCAATTCCAAATGAGTAACACCAGATGACAAAATTTAAAACAACGGAAAGCATAATGCTTAGTTTTTTCAAACCTCGGCTTGCTCTTGATATCATCCTCTGGGTAGGTCTCACTGTCATGAGTTTACCACCAGAAGTTTAGAACCGATTAAACACAGCAGAGAATGATTTTCATGCAAATACTTTCCATACTGTAGTTGTTCAAGCTATTGTGTAGCTTTTGCACACATATTTTAAAACAACAAAGCAACAGCTGCCTATAATTTTACGATTTAATCAGATGAACCATCTCTCTATGAAGTACTCACATACTAGTATGTCTAAAAAAGAGATTTCTAAAAGAAAGTTCTGAAACTGAAAAGACTGTCAAATCTAACTGGGAACCACAACTGGGCTCTCATTCCGCCATACCGTGGCTCTTGCAATATGAACCAGTGGCTAACAGGCTAAAATGAATTTTTCATATAGCACTACTTTTCATAATTAAAACTAGATATACCTAACTGATAATTAGGAATCCCTTACGGTACACAGGCTGATTTGGGTTATAATGGCAGCTAGACTGAAACTGTTCTAAGATGTTCAAGGGGCATCAATTTTATATGCATTGATATGTACCTTGTTTTTGGTAATAATATATGTTGGCTGGTTGAGATATTTAGATATTTGCATTCTAGATAAGTTAAGTTGGTAAAGATAATAACATATAAGAAAATCTTACACTAATAATTGTGCTGGTAATTACAGGCAAAGATAATGATTATTCTTTTTTTTTCTTTTTTTGAAATGGAGTTTCGCTCTTGTTGCCCAGGCTGGAGTGCAATGGTGCAATCTCGGCTCACTGCAACCTCTGCCTCCTAGGTTCAGGCAATTCTCCTGCCTCAGCCTCCTGAGTAGCTGGGATTACAGGCATGCGCCACCATGCCCAGCTAAGTTTTTCTGTATTTTCTTAGTAGAGACGGGGTTTCACCATGTTGACCAGGATGGTCTCGATCTCTTGACCTCGTGATCCACCCGCCTCGGCCTCCCAAAGTGCTGGGATTACAAGCTGATAACGATTACTCTTAAGCAAAAGCATGATGGACTAAAATGCTCAGTTTGCTTTGTAATATTTAGGTTTTAGAGTTTATACAGTATTATTTTTGGATAAGTGTGGTCTATGTTTTATTGCGGGGATATTTATTCTGACTGGGGATCCTCTGAGCTTTCTACTTGTGGTTTGGTATCTTTTCAGTTGTATTAGTCCACTTTCATGCTGCTGATGAAGACATACCTGAGACTGGTCAATGTACAAAAGAAAAAGGTTTAATCAGACTTACAGATCTATGTGGCTGGGCAAGCCTCACAGTCATAGCAGAAGGCAAGGAGGAGCAAGTCACATCTTACATGGATGGCAGCAGGCAGAGAGAGAGAGCTTGTGCAGGGAGACTCTTGTTTTTTAAAGTCATCAGGTCTTGTGAGACTCATTCACTGTCATGAGAACAGTGCAGGAATGATGTGCCCCCATAATTCAATCCCCTCCCACTGGGTTCCTCCCTGACACGTGGGAATTGTGGGAGTTACAATTCAAGATGAGATTTAGGTGGGGAGACAGCCAAACAATATCATTAGTTTTGTGCAGGGCAAAATTCATTGACAACATCTAAATATATCACTGAGTAATAGTCACAATGAAACAAATTATTTTGATTATGAGTCATCAAATCATGTTGTTTTTTGTTTTTTTTTTTTTTTTTTTTTTGAGACGGAGTCTCACTCTGTCCCCCAGGCTGGAGTGGAGTGGCACAATCTCGGCTCACTGCAACCTCCCCCTCCCCGGTCCAAGCAATTCTCCTGCCTCAGCCTCCCAAGTAGCTGGGACTAAAGGCACGTGCCACCACACTTGGCTAATTTTTTGTATTTTAAGTAACGAGGATGGTCTTGATCTCCTAACCTGATGATCCACCCTCTTCAGCCTCCCAAAGTGCTGGGATTATAGGCGTAAGGCACCATGCCTGGCCCAGGTATGATTATTTTTAATATTTTTGCCTGCAAAAGAACACTTGGTTTGCTATGTTCACATATGGGACAATCAATCTTTTTAAAAAGATTTTTTTTTATCAAAAATAGTTAACATAAAAGAGCTGCAGGACTTACACTGACAAGCCCTATTTATTGGAAAACAGATATACTGACAAGATTTTGTCTGAAAAAGCACCAGAAAAAAATTTTAAAAGTAAGCAGTCACTTGTTTTTTTAACTGCCCTTTGAAAGCTCTCTCATCTCACCTTTGATTCTAAGGGAGAGGGACCTCGTTATCTTCACCTCTGGAGTCCCACAGGGCCCCCACGTGATTCCTAATATAAAGAAGGCAGGTAAATGTTTGGTACCTACATGAACACCTACCATATAAGTAGTATTTCATCATTTTACCCTTGTGTAAAGAACAGAAAAAAAACGTGAATGGGCCAATCCCAAATTTTCACTCTTAGTTCAATGAAGAACCCTGTAAATCAGAAATGGCATTTACTGAACTGGACAATGCTTTATAACAAGCTGTACAAAAACGGTTTCTCAAGTTTATTTAGGCTCAGTTGGAATGAAGGCTATGATCAACTGGTGAAGCCTACTGGGGGAGAGCAAGACCTAGAAGCAGCACATGAACTATCATATCGCAAACTTAAACTACACGCACTCAAAAAACCTCCAAAATGCTCACAAATAACAAGTAAGCAGGTCTCAAGACAAATACAAACAGCTAACACTCTCCTTTTTATCCCCATTTGTTGAAGGAGGTTACATGTGAATGTACAGATGGGTCCCTTGAAAATCGTAAGCCGGCAAGGTCTTGTAGTTTCTTGGAACAGGGAATTATTATTGGCATTTTAAGTGCTTCTAAATACATATTTATGTTTGATTATCTGATTAAACTGAAGTGTGGAAAATTCTCTTTTCTCACACTTTGTCTCAGCCAAAAGAAGTCGAAATTACTCATCCCAAGAACCTTTTATCTTGATGGATTCTATTTTTCTCATTTCAGTCACAAACTTGCATAAATATGAGAAAAATGCCTAAAAGAAAGAAATGAGGAATTTTGGTGTGCTGCTTATTATTTCCTTACAAAGGGCCCTAGCCCACTACCTCCAGGCTATGGCACTCATAAGCCATGGTTAAATCTTACCTTTAGTTTAAGTAAGAGAACCTGCAAGGAATGTGCTGGGTGTTACCAGTTTGGCTCCACAACTGTAACCACAGCAGGCTGCCTGGGCAGCTGCTCAGCTCTAACTGAGGATCTGGGAGAGGGGGCCAGGGCTCCAGGAGCCACAGCTTTCCTTCCATCCATCCTCTTGGGCCTTTGAGATACACGATACTCTTCCTGCCCTACTTGGTCTTGTCATCTTTTTTTCCACCATCTCTATTTATCTTTTCCTTGGCCAAACTATAAAATACAAACATTTCTGAAACATTTTGTTTACTCACTGAATTTCACCTAAAAGTAGGAGTTTCATACTTTTCCAATTCTTACATTCCCTATATGGAACTCTCTCGGTTGCTCTAGAAACCAGAAAATGTTGCTTCTTACCTTTATAATTTGAATGCAAGGATGCTGAGGAGTTCTCATTCTTTTTCTACTGTGTGTCTCATACTTTCTAAGATGCAAGTTAAGAATTCAAACTTTCTTATAGTTTTTGAATTGTTAAAAGATGCCTGCTTCATCATGAGATTTTGCTAAAATCTTAAACAGTATCTCAGACTACTTTGACTGCTGATCAGAAAATTTTAAATGTACTTTGTTCAGTTTATTTTTACTTTGTTCAGTTTATTTTTACTTTTATTTTGAGACAGGGCTTTGCTCTGTTGCCCAGGCTGGAGTACAGTGGCACAATCTTGGCTCAATGCAACCTCTGCCTCCTGGGTTCTAGCAATCCTCCCATCTCAGGTTCCCAAGTAGCTGAGATTATAGGCCCACACCACCACATCCCACTAATTTTGGTCTTTTTTGTGGAGATGCATTTTCACCATGCTGACCAGGCTGGTCTCGAACTCCTGACCTCAAGTGATCTGCCCACCCTCAGCCTCCCGAAGTGATGGGATTACAGGAGTGAGCTACTGTGCCTGGACTAAAATGTACTTTGTTCTTATTTTCTGGTAGTTTCTTTCATATTGACAAGTTATACTTAATTTTTAATACTAGCTTAGCGTGGTAAAAATCAGATACAAAGGCATTTTCAGTCTTTCGCCACTCCCTTTCAATCTTCATGATGTTTTTACTGGAAACTATGTTCTAAGCAAACATGTCTATGAAGACACCAGATTCTCCCATTCTCTCATGAAATGGTGTTAACTGCAGACCCTGAGCACTGAGCATCTACTAATTCTTACCTTCTTCATACCACTAAAAGTATCAGAGAAATTTGTTGTGGGTAGGGTGATGGTAAACATTTTAACTATTATTAAAACAAGAATCAACAAGAAAAAAATGTTATTTACTCTTTTTTTTGAGATGGAGTTTTGCTCTCTTGTTACCCAGGCTGGAGTGCAATGGCGCGATCTCGGCTTACTGCAACCTCCGCCTTCTGGGTTCAGGCAATTCTCCTGCCTCAGCCTCCTGAGTAACCGGGATTACAGGCACACGCCACCATGCCCAGCTAATTTTTTTTTTTGTATTTTAGTAGAGACGGGGTTTCACCATGTTGACCAGGATGGTCTCAATCTCTTGACCTTGTGATCCACTCGCCTCGGCCTCCCAAACTGCTGGGATTACAGGCTTGAGCCACTGCACCCGGCGTTATTTACTCTTAAACTTGAAAATAGTTTTTATATAGTGCTGCACATTTAAAATATTTATAAAACAAAAAAGAGAGATCTAAGTAATCATTATACACATTGAACTATTACTATAAGTGAAGCGAAAATGTATTGGTCCCTGATTTCTTTTACAAAGCTATGATTTCATCTTAGAAAAGCATTAGCATAATGTTGCTATCTTACCAAACCAAACTGATTTTATTTTCATTTTGCTTTGAATACTGTTAGCTTAAAGATTACATCTCATCTAGCTATTGCTTTAGTAACACCCTGTAGCTGTAAGCAAAACCATTTGGACCTGACAGTATTCTTAACAGTTTCCACCCTGCACTATTAACTGATGTCTCACACTAAGACAATAGAAAAAAATGACATTCTCACAGGAAATTTTATCATATCCTTTCATAATATGCTTACCTTTGACTTAAAGCTTGGTAAGGAAAAACCTGTATGGTTAAAAAGGGAAAACTCTTTAATGGCTGGGAACATACCTCTAAAGGAATGCATAAATAAAACAGTTAATGTAAATAAGTTATCCAACTTTGCACTGAACTTGAAAAAGAATGCTAACCTTCAAACAATTAGCAAATAGTTACATAAACACCTGCTGTGTAAAAGACAGAACCATAAAGAATAAACAGAAGACATAGTTTCTTCCTCCAATAAGAACGTCCTGTGGGGGTTCAACACAAGCACGTGGAAAATGCAGTTCTGGCTGAACTCATTACTTGAACTGATCTGTGCTCTCCGTGATGGTCTCTGAGAACTGACTCAAGTAAGCACAGTTTAATCCTTGCCCAAGCTCAGCAGATGCAAGGGATGTTTGGGAGACGTGGTCTAAGAAACATGCTGGCCAGGCTTTCTAAGCTACATGTCATCAAGTTAAGGAATCAACGTAATTGACAGAAATGCCTTCAATGAGCTATTAATATGACCTCAACTTTTTATCAACTTTCGGTTTACGAAACTGCAAAAACATTATGAAAGACATCATGTGTGGTGTAAATAATTACATGTAAAGTGATTAAGAATATCAAGCCTGGAGTTAGACCGCAACTCGAGTTCAAATCCTGACTGTGCCCATTAGTATTCCTGTGGCCTTGGGCAAGGCATTCAAACTCTCCTTCCATTTTCATATCTACAGAACAAAGACCAGGCCAGCACCTACCTCAAAGGACTGTCATAGAGATGAAGAGGTGAAGATCTGTGGAAAGTGGTTACTACACTGCCTGGCGTGTTGTAGCTTTGAAAAATGTGCGCTGTTGTTGCTTTTATTGTGGCTGTTACCATCACTAAAAAATCACCTGGTAACCTGAGTCCCCGTCTGCTACGCAGCACACAGTACAAGGTGCTCAGGCTACTATGGCAGAGACAACCTTATCGAGCCCTGCTTCCCTGGTTTTAAGGGGATAACAGCAAGGCTAACCTCTCTGGGTTTTGTGTGATGTGAAGAAGATATTAATGAATGCATCATGCTTAGCCCAGAGCCTGGCACACAGTATCTGTTCATCACACCACTGATGCTGTGAATAATCATTCGGGTGATGTAAGTGCTTAACTAAATAAACTAAGTCATTAAAACACTAGTAAGGAAATAAACAGGTGTTATGATTACAGAGGAGGAAGGAAGGGAAGGATGTGTCTCTGAGGTGACATGTGATCCTAAGGCCTGAGGAATGGGGAAAGAGGAGACATGAGAGAGGAATGGGGAAGGGGATATGAGAGAGGCCTAGGGAGAGCTAGGATGAACGCTCCATGGGGACAGTTATTTGTGTCAGTCCTCTTCATCACTATCCCCAGACCTTGGAAAATGGCTGGCACACAGTAGATACTCGATAAAGATGTATACACTATTTATATATTACAAAACATCATGCTGTACACCAGAAATATACAGATATTATTTGTCAATTTTTAAAACAGGAAAAAATTAGAATTAAAAAATTATCACACACCTAAAAAAATGAAATATATAGAATGAAGGAAGAAAGAATATTTCTAGCAGGGAGATTTACAAATGTAAGGACCCTGGTGCATCTGCAGCATGGCTGGGCACAGTGGGTGGGTGGCACGGGGTAAGGCTGATAAGGCAGACGGAGGCCAGATTACACAGGGCTGCGACAGCCGGGTCTTAAGCTCTAGGTTTATTCTTTTTTTAAAGGGATGCCACAGCCAGGTTTTAGCAGAGAGTGGTACGACCTAATTTCATTCTTTTTCTTATTTTATTTTTTTGAAGAGACAGGGTCTCACTCTGTCGCCCAGGTTGTGAGCTCAAGTGAGTCTCCCACCTCAGCCTCCCATGGAGTTGGGACAACAGGTGTGCACCACTACTAGCAGATAATTTTTATTAAGAAATTTTGTAGAGATGGAGTCTACGTTGCCCAAGCTGGTCTCGAACTCTTGGGCTCAGGTGATCTTCCAGCCTAAGCCTCCCAAAGTGCTGGGATTACAGGCATGAGACACTGTGCCTGACCTCATTCATTTCTTTAAGAGATCACTCTGGCTGCTGGGTGAAGAAGATATTTTGGGGAAGCCTGAATGAAATGAGGAAGACCATTTGAGAGGCCAGTGTGGCAATTCAAACAAGAAGTGAGTTAGAGGCTTGAACTACAACAGTGACCTTGTTGATGGGCTACATGATGAGGGAGGAAAGAACAGAACTCTGGAATCATTCTTAAGTTTCTATTTGAGCAAGCATCAGACAACTGTGCTATTTACTGAGAAGCGGACAACTAGGAAGGAACAGATTGGGAAGAAGGCAAATAAAAAGTGACAGTTCTGTTCTGATCTGGCCACCCAGAGACATCCTGAGTGAGAATATCAACTAGGCAGCTGGTCATCTGAGGCTGCCACTCAGAGGAGGGGGCTTGCCATGGAGTCATACACATGCAAGTTGGTTTAAAGATGGCATCCAAAGCCAAGGAGTAAGGTAAAATTACAAGCTGCAGCTCTGTCAGGTAAAAAAAACCATGAAATCTATTGTGCTTCTCTTGTTGGGCTGTCACAAAGTTCTAAAGTAAATACAAATCTTCAAGGAAAATTATCTTCTCTAACGCTGTGGACATGATAATCTACCGTTTTTGCTTCCCCATCTCTTTCTGGCATCTTGTCCTCTTTCATCTAAAATACGTTTTGGTAAGCATCTGCATTATAAAAAAAAAAAAAACAAAGGCAATGATGTAGTGTAGTAACGAGTGAGTATTCTGCAATTAGAGACACACTACATTTAACTTATCAGTGAGTTGTGTGATGCTCTGATGGACTCTCAGCTCAAGGGCATTAAGCCATTTCTTACTCATTTTTGCATTCTTGTGAAATGCAACAATGTCCAGACAGAGTGGACAGGCAGCAGAGGCTCAATGACAGCAGGTGTCATTTATAAGTAAATGGAAGGGGTTAAGGCCTTATCTGAACACCGAAGATGTTTTAAACACAAAAGAGCGTGTGATTAAATACGAGTCAGTGACATAGACAAATCTCCAGTAAGTAAGGACAAATCTCCAAGGCCTCGATTAGAAGACTTCAAGCAGGAGCTCAAACACTGAACTGAGCTTTGAATGACGCATCACTTTTGGACCTTTAGAAATGTGTTTCAGAAAGGAGTCAGATAACAGGGAAGGGGGAACATATTTAGAGGCAGTAAGGAGGCTATGCTGGCTGGAGGGGAAAGATTCCGCGCACGTGCGCACACGCGCGCGCGCACACACACACACACACACACAGAGAGTACAGGGTAGAGACGGTCAAAGACATGGTGTGGAGAACCTTGAGTGCCCACAACTTCATGTTCCTGAGAACCTGAGTGTTACTGAAAGAGAAGTTTAAGGAAGATCACACACATTCAAAATGTAGAATGGATGAGAAAGCAGAGAACCTACTAGGATGTGGGCAAGGATAAGGTACTAAGAACCAGGTAAAATGTGGCCACCGATTCTCAACAGTCAAGTCAACAGAACTTGGTGAGTAATGTGATACCGAGAAAGAGAAACAAGGGAATCAAATTTTAATCTGAGACTTGAGACCAGGTGGCCAGGAGAATACTGATTAATAGAAATGGGAGACAGCAGGAAGACATAATTTTAAAGAAAGATGATGATTTTGATTTTAGACAGAGCTGAGTTTAAGGAAACAGTAGCCGCCGCCACCTCCAGCCCCTCACTCCCTGCAGTGCCACGTGTATGCCATCTTCTAGTCTTGGCTAAGAAAAAATTTCCTAAATAGTAGTATTTCCATATATACATAAACACAGTGGAGAAATCTTCTCATATAATATAATCTCCATGGCTGGAAAAGTAAGTGTAAATTGATAAAATTGTAAACACAAAAATTTTTAAAGTTCCAAGAACTGTCTACTTCTACAAAAGCATTGTGATTGTACATTCAGATGTTTAAAAACTATTATATGAAAAGAGGCTCGACATTATTTAGTCACGAGGGAACTGCAAATTAAAACCCCAATGAGATACCAGTTCACAGATACTAGAATGGCTGGAAAAAAATTTAATCTGATAGTGACAAGAAATGACACGGATGTAGACCAACTAGAACTCTCATACATTGTTGGTGGGAATGCAAAATGGTACAAACACTTAGGAAAACACCTAGACAGTTTCAATTTCTTATAAAATTAAGCATATACCTTCTTTATGGCCCAGGAATGCTACTCTTGGCCTCTTACCTAGAGAAATAAAAACCTATATCCGCCGGGCACGGTGGCTCAAGCCTGTAATCCCAGCACTTTGGGAGGCCGAGGCGGGTGGATCATGAGGTCAAGAGATCGAGACCATCCTGGTCAACATGGTGAAACCCCGTCTCTACTAAAAATACAAAAAATTAGCTGGGCATGGTGGTGCGTGCCTGTAATCCCAGCTACTCAGGAGGCTGAGGCAGGAGAATTGCCTGAACCCAGAAGGTGGAGGTTGCGGTGAGCCGAGATCGCGCCATTGCACTCCAGCCTGGGTAACAAGAGCGAAACTCCATCTCAAAAAAAAAAAAAAAAAAAAAAAACAAAAAACCTATATCCATACCAATATTATATGCAAGTATTTCTAGCAGCTTTATTTATAATTATCAAAAACTGGAAAACAACTCAAATGTATATACACTAGCGTATAAGCAAACTGTAGCATATCCATACACATATGGAATACTACAAAGCAACAGAAGAAAACTACTGGTACAAGCAACAACATGAATGAATCTCCAAAGTATTACATTAAGTAAAAGCAGCAAGGCACAAGATGATATAATAGTACTCTGTACCTATTTCTAGAATGTTCTGGAAAAGAGAAGACTACAGAATAGTGGGTCACAGAGGCTGTGGGTGCAGGAAGGGTATGACTACAATATGGCATGAGGAAACTTTCTGGGTTGATGGAAATTCTCTATTTTGGTTATGGTGGTGGTTGTAAACATTTATCGAAACTCGTAAAAATCTGCCTGTATAAAGGATGAATTTTATCATGTTATATATTCCTCAAGCAACCAGACTTGACAGGAAAAAAAAAAAAAAAACCATTGCAGCATCTTAACATTTGCTCAAAGAGAATTTTTAAATCATAGCATTGTCATCTATGATTACTCTGAAAAATTCTGGACATTTCTTAACTAGCCAGAATTCTACAAATGTCCTTAATATTGAAAAGAAACAAACACTATGCTTTTTCCTTCTTTGGGCCTCAAAACATTCCTTTGCAGGGCAAAAGGATGTTAGAGTATGCAGAAGCTGTGTGAATGCTGGTTATTGAGACACTAATAAAGTCAGTCTTGTTTGCTGGACAGCTGTTGGCTTCATTGTTCTTTTGTCACACACTGAAAAGGAGAGCTGTTATGCTAATGGAATGTGACCTTCTCATTGGATAGCTGTTACATCATACCCTGAAATGCTGTCCGAGAACTCTATTTTCACCACACACCACATAGGAAACGGCAAAACAAACAAAACGGAATACCCAAAAACCTGTATTAAATGAGCACTACTCCTTAAAATCAGATCACTTATAAGAAATACTTCTCGCTACTTTATATCCCATAATTTACTCTGTAACAGAGTAAAGTTTTTTCTTAATTTAGTATCCTTTAGTATATAACCTGGACAGAATTTATTTCCAGGTCTAAATAATTTTTATGATATTCTTTGAAAGACATTTTGTATGAGCACTCCAAGCCTAGTAAATCTATAAAATTATGAGAGTAATTCCTTCATTTTTGTATTAGCTAATGCCTACCTAGGTATTTTACAGCCTGGTCATTTATGAGCCATTTTCACTTGAAAAGGGGTGTTCAAAGTTTTTGGACCATTATCCACAACGAGAAATACATTTTACATTGCAACCCAGTACAGATATTTATGTGTGTGCACACATACTCAAATAACATTGAGGTCTTACAAAATAAGACTCTTACCATGTAAGATGCCCTCTACTATCTTCTTCTTTATTATGGTCTTTAAAATGCTGACAAAGACCCACACAATTCATATCACTGCCAAAGTTTTCATTATCACTGCACGAGAAGGTGAAAAACCAATGCAACATCTCTGCATGTTTTAAATACAGGCTTTTTTTGTTTGGTTTTAGTTCCAGAGTATGTGTGCAGGATGTGCGGGTTCATTACACAGGTAAATGTGTGTCATGGTGGTTTGCTCCATCTGTCAACCCATAAGTATGAAGCCCAGCGAGCATTAGTTATTTTTCCTGATGCTCTCCTTCTCCACGCAACCCACAATAGGCTCCAGTCGCTGCATGTTTTTCTTCTCCCTCTGTCCATGTTCTCATTGTTTAGCTACCCCTTATAAGTGAGAACATGCAGTGTTTGCTTTTCAAGTTCCTGCATTAGTCTGCTGAGGACAATGGCTTCCAGCTCCATCCATGTCCCTGCAAAGGACATGATCTTATTCCTTTTTTATGGGTGTATGGTATTCCATGGTGTGTATATGCCACATTTTCTTTATCCAGTCTATCATTGATGGGACCTGGGTTAATGCAATGTCTTTGCTATGGTGAACAGTGCTGTAATGAACATACACATTTATCTTTATAACAATGATTTATATTCCTTTGGGTACATACCCAATAAAGGGGATGCTGGGTCAAATGGTATTTCTGGTTCTAGGTCTTCAAGAAATCACTATACTGTCTTCCACAACGGTTGAACTAATTTACAGTCCCACCAACAGTGTAAAAGCATTCCTTTTTCTCCAAAGCCTCATCGGCATGTGTTGTTTCTTGACTTTTTAATAATCACCATTGTGATTATTAAAGCATGAGATGGTATCTCACTGTGGTTTTGATTTGCATTTTTCTAACGATTAGTGATGTTGAGGTTTTTTTCATATTTGTTGGCGGCATGAAAGTCTTCTCTTGAAAAGTGTCTGTTGATGTCCTTTGCTCACGTTTTAATGTGGCTGCTTGTTTTCTTGTAAATCTGTTTAATTTCCTTGTGGACTCTGGATATTAGACCTTTGTCAGATGAATAGGTTGCAAAAATTTCCTCCCATTCTGTAGGTTGTCTGAACGTTCTGATGACAGTTTCTTTTGCTGTGCAGAGAAGCTCTTTAGTTTAATTGGATCCCATTGGTCAATTTTTGCTTCACTTGCAATTGCTTTTGATATTTTTGTCATGAAATATTTGCCCATGTCCATGTCCTTCATGGTTAAAATTTGTGTGTGTGTGTTTTTTTTTAAACAGCTCACTGACCTTCTCTAGGGTTGACTCACAATTCACCATACTCTGCTTCTTCCCTCTGGGGGCATCTAGTCCTGGCTGGAGTGAGCAGCCAAGATGGAAGGGACAGTCAGAGCTCTGAGACCCTGCTGCTCCTGACCCAAGTGCTCCTTATATAGAGTGTGGGGGAAACTGGGCCTTCTCAGTCTTCATGTATTCAAGGCTTTGCATTTTTCCTCATCCATTTACCCTCACTCTAACTCTTTAACTTCTACACACACACACACACACACACACACACACACACACACACACAGAAGCAAAATGAAATTTAACTGAGTATGCTCAGAAACTCCAAAATGGCAATATAGAAAAAAAGTACAGCTAAGTTTTTTTTTCTTAATATCTATAAGTGTCAGTGCCCCCTGCTATGCCTACTTCCTCAGACCACAGCCACCTGAACAAGTTTAAAAGACTGAAATGGCAAGTAAATCACACATAAAATGTATTTTCAACTGCTAATAGATTTGACTTATTAAACTTCTAGTCAACATTATGCTCTACTCTTCCACACTCAAACTATTAGCTATATTATAGTTAGAGATAAATTTTATGTGCAGATTGAGAAACTTACTTTTAAGGACTCCCATAAAGGAAACTGGACCAAAGAAAAAGGAATCTGAAAAGAGAGAGAAAAAAATCAAATAAATTAGGTAAGAAAGAGCCAAGCTTGCCTTATGACTGTATGAGCCTATAATTATTATTATTTCATTTTAACTTTATAACAAAGCTAGTATCAAACAAATTCACAGGTATAGTATACAAAAAGAGTTAAACTGTAGTCTGTGGATTTTCTTTTTTGATTAAGATGAAGTCTTGCTCTATCACCCAGGCTCTATCACCAGTGCAGTGCCACGATCACCACCCTCGACTTCCCAGACTCACAAGATTTTCCCACCTCAGCTACCAGAGCAGCTGAGACTACAGGCACATGCCACCACAATCAGATAACTTTTTTTTCTTTTTTAGAGATGAGGTTTCACCATGTTGCCTGGGTTGGTCTGAAATGCGTGGGCTCAAGCAATCCACCTGACTTGGCCTCCGAAAGTGCTGGGATTACAGGCGTGAGCCACTGAGCCTGGTGATATTCTAACTTTTTGAGCCCAAAGGACATAAAATGATGTTGTGAAGCCCTTTTGAAATGGAAAGAGAAGCACGAGAGTCTAGCTACCGAAATGACAAAATAAGTATTTCCCACCGTAATAAAAAAACTTTAGGACTTGACATTTTTGTGCTTAAGAGCCAAGGCTGTGTACTTCTTAGCAGTCAAAGTGTTAGCATTTAAAAGAAACACGGAGGAAAAAGGAAGGTAAGGGGAGATGGGGGAAGAAGCGTTAGAGGAATGGGGAGACAACAGAGAGGAAAGGAGGAGCAGAAAGAGAAGGGGAGAGACAAAGGAGTAGAAGAAAAGGAAAGAGAGTGGAGAGAGGAAAAAGGGGGTAAAAAGGAAGCAGGAAGGAGGGGAAGAAAGCAGGGAGGCAGAGGATGGGGCACAGAGAGTGGGGGCGCTGAAGACAGGGGGCAGAGAAGGAAAGGAGAGGGAGAAGAGTGAGGAGGACGCTAGAGAGAGAGCAAGGGTAGGTGGAGGGCAAAAAGAGGCAAGGAAGAAAGAAGAAACAAACAGAGCCACTTGCAAGACTCCAACCTGAAAAACAGGACTCTAGGAACAGAGCAGCCAGTGTGGGAGTGGGAAGCCTGCGCCCCCCAGGGGAGGACCACCAAGTCAGTCGATGCTAGGGGAGGTGGAGAAGGTCTAACAAAACACAGGGGGACGTGGGTCTGAGCACCGATCAAGTCCCAGGCACAGCTAGGGAGGAAAGTCATCTGTAGTAATGAGCGTGAGTGGTCAAGGGAATCACCACACTTAGAGTTCAGTATTTACAATCAGCTGTCTAACAACAAAGGCTAGAACCACCAACACTTTTCATGTGCCTGGGTACTCTGCTAATAAGTACTTCGTAAGTTTCATTTCACTGAATCCTCACAGCTAACGCTGACAGGTAGTATTACTTCCTTGATTTATAGTTGATGAGACTGAGGTTCAAACACACCGTGTAACTTGCCTAAAGGCAGCTAGGAGGTAAGAAGCCCCGACAATCTGACTAGTCTTGTCTAACTATCACTATCCCCAGGAGACATCTAAGTTATCTGCATATAAATTCACAGTACAATCTATTTGTTATTAATTAAATTTTCTGAAATTCAAACTTAGAAACCCATCTCACATTTCCTACAATAAAAATGTCTAAACACCAGTGGACTCCACCCAGCAGCTGAAGTGATGTCCAGGCATAGCCTGGGAAGCGGGTGCTGGTGGCAGTGATGCCCAACAGCACACACGTGCCACGGGCCCAGTACTGGCATTCCACAGGCAGCCCAGCTGCAAGGGAAAAGTAAATGTGGACTCTGAACATTATCACTATTACTATATGTGGGTGGGTGGGCGTGGGAGTCATGTCCCAATTATGGAGGAATTAATGGGTATTCACCATCTGAATTGAGGGCATTTTATAAAATATATTTAATTAGAAATTTAAAGAGTAGCATCATCTGTCCTACTCAGCTACAGCAATTGATGGCCCCAAGTTTGACAAACAGTGACCACAGAAAGAAAATCATCTGTCTACCATTCAGGAAGGAAATGTAAATGAGAAAAAAGATCAACGTCATCAGCCTGGACTAATTTGACAAGCTACAATCTCAGAGAAGTCTGTTATCATCATAAACAGGCAGCCAGCTCACCCTGAATATCAAACTTCCATAAGAGTAGTTAAATTTAGTTTTTTTTTTTTTTTTTTTTTTTTTTTTTTTTTTTTTTTTTTTTTTTTTTTTGAGACGGAGTTTCGCTCTTGTTACCCAGGCTGGAGTGCAATGGCGCGATCTCGGCTCACCGCAACCTCCGCCTCCTGGGTTCAGGCAATTCTCCTGCCTCAGCCTCCCGAGTAGCTGGGATTACAGGCACGCACCACCGTGCCCAGCTAATTTTTTGTATTTTTAGTAGAGACGGGGTTTCACCATGTTGACCAGGATGGTCTCGATCTCTCGACCTTGTGATCCACCCGCCTCGGCCTCCCAAAGTGCTGGGATTACAGGCTTGAGCCACCGCGCCCGGCAAATTTAGTTTTTTATCGTCACAAAAACATAAAAGCATCTGACACTATCCATTCTGAAACTCAAGGATTGCATTTCCAATTAATTATCAAAACAAAAACTTAACAATGTAATAGGTTTCCAAAAGCTTTTCTGCATTTTTTTAAAGTTTACAATACGTAGTAACATATGTCCCACAAGACTAACAGGTAGTATGATTATGGATCACTTTAATTTTCTTCTTTGTATTCTCCCCTCTCAAAAACAAATACATAACATTTTAATAAGAAGGTAAATATTTCACACTTGTAAGATAAAAAAAGCTTTAAAATTTACTGTAATAATCCACCTTGGCATCATTTACTTCTCAATTAAAATCACCTACAAATTGCACTGAATGTTATCTGCACTTATTTGGTACTTAATACTTTAGATTTTGAATTCTATCATTAAACATTTTGCCCATTTATTCCACTGAAAGTTATTCATTGAGCTGTTCCTTCAGTTTAAAGAAATAATTTTAAAATAACACATTTGCAATGGCAATACTATTCCACAGGGTATTTATTTTAAAAGGGGAGCTGACAGTAAATCCCAGCTTTACTTTCTAAAAGAAATTGACAGTCTAAAGTAATTAAATATGCTATAAATGCCTAAATAATTAAATGTGCTTCTGACTTCTAGTAGTGAACTATTCCTCATAAATTCCTGATGTGTAAAAATTTTTCAAATATTCTTCAAGTCAAAATTGTATCACACACTTGTTGTCATTTACACTATGAAGAAACAATAATGAAAATGTGTTCCACACATGTGAAAGATGGGCTGCCAGCAAATACAGCTCCATAGCTAAAACAAACACTACTCCCAACCTCTACAGAACGTGGGCCCATCAGAACGTTAGCTCCCTGCCCGCGTCTGGCTTGAAGTTACATAATAGCGATGTTTCTTCAAAACGTGGAATTTTATACCCCAAACAGATGTAGGCTGTTGTTCTAAAATGTTTTATAGATGAAGAAAATGAATAGCTGCACTCAGAGGTCTTATATTCCAAAACACAACATACCCATTTTATTGCACCAAAAGTTAGAAAATGGCTCACTGTTGTGACCCGTTTAATACCTCCATTTAAGACGTTTTGTTTGAATAAGGTTGTTAAGACCCAGGGCACTAATAAGTGAGCGGCAGTAAACCCAGCTACCATCAAAGACACAGATGGAGGAGGGAAAACCTGCTAAAATTCAACATGGGTTCCATTTAGTAATAAACAGAGCAATAATTCTATACAAGAGTGCATCTGAGGATTCTAGGTGAAATAGGGATAAGATAAAATGAAATCTGGGTGTGGTAAACAGGAAGGGCACAATAGGCATCACTAATAATGCACAAAATTACATTATGAGCCCACTTTACCTTTCACAAAGTATAGGACTAGAATTATTTTTGAAGCCAATCAATGCTTCTAATCCTGTGATCTTAAATGTAACCTAATGGTCCTTTAATAAGTAGCAAAGTCATTTATAATACAAGTGAAAAAATATGAAGATATGATTTCTAAGTTATCATTTAGCTCTACCATTCTATTTTTCAATAAAACAATTACAATAGCAATATATTTTTAAAAAATAAGACTTGACTGTAAGCTGCAATGAACACAATGCCACCATGTGTGATCTAGGAAGCCTAAGGAACAAGAAAGTCCATTTAAAAAGCTGTAAAAGCTTTCATAATTGGCAGAAATAACCGAAATCTCTCTAGCACCAGATTTAAAAGAAATCACAGAAACTCCAGCTGAAGAACACCATGGAACTGGTAGGCTTGCCATGTATAGCAGAGTGGATCCAAGGACTGGCCCATTACAATTTTCAAGAAATCTACAAGTGATTCACAGAAGGGTCTCCTTTTTCTTGCATGACAGTTTCCAAATTCCAGTGCTTAATTTAGGGTTTTCCATTTTACTGTCCCACCAATAACAAAGCCATTCTACTCTGAACCTTTTCCAATTCAACCCCGGAAGTAACCAAGGACAAATGAAGTTGAAGACCTAAAGACTCCTTGTCCCAAAATGATAATCATTCCTAAAAAAACAACAAAAGTGAAAACCATTCAAAGCCAGTCTGCTAGGATTGAACACAGCAGGAAAGAATTCCAATAGTAAATACATTCTGATTTTTTAAATTTAATGACTACAGTTCATTTATTTACACCGTATATAAGGAAAAGAACATATACCCAATAAAAGAAATTAACCTAAAAGGAGGAAAATGGAAAGTGAATCACTCTTTAGGTTAATAAGGACATGCTAACATTTCTAAAGCATCTTTCCAAAGAAAACAAAAAATGGATATGTGAGTAACAGAACCTAATAGAGAAAAGGAGATGAGTATGAGCAGTTTGATTCTTAAGTAAATCTTTCAGATTTCAAGGGCAGGGGTATGAGGAGTATCTCCAAACACAACTCAGTATATTAGTCAAAAATGTTATCACTGAAGGTGATGATTAGATCTTCTTTTCCAGCATTCTACAGAATCATCACAGTAATTTTGTCCAGACAGAAGTGGCTCCTAATATATCAATTTACATGTTAGAGTACCAGATATATAACACTATTTTGTAATGAAGATTATGGCAATGTCAAATTAGTCTGTAATTTACTACACTTCTGAAGCCCTCAAAACAAGTTTCACTGTTTTAAAAAACTATTTAAATATCTGACACTGACTTACGATAAAAATGTTCATCAAAATAAGAATAAAAGGGAACTTCCTCAATCTGATAAAACATCTCCAACAATGTATGGCTAATATCATTCTTGCCGGGCGCGGTGGCTCAAGCCTGTAATCCCAGCACTTTGGGAGACCGAGGCGGGCGGATCACGAGGTCAAGAGATCGAGACCATCCTGGTCAACATGGTGAAACTCGGTCTCTACTAAAAATACAAAAAAATCAACTGGGCATGGTGGTGCGTGCCTGTAATCCCAGCTACTCAGGAGGCTGAGGCAGGAGAATTGCCTGAACCCAGGAGGCAGAGGTTGCGGTGAGCCGAGATCACGCCATTGCACTCCAGCCTGGGTAACAAGAGCGAAACTCCGTCTCCAAAAAAAAAAAAAAATTCTTAATGGTGACAGACTAAATGCTTTTCCCTTAAGATCATGAACAAGGGGTAAGGATGTTTGTACCACCACTTCTATTCAACATTGTGCTGAAGGTCCTAATCAATGCAATCAGGCAAGAAAAAGGAATAAAAATTAAAAAGAAATAAAAAGCAAAGATTGAAAAGAAGTAAAACCATCCCTATTCACAAATGGCATGATTGTTTTTGCTGAGAATCTTAAGGAATCAACACACACACACACATACACACACACACACACACACTCCTACAACAGAATTTCTACATACTAGCAGCAAATAAGTGAAACACAACAAGTTTTTTCTTTACAAAACAATTTTATTTACAATAGTATCAAAAGCTGATTTTAAAAGTTACGTGAAAATGCCAAAGACGTGAAATAACCAAAACAATCTTGAAAGATATAAGAAAGGTGGAGTACTAACAATACTTGACTTCAAGATTTACTATAAAACTACTGCAATCAAAACAGTGATTAGAATAATCAGGCATAAGGATAGACAAAACAATGAAATGCAGGAGAGTGTTCATAAACAATATTTTCAAAAAATGGCACTAAAACAACTGAATATCCACATGCATAAAAATAAGCCTCGACCCCCAACCTCAAAACCCTACACAAAAATTAATGAGAGCTGGATCACAGAACTAAAGATAAAAGCTCAATCCATAAAGCTTTTAAAAGAAAACAGGTGAGAACAGGTGGTGTGTGGGTAAGAGAAAATTTCTCAGACCACAAGACTCAATAACCACAAAAGAAAAAAAAAATACTTTCGAAAAATTAATTTACATCAAATTTTAAAACTTCTGCTCATCAAAAGGTACTGTTAAGAAAAATCCCAATGGCACACTCTGCACAAAAAGAAAAATTCGAAATCCACCCCCAAAATTCATATGGACCTAAAGGAACCCCAATGATATTTGGAGGTCTCATACTTCCTGATTTCAAAAGTAGATACAATGAACAAAACTGTATTGCAGTGGCATCAAGACAGACATATAGGCCAGGTGCGGTGGCTCAAGCCTGTAATCCCAGCACTTTGGGAGGCCGAGGCGGGTGGATCACGAGGTCAAGAGATCGAGACCATCCTGGTCAACACGTTGAAACCCCGTCTCTACTAAAATACAAAAAAAATTAGCTGGGCATAGTGGCGTGTGCCTGTAATCCCAACTCCTCAGGAGGCTGAGGCAGGAGAATTGCCTGAACCCAGGAGGTGGAGGTTGCAGTGAGCCGAGATCACGCCATTGCACTCCAGC
Organism: Saimiri boliviensis; assembly: GCF_048565385.1. NCBI lineage: Eukaryota > Metazoa > Chordata > Mammalia > Primates > Cebidae > Saimiri > Saimiri boliviensis. The sequence continues at coordinate 56,541,583 of NC_133456.1, read as the reverse complement.
CTGGATAACAAGAGCGAAACTCCGTCTCAAAAAAAAAAAAGAGACAGACATATAGACCAATGAAATAAAACAGCCCAGAAATAAAGCTTCACATATATGGTTAAATAATCTTCAACAGGGGCGCCAAGACCACGCAACAGCAAAAGTACAATCTTTTCAACAAATGATATTGGGAAAAATGGATGCCCAGATGAAAAAAAAATGAAGCTGGACCCTTACCTCATACCCTATATAAAAATTAACTAAAATGGATGAAAGAACTAAGCATAAGACCTAAAACCACAAACCCCTAGAAGACAATACAGGGAAAATCTTCATAACATTAGATTTGGCAATGATTTCTTGGATATGACAAAAAGCACAGACAACAAAAGCAAAAAGAAAAAAATAGGACCACATCAAAATTAAAAACACATGTACATCAATGAATGCAATTAATAAAAAGACAACCTACAGAATAAGAGAAAATATGTGTAAATCATGTATCTGATCAGGGGTTAATATCCAGAATATATAAAGAATTAAACAAAACCACCAGATTTTAAAAGGGCAAAGGATTTAAATAGACATCACTCTAGAAAAGATACACAAATAGACAACAAGCATATAAAAAGACATTTATCCTCATAATCATTAGGGAAATGCAAATAAAAACCATAATGAGATATAAACTCACACCCTTTAGTAAGGCTACCATCAACAAAAACAGAAAAGAGCAAGTGCTGGCAAGGATGTTAAAAAAATGATACCCTGTTCACTGTTAGTGAACAAGGGATATGCAAAGCTGCAGTCACTTGAAAACAGTATGACTCTTCCTTAAAAAATTTGAAGTAGAATTACCATAAAATCCAGCAATTCCATCTCTAGGTATATACCTAATAAAAAGGCAAGCCACAGAGAGAAATATTTGCAAGATGTGTATTTAACAAAGGACTTGCATTCAGCATATATAATGGACTTTCAAACTTCAACAAGAAAAAGAAAACCTGATTTTTAAAATGTGCTGAAGACTTGAACAAGCACTTCACAAAGGAAGGTCACTAACATAAGCACCTGATTCAGTATCATTAGTCATGAGGGTAATGATGAATAAAATCCATTGATAAAATAATTTGATGGTTCCTTAAAAACTTAAACATAGAGGCCGGGCGCGGTGGCTCAAGCCTCTCAGCACTTTGGGAGGCCGAGGCGGGTGGATCACGAGGTCAAGAGATCGAAACCATCCTGGTCAACATGGTGAAACCCCGTCTCTACTAAAAATACAAAAAATTAGCTGGGCATGGTGGTGCGTGCCTGTAATCCCAGCTACTCAGGAGGCTGAGGCAGGAGAATTGCCTGAACCCGGGAGGCGGAGGTTGCAGTGAGCCAAGATCGCGCCATTGCACTCCAGCCTGGGTAACAAAAGTGAAACTCCGTCTCAAAAAAAAAAAAAAAAAAAGTTAAACATAGAATGACGTTATGACCCAGCAATTTTGCTCCTGGGTATACAGCCAAAATAATTGAAAACAGACATAAACGGACACTTCTATGCATAAATCACAATAGCTGAACAATCTAAGTATATCCACACATAAATGAATAAAATAAAGTACATACATACAATGGGATGGAGTATTATTCAGCCATAAAAAGGAATAAAGATCTGATACATGCCGTGTTATGGATTAACCCTAAAAACACTGTGGCAGGTAAAACAAACCAGACACAAAATGAGAAATAATGTATGATTATATTCATATGAAATATCTAGAATAGAAAAATTCATAGAGATAGAAGCTACATTAGAAGTTGTAGTTTGTGAGGGAACTGCCTTCGAAGTTGTAGTTTGGCTGGGGGAAGGGGACAGCAGGAAGCTCTGTACTTAATGAGGACAACGTTTCTGTCTGAAGTGATAAACAGGTTTTAGAAATAGATAGCGGTGACTCTTACACAACACTGTGAACATAATTAATCATACTGAATCTTACATTTTACATGTTTAAAATGGCAAATTTTATGATTATGGTAGCGGCAATTTTACCACAGTTTTAAAAACTGCAAAGAGGTGCCATCATCCACTAAAATGGCTAAAATCAAAAGATTGACAAAATCAAACAACAGAGAGGATGTGGGGCAACCACAATGTTCATACTTTGCTGGCAGGAACTTAAAACTCTGAAAAGTGGTTGCTGAGGTTTTAATTTGAACTAGAAATGTTACTCCTAGGTAATGATTCAAGAGCAACAACAACATGCGTCCCCAAAAAGATTTATACATGAATATCATAACAGCTTTAATCATTACAGCTAATATCCATCAACAGGGGAAGGCCTAACAAACTGTGGTGTATTCATAGAAAGGAATATTAGTCATACAATGAAAACAATTAGGGATACATTGCTGGAACATTTACAACCCTTGCATAGATTATACTGAGCAAATGTGGTGAGAAACAAAAAAAGTACAGACTGTATGATTCTATTCACATAAAATTCCAGAAAAGGCAAAAATAAACTGGTAGGCAGAATGGGACTGGAGATGAGAGAACCTTCTGGGACTAGGGAAATATTCAGTATCATAAGGATATGGATTACATGATTACACTTTTGTCAAAAGTGTACATATATAATTTGTGTATTTAGATGTATAAGAATTTTACCTAAAAATGTACTGTAAAAAAATATAATAGTAGTCAAGGTAAAGAATGAATGTAGACATAAATGAAATAAAAACAACAGAATACTGACAGCTTTTGCAGGTTGGTGATGGGTACTTCATGGTTCATTGTATTATCAATTCTGTTTACTCTGTGTACATCTGAAATTTTCCATAATAAAAAAGTATATGTGTAAAACATGACATTTGTGTTATTAAAATTAATATACAGAAGTTCAACCAAAGTTAACTGTCATTAACAATTCAAAATAAGTCTTCTGATTTATCTCAACACATTTAGTTTTCAGTTTTAATTTCTGAGGATTTGTTTTGCTTTAAACATTGGTATGTGTTCCAAAATTTTCTTCCCCGAAACAATATCTTGGAGATACTTCCATGTTGATTAATACATTAATAGATCTGTCATTCTTTCTAAGGCACAGAATTTCAAAATATTTAACTGTCCCTCATCGATGGCTTATTTCGATTTTTCTTTCTCATAAAATAATTTTTCTTTATTCAATCATTTCTAATGTGTAGGAAATTCTAGCTATATCATACAGACTAAATACTTCTCAACAAACCTAACACTAACATGGTAGGCTAAGACCCAGTGTTAACATTTCCACAGTACAATCTTCCTCAGAAAATGCCCAGTGTCAATATCTGGGTATATCAGAACACACAGAAATCTGCTTTTAGGTATCAAGTTTAACAAATCAATCAAAATGAAAATCACAACATCACACTGGCTTTCACAGTTGAAGTGAGTGACTGTAATGCAAAATTGAGTAAAAAATGACCCCTAGCTAATGTTCGGTATTTGCTTTTAGATTTCATCCTACTTCCAGGAGTCTGTAAGCATTACGGGTGCAGTGCAATTATGGTAACAAGGTTTTTCAACACATGTCTGATTTAGCTAAATATAAAATATGATGTCACAAGTAGATATAAGTTGTACCTCATCGAAAAATAAAGTTTTAAAAAGGAATCATTTTTGCTAGTTGAGGTTCCAAATAAAATCAGGAACACTTGAAAAGTTTTTAAAAATCAATTACTATCTAATTAAATATACACACACACATACATATGTTCCATTTATTTTCATTGGCTTCCTGGAATGAACTGTGGCTCACACCACAATTTTTGAAACTGTCACTCAGCAATCAGGATGATTCTTGTTCATGAAACCTGAAAACTTCTTGTATGTAAGAAGCAAACAAAGAAGTTCATTTTTGGTTCTTCACAGTCATTTCCAGTATGTTAAGCAGTACTGACTTAATTCGTTTAAGAGAACAGCCAGGCAGTAGCTGAGGAAGGTACTTAAGACTCAGAAATTTCAAAACCAGAATTCCTCTCAAAATGTTAGAATTTACACAGGGTTAGGAAACAGCTGTTTTCAGTTAGAATTTGCATGCAACTTTAACCTTTTATCAAATATAATCAGGTTGCCTTAAAATTTTTTTTCCTGCAGCTGAGAATGACATCATTGCGTACAGTTCTGTTGTCTTTCCCACCCCCAACTCTTTCCCTCCCTTTCAGCATCACATTTTAACATCTCTTTACTGAGCCAACAACAAAGAGAGGAGAGGAAAAATGAGTGACCAGTGCCTCAAAAAATACTACAATGAAAGGCAGATTTTATTTTACTTACTATTCTATCAAATGCCCTTGTTCACAAAGGCATATGCTTATTTATCCAGGCTTTCCCTATTTCTGAGCAATTTTTCTGGTAACAAAGATGTTCTAATTGATAGTTTCCCAAATTCTAAAAAATAAAAATTTTAAAAACTAGCCAGAAACAAAAGTTCTTATCTAATCTTCAAATCAAATGATGTCTATAGATACATCCTCTGTGCATTTATGCAAAATTACAATTAGAAAAGAATTATGAAAAATATTAATAAAAAGAGGGTTGTTGGGTGGTTAGGCCCTGTGTGAACAGCTCCCTAGCTTCCTCCTTTCCCATCTGCCTACTCATCTACCCTCTTTCCTTCCTCCCTCTCTCTGCAACACCCCCAACTTTCCCAAAACAATCCAGTATTAAAAGCACCTTTAAAGCAGCCCTGTTAACAAAAGAGGGCAACCAGGAGGCTTAGTAGTAATGCAGCATGGGCCAATTTATATTGCTGTATGGTCGGAAGAGAGAAGGGGCTGAGGAGCAGAGAAGGCAGTAAGCTTGATAACGCAAGCAGGGGAGGTGTCCAGCTTACTTCTCATCACATCCAGCATCTCACATAACAGTACATATTCATTACATTAACACATATTTATTGCATCAATGAATGGAGGAAAGGCAAAGGAAGGAAGGGAAGGGAGGGGTTAATGACTGAAAGAGTTAGGGGAGAACGCAGGTCTTCTGGTTCATGGTCCAAGGAATAATATTACTGTTTCTACTCAACTACTGTTAATTTACAATATTTGCTAGAACAGTGCTTTGAGAACAGAATAGTAAGACAAAAGAAAAGTGAGCATCGATTATATACAAAAGGATGAAACACAAAAATAAATCCTATTCTTTATATCTGTTCATCAGTTAAACCAACAGGCCAGATAAATATGCATATATACACGTCCCCGGAACTTCCAGCTCTGGAAGGTCACTCCATAAATGCTTTCCCAATTAATTCTTTTTCATGATAATAGAAAACAGCACTACTGTCCAGATGTTGAGATCTACAAATAATCTGTTTTATTCATTTAGAGAAAAGCCATGTTTCCATAACCATAATCTGGAGTAGAATTTAGGGCATTCGATAAATGGGCAACTAACAGCCACAAGACAATGCCCCCAATTTACTGTTACACAGGTTGGAACCCATTGTATAACTTATAAACACTCTAATACAAGTAATCAGTGTTTGATCCTAATTACAACAGTTCATTTACATCAGCCAATTAAGAGATAAATCAGCAGAGACAGAAAATAGAATATAGGCTCTGGTACAGATTTTTAAAGTTGGTAGGAAAAATAAATATCAGCTAATAGAAGGAGAAACAAGAAATTAAACCAGATTTTATCTGTTAGCTTTGCTGCATTAACAATACAACCCTCAAATCTCAGTGGCATACATAACATGTGTATTTCCCAGTCATACTACATGTTAGCTATGGGTTGGCTATGGCCGCCCTCAAAGCTGTGGGTTTTGTCCTCAGGGTCTTCTTACCCAGAATCCAATGACAAACAGATCATATTTGGGACATGCTATTCTTAAGGCAAAGGCAGAAGCAACAGGGCAGACAGAAACTTGCTACACCTCTTAAAGTTTCTGCTCAGGACCAGGCACAGTGATTCACACCTGTAATCCCTGCAGTTTGAGAGGCTGAGGCCAGTGAATTACTTAAGGCCAGGAGTTCAAGACCAGCCTGGCTAACATGGCAAAAATCTCATCTCTACTAAAAACACACACACAAAAGCTAGGCATGGTGGCACACATCTGTAGTCTCAACTACTTGGGAGGCTGAGGCACGAGAATCACTGGAACCCAGGAGGTGGAGGTTGCAGTGAGCCAAGATCATGCCACTGCACTCCAGCCTGAGCAACAGAGCCAGACTTTGTCTCAAAACAAAAGAAACAAAAAAAGCTTCTGTTCAGGGCTGATAAAACATAGCTTTCACATATACTCCATTGGCCAAGTCGTAACATAAAGCCTGACTATGGGGCAAGGAGACACAACAAATCAAATCACACTGCAAGAGACAGGGAAGTATCATCAGCCTTCTCAGAAAGAAAGAAGCAAAGAGTTGAGAACAATAATATAGTTTCCATGCCAAATGCTTTTTTTCCTACTGTTGGTAAGTCCGGAAAAAAAATCCCCAACTATTATGGGAAAGAAAACACAAAAAATCCAGGCCCCAAAAGATTCCAAAAACAGACACAAACTCACCTTTCTGTCTCCATTAACTATTTTCAATCTGTCTGCTGCAACAGACCATAGCCGTGGGACCTGCAGACAGCTAAACGGAAGTGAAGGCTTGCACTCTTTGTAGGCTTGCACAGAGGACAGAACTGGAGTGTGCACTTTTTTTATTTTTTAGGACCTGGGCCACTATCTGGAGACAAGCCTCTTGGAACCCTAGAACGAGGACCATAAATGAATGGTTCTAAGAAAAGCCTGGCCCATAGAGATCTGATAAACCTGGGTAGGGAACAAGGAAGGCAGCACATCTACATCTCCTTGAATCATTAGAGGCCAAAATAAGACCTGGGCCCTAATGAGCTGACCAAGAAACATGACAACACATAAAGAGGCTGAGCATCCAGAAAGACAGGGGTCAAGATGAAGGGAATAAACCCAAAACCAAACAGAGCTGCTTGGAGAGCAAAAGGTCACTAAGAGTCAGGAAAATTAAGGGATGCTGGGGAGATTTAACTATAGTAGAGAGAAGCTTTCCCACATCTAAAACCATGGTTTCCCAAGAAAACTATATAGTAGATTAAATGAAGAAAAGAATGTCTCATGACAAAGATCCAAATTTGTGGTCTGGAAGGTCAAATGGAAAAAAGAGCTCAAAGCAACAAAACAGAAATGACGACAGAAAAGATAAGAGACTTGGAGGACAGATCTAACAAGATGAACAGCAGTACCAGCTGAAGAAAGATGAACAGAGAGGCAGTAATAAAGCAGAAGAAAATTTGCTTGGGCCAAAGAAAGATCTTAGTCTGCAGATTAAAATAACTCATGTTATTCTACATACAGATCTTGACATATCATACTAAATTCCTGAACTCTGTAAGAAAAAGTTGTTGAAAGCTTACAGGTAGACAGAACACAGTACTTAGGAAAAAAACCAGAGGCATCAGACTTCTCATGCACAACAAGGGAAGCGATAGCAATGGCTTTAACAAACAACTGAGAGAAAAAAGCAATCCCCAAACACAACATCTGTCACTTGTCATGAAAAAAATATGTGTATGGATTCTCAGAAAATATACCACCCACATATGTCATACAGAAAAATACCTGAGAAAGATCTCTGATTAAAGAACAAATGAATTAGAACAGAGACCTCTGGGGAAAGACAGGAGAGACAAGAGCAGTAAGAAATAAACCCTGACTATACCAGCACCTGCTTTCTCTATAGATACACAGTTTCATGTATCTGGATCTTTTCCACTAGATAGATAAGAAAGTTCAAGCACTGGCTGGGCACAGCAGCTCATGCCTGTAATCCTAGCACTTTAGGAGGCCAAGGCAGGCGGATGGCTTGAGCTCAGGAGTTCGAGACCAGCCTGGGAAACACAGTGAGACGCAGTCTCAAAAAATAGAAAAAAAGAAAATTCAAGTCCTACCAAATTATAATTTTATGTCTAATTCTAGAAAACCATCAATTATAAGGCATCTCTCAATTTGAGGTGTTAAAATGCAAAAAAAAAAAAGTGTTTTAGTTTTATGAAATACAGTAGTGAATAATTCAATGTAAATGAGTAATATTACTTGTATAGAAACATGTAATACATTCTAAAGAAGAATACTTGAAACAAAATAGGTGTATGGCAAAGTAATATCTGCTAAGGATTGAACTGAAAATATCAAAGTGTCTCAGGAATATCAAAGCATTGGAAGAAGGGCTAAATACAGCAGGAGCAGGAGCTTACTAAACTTGGCTGAATGCCAGGCGCATTGGTTCATGCCTGTAATCCCAGCACTTGGCAAGTCGAGGAAGGTGGATCGCCTGAGATCAGGAGTTTGAGACCAGCCCGGTCAACGTGGCAAAACCCTCATCTTTACCAAAAATACAAAAACTAGCCAGGCATGGTGGCGCATGCCTGTAATCCCAGCTACTCAAGAGGCTGAGGCAGGAGAATTGCTTGGACCGGGAGATGGAGGCTGCAGTTAGCCAAGATCAGGCCACTGCATTCCAGCCTGGGCAACAGAGCGAGACTCTGTCTCAACAAACAAACAAAGCTTCTTGGTTGGGTTTGGGGAAAGCAGAACAAGAGGAAAGTGAAAATATTCCAAAATTATCACCTTAATGAGGAAGGCTGTAAGCAGGAGATAGAAGTTATTACAGCCAAGACAAGTAGGTGGGGAAAGTCACATGTTTTATTTTTAAATAACAGCATACAAATGTTTCTGAGTACAGGGAAAGAAAAGGTCACCATTAATGGAATGAAAATATACAGTAGAATTTCCAAAGTAACAAGAATTTTTGGATTGATCAAACTAGCAAAAATCATATAAAAGAAACTGTAAGTTAAAATATGCAGCAAACAAGGGAAGAAAAAACTATTTATATGATACATGAAGAAACTAAATTATTCCATTAAAAGGCCTATCTATATTCTGCTTAAAAGAAAAACACATAAAACAACAAAACAATGCTGGAAATGGAAATAAAAGGATAGGCATGGAAATGCAATTTAAAAGGTTAAAATGACTAAATGGGATTTTTTAAGGGTATTAAGTAATGACAGAAGTCATGATTTATAAAGAAAGCATGTCACAAACCAATACTCAGCATTTAAATGAATAAAAAATTGAAACCAGGTAAGGATGTCTACTGTTTACAGTATCAACCAACATTCCTTAAAAGTGCTGGTGAAGAGAGTAAAAAAATAGTAACTTGGTGGAAACACGGGAAAAGGAGGGGAGGAAGGGAAAAAGGAAAAGAACTTTTCTTATTCTCATACAATGACTTTTGCCCTAGAAAGCCCAAGAGTTTAGATACAGCATAATATATACCAGAGTTATATATAAACACATAAATTAGTTAATAAGTACTTTAAATAAGGCTCTTCTCTTAAAAGAGATGTTGTTTGCAGATATGTAAACAGTTATCTAAATTATAACATGTCAATAATAAATCTAAGGTTCTGACTGAGATACACAAACTCTCACAAATCATTACCCAAGAAAAGGAGTAACCAAGAGAATTTTCCCATGAATTCTGTTCTTGAAGGACAAACAGCTATAGGCTGGTAGTTTATCTGGTAGTTTATCTTGGATCTGATTCCTTGCAAATGAGTATGGTTATTTTAGTATCAAAAGAATTTTCTTAAAAGAAAGTTTCATATTTGATGTAGCATTGCTTAAAAAAATTACAGCTTTTTCAATGAGCAAAAGTTTGCACGGATGTTTCAACAGTTTACAAAACTTTCCATATTCTGCTGACAAAAAAAAAAAATGCCTACCCAATCCCCCAACGCCCCCCCATATATGTCTATTTATTTGAGGATCAATTATATAGATATTCTCATTGTTAGCTAACATCTCAAGGTTCAAGTTAGCATAAAGCACACGGCCTACAAGAGAAGTAGAATCCACAGAAATACATAAACACATGTATTTTATATATATCCTACTCCTATTATATATAACATTTAACACACACACCCATATAACATATACAACATTTAAATAATCTTGATCATTGTGCAAAATTCTGGCTGACATCTTGTCACATCTAATTAGAACATCACTCTTTTTCCCTGTCTACTCAACATTTCTATTAAGTTGTCTAACAGTTATCTTAAACTAAACATGTCCAAACTCACTTTGTTTTTTGAGACTGAGTTTCACTCTTGTTGTCCAGGCTGAAGTGCAATGGCGCGATCTCGACTCACTGCAACCTCCACCTCCCAGGTTCAAGCAATTCTCCTGCCTCAGCTTCCCGAGTAGCTGGGATTACAGGCATGTGCCACCACGCCTGGATAATTTTGTACTTTTAGTAGAGACGGGGTTTCTCCATGTTGGTCAGGCTGGTCTCAAACTCCCAACCTCAGGTGATCTGCCCCATCAGCCCCACAAAGTACTGGGATTATCGGCACCCGGCCTCCAAACTCAACTTATAATCTTCCTCCCACACTTGCTCTACCTACAGTTTCTCCATCTTAAAGGTGACTACATAGGCTCAGTTGTACAGGCCAAACTGGACCCTGTAGTCACTTCTGACAGCGCTCTCTCCCTCACACACAAACCGCATCCTATCTGTCAGGCTAACTTACTGAAAGCTCCGAGTGTGAAGAGTGTACGGAAAGATGACAAGAAAGCAGAAAGTTAAGGATGGGGTGGAATAGGGCGTCCTAATGAATCAAAGCCCCTAGAACAGCACCTGACATGTAACAGGTCCTCAGTAATTATTCACTGAATGAAGGGATAGATCCCCAGAGAAAACATCCTAAAGCAGTTGGAAAGACAAAATACTATAGTTTTTAAATCTAAAAGTTAATTTATAATCTCTACCTATGTTAGTATTAAAATGAATTGGGGAAACTGATGCCTGTAATCCCAGCACATTGGGAGTTTGAGGCAGGAGGCTGGATTGAGGTCTGGAGTTTGAGGTAACAGTGAGCTACAATTGTGCCACTGCACTCAATTCAGCCTGGGTGATGGAGCAAGACTCTAGCTCATAAATAAACAAGTAAGTAAAACTGAATAAAGTAGGAGGAAAAAAAACTGGAACAATTCGCCACAAAACACTAATGGTCTTTTACTGTCTGTTAGTGTCTTTCTTCTTTCAATTTTCCTATATTAAAAATGTAACAAATAGGCAATTCCTTTATAATAGAAAATTTCTTTTAAAACCCTAATGGAAACTCATCTCAATTTTGTCTAATACTTATATTCATTCTTGGGGGTAAGGAAACTGGGGGAAAAAACAGAACTAGTTAAAAGTAAACTGGTCACAATTTTTTTCATTATTAAACAGGCACACACTCCAGCTTGCTCCTGAGGTAAACAATCCTTTGCTTTTCAAATTCAGTACCACTTACATGCATAAAATTTGAATGACTTTCTAAATGTGTTTGGTTAAAAGAAGGATGCAGAATTTTAAGAAAATGAAGAGGTCCTTAAGTAGGACACATTAAAAAGAAATCTACAGAGAAACTCTGACAGGAGTGAAATAAAAATTAGTATATGCATGCAAATTAAATATCAAAATGGAAAATCATTTACAGAGAACTTTACAGTAAGCTACAAATTTATTGAAAGAGCCACCAACTTAATAAGAAATTTCAATGTAAAAACCAAAAAGGTCACATCTCCATATTTCACGTCTTTAAAATCAAAGTAAGAATAATAATGGCAAACCCTTAGTGCTCACTAGGTGCCAGGTGCTGTCCGAAGCACTTTACATACTTCACAAACATGTCATAATATATAACTAATTCTAGTGAAACTTTAAAAACACTAGGTGGCACATATTTTGGATTTTTTAAAAGGTTAGCCAGGAGAAAATAATACTGTAAATCACCTGCTCAAGGTTAATTTCTCTCTGAAGATGTTCTCCTAATCCAATAAGGAAGTATTAAATTTCTTAAAACATTTGAAATGGTGCCATTTAGACAACAAATAGAAAATTAAGGATACAAGTCTAAATGAAAGTAATTATAAAATAAAATCTTACAAAGAGAAACGTGTTTTACGGCAAAGTAGGAAATGTTCAAGACACACAAGCATCATTGATTAAAGAATGTCTAATACTTCTACAAAGATACCAAAGTTATTTCTTGAATGCTGAGAGTCTTTTAAGTGAAAAATCTTTTAATATAGATGACTTTAGCAACTGTTGGTGAATGGAGGTACTGTTAAATAGGAAACAGAAGTGATCAGCTGGCTGACCTTTTAGAGTCCCATCCTCAAAGGAAAGAGGATGAAAATAAACCATTTAAAAATATGTGAGCTGACAGGGAAATCCAGAGACCACAGCTGATCTCCTATTTATTAGTAGGTAATGTGTTAGGTTCTGAGTTTATGACCATGAAGGTCTAACACTGATTCTCGTGAAAAGTGCCTCATAGAACCAGCATTCACATTAAGTCAAGTTATATGGGAAAAATGGTTCGAATCTAACCATAAAGAAACACCTTCTGTATGAAATAACCTGCTCTTTGAATGTACGTCTTAATAGGACTTTCATTCTCTTTTCACATCATTACAAAATAATTCTTCATCATTTCAATACTAAACACAAAACAATCTGTACAACTTGCTAAGGGAAAAATGTGTGTATTACTTATTACACTGAACAATTCTGACCATCAACCACCAAAGGGAGGGTGGGAGAGAAAATCACGATGAGATCATGAAACCATCTAGCTTCTTAAACTCCTCCTTCACTTGAACATTTTTGAGGATTCTTTCCCAAACCTTTTTATCCTATTATCATGATGGTCACAAATTTTCCAATTCTGCCACTCCTTTCAGTGCATTATATTTTGTATCTTCATTAAAGTGGCAAAAAAAATTCCCTACTCATAACAATAAAACAATGTTGGAAACAGACATTAAAACACAGGACAAGTGAAAGCCTGTCCCAAGACTCAATCACAGGACTATAAATTTAGGAAGTACACAAAAAATTAAAAAATAAACTCAATTTGATACATTAAATATGTGTAGCTTTCTGTATGTCAATCATACAAAAAGCAGCTTTTAAAACAAATTGTCCAACCTATACTACCAACTAACAAGGAAAAAAAACAAGCAAATGAATTATGAAAAAAAAATCCTTTTTGGATTAATCTTTTCGGTAAAGAACACTAACAGTTACTTGAATGCAATGAATACAGTTCCCTAAATATAACAGATGAATTATTTTATATACACATTTCATTTTTATTTTTGGAGAATTGATTAATAAACATATTTTAATGTATTATATATTTATGAGTGGGAAGCAACCTTAAACATTTTTAACAGTAGAAATATAGAAAATAATTATAAGTGGAAATAATACAAAATGCCTTGGGTTTTTATCCCAGAGTCAAAGCACAGAAACCTTAGGTTAATAAGAAAACTTTGAAAAACTTTATTTTGAATATTAAAAATCATGTGTTTTAGAGAGAGAACAGCCTTTCTTTACCTTAAAATACCTTACAATTTATGACCTATACAGTTGGAATGGACAAGCTCCTAAAACAATCAGTATTGTGAGGAGGGAAGCTGAGCATAGACACAAACTACTGTTTGCTCACTCAACCCCTTCCCAATGCTCAGCTGAAGAAGTTCCCACTTAAAAGAGCAGTCCAAATCATTTCTATTTTAGAGGGCCAGTGTGAATGACTTTTTCTACGTATTAACTAGAATTAAACGGTAATTTGTAAAATGTTTTTCCATTTTTAAACATGAAAGTCTCTATCTGAAACCACAAAGCTGCAGGCACTGCCAGGGTCTTTGGCTAACATCTGCAACCCACCAGTCTGCACGGCATATAAAGCAGGTGTGGAGAGGACCAGACCTATCAGCAGCACCATAGACTCCACCGTCCGACCATCTGGGCTTTCTCCCATTAACTGCCACAGGTGTCCGTTTTCTTGGTAATCTTTTTCCCCTGGAGCTTCTTAAGATCTTACTCCTGTGAACACATCTGTGGCTGAAAGATGCTGTCTGCAAGGTGTGGGCGAGGAAAAGTGGAGGCAGGAAGCAAGAAGCATGCGTGCACTCACTCTCTTTCCTGCTGCTGGGGAACCCAAGCTGGTCCAGCATGAAGCTAAAGTGAACCCAACCACTTGTGTCTGCAGGGGGACTTCTCCCATGGACCACACGCCACATGACACCACAGGCCTCTGGTAGAGATTCCATTGCCTCCGGCATCCCCACCCTGGCTGCAATTCTGGCCCAGGAGGCCAATGAAGCCTCTGGGGCAGAAGTTTTCACCACAACTCCTTCAAGGAGAGTAGCCACTCTTGCAGGGCAGGCGACCCTTCCACAGAAAGAAGAGTTACTTCGGGAGGATGCGTCTCCTCAGAACTTTGCAGGGACATTTCCCCCTGTTTACACCTTAGATTTTTCTTTTTTTTTGTAATGACTTTCAGATTCTGGCCTCGTTTTGCTATGCTAGGAATATCCTTTTGATTTGGGTAGGCAAAAGCACACAGGCTCTTACATACATCTAATTTCTGGTCTTCGGTGCTCAGCTTTAATTGTTAGCACCAGGCCCACAGAATGTCCTGGTGAATCTGATGGACAGGTGGCAGTTTACAGGGAAATGGAGGGATTGGTATCCTCTTCTGAGGTTTTGGGTTGTCACTGCGCTCGTCCTTCTTTGGACAAGCATTTGGTCACCCTCTGACATCTCTCTTTCATTTGGTCCCCTTTGCTGATGTTCCTGGCAGAGCAATTGTACATGGTGCAACATTTCCTTCTAATTAGAACATATTAAATAGAAACAAGAAATGACCAAATACTATTAGAGCATAAAATATACTTTCAAAGCATATTAATTCCTAATAAAACACGTACATTTACTAATAGACATCAAAGCACCTATCTGTATTATGTGTATTTTTCAGTTTGACACAAAATAAAAATATAACTGTGTAAATACTTGTTTTTCCAAAAAATTCTGTTACATGCTAATATCTTCTCTTTCTCTCTCTTCCTTTTATAAAAGAGTCTCTTATGCTTCCCAGGCTGGGCTCAAGTGATCCTCTTACTCCAGCCTCCTGAGTAGGTGGGACATGGGACAACAGGCGCACCACACACCCGGCAACAACTTTCTTTCATCACGACTAATTCATTACTTACCTTTCCATTATTAACTCGGGTAAGATAGAAATGAATTCTATTTTAGAATTCTATCATTCTGTATGCCTGTCCTTTCCTAAGGACAGGCATACAGAATGAACCAAAAAAACCTATGAGCCCTTTAAAGAAGATAAAATTTTTATGGAAAGTCTTTAAGTAAAACAATGTGTAAGTTAAAAAAAATATATAATGGCTTAATTCAACCTCATTAACACCACAAATATTTACCGAAGGCCCGTAAGTACCAAAAGCTAAGGTAGACTCCAGAGATACAACATGATTAAAACAAAGTATTTGGCCTCATAGAGCCTACCATCTAAAGGAATCTGTTTTTAATTTTGTAAGAATAACACTTGTTTCTCTAGTAAATAGAAGTTAAAGTCTTCATATCTATGACAGTGCATGGCTCACTGTGGGCACTTAATAAGAAACTGCTGAAACAGGCGAAATGAATTATAGCATAGCCTGAAATAGCACTAACAGGTCTACAGCACATAGGTAGAGGCTGGCAGCCTTCCCTCTCCTAAAGGTTGATCCTTTTCAAACTCCAAAGCTGAAAAAACCATTAGATATATGCTGAAGTTCTGTGACTCCACCCTCACCTCCAGGCCCTACCTACAGTTGGAGAAGCAACAGAACAGGAGACTCTGAAACCAGTTCTGTGGTTCCCTTTGATAAGAGTCAGATTCCGGAGCATCTGCTAGTTTAATAACAAAGATGAAAACTAGTTTTGCCTCCATGTTTCCAGTTGTTACCTGTAAAACAGGTAAACAAGAAAGTTGGAGAGATGGCACTGTAGGTTTTTCCAGTAATTCCATTTCAATTTTGGTTCAAAAAATATGAAAGAATTCCCAAATAAGTGACTTCACAAAAAATCTTACAGAAATAGGGAAAGGAGGTATGGGGGTTGGGTGGAATACACACACACACACACACACACACACACACGTATATGTAAGTTGGCATATGTATGTGTGTACACATACCACAAACATGTAATTATTTAAGAATACAGTATCAATTGCCAAAGGTTTAAAACTCTTTAAGATACATTCCTGTGATGCAGGCAGGATGAAATATCCATTTTCTAGTTATGTAAACTACCAAGCCCTGTTGAACCTGCAAAACAAACCAAGAATTTGCTCATTTTCTAAATTAAGGAAAATATTCCCTTGGAATTCTTTTCTAATTGACCTTTTCAGTATAAAAAATAGAAAGAAAAAACCCTAACAATTTAAGAAACACATAGGTATAGCATGTCAATCAATCTAAAAATTCTGACTGAGCTACAGCTCTGAAAAAAAAAGAAATCTAAAAATTTGTTCCCCCCAAATAGAGAAATAACTTCAAGAATCCATATAATACAGACAGAAACCTTCAAACCTGCTGGATAATACAGTAAAGCCAATCCAGAGAGATGGAGGAAGCTCCAAACCTGTTTTCCAGAATGCCAGACTGCTGGAACCAGCTCCAGCCATCCCAGCTGTGTGTGTGTGTGTGTGTGTGTGTGTGTGTGTGTGTGTGTGTGCATGTACACACACATGCATGTGTTTAGGGAGAGGAGTGGTTTACTGGTGGGGACTTAACTCACCACTGGCTACATCTGTTTGCTTAAAATACTGGCAGGGCCAACAAATATGAGATAGGGAAGGGTAAAGGATATAGATCTTTTTCCCAATACTTTCCCATCAAGTGATATTTGCCTCAGGAAATTTACAGACAGACATTTATTATCTGTCACAGAAAAGGGCTGAAGAAACTAAATTTTTAAGCTTAGTAATGCCTTTATTCCCTGCTGTTTTAGGCCAATTTAAAAATGTTCTATGACTAACCTTCAGGCAACAGAATCCTGGTGGGGCATAGGACCTACAAAGGTACTTTACATTAACTGATAAATCCTTTTGTACAGGTCTAGATGGAAAATATTTGAAGTCCTTGCTATAACCACCTCTGTAATGTGGACTCTTGATCACAGTCCTTCAAGTGTAAACCATTATTGCTGGATACTTCAGACACATGTAGATACATCCTACAATGTGATTAGAGTTAACCTGCACATACACACATATTATACCATACAGAGAAGTACTTAATAAGTACCTAAGTATATTATAAATAAAAAACGACTTAAATAGAATTATACAAATACCTTACTTCCAAAGTAACTAATTCTCAATGACTCGATTTCAGTTTTTAAGTTGGGCGCATTTCTACAAAGCCCTTCTCGAAGGATCCAGAAATGATGTTAAAAGCAATGCAGAAACCAGACGCAAACACAAGCATATGAAGAAAATCCAAAGACATGTACAGTCTTAAAGTCAAAATGACTGAAACGAGTTTATTTATTTATTTATTTTTTTGGGAGACGGGAGTTTCGCTCTTGATACCCAGGCTGGAGTGCAATGGCACGATCTCGGCTCACCGCAACCTCCGCCTCCCAGGTTCAGGCAATTCTCCTGCCTCAGCCTCCTGAGTAGCTAGGATTACAGGCACATGCCACCATGCCCAGCTAATTTTTTGTATTTTTAGTAGAGACGGGGTTTCACCATGTTGACCAGGATGGTCTCGATCTCTTGACCTTGTGATCTGCCCGCCTCGGCCTCCCAAAGTGCTGGGATTGCAGGCTTGAGCCACCACACCCGGCTGAAACGAGTTTATTGTCCTTTTAAGAAAATACAACTTGGAAGAAAAAAGGAGTAACAAAGCATTTATCTGAAAAACGTTTACAGACTTCTTACAAAATTCAAGACACCATGGTGGGAGCTTAGCAAATAGGGCACAGTACTCAAATAATTAAGAGGAGGCTTCAGGAAGGAGTGTCATTTGTCTCATGGAAGTTGCCTGCCCGGTTTTGAAAACTACATAGTATTTTGATAAGTGAAGGTAGGAAATAAGGTCTGCTGGCAGAAAGGCACACAATAGAAAAGCTTAGACAAGGAAAATCCACTAGGAAACAGTAACTCATAAAAGCTAGCTGGCATGTGGGGACAGCACTAGTGAGGCACGCAGAAAGGGACCGTGTAGCCTGGACCAGGAACACCAGCCTGAAGAGCTCTGATGTAAAACAGGAGGCCCCAAGGAAAAGTCAAAGCCCATGTGAATGACCAAAACACCAAAAGCATTGGCAACAAAAGCCAAAATAGACAAATGGGACCTAATCAAACTCCACAGCTTCTGCACAGCAAAAGAAAGTCATTAGAGTGAATCGGCAACCAACAGAATGGGAAAACATTTTTGCAATCTACCCATCTGATAAATGGCTGATATCCAGAATCTACAAAGAACTAAAACAGATCTACAAGAAAAAAACAAACAAGCCCATTCAAAAGTGGGCAAAGGAGGCCGGGCGCGGTGGCTCAAGCCTGTAATCCCAGCACTTTGGGAGGCTGAGGTGGGTGGATCACGAGGTCGAGAGATCGAGACCATCCTGGTCAACATGGTGAAACCCCATCTCTACTAAAAATACAAAAAATTAGCTGGGCGTGGTGGTGCGTGCCTGTAATCCCACCTGCTTAGGAGGCTGAGGCAGGAGAATTGCCTGAGCCCAGGAGGCGGAGGTTGCAGTGAGCCGAGATCGCGCCATTGCACTCCAGCCTGGGTAACAAGAGCGAAACTCCGTCTCAAAAAAAAAAAAAAAAAGTGGGCAAAGGATATGAACAGACACTTAACAAAAGAAGATATACATGAGGCCAACAAACATATGAAAAAATGCTCATCATCACTGGTCATTAGAGAAATGCAAATCAAAACTACACTGAGATACCATTTCACGCCAGTTAGAATGACGATCATTAAAAAAACTGAAGACAACAGATGCTGGAGAGGATGTAGTGAAACAGGAACACTTTTACACTGTTAAGGGTAGTGTAACTTAGTTCAAACATTGTGGAAGACAGTATGGTGATTCCTCAAGGACCTAGAAATAGAAATTCCATTTGACTGAGCAATCCCATTACTGGGTATGTATCCAAAGGATCATTAATCGTTCTACTTTAAGGACACATGCACACGAATGTTCAATGCAGCACTGTTTACAATAGCAAAGACCTGGAACCAACCCAAATGCCCAACAATGATAGTCTGGACAGGAAAAATGTGGCACATATACACCATGGAATATTATGCAGCCATCAAAAATGATGAGTTCGTGTCCTTTGTAGGGACATGGATGAACCAGGAAACCATCATTCTCAGCAAACTGACACAAGAGCAGAAAATCAAACACTGCATGTTCTCACTCATAGGTGGGTGTTGAACAATGAGAACACACGGACACAGGGAGGGGAGCACTACACACTGGTGTCTGTCGCGGGGGGAATAGGGAGGGACAGCAGGGGGTGGGGAGTTGGGGAAAGATAGCATGGAGAGAAATACCAGATATAGGTGATGGGGAGGAAGGCGGCAAATCACACTGCCATGTGTGTACCTATGCAACAATCTTGCATGTTCTTCACATGTACCCCCAAACCTAAATTGCAATTTCTAAAAAAAAAACCCATGTGAACTGGAGAGGGACACAGGCAAGGCACTGGCTTAGGAAAAGACCAGTTAGGAGGTTCCCGCCACAGTGTGAGTACATGGGAGATGGGAGACTGAGCTGGGTTAGAAGGGGTAAAATTTGGAGATAGGAATCAGCATGAGACGCATTTTGGAAGAACAGCTGGTAAAGCTTTGGCAATTAAACGCGAAGGCTAAAAGAGAAGTCAAAAGATGAGGAGAGCAGTGTGCACTGGTACAGGAAAGAATAGGGAACTTGGTATTTGGGCTATAGTTAACTTTTCCTATTAATAGGATCTGTGACCTTGATACCTTTATTTCTTGATCTACAAAGGAAAATTACTAGACACCAAGATTTCTCAAGTCCCTTCCAACCTTAACATTTTACCATTCTAAGGTTCCAAAGGCTTTAAGTTTTGTTGGCTGAGGTAACCATGGTACAAGGCACAGACAGGGCATTCAGAGGTATGATGCTGAAATAAAGAATATTTCACATTTGTGTGGGACCACAGATGCTTCAAAAAATGATTTTGACTACAGATTAATATTCTGGTTTAACTGCTTTCTGGATTGCAACAGGGTGAGTGGAAAGGGCAAAAGCTATGAAGCCAAAAAGACTCTTATTAGAATCCAGATCTGGCAAACGACCTTGAGCAGGCTACTCAATATTCCCTAAGTCTCGGTATTTAATCCATGAAAGAGAGGCACTAACTGGGAAAATGAGAGGCAGCAAAGAGCTGGGGCTCACGTTCACTGGCTGCTTCTCTTGAGATAGCTCTGCAGAATCCCTCACTTTAAGGCTTCTATCTTCTCACTTTCCTTCACTGCTGCTGTCATGTATGATACTTCATTTAAAAATCAAGAAAGAAAAGGATTTATTAGCATTATCTGTGGTGTTTAAAGATTTCTGTTCATTGGACATGCCAACAAAAATTTTAAGACTCATAAAGCTGCTGAATCTGAACAGGTTTTTTTGGGTTTGTTTTGTTTTGTTTTGTTTTGCTTTGCTTTTTCCCAATTCCATCTGAAATTTCTCTAACCCAGACAGGTCCTCTAGCTCCTGATCCGTATGTTCCACTCTCCACTCAGTATCTCCACACAGCTGTATCTCAGGCACTCTATATGACCTACAATCTAGCCCACAGGCTAAAGCACCAGCCCCCAAAGCCTGTCCTCCACCTGGGTTCCCAAGCTCAGTCAGTGAGGTCACTATACATCCGGGTAGTTGTGTCAGAAATCTGTGGATCCTTCCTGGCACCTCCTCTCTCTTCAGGAGCTAGCAGCCAATCCTACCTTGTGAATCTGCTCTCCTAGATATTTATTCACTCTCTCTCTCCAAGCTACTGTTACTTTTCACCTGGACAACTGCAACACCCTAACTCATCTCTGTTCGACCTCTTTTTACTTCCCCACCATGATCCACTCTCTGGAGAAGCCAGAGGCAACATTAAAAAAACAGACCAACCAACGTGATCACCTTCTGTTTAAAACCTTCAATGATTTTCTGACGCACTTAGGATGAGGGAAAACATCCTTCCATGGTCTTCGAGGCCCTACATGCACTGGCTCATTTCCAGCCACTGTGCCCTCCTTAGTGCTTTATCTATATGGGCCTTATCCCCAGGGCCTTCTTATGCATGATTCCTCTGCCTGGGCTGCTGGGCCTTCCCTGTACCCGCTTTTCATCTAGTTAGTTACTCATCATAAATCAGAACTCAGACTCAACAACATACCCACAGGAAAATGCCATTAACTGGCTCAGACTAGATCAGGTGTCCTACTTAGACATTCTCATAGCACCTATAAAGCACTCAATACTCTAGAACTAGGCAAGAGGCAAAAGCAGGGCCCAGATTGATCTTGTTAACAGATGTTTTCCCTATGCATAGTACCAGGTACATATGAAAGATTGAGTATACATTTGTAAACGAATCCATGAGCTAACCATCTATCCATCCAACAATCTGTAAAGCCTCATTCGGCTACTACATAAACAAGATAGGTGTGCATCACCTCACCTTTCCTTTTTTTTTTTTTTTTTTGAGACAGAGTTTCGCTCTTGTTACCCAGACTGGAGTGCAACGGTGCAATCTCGGCCCACCACAACCTCCGTCTCCTGGGTTCAATCAATTCTCCTGCCTCAGCCTCCCGAGTAGCTGGGACTACAGGCGTGCGCCACCATGCCCAGCTAATTTTTTTATTTTTAGTAGAGATGGGGTTTCACCATGTTGACCAGGATGGTCTCGATCCCTTGACCTTGTGATCCACCCGCCTCGGCCTCCCAAAGTGCTGGGATTACAGGCGTGAGCCACCGCGCCCGGCCTCCTTTCCTTAATTTTTATCTGATTTTTATTCTGGTTATCTTTTATTTTTCATTGAATATATACCTATGTCTTCTTAAACTGAAACTGCATGAACGCTTGCGCTAGAATGGTGAAAACACTGAAGGAGACCAAAATAAGCAAGGGTTAAGTCAATCCTCCAACATAAAGAAAAGTCCAATCTAAATTTATGTGTGTGGCGAGGGGGATGGGGATGCAGGAGAGTGGGCAAACTACTAACCTGAGTACTGACACATAGCAAAGGTAGGAAGTACTCAACTCTGCTCAAGATTTCCATAAATTTCTCTTACCTCACCCTTAAAGTTTGGGATACCTGGTCTTATATACACAATCTCATGGTGTAATTTACATACACTAAAGTTTGAGAAACACTGAGCTAAAACATAGAAAAAGAATAAAGCAGGCTGGCACGGTAGCTCACGCCTATAATCCCAGCACTTTGGGAGGCCAAGGCGGGTGGATCATTTGAGGTCAGGAATTTGAGAACAGCCTGACCCACATGGTGAAACCCCATCTCTACTTAAAATATACAAAAAAATAAAATTCACTGGGCATAATGGTACATGCCTGTAGCCCTAGCTACTCAGGAGGCTGAGTCACAAGAATCACCTGAACCTGGGAGGCGGGGGTTGCAGTGAGCTGAGGTCATGCCACTGCACTCCAGCCTCGGTGACAGAGCGAAATTCTGTCTCAAAAATAAAATAATAAATAAATAAATAAATAAAGCAATAAGCAGATCTGTGAGCATTCAAACCATTGTGCCTTTAAAATGCTATCGGATTCCTAACTGAAAGGAAGATGGAACAGTAATCTAAAGTGGCCTGCTAGCCTGTGGGATTTATTTCATTTTGCTGTACTATTAAACTTTGTTAATCTTAATATACGCTCATAGATATATACGTTTGCTGTAATACAAGAAGTCTCTATGTGTGGAATATACTAGCACAGGGCCTGGCACATGGTAGGTGTGGGATTTAAATCCATGGCTTGCTAGATCAAACCCATACACATACTGTTTTTTGGAAGGCTGTAAAAAAGAACACAGTCCATTGCTTCCTGTGTCCTTCCAGGTTGGTATTTCTTCCTGCAGCCCCACTAAAAAGTCATGGCTCCAGTGCCTTTGGAACCTCCCTCCCAAAGGTTCCAAAGTGGGGTCACCTTTTACATGGTGATGGGCGTTAAAGTTCTGAAAATACACTGAAAGACCAAATACGGTTACTCTATTATTGTAGGACATTTCGCCAGAAATTAAGGCTACTAAACCAGAAAAGAATACACAGTTTGGATCCATAGTCAGGAATCAGGGGCATGCCACGGCATTTGTGTTCTGGGCTAGGCAGATGGAGGACAATGTGAAGCAGCAACAGGGGAATTGGCTCTTTGTTGCTTTCCTGACACCTCACCTGATACGGAGGAGGCAGCCAAAGCCAGCACATCCAAGAGCAAGAAAGAGGAAAATGAGAAATTTCCACACAGAATGTTTATGCACATAGGGTAGGCTAAGAGCAGAGAAGCCATTTAGCAAAATAGGGAACTGGGGATTGATCCCCCTGGTGGAGCTAAACAATTACAAACAGCTAAGTCAGTGTGATCAAAACTCCATGTCAGTAACTAACAGACAGTGGTGCCATCTTTGGAGGATCCTATGCTCTTTGTATTACTTGATTTTGAAAACTTTCTAAGCATTTGAACTATCCCACAGGTGATATCCAAACCCCGTTCCCTGTGACGAAGCCATTTTCTAAACAATTCTCTCCAATCGCACCAATTCACTCATCAAGCCAAGTACAAATGATGTGGGCACAAGAACAGCTTTCCTTATAGGAGTCATCAGAAGATCCAGTAGTCTTGAGGGTCTCAAGTACATTAAGGATGTGATTTCCGGATTTCCATGTAAAAGAGGAACTTAAGAGACAATACTTTACGATTCCCCTATGCACAATAAGTATCCTCTATGCCAGAATGCTTAAATAAAGCCACCATAAAATTTTCCCTCACAACAACCTGTACCCCATCTTAAGAATTTGCATGAGTTGAAATGAAGTTGTTAAAGGGATGTATTTGAGATGGAATCATTCTCTCTGCTAAACAGCAATGTTTTAAAAATACTGGGATATGCTGGGGGACTAGGCCTTGCCCTAGTCATATTCCACAGAGCTGTGTTTTGTCATTCCATTATACAAAATAGTATTTCTCACACTAGATATTACAGCTGGAAGATAAAAGAGACATTTTGCTAAAATATATATAAAAAAGACTCTCTCCAACAGGAGAAAAATGAAAAATGCATGCCTTTTATCAGAGTGCAAATTGGTTCAACCACTCTGGACAAGCTTGGCAGTTATCTATTAAGCTAAATATGTATCTTACCGTAAGACATGGTAATTTGCCCCATGCACATACCCAAAAGAAATGACTGCATTTTACAAAAGAACACGTACGAGAGTATTCATTACAGCTTTACTCATATTAACCACAAACTACCAACAACCCAAGTATCTATCAACAGAAGAACCAGTATGCAAACTGTGGTATGTTACACTATGGCATACCATAAAGTAAAACATTAAAAAAAAATAACTACCATACATAAAATAAGATGGCCGAATCTCAGAGTGGGAAGAAGGCTGACACAAAAGAACAGTATGTGATTCTATTCCTACGAAGGCCAGGAACAGATAAAACTCAGCTATGGTGCTGAAAGTCAAAACAATGGTTAACTCTTGGGGACAGGGGTGTGAACGTGAAATGGGAAGGGACCCAAGAGAGCCTCTGGGGTGGTGAAAAAGTTATGTATCTTGATCACGGTAGTGGTTACCGGGATACGTACATGTGTGCAAATGCATCATGCTCAACACGTATGAGTGCATTTTAGAACATGTAAATTACACCACAATCAGCGAAACAGGACTTTTCATAAGACTAAATAAGAAACAATAAGGGGGAAAAGGACACATTTGTCTCTATGAAAATTTAAAACTTCCCTATGGAACATCAAAGTCTTGTACAAAATTAAAAGTCAAGTGACACAACTGGCTATATATTTACAATGTAAATTTTAACAGATTAATACCCTTTATATGTACCTCATAATCTAAGTACATCTAAGTACACAAAAGAATAAGCACATCTGAAACATAAAACTAACATATGTCAACAGGCAATTCTCAAAATAAGTAACACTCTGGCTTGAACCCTGGGCAGTTGCCTCAGCTGAATAAGTGTACCACACATCAGGATGTCCTGCAACAAGACCCCAAATCACAGTCAGCCAGATTTGCCAGTTATCCCACATGGCATCAGTCATTTCCTTTAAAACAAATACGAAATAAGATATTAGGTTTTATCTTCTGGCCCTCTCATAGTGGTAGATGGCATTTACCTAGTACAATTACAAGCCTGAGGTAAGACTGCTACCCCCTCTACACTAGCAGCAGC
Source organism: Saimiri boliviensis (assembly GCF_048565385.1). Lineage (NCBI taxonomy): Eukaryota > Metazoa > Chordata > Mammalia > Primates > Cebidae > Saimiri > Saimiri boliviensis. Next base: position 56,516,199 of record NC_133456.1, on the reverse strand, counting down.
CAACCTTAACCTGGGAAAGGCAACCAGGAGGGTTACCTGTCCTTCCCCAGCAGGTGACTTACCCTTTATTTCAGAGAAAGTTCTGGGATGTGGGTGAGTTTTGTGTCTCTTCCCCCACGACAGTTGATAAAAACATGGTACTTATGCAAGACCCCAGATGGGCTTCTCTGGATACTCCTGCTCTGCTCTCAAACTCTGCAACATGAAGGGACTCTCTCAGGTCTCCTGCCCTGCCTCCTAAATCCTTCTAAGTACCAGGTAACGCAGAAATAAGCTAATCAGTGTGTGCAGACTCTACCGGTACCTGGAACTTCCAGGAATTCTAAGGTATTACTATATACCATACCCAGTCTTTAAAAATGTGTTAAGATTTCCATTGTCTTCTTCTTACCTACTTTTATGGTTACTACCTCTATCTCTCTGCCAAAGGTGAAACAGTTTTGGATATTCTGTCTCTTCTTGGAGGGGTGTGTGCCACTTTGTAATGCAGTTCACCTACTTGCATTGTAACCTCAGCTCTGTAATGACCTCAAGAAAAAGAACTATAATTTTATATATTAACTGGCTTTTTCTCACTGTGGCCTTATATATCCTAAGTGGAAAGGCACTTCAGGAAATACTGTGAAATGAATGAAAATGAAAACACAACTCTGGTTTGTAGGATATAGCTTAGTATCTGGTGCTTAGAGGAAAATGTATAAATTTAAATGCTTAAATGAGAAAAAGAAAGATATATACATCAATGATCTAAGTTTACAACTTAAGAAACTGGAAAGAGAACAGAAAAGTAAACTCAAAGTAGTAGGAAAACAAAAAAATACATTAAAAAAAATTGTTAACAAGTATTAGCAAGTTGAATCCAGAAGTCAATTACACAGACTTTAGAATGGTGAAGCAACTTTGTATTCCTGGGATGAGCAGAGAGATTGATCCCAGGAATACAAAGTTGTTCCACCATTCTGAAGGCAACAGAATTTGCTACATTAACAGAATAAAGAGGAAAAGTGGTATGATTGTTCCAACCTATGCAGAAAACGCATTTGAAAATTAAATACTCATCATGACCAGACTAAATTTTAAAATTAGCAAACTAGGAAGAGAAAGAAGCTTTTCCAACCTGATAAAGAACATCTATAAGAAACCTACAGCTAACAGAATACTTAATGGCAAGAGGATGCATGCTTTTCCTAGATACCAGGAAAACCACAAGGATGTCAAAGGTTGCCACTTACATTTAACATTTTATTGGATGGCCTAGCCAGCGCAGTAAAGCCAGAAAAAGAAAGAAGAATGCATAAAGGAACAGAAAAGCAGACAATTAAAAAGACTGACAACATTAAGTGTTGGCAACCTGAATTGCCACACGTAGCTGGTGGAAATGTAATACAATACCATCCCTTTGGAAAGCAGATTGATAGTTTCTTTTCCTTTTCTTTCTTTCTTTTTTTTTTTTTTTAAATATAGAAACAGAGTCTTGCTATGTTGGCCAGGGTGGTCTCAAACTCCTGGTCTCAAGAAATCCTCCCACCTTGGCCTCCCAAAGTGCTAGGACTACAGGTATGAGACACCACACTGGGCCAGTTTGACGGTTTCTTAGTAAGTTAAATACATACCATATGACCCAACTATTCCCCTCTTAGGTATTAACCCACAAGAAATTACAACAAATATCCACACAAAGACTTGTATAAGAATGCTCATGGTTGCTTTATTTTTAACAGCCAAAAAAACTGACAACGCAAATGTCTGTCTATAGAAGAATGGATGAACAAATTGTGGTCTATTTGTACAAATGAATAACATTCAACAACAAAAATTAATGAACTACTGATACATGCAACAATATGGCTGAACTTCAAAAACATAACACTAAAGAGTATGAACCATAGGATTTCATTTTAAATTTTCTAGAACATGCAAACCAGATCTGAAGTGCTAGATAGCACAAACAGTAGCTGGCTGGGGCTGGGGCTGGGGAATGGAGATTTGAACACAAAGGGATACAAGAGAACTTTTCTGGCGTTTATGAAACAGTCGGTATTAGGAAATGGCAAACTATAACTTGCAGGCTGGCTGCCTGTTTTGGTAAATAAAGTTTCACTGGAAAACAGCTATGCCCTATACACTGTAAGGGCAGTACTGAGCAGCTGCAACAGACACCGTATGGCCTGTGAAGCCTGAAATATTTGCAGTCTGGTCTATTATGCAAAAAGTTTGCTGACACCTGTTCCATTATCTCTATCTTACTTGAGGTGATGAGGTTACAAGGTTGTATGAATACATCAAGGCACACTGAACTGCACATTTTAAAGAATATATTTAAATGAATATATGTAAAATAACATCTCAGCCAGACTGATTTAAAAGGAATAAGTGCTTTGAAGAAGATAAACCATAATGTAAAACAAAGTAGTATTATTCCCAGAATTTTTTAAAAAAGAATCTATGACAGGAAGGGGTCCAGAATAAGCCACTGTGGCACAAAAATTATTTTGAGCGGATGGCATTGGAGTTCCTGAAATCCCTTATCTGCCTAGAAGCAGAGTCTCCCGAGAGAACTCAGAAGAACTGCCATAAATCCCCTCGTAGGAGTAACTGTAATCTTCTCCTCTTGGAGAAGTCTACAGCACAACCAGACACTGTTCAAAACTATGTATCTCCCATTTATTCTCCTAAGCGGCATTTGTTTTCCCATACATGTCCTTTCTCCCCTCCCCATTGTAAGAAATTACTTATTCTCTCAGAAGGGCCCTCTCCAACCCTTAATAAGATGGTATATAAGCCCAAAATTTGAACTGCCTCATTGAGTCACATTTATTCTGAACTCCTGTATACATATATATACAATTAAATCCATTTTTTCCCATGCTACTCTGTCTTTTGTTGCTATAATTGGTAGGCCCTCAGCTACCAAATATAAGAAGTAACAGACTACTTAATGGTAAAGGATGCATGCCTTTCCTAGAGACCAGGAAAACCACAAGGATGTCCTTCTCCCAAAAGACAAAGAATACAAGGCAAAACAAACAAACAAAACCCTGTACTTATAAATTAACTTTAATAATGAAACTACCTTTGCAAAAATTATGACAGTGAAAAAACCTGACCTATCCAATTGAATCTTGCTTCTCACCTCCCAAGCTGCTCTTGTTCATTCCTGGGTGTAGGCTAAACTAACTTGAGGAGGAATTTAGTTCATAGTTTAATTTTGAAATAAAGATGCTAACAGCCCCTTCCTGCAACAAGCTCCCTCCTTGCTTAGGGACCAGATCCCCTTTGTAAAACTAATAAATCAGCCACATGATTAAAAATTATGGCTCAGGAATCATGCAGCCAGAGGCCACAAGATTCCTAACCTCCCTGATTGCTCCCATGGATTACATTACTATTGTAAGACCTAAGACTGGTGTTCGAGGTATTTTTCAGACTCTGCATTCTGATAGACCCGCTGGCACCACCCAGACAAATAAAATCTGGCTCAACTAGTTTTGCAATCCCACTCGGCAACAGAAGACAGCAAGAAAACCAGCTTCAACCCGCTATGATTACATCCCTGACTCCACCAACCAGCATTTCCCATTCCCTACGCATGCCCCCTGCCGCTATCAAACTACACACACACACACACACACACACACACTCTCTCTCTCTCTCTCTCTCTCTCTCTCTCTCTCTCTCTCTCACACACACTTTTTAATAAACAGGGAGGCTTCTTAAAAATATACATATTTTTTCATTGCCCAGGCCAGAGTGTAATAGCTATTCTTAGGCACTATCCCACTACTGATCAGCATGGGAGTTTTGACCTACTTTGTTTCTAGCCTGGGCCAGTTCACCCCTCCTTGGGCAACATGGTGGTCCCGGCTTCCAAGAGGTCATCAAACTGATGCTGAACTTAGTGTGGACACCCAATTTGCACACTGCACTACCACCCAGACCTCCTGGGCTCAAAAGATCCTCCTGTCTCAGCCTCCCAAATAGCTGGGACTATAGGTGCATGCCACCACACCCAGTATGTCAAACTATCTTTAATTACTTTATTTACTTTTTTGAGCCAGGGTCTCAGTTTGTCACCCAGGCTGCAGTGCAGTGGCATGAACAAGGTTCACTGCAATCTTGACCTCCCAGGCTCAAGCCATCCTCTCATCTGAGCCCCACAAGGAGCTGGGACTACAGGCATGGACCATTAGGTCCAGTTAATTTTTGTATTTTTTTGTAGAGACAGCATCTCATCATGTTGCCCAAGTTGGTCTTGAACTCCTGGACTCAAGCAATCCGTATGACTCAGGCTCTCAAAGTGCTGGAATTACAGGCCAAACTGTCTTTAAAAAATCTCAGCCTCTGATTTTTCGCTGAGGCTTAGTAGTAATAAAACTCCGGTCTCCTGTTTGCCCAGCTCTACATGTATTAAACTCTTCATCACAATTCCCTCATCTGGATAAACTAGCTCTGTCTGGGCAGCAGGCAAGAACTTGTTGGGTGGTTACAATAACTGATATCATACATTATTTTAGACATAGTACATTACTTCTTTAAGATCAGAATATTATTTTTATCATTGGAATGCTGATTGGAAAATGTGGTTTTTAGTTCAGTCAAAACCTATTAAAGGCAAGACACTCAACTCCAATGTGGCCCCTACTAACCATTCCTCTCTCTTCCATCACCCCTTCCATACCCATCCGATGTGAGGGAATGACCCCATTTCCACATATCAGCAGTCTCACGCTGTTCCACCTCAGAAAAGAAAATCTCCACTACACCTATTTCTAATGTTCAGAGCAGCTCCTACAGCACATCCCTACTTCAAAAAGACTCATTTCTAATATAAACTTTTATAAAGAAGTGAGTTTTATAATACCTTACTTGATTATCTTGAAATTTTCATCGTGATACAATATAACCCATAATAATTGAAAACCAAGAAGGTAAATAAGAGATCGGTGGAAATTTGCTCCCACCTAATCACAAAACTTAACTAGAAATGTACTACTAAAACCTTGCAGAAAATCGTTTTTATTAATGATCTGTGGTCTTCAATATCAGACATCCAACATAACTGAAGTCTAGAATGAAAAATTCCCTCTAGCAACTGATAAATTATTTACCACTGACAGAGTGCTGAGCTATAAATTTTCTTAGGAGTTTAAGTCATGGCATATGTATAAAACATCACATTCTAAGTCCACATTCATTTGCCCATGCCTGTTTGTTATTAAAACCACATGTTGTCACTGAATCATTTTATGGTTCATTTGAGACAAACATGCAGAAAATTGTGGGAAACAAATAGAGCCCTAGAAGTCTGTTAAAGGCAAGATACTCGATGCCAATGCAACCTCAGTTATGAGGCTTTGTGAAGCACATGGTAAAAAGTGTAACCGTGGTTGAAAAGAGGTTTGTCTTAATAAGAAAACTTCACTGCAGCTGTAATCAGACTGAAACTGTAGCAACCACTGATCAAATTTTTATTTTTATCCCACAAACTAGAAGATATGAATCCCACTGCTTAACGAGAAAATGTGTCCCAAAACTTTAAATGGTATTTTTAACTCGTCATATATTTAAACTTCACAGGGTAAAAGTGTCCTATTTTATAAAGAATCTAAAGCATCCATCAAACTAGTGAATTAATAACAAAGGACTCCTTCTTTAAAACACACTTTGCTAAGCCAGACGCAGTGGCTCATGCCTGTAATCCCAGAACTTTGGGAGGCCAAGGCGGCTGGATCACAAGGTCAGGAATTCAAGACCAGCCTGGCCAAGATGGTGTAACTTTGTCTCTACTAAAAATACAAAAATTAGCTGGGCATGGTGGCAGACGCCTGTAATCCCAGCTACTCGGGAGGCTGAGGCAGAGAACTGCTTAAATCCAGGAGGGGGAGGTTGCAGTGAACAGAGATTGTGCCACTGCACTACAGCCTGGGCGACAGAATAAGACCTCATCTCAAAAACAAAACACTTTGCTATACCTTAAAGGTGAAAATAGAATCATTTCTGAATATTCCCATGTAACTATATTCAAAGTCCATTTCGTGTCCAATAAGCATTTTAAAGCAAATTTGCTATGGTTTGAATGTGTCCCCCAAAGATTATGTGTCGGAAATTTGATCCCCAACGTGGCAGGGTTGAGAGGTAGGGTCTACTGGGAGGTATTTAGGTCATGGGGGTGCCACCCTCATGAATGGCTTAATCCTGTTATCTCAGGACAGAGTCCTATAGAAAAAAGCGACTTTGGTCCCTCAATCTTGGGCTTCCTAGGCTCCAGAACTGTGAGAGATAAATTTCTGTTCATTATAAATTAGCCAGTGTGTGGTATTCTGTTATAGCAGCACAAAACAGGCTAAGATAAAGTTCCTTCTGATAATTCTGAATTTTAACTAGCATATATCACTCTTAAAATAAGGGAAAAAAGCAGGCAGAGGCTAGGCGCGGTGGCTCATGCCTGTAATCCCAGCACTTCGGGAGGCTGAGGCAGGTGGATCACGAAGTCAAGAGATCAAGACCATCCTGGCCAACATGGTGAAACCCAGTCTCTACTAAAATACAAAATTAGCTGGGCATGGTGGTGCGCACCTATAGTCCCAGCTACTCGGGAGGCTGAGGCAGAAGAACTGCTTGAACCCAGGAGGTGGAGGTTGCAGTGAGCTGAGATCGAGCCACTACACTCCAGCCTGGCACCTGGCGACAGACCAAAACTCTGTCCTCCACCCAAAAAAAGGCACGTAGAAAGCTCTGTAACAAGAAAGCATAATACAATACCCCAAGAAAACTTTTGAAAAATTTAACTTCAACTTTTGCCATCGTTTATACTACCCCACAAATCAAGTAACAACCTGCTTTATATCTACGTCCCTATAATTACTTTATGTACCCTGTCCCCCACCCACTGGGCACACAAATCAACTGAACAAACCTTTAAAGGACCTCTACAGTTTGCTAAGCGTGATGGTTTATAAAGAAGTAAAAGAGATACAAATCCCTACACGGAAGGGTTTCTCAAACTGGAAGCAACATAAAACCATCAGCACTCCCTAACTGTGCGCGCTGAGAGCCCAGTGCAGGAGGCAACTGGGGGAGGGGAAGCCTTTCCAGAAGGGACAACACTGCAACTGAGCCAAGACGCACAGATCCTCATAATACTATAAAAGACAAGAGAAGAACTCCAAATACAGAGAACAGTATAAATGTTAGCATGCATCATAATCATCTGGAGGACTTGTGAAAAAAACAGATTCTAAGCCCTAGCCCCAGACTACCGATTTAGGTAGGGCCTGAGATTTTGCATTAATATTAAATTCCCAGGTGATGCTAATAATGTTCTTGGTCTTTTCATTCTAACATTAGGTGATCAAAGAGGTGTGGTCTCTTAGTTTTTTTTTTTTTTTTTTTTTAAATAAAGATACTAATCCCATCACGGGGCCTCCACCCCCATGACCTAATTCACCTTCCAAAGGCCATGAACGTCCTGATATCATCATCCTGAAAGTTATTTCAATGTAATTCTGGGGGAACACAAACATTCAGACCATAACAATTATATAAATATTTTAAAATATAACTATTTTTTAAAATTGTTCAACTCAGGGCACTTTTAAGTAAACTTTAAGTATTTCATAAACAAATTATCTTAAATTTACTTTTAAAAATGCAACTTTATACCATTTCACACCTATTAGTATGACTAGAATTTTTTTAAAAAAACACACAAACAGAAAATAACAATTACTGGTAAGACACTGGAACTCTAATACATTGCTGGTGGGAGTGCAAATGGTACAGCCACTGTGGAAAACAGTTTGGGGCTTCCTCAAATAGCTAAAAATAGAATTCCTATATGACTCAGCAACTCCACTTGTAGGTATACATCCAAAAGAATTAAAAGCAGGAACTCAAACAGAACCTGGCATACCACTGTTCACAGCAGCCTTATTCACAATAGCCAAAAAGTAGAAACAACCCGAGTGACCATCAACAGATGAAGGTTAACAAAATACAACATATCCATGCCATGTAATACTATCCAAAGAGGGAATAAAGTTCTGATACAAACTACGACATGGATAAACCTTAAAAACACTGAGCGAAGTGAAAGAAGCCAAACACAAAGGACAAATATCGTGTGATCCACTGACACGAAATAATTAGAACAGGCAAATTCACAGAGACAGAAAGTGGATTAGAAGTTACTAGGGGCTGGGGTAAGGAGAGAGTGGGGACTTATTGCTTAATAATGGTTACAGAGTTTGTATTTGGAGTGATGAAAACATTTTAGAAATAGTGGTCATGGTTGCACAACACTAAATGTAATAAATGCTACTAAATTAGGCACTTAAAAATGATTAAAATGGCAAATTTTAGTTTATATATTTTTTTATTAAATACTATCATAAAAAGCTCAAATTTAATTAATTCAAAGTTTAGTCTCAATTATTTGTCGAAAAGCCCACTAACGATTAAACTGCTGCCATCAATACTTTGATTTCAGTTTAGCTGACCTCTTAAGTTATGAAGACATATCATATTGGTTTGGTTTTGTCTACAGTATTCATATGATCACAAAGAAAAACTGCTAATGGAAGATTAGACAATAATTTTAGCCAAATTTAATCAAATCAACTTTGAAAGGCAGAAACAGTCACAGTAAAGAAGCTCACTAATAACAGATTAGGACAGTATAAGAATGCTACATAAGCAAGTCTGTTTCAAAGATAAATTATCTAACTTTCTTTCCACCCAGTCAAATGAAAAGTAAACCTCCTAATAAAAGCACACAAAGTTTTTTAATGGGATAAAACAGACCAGCAGGATGCATTATATACTGGTATAGTGTCTTTGCCTATAGTTATTTTCTTAGCCATAATATAAATTTCCCAACAAACATAATCTCACTTGTCTCTGAAACTCCCTCACTCCCAACTTTCAATACTTTGAGCAATTAAAAAGACAGAAAAGAAACAATTATATAATGAGACTCCTAAAATACAGGAAATGGGTAACAAGCTATGCCATCATATATACTTCTCTACTTCAGTAACTTAGGTTCTGCTAACTCCAACCTGATTTTAGTGATGATAACTCCTGATTTCTCACCTCAAAACTAAGTTTCTCAAGGGTGCTGTCACTCTGCCTTTACTGTTTATTCTACAGCCTTATGCGTTAGAAACATCTGTGTCAAGTGAAAGTTGTTAAGTGCAGCATTAAGTCACAACGTGGGGAAAGTAACTCAAATTTGTGAGTCTAAAAGTCCTTTGAGGCTGGGTGTGGTACTTCATATCTGTAATAATACCAGCACTCTGGGAGGCCAAGGTTGTGATCGCTTGAGCCCAGGAGATCGAGACCAGCCTGGGCAATAAAAAGAGATCCCATCTCTATAAAAAAAACTTAAAATAGCTGGATGTGGTACATATCTATGGTCCCAGCTATGTGGGAGACTGAAGCATCAGGAATGCTTGAGACCAGGATTCTGAGGCTACAGTGAGCTATGATGAGACAGTGCACTCCAGCCAGGGTGACAGAGCAACATCCTGTCTCAAAGAATTTTTTTCAACAAATAAAAGTCAGCCAGCCAAAATGGCTGAACAGAGACAGCTCTGCTCTGTGGCTTCCATCAAGAAGGATGAAAATGGTGAGTGAATTCTGCAACTTCAACTGACATACCAAGGTTCTCTCATTGGGACTGACGAGGTGGTTGGTGCAACCCACTGAGAGCAAGGAAAGGCAGGGTGGAGCAAGGGTCCACCTGGGAGCTACATGGGGGAAAAGGGAGCTCCCTTCCCCAATCAAGAGAGGCAGTGAGGGATTGCACTACTCCTCCCTGAAAACCAACCACACTTTTCTCATGGATCCTTGCAACCCATGGATCAGCAGGTCCCCTCGTGAGCCCATGCCACCAGGGTTTGGGGTCCAAAGCACAGAACTGTACAGACTCACAGCAAGTACTTGGGTGGGCGGCCGCTCAGGCAGGCACTGAGACACAGGAGCATACTCCAGCTCTAGGAACCCCAGTTAGGCAGGAGATCTGTCCACTCTCGCCAGAAGGGGGCTGAAGCCAGGGAGCCAAGCAACCTTGGTCCAATGGAAACCCAAGAGATAAAAATCCACTGGCTTGGAATTCCCACCAGTCAAGTCAGCACAGCAAGCTGGAGACTGCCTACAACAACTGAATTCCTGGGGGGGAAGAACAGCCACCATCACCACAACTCCAGTTGTCTGTATTCCCCTGCCACCAGTGCCAGTAAGACTGGGTGATCTGGACCAGAAGCAACTCCCACAGCACAATACAGTGGCTGTGTCAGTCGTGATCCACTCCTCCTCACCAGGTAGAGCCTCCCTGAGGGAATTTCAGTATCCCCAGCCAGGGGTTTGTGACAGAACTCTGATACCCTTGAGAGGAGCCCCTGGGAGGAGGGGCAGCTGTGGTCTCATGAATAAACAATCTTTGTCTTCTCTTCCTGCTGGCTCCAGAGAGTCAGGGCAGCCTAGATGAGGGGGACTCCCCCCAGCAGAGCACATTTGCTCTGGCAAGGGGCAGCCAGGTTGCTTATTTACATAGGTCCCCTGACCCTACTCCTCCTGACTGGGTGAACTTCCCAACAGGAGTTTGCAGACACCTCATAGATGGGCATTCCAGCTGGCAACAGGTCAATGCTCCTCTGGGACTGAGCTCCCAGAGAAAAGAGCAGGCTGCCATCTTTGCTGGTCTGCAGCCTCCACTAATGATACCTCCAGGGGCAGGAGGGGCCCAGGAGAATCCGGTCTGGAGTGGACCCCAGCACACTGCAGTAGCCCTTCAGAAAAAAGGCCTGACTGCTAAAAGAAAAAGAAACCAAAAGCAACAACAACAACATCATCATCAACAAAACAGACCCATAAAAATCCCATCCAAAGGTCAGCAGCCTCAAAGATCAAAGGCAGATAAACCCACAAAGATGAGAAAGAATCAATGCAAAAATGCTGAAAACTCAGAAAGCCAGAGTGCCTCTTCTCCAAGTGATTGAAACATGTCTCCAGTAGGGCACAGGACTAAGAATCGATGCAAAAATGCTGAAAACTCAAAAAGCCAGAGTGCCTCTTCTCCTCCAAATGATTGAAACATGTCTCTAGTAGGGCACAGGACTGGGCCTAGGCTTGAGATGGATTAATTGACAGAAGTAGGCTTTAGAAGATGGGTAATAACAAACTTCACTGAGATAAAGAGGTATGTTCTAACTTATTGAAAAGAAGCTAAGAACCATGATAAAACATTACAGGAGCTGTTAACCAGAATAACCAGTTTAGAGAGGAACATAAATGACCTGATAGAGCTGAAAAACACAACATGAAAACTTCACAATGCAAACGTAAGTATCAACAGCCTAATAGACCAAATGAAAGAAATGGTATCAGGACTTGAAGACTATCTTGCTGAAATAAAATAGGCAGACAAGATTAGAAAACAAAGAATGAAAAGGAATGAACAAAATATCTGAGAACTATGGGATTATGTTTTAAAAAAACAAACAAAAAACCAAAAGGACCTGTGATTGAGGGGGTACCTGAAAGAGATGAGGAGAACGGAACCAAGCTGGAAAACATACTTCAGGATATCATCCAGAACTTCCCCAACCTAGCAAAATAAGCCAACATTCAAATTCAGGAAAACCAGAGAACCCCAATAAGATACTTCATGCAAATACCAACCCCACGACACATAATCATCAGGTCGAAATGAAGAAAAAAAATGTTAAGAGCAGCCATAGAGAAAGGCCAGGTCATCTCTACAGGGAAGCCCATCAGACTAACAGCAGACCTCTCAGCAGAACCCCTACAAGCCAGAAGACATTAGGGACCAATATTCAACATGCTTAAAGAAAAGAATTTCCAACCTAGAATTTCATATCTGGCCAAAGTAAGCCTCATAAGTGAAGGAGAAATAAAACCTTTTTCAGGCAAGCAAATGCTGAGGGAATTTGCCACCACCAGGGCCTGCCTTGCAAGAATTCCTGAAGGAAGCACTAAACATGGAAAGGAAAAACTGGTACCAGCCACTACAAAACCAAATGGAATTACACAGGCCAGTGATGTTATGAAGCAGCTACATAAACAAGTTTGCAAAATAATCAGCCAGCATCATGGTGACAGGAACAAATTCACACATAACAAAAATAACCTTAAATGTAAATGGGCTAAATGGCCCCAATTAAAAGGCACAGAATGGCAAAGTGGATAGAGTCAAGATCCACTGGTGTGCTGTATTCAAGAGACCCATTTCACATGAAAAGATACACATAGACTCAAAATAAAAGGAAGGAGGAAAATTTACCAAGCAAATGGAAAACAGAAAAAAGTAGGGGTTACAACACTAGTTTCTGACAAAACAGACTTTAAACCAGAAAACATCAAAAAAGACAAAGGAGGGCATGACATAATGGTAAAGGTGTCAATTCAATAAGAAAACTATCCTAAATATCTATTCACCCAATACAGGAGCACCCACAATCATTTAACAAGTTCTTAGAGACCTACAAAGAGACTTAGACTCCCACACAATTATAGTGGGAGATTTTAACACTCTACAGTCAATAATAGGTCACTGAGACAGAAAATTAACAAAGATATTCAGAACTTGAACTCAGCTCTGGATTGAGTACACCTGATAGATACCTACAGAACTCTCTACCCCAAAACAACAGAATATTCATTCTTGGTGCCACATGGCACTTACTTGCACAACTGGAAGAAAATCACTCCTCAGCAAATGCAAAAGAACTTAAATCATAACAAACAGTCTCTCAGACCACAGTGCAATCAAATTACAACTTAGGAATTCCTCAAATTTAAGAACACTCAAAACCACAAAACAACATGGAAATTGAACAATCTGCTCCTTAATGACTATTGGGTAAATGATGAAATTAAGGCAAAAATCAAGTTACTTGAAATCAATTATAATAAAAAGACAACGTACCAGAATCTCTGGGACACAGCTAAAGTAGTATTATGAGGGAAGTTTATAGCAATAAATGCCTATATAAAAAATCTAAAAAGATCTCAAATGGAAACCTTAAAATCACAACTAAAAGAACTAAAAAACCAAGAACAAACAAACCCCAAAGCTAGCAAAAGACAAGAAATAACCAAGATCAGAGCAGAACTGAAGGAGATAGACATGAAAAACTTTTCAAAAATAAATAAATAAATAAATCCAGGAGCTGTTTTTTTGAAAAAATAAAAATAGACTGCTAGCTAGACTAATAAAAGACAAATCAAACAGACACAACAAAAAATGATAAAAGGTGTATCACCACTGACCCCACAGAAACACAAACAATGATCAAATAATAATATAAACACCTCAATGCAAATAAACTAGAAAATCTAGAAGAAACTGATACATTCCTGGGCACGTAAACCCTCCCAAGAATGAACCAAAAATAAGCAGAATCCCTGAATAGATCGATAATCTGTTCTGAAATTGAGGGGGTAATAAATAACCTACAAAAAAAAAAAAAAAAAAAAAAAAGCCCAGGACCAGATGGATTTACAGCTGAATTATACCAGGAATACAAAGAGAAGCTGATACCTTTTCTTCTGAAACTATTCCAAACAACAGAGAAGGAAAGTCTCCTCCCTAACCCATTCTATAAAGCCGGCATCATCCTGATACCCAAACCTGGCAGAGAAAACAAAAAAAAAAGGAAACTTCAGGCCAATATCCCTAATGAATATCAATGCAAAAATTTTCAATAAAATACTGGCACACTGAATACAGCAGCATATCAAAAAGCTTATCCACCACAATCAAGTTGGCTTCATCCCCAGGATGCACAGCTGGTTCAACATACACAAATCAATAAATGTAATTCATCACATAAACAGATCTGAAGACAAAAACCATGATAATCTCAACAGACAAAGAAAACGCCTTTGATAAAACTCAACATTCTTTCATGTTATGTCTCAAAAAACTAGGTACTGATGGACCATACCTCAAAATAGTAAGAGCCAGATAGGACAAACCCACAGCCAGTATCATACTGAAAGGGCAAAAGCTGAAAGCAATCCATTTGAAAACTGGCACAATACAAGAATGCCCTCTCTCACCACTCCTATTCAACACATTACTGGAAGTTCTGGCCAGGGTAACCAGGCAAGAAAAAAAACTTTAAGTATTCAAATAGGAAGAAAGGCAGTCAAACTGCCTATTTGCAGATGACATGATATCCTATCTAGAAAACCCCATTGTCTCAGCCCTCAAGCTTCCTAAGCTGATAAGCAACTTCAGCAATGTCTCAGGATACAAAATCAATGTGCAGAAGTCACAAGCATTCCTATACACCAACGACAGGCAAGCAGAGAACCAAATCATAAACTCCCATTCACAACAGCTACAACGATTAAAAAAAAAAAAAAAAAAAACCTAAGAATACAGCTAACAAGGGAAGTAAAGAATCTCTTCAAGGAGAACTACAAACCGATGCACAAGGAAATCAGAGAGGACACAAAGAAATGGAAAAACATTCCATGCTCATGGACAGAAAAAATCAATATTGCACAAATGGCAATACTGCCCAAAGTAATTTATATATTCAATGCTATTACCATTAAACTATCACGGCCATTCTTCACAGAGTCAGAAGAAACTATTTTAAAATTCATATGGAATGAAAAAAGAGCTTGTATAGCCAAGACAATTCTTAGCAAAAAGAACAAGGCTAGCGGCAATATGCTACCAGACTTCAAACTATACTACAATGCTACAATGACCCAAATAGCATGGTACTGATGGAAAAGTAGACACATAGACCAATGGAACAGAATAAAGAACTCAGAATTAAGACTACACATGTACGACCATCTGATCTTCAATAAACCTGACAAAAACAAGCAATGGGGAAAGGATTCTTTGTTTAATAAATGGTGCTAGGAGAACTGGCAAGCCATATGCAGAAAACTGAAACTGGACCCCTTCCTTATACAAAAATTACCTCAAGATGGATAAAAGACTTAAATGTAAAACCCCAAACCATAAAAACTCTAGAAGAAAATCTAGGCAATGCCATTCAGGACATAGACACAGGCAAAGATTTCGTGACAAAATCACCCAAAGCAACTGCAACAAAAGCAAAAACTGATAAATGGGATCCAATTAAACTAAAGAGCTTCAGCACAGCAAAAGAAACTATCATCAGTACAAATAGGCAACCTACAGAGTGGAAGAAAGTCTTTGCAATTTATCGATCTGACAAAGGTCTAGTATCCAGAGTCTACAAGGAACTTAAAATTTACAAGAAAAAAAAAAAAAAAAAAAAAAAACAGAGGGATCTGGAAAGATGGCCAAATAGCAACAGTTTTAATCTGCAGCTCCCAGTGAGATCAATGCAGAAGACAGGTGATTTCTGCATTTCCAATTGAGGTGCCCAGTTCATCTCACCAGGACTGGTTAGACATTGAGTGAAGCCCACAGAGGGCAAGTGTGTCACCTTGCCCTCTATGTCACCTCACCTGAGGGTGGGTGTCACCTCATCTGAGAAGCACAAGGAGCTAAGGAACTCCATCCCCTAACCAAGGGAAGCTGTGAGGAACTATGTCATTAGGGATGGTGCTATCCAGCCCAAATAGAATGATTTTCCAATGGTTTTCACAACCCACAGACCAGGAGATTCTCTCAGCTGCCTGTATCACCAGGGCCCTGGGTTTCAAGCATAAAACTAAGTGGCTGTTTGGGCAGGCACAGAGCTAGGTGCAGGAGTTTTTTGTTGTTGTTGTTTTGTTTTGTTTTTTTAACCATATCCCAGAGGCACCTGAAACCCCAGTGAGACAGAATCATTCACTTTCCCGGGAAGGGAGCTGAAGCCAGGGAGCCAAGAGGTCTTGCTCAGTGGGTCCCACCCTGACAGAACCCAGCAAGCTAAGATCCACTGCCTTGAAATTCTCACTGCCAGCACAGCAGTCTGAAGATGACCTGGGATGATCGAGCTTGGTGGAGGGAAGGGCATCCACCATTACTAAGGCTTGAGTAGGCAGTTTTCATATCCAGCCAAACTAAGCTTCATAACTGAAGGAGAAATAAAATCCTTTACAGACAAGCAAATACTAAAGGATTTTGTTACCACCAGGCCTGCCTTACAAGAGCTCCTGAAGGAAGCACTAAATATGGAAAGGAAAACCCTGTAGCAGCCATTGCAAAAACATACCAAAATATAAAGACCAACAACACTATGAAAAAATTGTATCAACTAATGTGCAAAATAACCAGCGACCATCAAGATGACAGGATCAAATTCACACATAACAATATTAACCTTCAATGTAAATGGGCTAAATGCCCCAATTAAAAGACAAAGATTGGCAAACTGGGTAAAGAGTCAAGATGCATCAGTGTGCTGTATTCAGGAAACCCTCTCACATGCAAGGACACATATACTCAAAATAAAGGGATGGAGGAATATTTGCCAAGCAAATGGAATGCAAAAACAGAAGCAGGGGTTGCAATCCTAGTCTCTGACAAAACAGACTTTAAACCAACAAACATCAAAAAAGACAAGAAGGGCATTATATAATGGTAAAAGGATCAATGCAACCTAAATATATATGCATCCAATACAGGAGCACTCAGATTCATAAATCAAGTTCTTAGAGACCTACAAAGAGACTTAGACTTCCACACAATAATAATGGGAGACTTTAACACCCCACTGTCAGTATTAGATCAACGAGACAGAAAATTAACAAAAATATCCAGGACTTGAACTCAGCTATATACAAGCGAACCTAATACACATCTACAGAACTCTCCACCGCAAATCAACAGAATATACATTCTTCGCAGGACCACAATGCACTGATTCTAAAACTGACCACATAACTGGAAGTAAAACACTTCTCAGCAAATGCAAAAGAATAGAAATCATAATAAACAGTCTCTCAGACCACAAAACAATCAAATTAGAACTCAGGATTGAAAAACTCACTCAAAACCATACAACTACATGGAAAGTGAACAACCTGCTCCTGAATGACTACTGGGTAAATGGCGAAATTAAAGCAAAAATAAATAAGTTCTTTGAAACCAAGGAGAGCAAAGACACAACGTACCAGAATCTCTGGGACACTGCTAAAGCAGTGTTTAGAGAAACATTTATAGCATTAAATGCCCACAGAAAAAAGCAGAAAATATCTACAATCGACACCCTAACATCACAATTAAACAAACTAGAGAATCAAGAGAAAACAAATTCAAAAACTAGCAGAAGACAAGAAATAACTAAGATCAGAGCAGAACCAAAGGAGACAGAGACACAAAAAAACCCTTAAAAAAAAAAAAATGAAACCAGAAGTTGTTTTGAAAAGACTAACAAAATAGACTGCTAGCCAAACCAATAAAGAAAAAAAATTGAGAAGAATCAAACAGACACAATAAAAAATGATAAAGGGGATATCACCACAGATCCCAAAAAATACAAACTAACATCAGAGAATACTATAAACACTTCCACGAAAATAAACTAGAAAATCTGGAAGAAACGGATAAATTCCTGGACACATACACCTTCCCAAGACTAAACCAGGAATAAGTTGTATCCCTGAATAGACCAATAACAAGTTCTGAAATGAAGGCTGTAATTAATAGCCTACCAACCAAAAAAAGCCCAGTACCAGATGGATTCACAGCTGAAATCTACCAGAGGTACAAAGAGGAGCTGGCACCATTCCTTCTGAAATTATTCCAAACATTAGGAAAAAGAGGGACTCCTCCCTAATTCATTTTATGAGGCCAGCATCATACTGATACCAAAACCTGGCAGAGATGCAACAGAAAAAGAAAATTTCAGGCCAATATCCCTGATGAACATGGATGTAAAAATCCTCAATAAAATACTGACAAACTGAATCCAGCAGCACATCAAAAAGCTTATCCACCACAATCAAGTCTGCTTTATCCCTGGGATGCAAGGCTGGTTCAACAAATGCAAATCAATAAATGTAATCCATCGCATAAACAAAACCAATGCCAAAAACCACGATTATATCAACAGATGCAGAAAAGGCCCGTGAAAAAATTCAACACCCCTTCATGCTAAAAACACTCAATAAACTAGTTATTGATGGAACATACCTCAAAATACTAAGGGTTATTTATGGCAAACCCAAAGCCAGTATCATACTGAATGGGCAAAAGCTGGAAGCAGTCCCTTTGAAAACTGGCACAAGGATGCCCTCTCTCAGCACTCCTACTCAACACAGCATTGCAAGTTTCCACTAGAGCAATCAGGCAAGATAAAGAAAAGTTATTCAAACAGGAAGAGAGGAAGTCAAATTGTCTCCATTTGCAGATGATATGACTGTTTATTTGGAAAACCCCATTGTCTCAGCCCAAAAACTGCTTAAGCCGATAAGCAACTTCAGCAAAGTCTCAGGATACAAAATTAAATGTACAAAAATCACAAGCATTCCTATACACCAAAAACAGACGAACAGAAAGCCAAATCATGAGTGAACTCCCATTCACAATTGGTATAAAGAGAATAAAATACCTAGGAACACAACTTACAAAAGACGTCAAGGAGAACTATAAATTACTGCTCAAGGAAGTAAGACAGGACCCAAGCAAATGCAAAACATTCCATGTTCATGAATAGGATGAATCAGTATCACGAAAGTGGCCATACTGCCCAAAGTAATTTATAGATTCAATGCTATTCCCATCAAGCTATCATTGATTCTCTTCATAGAATTAGGGAAAAAAAAAAAAAAAAACTACTTTAAACTTCATATGGAATCAAACAAGAGCCTGTAAAGTCAAGACAATCCTAAGCAAAAGAACAAAGCTGGAGCCATCACGCTACCTGACTTCAAACTATACTACAAGGCTACAGTTATCAAAATGACATGGAACTGATACCAAAACAGATTGACCAATGGAACAGAACAGAGCCCTCAGAAATAACACCACACGTCTACTACCATCTGATCTTTGACAAACCTGACAAAAACAAGCAACAGGGAAAGGACTACCTATTTAATCAACAGTGTTGGGAAAACTGGCTAGCCACATGCAGAAAGTGGAAACTGGACTCCTTCCTTATACCTTACACAAAAATTAACTCAAGATGAATTAAATACTTAAATGTAAGACCTAAAACCATAAAAACCCTAGAAGAAAACCTAGGCAGTATCATTCAGGACATAGGCATGGGCAAAAACTCCATGGTTAAAACACCAAAAGCAATGGCAACAAAAGCCAAAATTGACAAATGGGATCTAATTAAACTAAAGAGCTCTGCACAGCAAAAGAAACTATCATCAGAGTGAACAGGCAACCTACATAATGGGAGAAAGTTTCTGCAATCAAAACCACAATGTGATACCATCTCACGCCAGTCACAAAGGCAATCATCAAAAAGTTAAGAAACAACAGATGCTGGCAAGGTTGTGGAAAGTCAGGAATGCTTTTACACTGTTGGTGAGAATGTAAATTAGTTCAACCATTGTGGAAGATGGGGTGGCAATTCCTCAAAGACCTAGAACCAGAAATAGCATTTGACCAAGCAATCCTATTACAGGGTATACACCCAAAGGAATATAAATCATTGTATGACAAAGATACAGGCACACATATGTTCACAGCAGCACTATTCACAATAGCAGAGACAAGGAATGAATCCAAATGCCCATCAATGATAGATTAAATAAAGAAAATGTAGACATATACAGCATGAAATACTATGCAGCCATAAAAAGGAACAAGATCACGTCCTTTGCAGGAACATGAATGCAGTTGGAAGCCATTACCCTCAGCAAACTAATGCAGGAACAGAAAACCAAACAACATGCTCTCACTTATAAGTGAACAATGAGAACACATGGACCCAGGGAGAGAAAAACACACACTGGGGTCTTTTGGGGGTGGGGTGGAGGGAAGGAGAGCATCAGGAAAGATGGATAATGCATGCTGGGCTTAATACCAAGGTGACAGGTGCAGCAAACTGCCACAGCACATATTTACCTATGTAACAAACCTGTACATCCTACACAGGTACCCTGGAACTTAAATAAATAAATGAAAGTTCTTCAATCCCTAATATAACATACTTGGTATCTATTAACATTACCTTTTAATATCCTAAACAAAGTTACATTTTTTATAACACTGATTACATTATCTAATCATGTTACTCTTAGAGAACCACCTTAGAGGAAAAATATTTACATCCATTTGAGAAAAAAAAGACATGTTCTCCTGTTATCTTTAACTTATAGCAATGCACTTAGTAACGGGAAAGAATTCCATTTCCTAAATTTAGACACTGCTTCTCCAAACTTCTCACAACCATGAGAACACCAAAGAAAGGCATGATAAACTAACAAAGTATAGTGAGCTTGCATATTACTATTTGCAGGGAATGGGATAGAGATCATTTAGAAAAGCTTTTGGCTTTCGTAAGCTTCAAGTGTAAAAATTCAGTTCCTAGAAAACTATCAGTTGCTAATAAACAATCCAAGAACTCTAACAAGTGATACTACAGTGTTATATATTAAAACAAAAAAAAGTGATACTACAGTGTTATTTAAAAAAAACACAAGATATATTTTGGTGACAAAATATTCTGAATTCTTAACATTATGGGGCTAACTGGTTGTGAGTTTATCAGGTCTCTTTGACCCTATAAATCATAGTAATGTTATAAATCATCCTCTTAATACTAATGTATCAATCTTTATCACAGTTCATTTGGTAAATAGGAGAATTCTGCAAAGTTCTGCAGCCAGCAACAAATTAGATGTCCATCCACATGGTGGTTAATCAGTCTCATGTACAGAGAGAAAGGAAACAATATCACGATTCTAAAACATTTTAAGGAATATATTTGTGAACAATGAATCCTCAATGCTCGATACCTCCATGGTTTCCTGAAGCACCAGTGAACCATGCAGTATATAACTCAGTACATTCAGCAATCAGGGGTTATTACAGAGTATACCAGTACAATAGCATATATACAAGCTACACACAACACCATGCGGAAGCTCAGAAGCCATCCCACACCTTTGATTCTAATCCTCCTCCAACAAAAGAAAAAATACACGACAATGGATGTGTGTACACAAAACTGAGCAGAAAAAGGAAGTTTTTAGCTTAGATATGAGACATAAGAAAAAGTAAGTTCTAGAATCTTTTTAAATCAAAAGGCATTGTGGGAGGCCCCCAAGATTTCCACTCCCTGGTGTACCTGCCCTGTATAACCCACCCCCATTGAGTGTGGACAGGACTGTGAACTGAACAGAGAAGAGTCCTGTGATGAGGTTACATTTCATTACATTTCAGGACAAACATGAAGGGATTCTACAGATGTAATTAAGGTCCCACATCAGTAGGTGCTGAGTTTACCAAAAGGGAGATTATCATGGATGGGCTTGACTTCAAAGGTAAGTTCTTAGGAAAACCAGCCCCTTCCTAACAAGATCTGAATTGTTAGAGATTCTCCTGCTGGCTCCGAAAAAATAAAATTTCATGTAAATGCGCCTATGGAGGGAGCCACATGGCAAGGACCTAAGAGTGGCCTCTAAAAGTCAAGTGTGTTCTCCATCCAATTGCTAATGAGAAACAAGACCCTCAGTCACACTCTCACAAGGAAATGCCATCACCAACCACCTGTGCATTTGGAAGAGAATCCCAGCCTCAGATGAGATCAGGGTCCATGCAACACCTTGAATGTCACCATGTGAAACACTGAATGAAGAACTCAGCCAAATGGTCCCCAGACTGCTGCTTTAGAGACCCAGGAGATCATCAGTACATGTTACCTTAAACCGCTAAAGTTGTGGTGATTCATTACACAGCAACAGAAAGCTGACAATCACCTACTGCACCTCTAGAAGTTCTCCTATGTGATCCTGATGTTACATGACACTTGAAGTTACTCATTTCAATGGAGTGAAGAATGTGGGACATTCTAGTTAAGTGATCTTGAGTGGCAGTTAAAGTTTCTGAAGTCCTACAATATTTTCTGACTTACAGCCTAATCTTACCTGGAAGGCATCCTGCTGATTATATGATCCAGCCACCTCACTTTCTAGCCAAGACAGAGAGGGAGCTAGCCTCCTAAGGCTCACAGGGCTCATGAACAGCACAGGATGAGCCACAGGCCCAGTTCCTCCAGCACCGTTAGCTGTTCCCTTGGAAGTCTTTTAAAAGTGGCCATTCCTTAAAGATACTCACAGTTGTGCTTGACTGGAGAGGGGGAGAGAAGTAGTGTATCTCCGCTCTCTGATACTGTAGTAAAATTGTCATAAAACAAATACTGCATGCTTTAGAAAAGTGGAGTATAAAGCAGATATATGAAAGGATTCAAAGACTAAAAGCAGCATTAAAGATGTCAACAGTGACTAGACTATGATAACTATTATTTTTAACATCGTCTGTATCTTTCAACCTCCCAGGGGATATTAAAATTGTCACTACTCAGTGGAGGTGCTCCTGACATCTAGTGGGTAGAGGCCAGGGATACTGCTAAACAGCCTGCAATGAATAGAGGGGTCTCCAATAGACACAATCCTCAGGCCCTCAAACTCTGCTTTAAGGCATCCGTTCTCTCTCTTTACCCCTGCTGACCCCCTAGCACTGGGACACTGAACACATGGCGTGCCCAACCTGTGCTCCCTTACACACTCAGAAGGCAGAGCTCTCCCTTGAGCTCCAATTTTCTTTGGCTTGGTCTTTAATCACCTTTCTTTGGTTTGAACTTAAATATGGGCAGACACTTTTCACCAAGTTGTATCCAGCTCTAATACACAAGCACACCTGCCCTGCTCAACAATCCTTCTGACAAAGCCAAAACATTATCGTGCATACTTGATTTTAACAAATATATATTTTATGACATGGATCAAAATCTGGTGACTTATCAAAATCTGGTGACTTACCTGCAAGGGACTAGTGGGTTATGAGTGTGCAGAAATAGTGGAGAACTACTGCTTACTCTAAACTGTTGGCAGCAAATAAACATTACACGGGCCAAGCAAGTGATATTGATGACTGGAATGAGCAAAGTCTCAAAACAACAGGGAGTGGCAGAGACTTTGATGACATAGAGAGCACAGTTCCTGTCAAAAGAGGCAGATGCTACTCTCCTGTAGACAATTACTGCCATGCAGTAATGCAGGCCCACTATGACAAGATATCCAGATTTTATAAGAAAACTTGGGTATCTGGAATTGTATATGAAACCACACAATTTTAACATGTTATGATTTTCAAAATCCTTGAGTCCAATATTTTGGACTGCTTCTTTGAAATGTATGGTCTAGAGATTATAAAAGCAACTGAAGAGGTGCCAAGTGAGCAAATTCAGAGGCCGGGGGTTCAGGATGTACTCTGCACCACAGATGGAGCATTACAGACACTACGAATGGAGCTAAACGACAGGCCTTGAATGAGGCCAACAAGTTTCAGAGGGGCTGCCAGTGATATTTTCATCATCATTATCATCACAACAATAATCATAAATCATAACATTTATATAGGACTATATTTCAGGCACTGTCCTAAGCATTTCATATATATGACCACATGTAATGTTCCCAACAACCCTATGAAGTTGGTATGATTATTACTCTCATCCTACAGAGGAAGAAAATGAAATGAGACAGTTATAAATAACTTGCATAAGGCCACATGGCTGATAAGCACTGGAGCTGAGATTTGATCTCAGACAGGCTACCCTCGGAGTCCATGCTTCTAATCATCCCCAGCACAATTCTCATGCTTGTATCTGCAGGCATTTAGTTCTATATCTCTCTGTAACTACACTTAAGTATTTTTCATCCACCTAAGTTCTTAAAGGTGACATGTAGGTAAGAAAAGACTAAAACAATGCTTAAGGTACTCGGTCTAAACACATACAGAAATGGAAGCATTTTTCCCAAATGAAAATGTTAGCCACTGCTCTCTATAAATTATGTTGCCCTATGGCCGGGCACGGTGGCTCAAGCCTGTAATCCCAGCACTTTGGGAGGCCGAGGCGGGTGGATCACGAGGTCAAGAGATCGAGACCATCCTGGTCAACATGGTGAAACCCCGTCTCTACTAAAAATACAAAAAATTAGCTGGGCATGGTGGCACGTGCCTGTAATCCCAGCTACTCAGGAGGCTGAGGCAGGAGAATTGCCTGAACCCAGGAGGTGGAGGTTGCGGTGAGCCAAGATCGAGCCATTGCACTGCAGCCTGGGTAACAAGAGCGAAACTCCGTCTCAAAAAAAAAAAATTATGTTGGCCTAGTAGGATTCAGTCCTTCTTGTTAAAGTTTTACTTTCTAATGATATTCTGGGTTTCTGCTTCCATAAAAATACTGACAAACAGATGCAGAAGTCACACTCTCTGGCACGTAAGTCAAAAGGCATAGACGAACTGGTTGTGCCCTCCAACCAGAGTAGGAACTGTGGCAAACAATTACAAAGCCCATCAAAGTTGTATGGCATCAACTTGTCCTACATGCTGCGGCAGCATTGTTACAAAAATTCCTTTACAAGTCTGTATAAAAATCCTTAACAACTTAGCAAGCAAAATTACACTTCAAAGCAGCTAGTATGTAAATTAACTTCACATTTCACTTCATTTTAAAACGAGAGACCTTGCTATAATAAATTCAGGGAAACTGGCAATTTTGAGTTGAATGTTAAAAAGAAAACTAAATTTTCACCTTTATATGAGTTCTGCTATTTGCTCTTCTTCATGAACTCTATTTTCCATTTCAGAATCCAGTTCCTCAGAGGAGAGAATGAGTTCTATCATTTTATTCTGGCAGGTCAAACATTGGTCCAATATTATAAAAATGCAGAGACTTTATTTAGACATGAAAAGCAATGAAGTATTTTCAATGCCATATCCCCAAATCTGCTTAGAAATCCAAACAAAATGTAATTTTTAAATAGAAATTTAAATTGTGTTGGAAAAAACAAACTGCACATACAGAAGCATAAAAACAGATTAACAAGTGAATTTAACAAGATACTAAAATATAATATACATGTGTTAGCAATCACTTTGAAGAAAGCACTGAAAATATCAGTACTAGCCCACCTCCTTTTAATATATGCTACAGTGTAAAATATTTCTATTTCCTTATTTCTAGGAAATTATACTGCTCAAACTTTCTTTCATGAAGCAAAAAGGAAAATGTCTCTCTCAAAATGCTATGCAAATATGCAGAGACCATGACAGTAAACCCAGGAGGATGTATATAAATCCTTATTCTATTACGGATCTTAAAAACAAACCAAAAACAAGCCTTGGTGACATCACCACCAAAGGACTCTTTAAGTAAGTATTTTTTAGATTTTAATTGTTCAAAATTATTTAAGACGAACAGGAAAAGATAATTTGAAATATATGCAAAGAATAAGAAATTTTACTGCTGGCTATCTCAATTATTTCCTTTGGAAAAGAATAAAGTTCAAATCATATTGCCAATGTCTCTATAACAAAATCTGGCCATTACAAAAGGTCTCCCAAACTGCAATCAATGGCCTGCTCACTTCTTGTAATATTGGTAATAGCTAAATTCCAGCATAACACACACACACAAAAAAAATATCCTAGCCTAGAAGTCTACTGGAGTTCACTGTAACGGGATTTAAGCTATAATTAAATTTGATTAGCTTGGTTCAAACCTCAAGTTCAAAAGAATTATCAGCATGAATGGATGAGAAGCCCTTTTACACGGGCATTTTGAAAATATGAAAAGGGCTGACACAGCAAGCATCAAAGACTTTAAAAGCAATTGACCCTTCCCAGAGCAAAGGAGAAATGCTAACAGCTGAAACTCAGATGCTGCGTGCAAAGAAAATAAAGTTCCAGATGGTTCAAAAGTCTGGTAGTTTATTAAATATTATTATTTTTAACGAATTTTGCCCAGGGATAGCCAAATATGTCATCCGTAAAATGTAAAAAAGTAGTATAATACCATCCCCTGAAAAACCGAAGCAAGTAAATATTCCCTTTTTCAAAACTACCAGCATGAGAAAGCTTCTCAAGGAGTTATACAAACAGCCAAGATGATAAACAAT
Organism: Saimiri boliviensis; assembly: GCF_048565385.1. Lineage (NCBI taxonomy): Eukaryota > Metazoa > Chordata > Mammalia > Primates > Cebidae > Saimiri > Saimiri boliviensis. The sequence continues at coordinate 56,490,150 of NC_133456.1, read as the reverse complement.
CATGACGTTTAGCAGTAATTTAAAAAAATCAATAATCTAAAAATCCAAATCGGTTTATTTTGAGACATTTAACTGTTAGTCTATATACACACACCCGCAGGCACACACCCTCCTTGAATTACATCGCATTTTTCATGTATTAAGAAAGAAAAAAAGTAAAAGCAGCAGAAATAAATACGGCCTATAGAACTGTGTTAGGGACTGAGGGTTAAAACAGATTTTGGAAGTAATTAAAAATTAGTATCAGAGGATTATATACACAAAAGTTTGTTTACCAGGCACAGTGGCTCACGCTTGTAATCCCAGCATTTGGGGAGGCTGAGGTGGGCAGATCACTTAAGGCCAGGAGTTCAAGACCAGCCTGGCCAACATGGCAAAACCCAGTCTCTACTAAAAATACAAAAATCAGCCAGGCATGGTGTAACATACCTGAAGTCCCAGCTACTCAGGAGGCTGAGGCACAAGAATTGCTTGAACCCAGGAGGCAGAGGTTGCAGTGAGCCTAGATTGTGCCACTGCACTCCAGCCTGGATGACAGAGGGAGACTCTGCCTCGAAAAAAAAGTTTGTTATATGTATTCTTTTAAATATATACATGGAAATAGATGCGTACACATGCACATCAAATGAACTGTATAAATATGAAAGCATACACACAGTAATGTATACATACGTAGGTATTCATGTGTACACACACATACACGCACACAAATCAAGGGTCCCTTTTCAACAAAATAAAGTTAGTTAACTCAGTTTATACACTGAGCTTTTAGATGGTACCTTCAAATGAGTCTTTAACTTTTCCCTTGATAGCATACCATTTCTGTAACTTGGAATCTGGGGGAAGGAAAAGACTGTTTTCATGAAATGGAACCATTCTATGCCAAATGAAGCAGGTGTGAGATATCTCAAAGATGAAAGCAATACTCCAAGTAACAACGTCATCCTGTAATGCTTTCTTGACATGAACAATTTTGCCATTCCTCTTTTTCAGATTTATTACAAAGCACTGTGTTTGTGATCTTTCCTAACACAGATGGGTAGTGTCACTGGTGCTCATTTCTAGCAGCTTTTAGCACTGTGGGGGAAAAAGTCAATTCAACACTGATGCCACTTAAAATGGTTAAGAAACTCAGCTACAGCAGAGAGGCTGTTGTATCCCTTAAATGATCTTTCCTTACAACACTGTCTTCACAAGCCGCCAAATAATTCTTAATGTAATTCTTTTATCCTGAAAACTGTTTATTACAAATCATTAGTTTTAAAATAATTCAAAGTGATCTCCCACCAAAAAAAAAAAAAAGACACACAAAGAAAGAAATCAATCATACTTACTTTTCTGTCCATTAAAAATGTGAAAGCAACACAGATGTGCCTTTCAGAAATTTCTCATTATATTTAAAAAAATTATCCACAATTTGTGGCAAGGAGTTTCACTAGAGAAAATATTAATTTCACCAGTGCTGTAATAATATCCAACATTTCATTTTCCTCCTGATATACCTACCAAATGGTTATGGTATTTAAGCTTTTCTTTTTTCAAAACAGAACAAGAAAATATTTTAACTGAACTTGGTATCACACTTCAGAATGCATCAGAATCATTCTGGGTGTGTAACACAAATTCTGGGACTCAGCCCCAGAGGTTCGAATTCATAAGCTCTGAAGCGGGGACTTAGATTCTGCATTTCTAACAAGTTCTGAGGGAATGCAGCTGCTATTGGTGGAGGGACTGTATTTTGAGAACCAATGATCTTCACAGTATTTTCTTTCTTTTGATAATTTGCAAATTTGATAATGAGAAAATGATATACTATATCCTTTAAAGACAAACAGACAGACTTTGAGAACTCAGAAATAAAGAAAAACTGACAAAAAGGAAATTGAGGGCACAGCACAGGCCTTAGAGAGGATGTGGTCTAGGATTCAGCAAACTTTTTATGTAAAGAGCCAAATAATAAATAGTTTAGGCTTTATAGTCCATACAGTCTCTGTCACAACTACTCAACTCTGCCATTGTTGTGTGAAAGCAGAGAGACAATACAAAATGAAAGAAAGTGGCTGCATGCCAATAAAGCTTTATTACAAAAACAGACTGCCGTCTGGATTTGGCCCACAGGTCACAGTTTACCAACTATTTTTAAAAAGGAGAAATCAATGCCCAGAGAGATTAAACAACTTCAAAAGGTACAAGATAGTAAGTGGCAAAATTACAACTAGACCTTCAGTGTCCTGATGTCTGATGTACCAAGGAAGCTACTGTTATCGTAATATTTTGATAAAGAACAGCCACAAATGGAATGCATTACAAAACCTCATGTAGCTTAATGATCAAAAAGAAAAAATGACTTTACTAAGCAAAAGAGCATCTCAGTTCCGGAATTAATACCAGACATCCTTTTTTTTTTTTTTAGACAAGAGTTTGGCTCTCGTTGGCCAAGCTAGAGTGCAACAGTGCAATCTCGGCTCACTGCAACCTCTGCCTCCTAGGTTCAAGCGATTCTCCTGCCTCAGCCTCCTGAGTGGCTGGGATTACCGGCACCAGCCACCGCACCCAGCTAATTTTGTATTTTTAGTAGAGACACAGTTTCACCATGTTAGCCATGCTTGTCTTGAACTCCTGACCTCAGGTGATCCACCTGCCTCGACCTCCTGAAGTGCTGGAATTACAGGTGTCAATCACCATGCCAGTCCAATGCCATACATTCTTATTCCTATTATTAGTTATAAATGGGAGGCTTACACCATTAGATGAAAATCTGGACTCTTGTGACATGGCTTCCTGCAACCTACAGTAGGTTGGAGCAGGGCCTACACCCATCAAGCCTTCTGACCAGGAAATGTAAAAAATGGAATCAAGAACTTCTCAATTTTTACTCTCTTGGCCCTACACCTTTCTCATCCCATCTGCTATCTATTTGATGTCATTCGTTACAAAATTCTTCCCAACACTAAAATTTTGGTTAAGAGCCAAAAGGGGTAGTAAACTGCGAAACTTAAGTTAAAAACAATGTTTCTGTGCAGTCTACAAGGTTTGATCTTCATTCTAGTATTAAATAATTATTAAGTTAAACAGATATTTAGCTAATATAAGTAAAACATTTATCTTCACTTAGATACCTAAAAGTATATTATGTAAACACATATATACACATATAATACATACACATATACACATATACTCCCTATCCTTGCATAGTTGCCAAAGCTTTTACTCTTAAAACTGATATTTAAATCATCAATAGAGTTTAGCAATTAATAAAGAAAATTTTATGCATGGCCTTACAACTATTTTATGCCAGTTTATTTTTAAATATAAAGCAAATGCATGCATATCAGGAAAATAAAATAACTTGATTTTAAGTATCTGAGACACACTTTTGAACATGTCTGATGTACCCTAAACCATGCATGAAAAAGCATCTGTTATCTACAGATCAAAGCAAACCTGAGCATTCTAAAACAACTAGAGTGAAAAGTACCCAAATTTAATTTCATCCCTGTCCACATGCTTCTTTGAACTCATAATTCAGAGAATTGGTCAGTATGTTGAACTAATTAGCATGCTTAATGGTTGCCAACTTTGATGGCTCCAATTCTTAAAGAAATGGAATTTTTTAAATAGTCTTAAACACACACACACGGCCAGTCATGGTGGCTCATGCCTGTAATCCCAGCACTTTGGGAGGAGGGCAGATCACAAGGTCAGGAGTTCGAGACCAGCCTGGCCAACACAGTGAAACCCGATCTCTACTAAAAACACAAAAAAATAGCTGGGCATGGTGGCACATGCCTATAATCCCAGCTACTCAGGGGGCTGAGGTGGGCAGATCACGAGGTCAGGAGTTCGAGACCAGCCTGGCCACCATAGTGAAATCCCATCTCTACTAAAAATATAAAAATCAGCTGGGCATGGTGATGGGCACCTGTATTCCCAACTACTTGGGAGGCTGAGGTGGAAGAATCACTTGAACCCAGGAGGAGGAGATTGCAGGGAGCCAAGATCATACCATTGCACTCCAGCCTGGGTAACAAGAGCGAAACTCAGTCCCCCCCCAAAAAAAAAGAAAAGAAAAGAAAGAAAAAAAGAAAAGTAACTCTCAATAAACGACATTTTTCTATATCTAGAAAACCCCATGGTACCAGCTCAAAAGCTCTTTTTGCTGATAAACCACTTCAGCAGAGTCTCAGGATACAAAATCAATGTACAAAAATCACTAGCATTCCTATACACCAACAACAGGCAAGCCAAGAGACCTATCAGGAATGAACACACATTCACATTTGCCGTAAAAAGAAGAAAATACCTAGAAATACCGCTAACCAAGGAGGTACAAGATCCTGCAAGGAGAACTACAAAACAGTGCTCAGAGGTATCAGAGACAAAAGCAATAGCAAATGAAAAAAGTTCTACGCTCATGGGAAGAATCAACCTCGTGAAAATGGCCATACTGCCGAAAGCAATTTATACAATAGATTCAACTCTGTGCCTATAATACTACTATGGACATTCTTCATGCAACTAAAAAAAACTATTTTTAAATTCACATGGAACAAAAAATGAGCCCAAATAGCCAAGGCAATCCTATGCAAAAAGATCAAAGCTAAAGGCATCATGCTACCCAACTTGAAGCTATATTACAGGGCTACAGTAACCAAAACAGCATGGTGCTGGAACAAAAACAGACACACAGACCAAGGGAACAGAACAGAGAGCCCAGAAATAAGGCCATATACCTATACTCATCTGCTCTTCAACAACACTGACAAAAACAAGCAATGAGGAAAGAAAGGATTGTCTATTCAATAAATGGTGCTGGGATGACTGGCTAGCCAAACGCAGAAGACTGAAACTGGATCCCTTCCATACACCATAAACAAAAATTAACTCAAGACGGATTAAAAAGTTAAATGTAAAACTGAAAACTATAAAATCCCTGGAAGACACAGGAATGCACAAAGATTTCATGATGAGGATGCCAACTGAAAGAAAAACAATTGAAAGAAAAGCAAAAATTGACAGGATCTAATTAAAGAACTTCTGCACAGCAAAAGAAACTCTCAATGGAGTAAAGAGACAACCTATAGAATGGAAGAAAACTTTTGCAAAATATGAAAAAAAGCTCAATACCACTGATCATTAGAGAGATGCAAATCAAAACCACAATGACATGCCATCTCACACTTGTCAGAATGACTATTATTAAAAAGTCAAAAAATAACAGATGCTGGAGAGGTTGCAGTGAAAAAGGAACGCATACACTGTTGGTAGGAATGTAAAATGGTTCAACTGTTGTAGAAGACAGCATGGCGATTCCTCAAAGACCTAAAATCACAACTACCATTTGACCCAGCAACTCCATTACTGAGTATATACCCAAAGGAGCATTAATCCTTCTGCCATAAAGACACATGCACACGTATGTTCACTGTAGCACTATTCACAATAGCAAAGACATGGAATCGACTTAAATGCCCATCAATAATAGACTAGATAAAGAAAATGTGGTACATATACACCATGAATACTATACAGCCAGAAGAAAAAATGACATCATGTCCTTCGCAGAAATACAGATGATGCCGGAGGCCATTATCCTTAGCAAACTGGTGCGGAAAGAGATAACCAAATACCACATTTGCATTTATAACTGGGAGCTAAATGATGAGAACACATGGATCCAGAGAGGAGAACAACAGACTGGGGCCTATCGGACGGTGGAGGCTGGGAGAAGGGAGAGGATCAGGAAAAAAAACTAGTGGGTACTAGACTTAGTACCTGGGTGACAAAATAATCTGTACAACAAACCTCCATGACACAAGTTTACCTATGTAACAAACCTGCACGTGTACCCCTGAATCTAAAAAAGAATTAACAAAAGTCCCAACCCCAAAGCGGTGTTTGGTGCATGTGATTCCAGGAAGAAAGTCCAAGCTCAGTGTTTTAATAACACTCAAAGTACAAGTTAAAAATACTCCTGAAAGGCAGTTAAGCATACTTTTTAAAAACAATGATTTCTACCGTCAACGTATCAATTTCATTATTCTACCCTTCCTTTTTCTAATCTAAAAGGACTGCCCAAAATTCAACTCATTCAGAAACCAAGATTCATTCCTTCACTGTCTATTAATTTTTGTCTGGCCAGCACTCCAACACTTTTAATATCCAACTACTCAACGTTCAACTACTAATGAACTGCTTTACGAACATCCACGCACTTCCACCCACAAACAGAAGAAGGTGTCTAGGGGTAGAGTCTCTATTCTCTGTCCCATCCCCTCACGGTTGATTCTACAGCTCTGTACCCTATATTCACTCTATAAATGTTTTCTAGTGAGCTAAAGTTACTGCATCACCACTTCAGTAACAATATTATTCTTAAAACTACAGTGAACTTTTGAGTGATACTGTACAAAGGAAATTTCTATAGTATGTCCTCTGCATTAAAAACTTCACATTAATTCCATGATTTTTACAGTTTCAATTCTAGGAAGGCAGTGCTGCAATAAGAAGCAAATAATAAATAATTTAGGTTCTAGGTTTACTTCAGCATGAAGTAAACAGTAATTTTAGCGACTTGTTTCAGATTTTATATTTTATAGGATGTTTTAAGGAGGGTAACTCGAAGCAAAGATGCTTCATGCTTGGATAAAATAAAATACATAGCACCTTTTCCTCCTTCTAGTAGGTGAATGTTGACATTATTCATACTACATGATAATGCAACAGCAGTAATTTTAAGAACAAAGGGCACAATCTATATAAAGAAACAACATTAACTATATTATGAATCAAAAAAGAGGAAGAACTGAGCTTCTAATCCACTGTCTACATGTTAACAGTATGGTAATGCAAGAGAAAATAGGCATTTTCAGAAAAACAGAGACAGGAAAAAGTGAAAGATATCTAACTTCTGAAACGTAAAAATAATGAGTAAAAAGTCAGTCCTTTCTATCAGTTAAAAAAAAAAAAGGAACAAAGTGATGTTCTAGGAGAGAAAAGAGAGAAGATTTTTAAAAGATAGCTATCATATCAATTAAGAAACATAAACAGGCCAGGCACAGTGGCTCACATCTGTAATCCCAGCACTTCAGGAGGCTGAAGCAGGCAGATCGCAAGAGGCCAGGAGTTCAAGACCAGAATGGCTAACACAGTGAGACCCTGTCTCTACCAAAAATACAAAAATTCAGGGAGGATCCATACTCAGAGGCAACAATCCCCAAAAAAGAAATAAGAAAAAAAATATAAAAATTAGCAGGGCATGGTGGTGCACACCTATAATCCCAGCTACTCAGGTGGCATCTGAATCCAGGAGGGAGGCTGCAGTGAGCTGAGATCAAGCCACTGCACCCTTCCTTGGGTGGCAGAGAAAGAACCTTGTCTCGAAAAAAACAAAAACAAAGGGACATGTCTCAGGAAATCAAAACATCACCTTTCAAGACTGGGATGTTCAAAAATATGAAAACAAACACCTAAATAGATGAAGAAAAACAAAGACATTCCTTGGAACCTATATATACAGGTTCCTTAATATTATATACTTCTTTTAGATACAGACTCATACAAATCTGGCCAATTGATTTTTTTAAAAGATGCAAAAGCATTTCAGTGAGGAAAAAAAAATTGTGTTTTCAACAAATGCTTTTAGAACAACTGGACATCTATATATGCAAGAAACAAACCCTGAGCTAAACCTCACCCCTTAAATAAAAATCAACTCAAAGTGGATCACAGATGTAAAAACAAAACATAAAGCTGTAAAACTCTTAGAAGAAAACATGGGGGAAAACCTTAATGACTTAGAGTTAGGCAGAGTTCCTAGAGATGACATCCAAAGTACAATTTATAAAATAAAAAATATATTAGACTTTACCAAAATTTAAAACTTTAACTTTGCAAATACTGTTCAGAGAAATAACAAGTTACAGATTATCAGAAAATATTGCGAATCACCTAAGAGAAAAGGACTTGCATCCCAAATACCTGAAGAACTTCTAAAATTCCAAAAGAAACCATACAATTAAAAATGAACAAAAGACTGAACAGATACTTCACGAAAAAGATGTAAGGATGGCAAATAAGCATATGAAAAGATGTTCAACGTCATTAGCCATTTGGGAACTGAAAATTAAAACCACTATGAGAAGCAGCATCAACTCCGGGAGAGAGTCTGTTTGCCTTCCCTGCATTATTTCCCCTCTCCTCAGTGCAGGGTGGTGGTTTCTGCGGTGACCTAGAAAGGGAATGTGTTTCATTGCCGGCCTCAGAAACCCCAGAACACATCTGGCTTCAAAAATAACAAGTTTTGGGCTGGGCATGGTGGCTCATGCCTGTAATCCTAGCACTTTGGGAGGCCGAGGCTGGCGGATCACTTGAGGTCAGGAGTTTTGGACCAGCCTGGCAAGCACGGTGAAACCCCGTCTCTAAAAAAAAAAATTAGCTGGGTGTGGTAGCAGGTTCCTGGAGTCCCAGCTACTCGAGAGGCTAAGGCTGGAGAATCTCTTGAACCCAGGAGGCAGAGGTTTCAGTGAGCCAAGATTGCACCACTTCACTCCTGCCTAGGCGACAAAGTGAGACTCCGTCTCAAAAAAAACAAAAGCAAAAGGAACCTCCAAGTTTTGAATCAAGGAGGAGGTTGTAGTAAGCGGAGGTCATGCCACTGCACTCCAGCCTGGGTGACAAAGCAAGACCCTGTCTCAAAAAAAAAAAAAAAAAAATTTTCATGAGAGTGTTCAAAGAAAATGAATGCAAAATTTCATGATGGAATGTGTCAACTCTGTAAAGAAGTTCTTAAATGGCATTCATTAATAAAATACAACATACATAAACCATTATCAAAACCTAAAAATATGTTAAATGTTTATTTACAAAACTCAGTGAAGGATTCTTATCAAGTAATGTGTAGACTATGTGCCTATGAATGTGAAGTCTGCATACAATGTGGAAAGAAGTCACTATTACTCTGTTTAATAAACAGAAAAAAAAAATTACTGAAAATAATCTTAAGTTCTAACCACAGAAGAAGCTGAAGAAAAGTTAGAGTGATGATTTAGATTTTGATATTGATTTAAGTGACGAAGATAGAATGAATTAGTAACAACATATTAAAAGTCAATTTGAGAATGTGAAATTCTGAACAAACTTTGGACTTCAAATTTTCACAAAAAAAAATACTGAGAAATCATGAGAAAATTAAAAGCTATTGAAAATAGGCAAAATTTACACATGAACAATATAAAACATGTACGGTATTTGAACAATTATAAAACTTTTATCTATTGTATTTTCGGATTTTGTTTTTTTAGTTTTTTTTGAGACAGGGTCTTGCTGTTACCTCAAACTCAGATTTTCTTATAACAAATGTTTAAGTTGCAGATGCTATAGTATCTGCCAAAATGAATATAAGGATATCATACTGCAGTTCATGGAGCTTATTTAAAACAATCTATTATCTAGTATTAACAAACTAAACGAGATTCAAAATTGATGGCTGCATAAGAACTATCTTATGTAAAAGTAAAATGACATTGTAATATCAGTAGCCTCAAAAACTGGTCCTCAGTAAGTGCTTCTGATAAATTGATCTCAAGTAAACAACTCACACAGCAAAAAACCCCCTTCCTCACTTTGCTTATTACAAAGCAAATGCAAGGTTTTTTAAAAATAATAATGTTTACCAAAGGTATAGCAATCTGTCTTTGAAAGTATTTTACATACCTCATTACATTGTTTTACCTTTTTTTTCCTATGTGTATGAAAAATGCACAGAATTCGTAGGGATAGTTTAATAAATAATTAGAAAGGAAAGCTCACACATTTGCCCAGGTAAAGAAAAAATCAGCACCAGAAGCCTTTTACTAGGCTTTCCCTCAGCAAAAGTTCATCCTTCTTCCCCACAGCTGGTACCATTCTGAATCACGGTATTTTCTTTATCATTTTACTACCGATGTTTGTACTCCAAAACAATATAAATTAGCTTTATCTGATTTTTAACTCTTTCCTATCTTATGTTGAAAAATCTCAAATCTACAAAATGGTAACAAAATAGTCCAATGAATTTCTGCACATTCTTCACCTAGATTCCCAATTATTAGTAACCTTTCATCATGTTTTCTTTACATCTCAAAAGATGGCTATATATTTGAAAATTTCTATGTATATTATATCATTTGAAAATGTGGCAAGCACTGCTTCTGAACTCTGAACACTTACATGTGTTATTTTGCATCTCTTTTTTATTGTCATAAAGTTTGTTGAGATTGATCCATGTTGTTGTAAAACCTGCAGTGTGCTCTTTTTACACGACTGTGTATTATTCCATGTACTTACATATCATAGTTTCTCTTATGTTAAGAAGCATTCATCTAAAATTTTTCCTATCATGAACAATAGTGATATGAACACTGTTGCATGTGTCTCTTGGCACACATATGCATTTCTGTTAGGTATATACCTGGCAGTTGTGGATAAAATCAGCTTATATGTATCTTCAGGTTTACTGTATAATATGAAACTATTTTTTTCAGAGAGACTTTTATTCCTTTTCTGATAGCAATGGATTAGAGTTCCAGCACTCAGCATTCTAACAGTTGGCATCAGACTTCTAAATTTCTGCCAATTTCATATGTGTACAACTATATCTCTTTGTCTTAATTTATATTTCTAATTACTAAAGAGCCTGCACCCCTTTTTGTATTTAATGGCTATTTAGTTTTTGGTAACAGATATTAGGAAATAATTTTTGTTAAGTGTTATTTTAGAAATACATACTTATTTTTTCAAGGCAGGGTCTTGCTCTTTTGCCCAGACTGGAATAAAGTGGCATAACCTAAGCTCACTGCAGCCTCTACTTCCTGAGCTCAAGTGATTCTCCCACCTCAGCCTGCCAAGTCGCTGGGTCTACGGGTGTACATCACCACAGGCAGCTATTTTTAAAAAATATTTTTGTAGACACATCGTCTCACTATGTCACCCAGGCTGGTCTCAAACTCACGGGCTCAAGCAATCCTCTCGCCTCAGCCTCCGAAAGGGCTGGGATAACAGGTGGGAGCCACCACACCCAGCCTATACTGAAGCATTTAGGTATATAATATCAATTTATTTTAAATTATTTTAGCATAAAAAAGACACAGATGACATTTCAGTGGCATCAGAAAATATTACCTAAGAATAAATCAAAAAGTACTCAACTGTCAACAAATTTATAAAGCCTTATCAAAACATTAAAGAAAATGGAGACAAAAATAAATGGAAATAACCGTGTTCAAGACAAAGAGCTCTCTATATTCTCAACTTTCAGTCTTATAGAAAGTTTATCTCCCATAAGTATGTGTGGTTCTTTTTTGCAAATAAATTTGTTTTCTGGACTATTTAACTTTTGTGAGTAAAGAGTGAACTAAGGTTAAAGCAATAATAAATAAATAAAACCACTATGGGGAATCAAAATGGCTAAAATAAAAATCCTGACAATATCAAGTACTAACCATATACTGCTGGTGGGAATATAAAATTGTACCACCACTATAGAAAAGAGTTTGGGCCAGGTGCAGTGGCACATACCTATAACCCCTTGGGATGCCAAGGTAGGCAGACTGCTAAGACCTAGGAGATCAGGACCTGGCCAACACGGCAACATCCCGTCTCTACCAAAAAATACAAAAATTAGCCAGGCGTGGTGGTACATGTCTACTGTAGTTCCAACTTCTCAGAAAGCTGAGGTAGGAGCATCACTTGAGCCCAGGATGCAGAGGTTGCTATGAGCCAAGATTGTGCCACTGCACTTAGCCTAGGCAACACAGTGAGACCCTGTCTCAAAAAAATAAAAATAAAAAAAGAAAGAAAAGAGCTCACAGTTTCTAATAAAGTTAAACATACATTCACCATATGCCCCAGAGAACCCATTCCTGAGCTTCTACCCTAGAAAAATGAAAACAATGTTTACACAGAAACTCGTACATGACCATTTACAGCAATTCTCTTTGTAATGACCCCGAAAGAACTCAAACGTCCTTCAGCAGATCAAAGGGTAAACCATAATTTTTGTATTCCCCTATACATCCAAACAATGGAATACCATACCCTGCAATAAAAAGAAAGAAACTAGCCAGGCGCGGTGGCTCACGCCTGTTATCCCAGCACTTTGGGAGGCTGAGGCGGGTGGATCACCTGAGGTCAGGAGTTTAAGACCAGCCTGGCCAACACAGTGAAATACCATCTCTACAAAAAATTAGCGGGGCATGGTAGTGGGCACCTGTAATCCCAGCTACTAGGGAGGCTGAGGCAGGGGAATCGCTTGAACCTGGGGAGATCGTGCCATTGCACTCCAGCCTAGGCAACAAGAATGAAACTCCATCTCAAAAAAAAAAAAAAAAAAAAAAGGAAGAAACTATTGATACATGCAATGAATGGGATCAAACTCAAAGGCATTACACTGAATGACAGAAGGCAATCTGAAAAGGCTATATATTCTGTAATACCATTTAAATGACATTATCAAAAAGAAAAAAAACTATAGTGATGGAGAACAGATCAGTAAAGTTGCCAGCAGTGAGAAGCAGGGAAATGGGTATAACTACAAAGGGTAGCACAAGGGAATTTTGGGTAATGGAAATGTTCTGTATCTTGACCATGATGATGGCTACACAAATCTGTACATATGCTGAATTCACAGCACTGTACACCAGAAAAGTTTCCGGTATAATTTTTTAAATAAATCATAATTCTGTGTTGTTCTTGCCTGATGTAAATATATAAAATGGGAAAAATGAAATCATTTTTTTCTGATGCAATGATACACCTATAGTTTCTAAATACCACTCCCCACCAAATGGAATCGAGGCCTTCTTGGGTAGGGGCTGACTGCTGGACTGAGTAAGATTAAGACCCTGGCCAGGCACGGTGGCTCATGCCTTAATCCCAGCACTCTGAGAGGCTGAGGCGGGTGGATCACCTGAGGTCGGGAGTTTGACACCAGCCTGGCCAACATGGTGAAACCCGGTCTCTACCAAAAATACAAAAATTAGCTGGGCATGGTAGCAGACACCTGTAATCCCAGCTACTCGGGAGGCTGAGACAGGACTTTGGGAGGTAGAGGTGGGTGGATCACTTGAGGTCAGGAGTTTGAGACCAGCCTGGCCAACATGGTAAAATTCCATCTCCAATAAAAACGCAAAATTAGTCGGGTGTAGGGGCATGCACCTGTAATCCCAGTTACTTGAGAGGCTGAGGCAGGAAAATCGCTTGAACCTGGGAGGCAGAGGTTGCAGTGAGCTGAGATTGTGCCACTGTACTCGAGCCTGGACAACAGGGCAAGACTCCATCGCAAAAAAAAAAAAAAAAAAAAAAAAAAAAAAAAAAAGACTAATGGGGAAATGTCACATGAACAGAGAAGTAGACTAAAGAGGCTCCCACTGGCCAAATCTGGGACAGTTTAAGTATCGAAAGAATAATAATGGCAATAGAGTATAATTACCAAACAAAAAATAACCTATGACTATGGTGGTGATTGCACATACTTGTGAATACACTAAAATCCCTTGAACTGTCACTTTAAATGAGTCAATAGTTTGGTCCATGAACTGTATCTCAATTAGGCTATTTTTTTAAATCCATGAGTCCATGGGGATTTTTTAATAAGGATCTGGAAGGTAAAGGAGGAAACTCTTCCCTACTGAAGAATGCCAGCTAACAAATTCATAGAAAAATGAAGTATTAAGAAAATCATTATTTTGTAACCACCAATGTAATAAACAGCTTCAGACAAGAAGTATCCACAGATGTTAAAACCATTAGGTGAAAGATTATTGGGGAACAGAATACTCGTGTGTTCTCAAAATAATACCCCATAATATTGCCTCTTAACATCAAAGGATAATTGAACTTTCAGTGTATAGCAAACTGGAAAACAATCAGATGATTAAACTCACCAAGTGTAAGACTTTATATGCCTCCTGTTAAAACTCAATGAGAAACACCCAAAAATACTTATGTATCCATGTTAAAAAAAAAAAAAATTAACCTGAATTTAATCATAAGAAAGTCAGATAATCCAGATTATGGGACCATTTACAGGACAAGTATCTTGGACTCTACAAAAGTCAATGTCATGGAGGAAATAAAAAAGGTTGGGGACCCTGATAACCAAATGCAATATATGATCCTTTGTGCATCCTGAGGAGAGAAAGAAGTTATAAGGCTTTTATCACTGGGATAACAGGGAAACTGACCACACATTAGATAATATTAGCGTGTTAATGTTAAACTTCTTGGATGTGATAATGGCACTGTAGTTGTGAGGAGTATGACTCTGTTCTTAGGAGACATGCTGAAATACTGAAAGTAAGTGTCAGATTCTCTGCTACTTAAAATATTTTAGGAAAAGAGAAAGAGGGGTAGAGCAGATGAAGCAAACTGTTAATTCGTGAACCTTGGTGAAAAAAAAAATACATGTTCTACCTTTTCTGTAAATTTTAACTTTTCAAAATCAAAAGCAGGAGAGGGAGGAAAAAAGAAAAAGGTGGTGTTACTATTCATTTCAAACCTCCTCACTCATACCCCAAACAGAAGAAAGGAAATACACGTGTTGTTACAAGAAGAGTGTAAGAGTTCAAAGAATTCAGAGCCCAACTCTGCCCTCCACTAACAGTGTTTCGTGCTCTTTATGTAGATCAAGTTATATCACCAACGGTCAGTTTTCTCGCTGGTATTAAACAGAGAAATGTCTGTTAGCATATAAAATGGTTTACAAGGTAGATGAACATTAGAGACTGACTGGGAATCATAACAAGGTATTGAAGAGGTGCTTACTTTTGAATTACTCAGTTGGCAGTAATGACTGAGAATTACTGTGAAGATTAAATAAAAAGAAAATATATGAAAAGTATCCAGTCTGGTATATGGTAGATGATAGATAAATTCAACCTACTTTCTCCTTCAAATACAGAAAAATAATGTGACCAGAACTTACCACCTACTGAGAGGCAACTACATACCAGACCCTTGGTGTTTACACTTAACCAAAACTTAATGGTTGAGATTTGTTGTTCACACTACTTTTTCAAACTCATATTAAATGTCAATAAGGATGAGAAAATGTTGGCAAACAATTGTGTGAACCAAAAGATAATCCACAGAGTATCTAATTATCACAAGATCTTCGTTAGTCAACATGAGACGTAGCATAGACGACTGTGAACACAGATACCATTAGTATCTTCTACCAGGTAATTAACATGTTTGTCATTTACCCTATAAAGGATAATAAATTTCATCCCAAAGTGATTTTTAACATAGTCATCATTCCATTATCTAAAACAGAAGTAGGGAAAAATTCACCAATAATAGAAAAGACTTACAATATGTGGATCAAGGCATAGGGAAGCTTTATCAGAAACTTGGCAATCAATTTGTAAGACTCCCATAGATCAATTAAATCACTTATTTCCAAAACATAATTAGGGTGCATACTAAACTAATAAGATCAAAATGCTTTTCTAAGAATCGTAACATTAACATAATTCCTTCCTACTATAAAAAAAAAATAAAACACATTTGAGGCCAAAGAATCATTAGAATGGTTATCATCAACTGTCTTTAATGAGAGATTTGTAAAAATAATAAGCACTAGAGACAGATAATTACCTGACCAAAAAAGAAAATCAGGATCAAATAAAAGCCTTCAAACAAATAAACTATATTCTTATATTTATCACATCTTAAAGCATTTTCATTTGATGAGGACATTATAGCACCGGGTGTAAGCTTGACAGAGGCAGAGTTGTCAACAAAACCTAGGATGTTTGGCCGCAAAGCCCTGGTCCAACCCACTATGCTCTGAGGTCTTCAGGAAACAGCAAACCCAAGAAGGCAATAAAGAAAAGCACAGACACAGTGAATAACACTGGATTTGAACAAGAAAATGAAAGATTCCAAGATTCCCAGGGGGAAAGGAGACTGAGGACAAAGATAGTATGTTTCCAAAGTTGTCATACTTAAAAATAATGCAAATAATGCCTTTTTCATGTAGAAAAGACAATTAGAAACTCCAAGAAAAAAAAGACAAGTCCGTGCCCCAAATGTTGGAAATTACACAATTAAACTTTAGCAACTCGTAGAGTGAAAGAAAAGAAAGTCTGTTTGATTCTGATGCTGAAACCATCTCTCAAAGTGATATGTCACACACACACACACACACACACGCAAAAGTACAGGTTTAGCACACTACATGGTCTGATCATTCATCATGACGTCTTCTCAATAACACAAACACTAGTTCACCAGTACTCTACTTTCAGAATACAAAAAAACCATGAAAGAAGTGATTGTGGGTAAAAGACAGGATGAAACTGTCAACCCTTTTGACAATGTAGAAAGAAATTATAGTTGAGAGAAGTCTTTCCAGAAAGTGGAATTTGCAGGTTAAAGAGGACAACGTGGCAAAAAGAAAGTGCCTCATCATGTCAAGAGAAAGTTGTAAGACGCTGCAAGTTTGTAGGATATGAAATAAAGAAACAAATACATGACTTAAGGTTTCTAAAATGACCAGAGGAATGGAATTTATATAACTGGAATGCTAGGGTGAGACAGGATTGGGGAAGAGCATAATGTGAGCTTCATCACATCTTCCATCCCAAAGACTCAACAGACTGAATCTACTGACAAATTAAAAAACAGATGTTTAAATATATGATCTGGAAGTATTGATGAAATAAGAACTAAAAACAAAGCAGTTAAAATTTTCAAAAAAAGAAAAAGGCTACCTCTAGAGAGTGGAACCAGAATGGAAAGGGGATGGGCAGGAGACTGCTGTTTTTCTTCCTAACTCTTTCTACATTATTTGGGTTGTTACTAATTGCACATATTATTTTGATACAAGTTAACAATAAAATAAATTAAATTTTAAACTTATTGCCATTATTTTAGAAGAATAAGTATGTCATACAATGTCCAAACCTGGCATTTATTTTAGTTTTTTGTTTTTTTAAACAAACTTTCATAGCAGTTGCTAAAATAGCAAAGCTCACATACACACTGGCTTCTCTAATGTTAATAAACTTAACCAGAGTACACTTACCAAAACCAGCTACCAGTTTTGCTGCAATGCTAACAGCTAAGTTACAGATTTTGAAAATGTTACCAGTTTTTCCCAATATTTTTTCTACTCTAGGTTCAAATCCAGGATGTTACATGGCACTGACTTGTTGCGTCCTCTTAGTCTCCTCTTATTGTGACAGTTCTTTCATCTTTCTTTAATGATCATGACTTTGACAATTCTGAACAAAATGTCTCTCAATTTGGGTTTGTCTGATGTTTTCTCATGATCACATTGAGATTATCCATCTTTGGCAAGAAGACCAAAGAAGTGACACTGTGTCCTTCTTGGTGCATTATATTAGGGATGTATAATGTCTATGTATCTTAGTACTGGTGACGTTAATCTTGATCACTAGGATAAAACAGCGACTGCCGGTCTTTCCAACTGTAAAATTACTATTTTCTCCTTTGTAATTGATAAACAGCTTTGGGGAAATACTTCAAGACTATGATATCCATTTTTTAAAATAACTGACAAAGATTATATATATTCAAGTGAGCAATGTGATGATGTGATATACATTGTGTAATGATTACCACAACCAAATTAATTAACACATCCATAACTTTCCATGCTGTGCCTTAAATACTCAGAGTCTGTTGATCCTCTAACTGAGAATTTGCACCCTTTGACCAACATCTCCCCATTTCCCCACCTGCTAACCCCAGAGAACCACGGTCCTACTCTCTGCTTCTATGAATTTGACTTTCTTAGATTACAAATATGAGACCATACAATACTTGTCTTTCTGTTAAGGCATTCATTTTTGGTAAGTTGCATGTATTTACAGTTATCTTTTAGAGATGCACAGTGATGTACTTCTGGATGAAATCAGAACGTCTGGTATTTGCTTCAATATCCTACAGACATGCGGGAAGTAGGTTTGGGTATAGATGGAACAATATTGTTCAAGAGCTGCTAATTCATGAGGCTACAGGGATTCATTTTACTAATCATTTTTTGTGTGTCTTTAAATTTTTCCATGGTAAAAATTTAAAAAAATTAGAACCCAAACAAATAAATAGAACTCCATGCACATATGTATCAAAAGATAACACAAATTCATCCCTTCAGGTATCTTGATCAGAAAACACTATTATGCTTAAATGTTCATTTTCTAATTTGAACTTTTTTTTTTTTTTTTTTTTTTAAGCCAGGAAGCAGCTCCCAAGTTCATTTTAGAGGTTTTGGCCAACATTTAAAATACAGGCATTGTGCGCCCTCTGGTGTATTCTTCTACAATGTGAGTTTTGCATGGACAAGTTCAATAACAAAAAGCAGAGCATATTCAAAAAGGAAAAAAAAAATCCTTTTCTCACAAAAATTCTGCTTCTTCACTCGTTAATAAAATATCTGCTAGATACTTGGCTATGTACCAAAACCTCTCCAAGGCCAAAGATTATCAACCTTTTCCCACCTACTCTACTGTTTCTCAGAACATATGATGAAACCAAGGGAACAAAAAAGGACAGAAGACTATGATCAAAACATTTTTAAGCAAACTTCACATAGGCCAGATGAAAAAGGAGGCTAAAATCAGTATTAATGGCTAATTTAGAAGCATCTCATTGTGTTCTGCCCATAAAAATGGTTCCATTTCTATCCTTTAGAAACACTCAGAAATCGTGCTCCACTCTCACTCAGGTCAAGATTTGGTTCAAGTCTTGCAGACTTCCCATTGTATTATTTTCTTAGGATTTAGGAAAATTCTTAGAGGACTATCGCTGAATTTACCCAAAAGATACAAGCAGGAAGCAAAGTGTAACAAGAATCACAGGCCCTGGAATTACATAGACTTGACCTCCAATTCCAGTACTGCCACCTCCTACTTGTATTACTTAACTTTTCTAAGCCTCCACTTATGATCTGTACAAATAGGCTAATGTCTTACAGTTTAAGGATTATGAAAATATATGTAAAGTTAACGATCATAATTAGTATTCAAACTTTATTTTCATTATGTGATGCTAATCTGTAGCCAGGTATTCGAACCCACAGAAAAACATTTTAGCTTCCTTTAAATGATTCCAATTGCTATTTTTGAATTACCCATCTAAAAAACTAGATTTGACTTCAAACTTAGTTTTCTTACGTATATAGTTTCTTAATACTCCATATAAGATGGTGTTTATTCACACAATAAGACAGTATATAGTACTGAGAACATCAAGGGTAACTCTTGACCCACGTGATATTCAATGGAGATCATTTCCAAACACCTGATGAAGGATCGTCTTAAGTTGTTTTATTATTTTCACATGTAATTTCAAAAACTGTTTTGCATATATGAAATATTTACAGGAGTAACTAACTAGAAATGACAAAGTTAAAATAAGAGCTATTTGTAGACAGCAGGAAATACGGTAAGACAAGAAAATTAACCTCAATGGAAGTACAGAGAGTTTATCTGGCAGAAAACCATTAACTTTCCTAGGAATTAAGTGAGAACTCCATATTCCTCACCAAATGTATCTGGAGATCTTAAGTATTTAAGTACTTAAAACTGCTCTGCTTTTGAGAAGCAAGTATATTAGGTCACTGGTTTGTTTGTTAAGTATTTTCTGCGGGTCCTATGTGTCAGACACTTCTGGGTGGTAAGATTAATAATAGGGAACAAAACGGGAGGCATCTGCCCTCCTGACGCATATATTCTAGAGGAGAGACAACAGCCATAATTAGTTTTTGAACAAGAAATGAAGGTAATTTCAAACATCAGTGCAAGCAATGGTAACAGGTAAGTGATTGGGGATGGGGTAGGTCTATTTTAGCTGGAGTGATCACAGGGGATCCTTCAGAGAAGGGGCATGTGAACTAACACTTAGATGAGGGAAAATCACAGAAAGGTGATAACATGCATTTAAAAGCCGCAGTTCTTCATGAATACTTCCATCAACACAGATTCCTTACACTTGTTTATTTCCTCTACTTAATTTATTTTTAATATCATGTAGGCTTCCAGTTGCTGACAACTTATTCTCCCCAAACTCCTAGCACTAATCAATGCCTATATAAAGGCTTGAAAACTACAGACAGATACAAAGGTGGATTATTCATTTTAAATATATATTTTCCTCCCCAGAAAAATGTATCTGTTTATAAAATGAAAAATATACAGCTCACCATAAAGGTTAAGTTCATGGATTCTGGAGTCCTCTGATCTCTCCCTTAATAGTTATGAAACCTTGGGCCAACCACAAACTTACCAAGCTTTCGTTTCTGCCAAGTAGGGATCGTGTTTTGGGCTACTGTGAGGATTATGAGAAATAACGTATGCAAAGAACTTAGCACAGTGACTGAAACATTGTAAGTACTTGGTAAACGTCAACGTCATTTTATTTCTGTCTAAAATGACACATATTTTTAGGTGTTCGCATATGAATATATCAATACAGAAAGTATTCTGAGATTTCAACTTTAAAATCAAAACTATATATAAAAGTAAATAACTTGGAAGTAAATTTGTGTCCTCAAATAATTTCAGTGAGACCACCAAATAATTTTCAAAGGTGAGTTTTTACACCGATGCCCAAAAGAACAAAGGTGGCAGAAAAAGAAAACGAACAGACATTTCCATTTACAGAGCAGAATGACCAAAAAAAAAAAAAAAAAAAAAAAAAAAAAAAAATATATATATATATATATATATATATATATATATATATATATATATAGTGGTACAGACAAGTACTCATGGATCTTAACAACACTGGATGCCCGCATATAGGCTGAAGCTAGAAACAGATAAAATGGTCTTCTTTCTGAAGAGACAGAACTTGAGCAGGAAGGGTTTGAAGGGACAGAGTATGGCAGATCTGTGGGGTGACTCAGTAACGGTAGTCCCACTGCCCCCACTCCACCTTTGCCTGCCTTCATCTACTACATAGAAAAGCTACATACTCAACTTCCCAGTCCCCACACAACTCAGAAAGACCCTGAGATACCAACTGTCCCAGGAAAGTTTTTGTTTTCAAGACAAACAAAAGGACAGATAAAGTTAGTACTGCCTCCTGCCCTTCCCCTTCTTCATGCCTGGAATGGAACTATGATGCCTGAAAGTAGAGCAGCCATTTTGTGATCACGAGTCAATTAGCCACAGCATTAAAGTCAGCTAGGCAAAATGAAAAACACTGGATTTTCCTTGCCCTCATCTAACCAGTACACCAGCCTTAGAATGGTCATCTTCAGATTTCTTGATACAAAAGAGAAAAACAGAAAACTTCTTTGGTGAAACCAATGTAGTCAAATTTTCTGTTATTTGCAGCCTAAATGCAATCCAAATGGACACACAAAGATGAAGAGAGAGGACATTTCACATGGGATGAAAACCACAAAGGAACAACAGAGAGCTACTTCAACACTATGGTTTATAATCACTACATTTAAATAAAGAATTAAGAGATAATTTCCAACTGTATCCAATAGCTTTCAATGTGTTTACGGTGAGGCATCCTATTATTGCATTTACATCCCAGTAAACCATATACGCAGGAACTGGTGCCGCTTCAGGACAACACAGCCAACATGCAACAATGAAAATATGTAGCATCTTCAAGTCACTTCACAGCATAAATGAAATTTGTCCAAAGAATGAAAAAAGTAAATAGCAGCTGGTTTCATGTAAACGAAACATGAGAAAATATGCACTGAAGGGCTAGAGTAATATTTCCACATGAAGATAATTTTACTCAATTGTTCTTCCTAAAAATGTTTGCTTATTTAAGAGATGATGAAAAACTAGAGGCTGAAGTCCAGGTTTGAGGAGTAATGATTTTAGGTTCTTGAATTAAAGAATGAACTGAATGAACCAGCAATCATTTTTCACAGAACATCTCTACAGCAAAGTTATAATAATGTAAATGCAATTAAGTGACTCATTTTATAAACCTCTATGATAAAAGAGGAAATTTCATTTTCATTTGTTTAATATTTCCATCAGTAAGAATGTCTCATTACACATTTACTGAAAGCCTGAATAATAAAACAATGGACAAATTCCAAGAGCAAACAGGGATTTTTTTTCTTTTCCCATGAAGCGAGCATTATGGAATTTTAACAGATGTTCTATTTGGTCATAGTTAATAAAATGAATTAGGTAGGATTAAAATAGGTTTCAATATGTTTGCATTGGATTTTAACTGAAAAACAATTTCACATTAGAAGTTTGGAAAGACTTTGAATCACTTTTTTTCCTTTTCAGTAGAAGTGCTAAGATGCAGAAAATAAATGAGTAATTATAGCACTTACTACTTTCCCAATAAAACTAGACACAAAAATGAGCTTTTCAAGGTTTAAGATGACTGGGATCTTAGAAAAGTATATACCCGTTGGTATTTCATCACCCAACCCATGCAAAGATCACAGTAACTGCAGTATAACAAAAGGCTGACTCACTACCCTACGTAACTCCTAGCCTCCTTAGAGCTCTCTCATGATCCTGAAATGATCAGGATGTCAGGTGGCATCTGAACAAAAATGAATCAAACTTAGAGCAGTGAAGGAAAACAAGTATTTACTGACTGCTCACTGTGTAGAAGGGATTATGCTAGAGCCCATGCATCCTACAAGCAGGTAAAAACCCAGTAGCTGTTTTCAGAAGGACTTAAATGATATCTGGAAAGATAAGACACAACCCAACTATAAGGACAAACCAAAACAGAATGAGGTAAATCAGAGAAAACAATTTCACGCAAGCATACACAGAGACAGATACACCGCACTGATACAAGGAGTGGGGAAATTCTCCCTCATCAGATAGGACTATTGTTTTTCTCTTGTACTATCAGAAGCAGGAAATAGTACACAGAGCATTAAGGACAGTAAAGATGCAATAGAAGTTCTAGCGATAGTTGCTTGGCAACATTTTTCAGTGGAAAACATCCAAATGGTGCAATCTCCCTAAGAAAGCCAAAAATGAACAATCATAGAATTGTCCCAACCCACTTCCATTAGGAATCTTGATCAGCTCAATCATCAATTAGGATAACTTTATTATACCAATATGCTGTTTTTCCTACAGAAGTAGCAGTGAATATAAAATCAACTACAGGTTGCAATTTATTACAATTATAGAGATGCCTCTATAAGACATTTGGATAAAACACTCTTATTATCGCTGAAAAGCTTTACCAGCAGTAACAGTTGTCTGGCCTCTCGTTCAAGCACAGCAATTGTTTAGTCATCAACATGTCTAAATGCAGACAGATCAAGGCTGCATCCCTGTTAAAGAACCTAAGAACCAAAAGCCAGGTTTAATTTCTGGATCTCCTAGCAGGCAACACTGCTATCATAGCCACCTTGTAGAACTGCATAAAGGTATCAATGAGAAAAGTTTATGTAACATTCCTAGCACAAACGGGCAAACCTGGACTCAAATTAAGTAAACTTGTTAGGAGCAGATGAGCTGCTAAGGGTCAGAGCTGGATTCCATACTTAGGTGTTGTAACAGTCCATTCTCACACTGCTATAAAGACCGGGTAATTTATAAAGGAAACAGGTTTGACTCACAGTTCACATGGCTGGGGAGCCTTGGGCAACTTACAATCATGGCAGACGGCAAAGGGGAAGCAAGGCGTATCTTACATGGCAGCAGGAGAGAGCGAGCACAAAGAGGGAACTGCTGAACACTTTTAAAACCGTCAGCCCTTGTGAGAACTCCCTCATTATCAGCAGAAGAACATGGGGGAAAACGCCCCATGATCCAATCACCTCCTACCAGGTCCCTCCCCTGACATATGGGGATTACAATTCCAAATGAGATTTGGGTGAGGACACAGAGCCAAACCTTATCAGGTGTCCTTCACTGTCAACGCTCTTTCAGTTACCAGAGTACCAATCATCTCAGTTAACATTTCCTGAGTACACACTACGTGACAAGCACTACATAAAGCACTTCCCCTGGATCCCCTCATTTAATCCTCACAAGAATTTTGGTAAGTTTCATATAATCAGGTGACAGGAAAGTAAAGAAAATCATTCTCAGAAATCTTTCTCAGATATATGCTGATATGTCCAGTCTTACTTGCAATTAAAATTAGAACTACAATGACATCAGTTTTTGTCTTTTAGTCTGCTAGTCCATAGGTGAGGCAGGGGAAAACAGAAAGCTCCTACACTGTCCGCAAGCTGTCAATTGGTGTTTGCCTAAAGGCAATTAAGCATTATCTACCAAAATTACAAACGCCTATACCTTTCATGAAGTAAGTCTACTTTTGGTATTTAACCTACACACATTCAACCATGTATAAAATGACACGGGAACAGTATTAGTCACTGAAGCACGTCTGTCATGTCCACCAACAGGGAAATGTTAAATAAACAATGGTTTGTTTATACAATGGCCTACTATGCAATCATAAACGACGCTCTTTATGAAGTGATATAAATGATCTCCAAAATAGATTAGGTTAAAAAGCAGCAACAAAAAATACAGAAGATCTAGGATAGAGTGTCTCTGAAAAAACACTAAGGAGACTTCTACAACGTGAGCGTTTGGGGGAAAGGCACTCAGAAGGCAGACAGCAGAACTGGAAAGAGGACTTGGGAGGACAGTCCTTGAGGTTTGATCCCTGAAGGTTCCCGTTTCCAGCCACTGGATTTAGGGGATTCCTCAGTGCCTAACATGGATAATAAGTACAAACAAGTCTGGAAAGCTGCTATATCTATTTTCAAATAAACTAGTAAGAGTGATGATTTTCGCACCTAAGGACTGGGGACTTCAATGAACTTACTGAACACATTGGATGACTTGTTTGGCACACTTGACCACATGTAGCAAAACTAGGGTTGGCGGGGGCAACCCTTACCCTACCTCAAATCTCTTTAGTGGCATCCACCAAAAAGCAGCCAGGAGTTATTCATTATTAAAATGACTACATTTTGCCACTGGACAGTTCCAACCAGCTTCTCACCTTTGGGTTTCTGTAGACACAAGAGTCAGACACCAGCAATTTATCCTCCACACTCCAGGGAACATGTCAGGCTCTTTCAAACGCTTTTCCCACAGACTCCACTCTAGTCTCTGGCAAACAAACAGCTGGAGCAAGAGGTTCAACTTCTCCTCCACACAAATACCCCACTTCATGCTCTCTTGAAGGCCCTCATTGGTTTGCACTCTCTTCTGTGGTCATGAAAACCCCAATTCTGCTTCAATAAGCAAGTTACACACATGCCATGTACTTTCACACCCTTGTGCCTTTGCTCTTGTTGTTCTATTTCCCTATATCCTTACTTGTAACTGCCACTCCTTCAACAATTAAGAGTTATTTTATGCTAATTGAGTATCACTCAAGCATTCCTTCTTCTGCAACCCCAGCTACATCTTGTATATACTTATCATTACAGTGCTTATGACACTGCACTGAAAGTGTCTACTTTCCTATTTGTTTCCCTGCCAGAAAGTGAATCCTTCAGGGCAGGAGTGTTCCCTGTAGTGCCCCAAAACACAGCAGGCACTCCAAAAAGGAATGCTGAGTGAAGTTTGCGGACAAAAGTCATCTGCTAAGTTTAACTGATTTCTGCTTCTTTTGAAACGATTTGCTTCACTCTGTTTTCTTCCTCTATAAAAGACCTTCTAATTCACGTCCAGGAGTCTGAGGCTGCTCTCCATAATATTTTCAGGCCAATGGCATCTGAAATCATCCTGGTTATGAAAGCAGCTATGATTCTGCTCCCCACGTTCATCTTACTGCAGTAATATCACTGCACCAGCATGCTTGACCACATCTAGTTAGGCAAAGATCGTAAGAAAAATGAACACTGAAAGGGTGAGGTAAATAGTGTGATCTGCTGACCTTGCTTAGGCTCTAAAATTCACAGTAACTAAAATAATTTCAGAGAATATCAGGGATAAGCATGCAATCTCCTCAAATATCAAATGCAGTTAAAAAAACAAAAGGGCAACAACATTCACACAATCTAAAGAAGACACAGAATCTGTCTTACAATGCATGGACTCAAACTTCCATCTCATTCTACTCAGCAACTGCTAAGGAGATAAAACTAAAGAAAAAAATTGCATACAGAATAAACGTATACATTTCCAGGTGATTCTCACTAAGGTTTTGATCTATTTTCCTACTGAAACAACAAACAAGCTCTTGGCAAAAAGATTTTATATTGGTGCCAGAATAAAGTAAGAATCTAAACTACAATGCAAAAACTTTTGCTTAAAGCAGAAGTATCACTTCTTATTTTTCTCATTTTAAGAAGAAGCTGTGTTTCATTCAGCAATAATTCTTCTGTTGTTCTATCAGAGAATCTGTACAAAAGCAATACCTCAACTAAAATCAAATCTGAAGGATCTTTTATAAATATGCATAATGCAGAAGACCTCAATTAAATTTCCAACAAAACACTGCCATTTTGAGTAAACAAAGTCATCTTAGTAAGGTCACAATACTTCCAAGGATTGCAGCCTAGAAATTAATTACCAGCATGACATATGTCAAAACAAATTTTCTAAAGAACAGAATGCAGTTGTGACCATGTGGTTTATCTGTTTGTATGCAAAACCACTATTCTCCACCATGTAAATATATTCATTTATTCGACATCTCTCAGAAAAATAAAAAAGGCTTATTGCCTCACTTTTTCCTCACCCAGGTGAAATCTAAGTAACATGTTTAGTGAGTCAGAAACTAAGTACAGAGTGAATATACAGTATGGGTGATATTTCTGAAAGGCAGAAGTCATCTCCACACAAATAACTAATTTTGAAACATTAAGTTTGCCTTAAAAAGGAGTTCTTCAAACATCTACACCAACTAGGTTGTTAACCTGTGAAAAACCAAAGCTATAAGTCACATGTAACAGCGCTGTTAGGTCCTAAAGATTGTAATCTCTAGTTAAAAAAAATAAAACTACCAGAGAATAAAATGAAGGATTTCAGTGAATTTCAGTATTTGGTCAATTTCAGCAATATTTAACGATTATGTTTCAGTATCTCAGGACCTTCAAATAGAAAACGCAGATGCAGGGCACATGTATGCAGGTTCTTGCTTATGTTTTAATAGAAAATGGTGTCCCAACCAGACTTCTCTTATATCTCACCTATCTGAAAACAAACTCTTGAACTTCAAGATAGTTGCTTCTATGTGAGGCAAAGATTATAACATGCTTCTCTTTTTTTTTTCTTTTTTGAGACCGGGTCTCACTGTTACACAGGCTGGAGAGTGCAGCAGCACAATCATGGCTCACTGCAGCCTGGACCTCCCAGGCTCAAGCAATCCTCCCACCTTGGCCTCCCGAGTAGCTGGGATTACAGGCACTATCATGCCCAACTAGTTTTCATATTTTTTTATAGAGTCAGGGATCACACCATGTTGTCCAGGCTGGTCTTAAACTCCTGGGCTCAAACAATCCACCCACCTGCACCTCCTAAAATGCTGAAATTACAGGGTTGAGCCATCATGCCTGGCCTATAGCATAATTCTCGCAGTAATATACTGAAACTACTTATTGATGGTAAACTTTTGGTCTTTCAACCAAAAACAACAAAAGAAAATTTCCCATGTGCTGAATCACAGAAATTTAGAGTTAGAAGGCAAAGAGAGGTGAAGTGGCTTGCCCTGGGGCAAACTGCACTGTGAATCACCTGCAGTGCCAAGACTCCAGTCCAGACTGAACTTCCCAGCTCATCACAGTTTGTTATCAAGAAGCCAAGGGCTAACTGCCTGATAAAAACTTCTGAGACACCCATCTCTTAGACCAGCGGTCCCTAACCTTTTTGGCACCAGGGAAAGGTTTTGCAGAAGACAATTTTTCCATGGACCAGTGGTGGGGTGGATGATTTTGGGATAAAAGTGTTCCAACTCAGATGTTCCACCTCAGATCACCATGCATTAGATTGTCATGAGGAGCACACAACCTAGATCCCTGAAATTAGCAGTTCACAATCGGGTTCGTGTTCCTGAGAATCTAATGCTGCTGCTGATCTGACAGGAGGTGAAGCTCGGGCAGTAAAGCCTACTCACCTGCTGCTTACCTCCTGCTGTGTGGCCCAGTTCCTAACAGGCCATGGACCGGAACCAGTCCACGACCCTGGGGTTGGGGGGTCCCTGTCTTAGAGTGCATCTTTCATCACCAATTTTTCATTAGTTCCTCATAATTCAGTATTTAACTTGATGTCTTATCCTTAGTAGTTTTCTTTTTTTTTTTTTTTTTTTTTTGAGACAGAGTCTCGACCGGGCACGGTGGCTCATGCCCGTAATCCCAACATTTTGGGAGGCCGAGGTGAGTGGATCACGAGGTCAAGAGATCGAGACCATCCTGGCCAACATGGTGAAACGCTGTCTCTACTAAAAAATACAAAAATTAGCCAGTCATGGTGGCACGTGCCTGTGGTCCCAGCTACTCGGGAGGCTAACGCGGAAGAATCGCTTGAACCCAGAAGACGGACGTTGCAGTGAGCTGAGATTGCGCCACTGCACTCCAGCCTGGTGACAGAGCAAGACTCCATCTCAAAAAAAAAAAAAAAAAGGGAAAGAGTCTCGCTTTTGTCACCCAGGCTGGAGTGCAGTGGTACGATCTTGGCTCACTGCAACCTCTGCCTCCTGGGTTAAAGCGATTCTCCTGCTTCAGCCTCCTGAGTAACTGGATATTACAGGTGCCTACCACCATGACCGGCTAATTTTTGTATTTTTACTAGAGATGGGGTTTCGCCATGTTGGCCCGGTTGATCTCAAACTCCTGACCTCAGGTGGTCTCACTGCCTAAGCCTCCCAGTGTGCTGGGATTACAGGCATGAGCTACCATGCCAGCCAGTAGTTATTTCTTTGTATTTCAACTATGATAGATATTTAGTCATCCTAGAATAAGAAGTCAGTTACACGACGGGCCATTCTGACCACTGAAATTGTTCTTCCAGCAAACCCGTTCTACCCATTCTTTTAAATATAAAAACTGAAAAAACTAAAGTGTGACTATAATTTCCGTTTTTGATTTTTTAAACCAAGTTTCTCCAAATGTATTTCTAACTGTTAAGAAGTATAAACTTTATGGAACAAAGCACATCATGCCTTTGTACTTCAATAACAGAAAGTAAGTGACTTACCTCTCTTAAAACTGTGCTTTTATAGCCTCGATACAACCCTTGGATACCCTGAAACAGACAAACAGCCAAGAGTTCAGAAAGAATAGCAGAGATTTCTGAAGGACATTCTGTATGTAGCAGATCTACCTGCTCTCGTTTGAGTTCGAAAACATTCACAATTGCCACAGTTCTCTAAGAGGTTAATGATTCTAAACTGGCCTAAGGTATATACTATATCTTATTTAACTTACATACCTCTGAAACTGGCTCCAAAGGGAGCTCAGATTAGCTCCCTGTGAAATAGAACATCCCTAACAATAAAACTGACTACATATTTACTTAGTGTTAGTTGCTGTATTCTACTAAATATTAATTATATCGTATTTAATTGCTATAACATGTCTTCTCTTGAAAAAAACATTTGAGATGCTTTAAATACATTTCCAAAATCAAATGCATACAAATGCCAATTATCCTTATGCATAACAGAATTATATTTATAGCTTCAAACATCAGAAATCCATTATCTCTCAAAGCAGTGTTCAATATTTCCAGACAAACCTGGATTACCCATCCACATAGTTCAACAGAGAAGCTATAATAGCTTCATCTCATTTGTACAATTAGATATTCAATGTCTCCTCACCTAGGTAACAGACCATTAGAAATAACTTTTCTAAAATCAAGACTCATTGAAAATTTCCATGCAACTGATTTTCTTGTTTTAAAAACACGCTTCTATAAACACTATAAAGGAGAGTGGCTAAATGCTCCCTAGTCACATAGCCAGGAAGAATAATTTCTGACTGAGAGCTTCAAATGCATCATTAAAGAGGAGCTACATTTTGGTATAAACATTATGACACCGATCACTGTTATTACTGCTGTACTATATTTCTCTTCCATGGACCAAAAATACTATAGAGATGTTTTAATGTAGTATATCTTTATTCATTTTACGTATTTACAATTTGTTTCACATCTGATTCCAGAAGAACTGCAGGATGATTACAATTCACGATACACGTACTGTAGTAACACTCAATGTTATGCTTAGAAATTTGAAAAACATTTAAAGGAAAATATTCAAAAATGAATAAAAGGCAAAGATAATCTTAGCAAAAAATTACTGTAACTGGACACTAAATTTAGCTCTAAAGTTTTCTCTAAGGCCCTTTAGGATGAAATCCACAGTGCTCATATTAGCTACTATGAAATCTTAACAAAGAAGAGTTTAAAAACACATCTCACCTCTTCATATAAGATGTTAGAGAAAATCTGGAATGTTCTTGTAGAAGCAGATACCTGTGCCCTCTGTTTAACCACTTCAGATGGAACTCGAATCAGGCAGGCAACCTAAAAGATAAATTTAATTATATCCTAAAAAGTAAATAACTGCTATAAAAGTTGAAATGTTTTTATAAGCAAAAATTATAGTAAAAAGGTATAATATGTAGGCTTAGTGGAAGATGTCAAAAAGTTTGAGTTTTCTTTAAACCTAAAACCACTGGACCATTAAAGCACGTACACTGTTTTGTCGGCACAGAACCTTTCCTGGCTTGTCCGGCATAGATCTTCCCAACTCCTGCCACACTGTTCCAAGAACGCCTGTCTATAAGTCTCCCAATGGCAACAAGCACATTTACTTATTCTGAATCCCTAACGCCCAGAACTGCTTCTGGCACATGACATTTCAAACATGCATGATGAAGGATGAGCCAGAGGAACCTCTGCTTTACTAGAAGTAATACACACATCTGTAGAGGCAAGCTGACCATCAGCTGGTACCCCACCCTTCCGTCCCTCACCACCTCCAGCCCCCAGACCTCTCGATCACGCAGCAACTGAAAAGGGACTCCTCGTACATTCTCCTCCAGCATTCCAGCAGACGTGCTACCAGACAATAAATGATTCTAATATCGCCTTTGGTGACATGCTAAGGACAGGTATATGTCACCTCAAATCCACACTGCCAGGATTTTACCCTTACCCTATAAAGGCAGCTTACTTATTTTCAGAAACAGAAACAAGAAACAATTAGTCAAACCCAGAGGAACTCTGCCTACAAAGGGAAAGGCAGCAAGGTTGGAGAATGGATGGTAATGTAGAGGGAGGGAGATGTATAAACAGAGACTTAAACGCTGTAATGGAAGTCCTGTAATTAAGCCTCTATGCATCTAGCAGTCTGCAAAGGTACAAACTTTTTCTGCAACTTGGATTTCATATACATAACCTAGAACAACAAAGATATAGCACTTGGGAGGCCGAGACGTGAAGGTCAACTGAGCCCAGGAGTTCGAGACTATCCTGCAATCAATTTAAGAAAACCACCCCACCAAAAAGAGTACACAACTCAAAGATGCTTTTTAATCTGTATTCTCCTGATTCCTAATCAGAGATCAGTACTCAATTTGTAGTAAAACATAAGGTTTTGTCTGCCAACAATTAAATGGTTCTAAGGTATAACTCTATAGCAAACTTACAATGTAAAAAACCAAATAGGAAATATTTTATAGTTTGAAAACCACATGGTCTCTGTCTCAATTGTTCAACTATGCTGTTTTAGCACAAAAGCAGCTATATATAACGTATCAATTAATAGTTTGGCTATGTTTCAGTAAAACTATTTACAAAAACAGGTGACAGCTTGCCAACCCCTATTTTAAGGGAATTAGTCTTGGCAAGAGCCGACTGGGCACAGAACACATGTAAGCCCCAGCACCCCATGACAAGTGGGACAAAGACACCATGTGATGTGATTTTAGATGTCATGAAGTCAGCTAACATGGGCATATCACCTCTAAAGCTAGAAAATAACAATGCTTCATGCTGATACACTACAACAAAGGGTATGGTTGTGGTAACAAAGGATTTATTACCTGAAGTTATTTTCCCACCAAAACTGACAAGATTTACAAAGCAACATAATCTGATTTCCAGTTCTTAATTCACCGAACATATGAATGCTTCTTATGCATAAGGCTGTCTGTAACTTGGGTCGACATATTTTTCCACTCAGTCTCCCTTCAAACATATCTAATTCAGCTCAAGAAATACATATGGAGCCAGATACTACACAAGACATTCCATGATAAAGACGACTAAGATGATGCCCTGGCCTCAAAGAACCCACAAATACATATAAATAATTTAAATAATATATGGCCAAAATAGAGAGGGCATGGGCAAAGATTATGGGAAATGCAGAGGAGGGGTATTTAGTCCAGTCTCCAGATTCAGAGAAACTGCCAAAGATTACACCATTATAGAATGTTCCGATGAGCCACAGTGAGCTGGCCAGAAAGGTGAAAAGGGCACGGTGGGAAGAGGAAACAATACAAGAAAGTACATTAATACAAAAGCAGGGCATTCAGGGGAATCAGCGGCAGCCCCCACCAACACAGCATTCCACAGCCAGCAGCCACCCACACCATTCTGTATTACCAAAGTACCAAATGAAAGGTCAGGAATAATGACAGGTAAGATTGGACAGACCAGGCCCTGTATAACAGGCTAAGGAGCTGGAACTTCATTCCATAGTCAATGGGAACACCTGAAAAAGCTGAAGCAGTGGAATGATAACGTGTGCTAAGGGAGATCACTCTGGCTACAGTGCACAGGACAGCTGGAGGGTGGGGTGGGGAGAAAGGCAAGAAGCAAAGGGGGACCATGAGCCAGAAGGCAGGAGATGGGCTACGAAATTGCTACAGCAGTTCTATAAAAGATGTCTGGTAATGAATATGGCTCAGAAAAGAAGGGTCAAATCTCAGGAAAGAGTCAGGAGTAAAATGCACTGGACCTGAGGACTGACAGGAGGTTGAGGAGTGAAGAAGCAGGAAGACAGTAAGATGCTCCTGTTTCTGGTTTGAGTAACAGGTATACAGTGGTCCCTAAACATAAGATTAGGGGTCCAAGGAAGAAGAGGGAAGGTAAGTTCAGACTGGGCAATGGAAGTCTGGAGGACAGGTAAGGGGTTATGTCTATCCAAGAAATGAATATATGGCTATAAAACTAGAAAATAACAGGGATGTGAATACAGATATGGAAGTCATCAGCATATAGATGATGACTAAAACCAAAATAGGTAACACCCAAAGACAGAACCAAAAAGAAAGATCAAAAGCCAATAATGGAACCCTGGGAACATCTATTTTTGAAGGACAAGCAACAGTGGGTACAACAAAAGGGGGTACATAGCGTCACAGGCACACCAACCTTCTCTGGTTGCCCAGCTTCTGACTCTCATGTGTGGGAGGCTTCCCAGGTAGGGAATACAAAGGGAGTCAGTCTCTCCCTTCCTGTCCTGGCAGGAGGACCGCAATCAGGTAAGTTAGGTCTTGCTAATCACCACTCCTGTCCAGGGGTCTGATTCTACAGCTATGCCAGCCAATATGCAGGCCACTAGCCCATAAGGCTATGGAGCACTTGAAAAGTGGCTAGTGCAATTGAGATGTGCCACAAGTGTTAAAAGACAGATTTTGAAAACTTGATACAAAAAATTATTGTAAAATATCCTGTACAAAATTCTTTAAAAAAAGAGAAAGAAAGATGAGGTTTCGTTATGTTGCCCAGGCTGGAACGCCTAGGCTCAAGCAATTCTCCTACCTTAGCCTTCTGAGTAGGTGGGACTACAGGCAAGTACTACCACACCCAATTAATAATTATTTTAAATTAATTATACAGTGAAATCTAAATACTATGGATTTGTTTGGTTTAATAAAAGGTTATTAAAATTCATCCTAGTAGATGTTTTCACTTTTTTAAATGTGGCTATTAGAAAATATAATTTCACCTGTATCTTATATTATAGCTCCAATGGACAGCGCTATTTGGAGTGACTGGGAGAACTGAACATTCATTTACAAAAATAATTGCTTTTTTAAATGCAAGTACCAGGACCATGACTATAAATGACAGTTAATTATGTCACTTATTTGGTGACAGGCAGTTCAACATTTAGTCCAGAACCTCAAAGTGAACAAGAGGCCAGGCTCTCCCTACCCTTCTGCCCAGGCCACCCAGCTCCGTTGGCTTCTCATCCTGAGGTCTCCTGACTATCCCCATAAAAGACAGCTCTTATATCCTCCAGCACCACCTCATCACACAACGGAGTCCAAGGCAAGAAGAACAGGCCTCCTCTCTCAGATTTCCCCCAGCAGACATCTCCTTGCATGTGCTGGCCAGAGTTGTGCAACGTGGCCACCCCTTATTAGGGAGGCGGAGAATATCTACATCTAGCAAAGCATCAGGAACATGGGACACAAACCAAATCAGTATCCTGTGGGCAAAGGAGAAGTCAGAAGCAACAGTGTCTGCCAGTCTTTCAAAATATATTCTTTATTCCATAAGTCAGCCAGGATCACGTTGATGGTAAGCAACCCAGCACCCTACTTGATGTGCAAGGGGGCCAGAAGCCTCAAACGGAGATTTGCAAGCAATGCATCAAGAGTCTCGAGCAGTGCACATATGCGGGTTTACAGAGTTCACCAGGATTGTTTCCATGGAGTGGCTGGGGTGGGAGATCCATTACGACCAATTCCTAAGGGATTGAGAGAGATGAGCAAGTGTAGACTACCATCGGGGGAAGGTGCCTAGGTGTTGGGAGATCGGTTCAGAGGTACAAGGGCCACAGGGTCAAGCAACAGTGTGGTTTTATTTAAGGCAGTAAATATTTGTACATATGACAGGGGACAGTGCTATCAGCAGACAAAGGTTGACATGAAGACCTCATAGGAAATGAAAAAAGGTAGAGTCAGAAGCCTGAAGCTCAAGCCCTGTCTCTCTGTGACTACCTCCCTTCAGCAGGGCTGCCCCTCCGCCTCGAGGCCACCCCTGCATCTAAACTGGACCTTTCATTCAGGGCTCAACTCCAGAGAGGAATAAGAAGTGGTCTCACTGAGGGTCTGGTCTGTAGCCCTAGACTGTGGTCCGAGCTCTGCTGGTGAACTCTCGAGTGTTGTTTCCCTGGCCTTCCAGAGTCTATTTTTAATTCATTTTGAAATTCAGAAAACTGACAAATACATATATACTTATACAATTAGATGCATATAATTTTTCTTGACTCGGACCAGAAATCTTTATAGTATGTTTTTAGGTCCTTATTTCTGTAATTCTTAATTTCCAAAATTATACCTTATCTAACCTCAAAAGATTCCCTCCCTCCATATTCTTAATTCCCAAATAAGCTTTCTTACCTGACATTTTTTACTTATTAACTTATACCACATAGTTTGTAAAATACATTTCCCCTTCTGTTAAACCATAAGCACCTCTGAGAGCAAGAAGATGGTATGCACCAAACTTACTAATCAGTTGATGTATTATTTTATCTCAAAATCAAATGAAACTAGCCAGGAGGAAATGGATCAGCAAAAAAATCATCATCATCAATTCCACAGAAATGACTTCTCCATACTCTAGAATTTACATATAAATGTACATAGAAACAGGGTGTCGCTCTGTCACCCAGACTGGAGTGAGGTGGCATGGTCATAGCTCACTGCAGCCTCAGTTCTGGGCCCAAGTGATCCTCCCATCTCAGTCTCTGGAGGAGCTGGGACTACGCGTGTGCCATCACACCCTGCTAATTTTTTCATTTTTTTGTAGAGACAGGGTCTTGCTATGCTGTCCAGGATGGTCCCAAACTCCACCTGCCTCAGCCTCCCAAAGCACTGGGATTACAGGTAGGAACCACTACGCCAGCCTAATTTTTTTTTTCGCCTCTTCATGTATTTATTGCCTATACATAAACTTAAGTAAAGAGCAGGGAAAAAACAGAGCAGGATTACAGATGTTTCTTTTCTACCTACCTATATTTTCTAAATTCTCTACAGTTAGCATTTATTATTTCGTAAGTTTTTAAACATAATTTCAAAGGTAAAAGTGTTTATTATGGACCAAAGATTTTAAGTGAGGGAGAAAAAATAAAATGAAATGACTAATTTAAAATATGCTTTCAGATGTCAACTTACCTATTAGCCTTAACAAAAATGACCTATTAAAAATTCAGTAACAATAAATCCACAAAAACAGATTCAACACCTTACCAGTAAGGTCAAAAATTGGGTGTAAGTCCAACAAAACCTACATGAACCTAACAGGACAGCTCCCAGCAAATGAACTCATTAAAGAAATGAAAATAAATAAATAAATAAGAAAAAATCAGAGAAAGAAAAGGGTATACTAACTCCCTGTATTTTTCAATTCAAGAGGTCAAGAGTGAAATCCGACCCCAATATGTCAAGAAAATAGGAATTGTCTACTTCTGTGGTTTGGTATAAATATTTATGGAACTTCATGCTTCATAACTCTCCATGTTCTTACTATTATGTTTTTAGTTCTTAAAAATACAAATGCAGAAGAAAAACCTTAAAAAGACTCTCTGACAAAAAACAATCTAACCAGCCAAGGGGTACAAAGCACCCGGCATGGCTTCCTGACTTCTGCTGGGTGGCAACTGTAGCTTAAGCGAGGCGCTACAAAGTAACGCCTCTGCTTCCTTCAGTACCTCCGGTGCCTTCCATTTGGTTTTCTATTAACTCTGATCTTTGTTAGATTTGAATTTGAGCTACAACAAAGTATTTCACTGCACAAGAACAAAAACATGTTACAGTATTATGGTTCTATAAAAGGAAATAAAGGTAATGTCATCTATGGGTCTCTTGGTAATAAATCCATTCTGTAGAGCTTTCTTTCCTCATAAATCTGAGGTTCAGTATGCATCCATAACATAGGAACAGTGGCATTTGCACTAAACCCAGAATGTCTTACATGTTAAAGTTCTATCTAAAAACAAGAACTACTAAGGTATTCCATAAAGTAAAAAACATGCTCCCTCCATACTTTATCAACATCAAAATGCAATGCTGGCCTCCTTAAACATACTAAAATATGATGAAACCTTAGATTAAAATGTTGATTAGATAATGATGCCGCTACCAAGATTTTTCTTCCCTTGACATAAATAAAATCTTTTCTGTTAAGTTTTTAATTGACTGCTCAACTAAGGGCTAAATGTTGCCTTTTGGTATTTATTAAAGGAAACACCAAGAGCCAGGTGGGCGTGCATGCTGTATCAGCTACTCAGGGAGGTTGTGACAGGACGATCACTTGAGGCCACAAGGTTGAAGCCGGCCAAGGCCACCTATGAGACCATCTCTTTAAACAAAAATAAAAACCCAAGATGCAAGACTACAAAGCATAAAACTAAGTGTCTGAAAGGGAAAAAATTACAGTGTACTTCAGTCTCATGTTAGATGAGTGAAGGGAGAGAGAGAAGAATGCTGCTAAAATCTCTGGTTCTTTCATTGCCACAGCCAAGTTCTCTTCCGCCAACATATCACCACCAGGGTTTTACAATCATATCGTGTCTTCTCACTCTGGAAATGCTCTTCTAAGTTCCTGGGTATCCCCAATCATACCTTTTATTAACACTACATCTTCTTCACAACTATTTCAACATAGTTCACGCAAAAAAAAAAAAAAATTATATTTAAGACTTTTCTCCAAGAAACTCCATCAACTACCTGCAAATATTCCTCTGATGTTAGAAGCTAATTATGTCAGCATTTTATATACAGTATAAATCAATCTGAGATGATAGAAGTCACTGAAGGTCAGAGAGCTACTCAACTCAGGAAGCATGAGTGAAACCCAAGTCTTCCGATTAACATCTCCAGAATTATTTTTCAATAAAGATGTCATACTTCTACACACCTAATGCATTTAAAGCTTCAAGGTTTAATTTCAGTTAATGCTTCATGTTTCAACAGGCAACTCTATAACCAATTCAACAGAAATTTAACAATACACTGAACAGAGCCAATCGAAGTTTCATCATATTCAAAGCAAAAGCTACTTTGGACTTTACAGAGCAGACTCAATGTGACGAATTAGTTAAGATGGGGGGGTCAGGGAGAAACCCTAGGAAACTATAAAGATTTCTGAAATGCAATTTGTTTACTTGTATTTCATTTCCATATTCTCTTTGTAACTCCCAAAATTCTCTTTAGAAAGGTTTCCAATTAAGAATATTTAACACCTCTTTCTACACCCATCATTTAAAAATCAAAAACCTCTATAACAGTTCATTTGTGTGTCAAGTCTGCCATCTTCTGCTGATAAATGGAATCACAGCTGTTGACAAAATCAATTCACAAATCCTCACTCCTTAGATTTTAAATTTTACCTACTTACATTGGGACCTATGTTCATCAAATCTTTCTCCCTTATAAGATTCCTTCCAGTCACGCAAATAAGTTCAATCGTAGTCTTCCCTCGCCTGAAAAGACTGCTGTCACAGATAAACCAGACTGCACAAGAAGTCTTCTCAATGAAAACACCTATCAGCATTTAGACCCTGTGTCTAAAATGTGTTTACAGAATTTTACGCAACCCAAAGATAAGCCTCAAATGGCTTTTCGCTTTTTCACTTTTCCATAACAGCAATGAGCCACGACTTCACAGGAGGTGACAAACACCCCATGGATGGATTTATAGATTCCTACCAATACAAAAATCTGAAAGTGGAGGAGGTAGCAATGGTGACTGTATTTGCTTCCTCTTGCTGCTCTAACAAATCACCACACATTTAGTGGAATAAAACACAAGCTTATTATCTATAATTCTGAAGGTATGAATTCCAAAATAGGTCTTCCTGAGCTAAGACGGAAAGGTGTCAGTCTGGCAGGATTCCTCCTGGAAACGCCAAGGGAACGTGGACTTCCTGCTTTCTAGGGCTCCCCTCACTCCTTGGTTTGTGGCCCCTCATTCCATGTTTAGGCCAGCAGTACGGCATTTTCAGATCTCTCTCTGACCTCCACTCCCTCCTGCTAAGGACCCTGGTGATTACACTGTGCCCAACCAAATAATCCAGAAAATTCTTCCCACCTCAACATTCTTAACAGTATCTGCCAAACCTCTTTCCCATGTAAGGAAACATTCAGAGATTTGGGAAATAGGACATGTTTATGAGGGAGGGGATTATTTTGCCCATCACAGTAAACAATAGCAAATTCTGAAACCTGACCTTTTCTTAAGAAACCAGTTTTGTGACTCCTTACTGCACAAAATATACTTATCACTACAGCCAATTTTTAAATACTGCATGAAAAAGAAAACAGAGGTGCTCCTGGAATTATACAGAGAAATATTTATATAGCTACTAATTCTGCAATGGTGTTTTATTATCCATAATAGCTGGGAAACCTGGAGCGCATCACTAAACTTCTTTGAATTTCAATTTCTTCATCTTCTGAATTGATATTCCTCCCAAAACTAGGAAATTCTAAAAATGGGCCACATGCAGCAACTTGTGTGAAATGGGGCTAGACTCAATGTTTATTCAACATTCTGTGTGCCAGACGCTAGGCTGGACAACTTGTAAGTGCCGTATCATTCATCCTTGTAAGAACTGTGACTGGGATGGCATTCATTCTATTTTTCAAGTTGAAGGACACAGCATTTCAGTTAAGGCAAGTAAATGGCCTATAGACACACAGCAAATACGTGGACAAGTCACAAATCTGACCCTGATCTGTGTAATCTGATGGCCTCTGATCCATACCATGCTACCTCCCTAAAGACATCCTCAAATACTACTTAGTTATTTAATAGATGGATCCAACTTACTAAATGCTCCTCAAAAACAGGGATCAAGTTTCTTATTCTGTGTCTCTTAGCACCTCTCAATAGTGTTAGATATACAACAGGCACTCTAATATTGAAAAGCACACAATCACAAACCAAAGCAAATAAGTTACAGTGGCATTTAATTCAAGAACCCTAATCTTAACAAGGTAATATTTTAGGAATTACATGTCTTTCACTGACGAAGTACAGGCTCACTCCGAAGTGGCTAATCCTAACCTCCTTTGGTATTTTGGTCCTTTGAGAGTAGTATTCAGTTTTTCCGTTCACAATATAGTGACAATACCTGACCAAGTTACACTCCTGTGGCTCAGAATGGTTTCTTCAATTTCATCATCCTATATGAAAATTACATTGTATTTATAAAGCTCAACTTAATTGTGTTCTATAAACTGATGTAGCTCTTAAATAAAAAGCTAACACAGAGCTTCCCTTCCCTTTTGTCCACTAACCAAACAATATAATCAATAAAATACACTCTCCCAGATCATGAATCAGTACCATATGAACTAACACTACATACTATATTAGAAAAAGAAAATCCATACAACAGAAAACAATCTGAAATATGTTAGAAAAGGAAGTCATGGAGAAACTGGGGGGATGGGGGGCAGATGGGGTATGAAGTTCCTTTCTAAAGGCTTCCCTGAGAAATCTCTTCAGCACATTCATGCCTGTACTATAGATAAATAACTACAAGCAAGGTCATCACCACACACAGATAATGCCAAGCCAGGGCAAGCCCTGATCCTCCTGTGTCCTGACCCTCTCTCTCTTTCATCTTCTTCCCCTCTCTGAGTATGAGCTCAGTCTCAGATGGATGAGCCCACTGCAAAGATGGGGCATGCTTACTGAACTTAGCTCAGTAGACTCCACTGGAGAATTCAAGCAGGTGCACAACAAACTAAAAGGCATCCACGATCAAAAACGCACTGAAGGATGTCACTGGAAGGGCTTCTGAAACAACGATCATCTTTCAGCCAGCTCTACCTCTTGAACATCTCTTGAACTCACTCTCTCCCTCTGCATCCCTCTGCATCCCTCTGCCCTGGTTGTGGTTCTCCTTGGGGACTTCTCTAATAGTCTCCTTATCTCCACACAGCTGCCAGAGGACCCTCTTAAAATTACAAGTCTGATCAAAAGATAAAAGGCCAACTCCTTACCACAGCAGGCAAAGCCCTGTAGCTCTCAGCCCCCGCTTCACCTCAGGGTGACCCTGTCACACTGTGCTCCA
This sequence comes from Saimiri boliviensis, assembly GCF_048565385.1. Taxonomy (NCBI): domain Eukaryota; kingdom Metazoa; phylum Chordata; class Mammalia; order Primates; family Cebidae; genus Saimiri; species Saimiri boliviensis. Next base: position 56,449,149 of record NC_133456.1, on the reverse strand, counting down.
ACCTTCTGGAACTTCAAACTACCTAACAAAAGCTTTTCAGAACTCCAACATCCCCCCCCCCTCCCCGGCAACCACTGACCTAACAAACCATCCTATTCTAAATGCAGGGTAATACAACTGTACTGTAACTGGGATTCCTGCTAAATGAGTAGATTTCAGCTGCCCCTGCCACAAAAACAAAAACAAAAGAGTAATCATGTGCAACGACGGATATGTTAACTTACTTCACTCACTGTGGGAACCACTTTACTATCTATATGTATCCCACATCATGTTGTATACCTTAAATAGATACATCATTTTTTAAATGAATTCAATGCAGCTTAAAGGCTGGCTATTCTATGAATCAACATCCACCCACCTACCCCAATCCAGAGAAAATCAACCACTCCTTCCCTTCAGCCTCTCACTCTACCTTATACAGATGCTCCTCAATTAACGACAGGGTTATGTCCCAATAAACCCAACCTGAATTGAAAACATTTCAAGATGAGAATGCATGTGATACCCCTAACCCATGGAGCCTCATTACTTTAGCCTCACCTTCCTGAAACTTGCTCAGAATACTTAAACCAGCACAGCTGACTATGACGTGCACTGCCCAGCATCTCCAGAGAGCGTCCTGTCACCTATCATTAGCCCGGGAAAAGATCAAAATGCTAAACTTGAAATGCAGTTTCTACTGAATGCATCTCGCTTGTGCACCATCGTAAAGTCATTTAAGTAGAACCACTGTAAGTCAGGAACCGTCTATAGTTCATTTTCATAAAATGCCTGTAACACTGTAGTGCACTTACATGTCCATCTCCAGTTCTATACAGCAAGCCTCTAAAAGGCAGTATTTTATCCCGCCATTTCATCCTCAATGCCTGGAACATATGAGAGATTTCAGATCTAAATCCACATCACTAAGTAAAGACAACAAAAGCGGTAAAGGAATCTAAGATGAGTTGAACAAAAGTAAACTATTACAAAAAGGAATCAAAGATGCACAAGTGAGGAAAGAATACACAAGAAAAGGGGTCTGGAAAACAGGTTATTTTTTACATTGTTGAGATAATTTTTTTGTGTAATTCTTATGGTTTAGGGTTGCCAAGAAGGAACTTAAAAGTCTGCCTGCCTTATGTATTTAATGCCCTGAAGGAAGACTCCCAGACATGCTGAAAAAGTAAACAGGAAAACTGGGTGAAAGGTCCCATAATACACGGATGTGCTTAGACACATCAAAAGAGAGAGAGAGAGAGAGAGAGAGAGAGAGAGAGAGAGAGAGAGAGAGAGAAGTCCTTCTTCGAGTGCACGCAGGTATCTGACGGTTCTGTTTCAGCTTCTGTGTTTCCCGCTAATAGCCATACCCTTCTACCTTCATTCATCTTTATATACAAACAATTACCATCGTCAGCTACACTGCACTGTGGCCTAGGGCAGCCATGTTATCTTCTACTCAATCTTCCCCCAACGATTCAATTATACAACTGTGCACAGATATGGCAAAACATTCCAATTCTAAGTGACAGTTAATCTGTACTGATTTTTGAGTATTTCAAAAGCATGATTAGTTCAAAAGATAAAATACGTTTTTTTTAAGTTTTTCTACTATCATGCTCAGTGATTCTTCTTAGAAAAGGCCAGTGGAGATCATGAAGAACCCTGCATACTCATTTTTAAAATACGATATTAAGTACATAAACAAAATAGCTTCAGCTCCCACTAGGGAAAACTCAGTTACATGTGCACCATGCTCTGGAGTGACAAACACCACAAGCATCTATGTGTTCAATCCTTTAACCAGTGGGAAAGCTGAATAAAAACTACCTGTTGCCCCATATGCTGATACCAAACAAGACCCTGGAATGGACTGTGGTACAAAGGGGGTCCATGGGCCGTGTTAGCTGTTAAAGGACCTACTCCTGAAAACAAGTTGCCTCCCCTACAAGGCCCTGTGAGAAAGCATGGGCCTCGGAGAAAACCTCAGTGAGGTCTCCGCACATTCTAACTGCAGTAAAATCTGAATCAACATGTCTGAGTTCACGGTCACCCTCAAAAACGACCAGTTTATCAAACTAGCCTTTTTAGGTCTAAAATATGTCATTTTGAGGAGAATGGAAAGAGTGTTTGATCTACAAGTGGTACACCCAGTGTTTTGACCTACTGAGATATGTTATAGGGAACTGCCAAGCCAATTCAGTAAAAATATTTACTACTGGGGTATAAGTTCAGATGTTTTATGTGCCTAGATTAGTGGGATTTAAATATTGGTGAATTGCATAATGATCTAGAAATTGTGTTTAAAATACAGGACCACTGATGTCAGCTCCAAAAATCTCCATTTGTAACTAGCTACCTATGCTATTGATTGTCAAGTATGGGCAGAGGCCTTCTTGGGAAGTACTGTTAGAGGCTGTCAGAAAAATATTTTCAAAACATGATATAATTTATTTCCTAGCTTTCTCAATCCCAAGTGATAACAAGACTATAAAGGACACTTGAAAAAGACACTCTAACAGCATCTAAGTGTATGAGGACGTGTACTTGTCACCTGTGCACACACATTACATTCACATTTGCCGGCTTCAAAGGCAAAGAAATTTCAATGTTTCTTCATTTCTGACAATATGAAGAAAGACAAAAGTAGGATACAATACAACAAAAGTCCAATCTTAAAACGTTTTAAGAAAAGAAAATCACTACCACTAGAACGTTGTAGCATCTGCAGTGTTAAAGAAAACCTGCTCCAACCTCTGATCTAATTATGGATTCTACTTCTCAAAGGGCTTTTTCTGTCTGTGATGAAAACCGAGCTGTAAAATTATTGAGGTAGGGATTTAGAGATTTGGCACAACAATCTTCGTAATAAAAATGGCACAAGTGGGACCCTTCTTGCTATTGTTACATGTTAAATCTTATTTGAAGGGAATATTGATATGACTGTATTCCAAATTGCAAACATAAGGTAGAAGGTTGTAATTATAGTTTTATTGATTGATCATTAAGTTTTAATCAAGCTGTTGCTACAGGGAATGGTTATTATTTTGGGCAGTGTTCTTTTGTTTCTAAGTTTCCTTCATAGTTGCTTCAAGAAAGTAACTGTGGCTATATTCAATACCAATAAAATATGTTATTGTTTCTAAGGAATCTGTAACATAATTACCATATATCAAAGCAAATGTGTTACAGAATAATAATTGCACTAAAGTATTTCTTATTATCTCTAGGTTACCATACCTTTGTGATCACTGACAGCTATAAATGTTTTCTATTCCTATTTCTTTTTATTTTACAAATGAAAATGTATCTCCTCTAAATTCACCTGTTGGTTTATCTTAATCTTAGCACCCATACTTGCATGAATCTGAAATCAAAAGTTTATCTTCTAAGAGAATGAAACAGGTTACTAAAACAAGAAGAGTAATAGGTATATGAGCACTTACTAAGAAAACTGTAACTGAATGGCTTCAGGAAGTTTTTTTTTTTTTTTTAGTTCAAAAATTATTAGAGCATCAGAACCAATATATCCACAAACTTCATAAATTTGGCAAACTTCTTAGCATACCAAACCGTAACTGAATTTAAAGTCCACTTAAGGTCAATACTGGCAGAGTGCAGTGGCTCACGACTGAATCACAGTATTTTGGAAGGTCACAGTGGAAGGACTGCTTGAGGGCAGGAGTTCAAGACTAACCTGGGCAACATAGTGAGACCCCATCTTTACAAAATTGTTTTAAAAAATTAGCCAGGCATGGTGGTATTTGCAACACCACCATGTCCAGGTAGCTATAGTCCCAGCTACATAGGAGGCTAAAGTGAGAGGATCACGTGAGCCCAGAAGTTAGAGGCTACAGGAGCTATGATCACACCATTGCACTCTAGCCTGAGTGACAGTGAGACCCCACCATTCATTCATTTGTAAATGTGTGTGTGTGTGAACATCAAGAAGTACTTCATATGAAAAGTCCTCAATCTACATTCCCAATTGTCCTCTTAAGATTCTCTAAGAATTGCCACGCCTGGTGGCACACACCAGTAGTCTCAGCTACTGAGGATCCCTTGAGGCCAAGAGTCTGAAGCCAACATTGGGCAAATTACCAAGAGCCCAGCTCCATGAAAACTATAAACAGATGTTTGATATTTTGGCGTTACCAATTCAGGGACCAAGGAACCCCCAAGAGACATAATCCAATAAGAATGTCCTTATCTGTTTTAACTTCAGTCTCATGAATACTTGTCTCCTAATCTAAAGTCTACCTACCCCACCTCCCATGCCTAACACTCCACATGCCAAAAGTTACGACATCGTATTTGGAAATCTTAAAAACTTTGAGCATTTTTCCAAGGCTCCAATTTTTTTAAATATTAGTTACAAATATTAGGAGCATTAGAATTTTTTAGAATTAGAGTATTTGTAGAACAGGACTTTTTACCAATAAAAGAGATATGATTAACATGAGAAATCTAATAGCTACTATTTGCCCTACCTATTATATCACTTTCTATTTTCTTGGACAGAAAGTTTATACACTGAAGAAAGCCTGCCCTTCAACATGGCAAACTAGCTTTCAGGCAAGATAGCCCCACGTGAAATGAAGTGGCCAGGTTCTTTTTTTGCTGGTTGCTCTCAACAACGTTCAACAAACATAAGTATACATACTCCAAACTAACTGCAAGTAATGAGACTGCAACGTCAGAACGTAATCATCAAAAATAATTTTAAGAATAAAGTACTGACAGATGCTACCACACGGATGAACCTGGAAAACACTAGACTAGCTGAAAAAAGTCAGTAACAAAAGGCCACATATTGTAGGATTCCATTTATATGAAATGTCAAAATAAGGCAAATTCATAGAGACAGAAAGTAGACTAGTGGTTGCCTAGGGGTGGGGAGGGTTGGGGTGAAGTGGGGATTGTGACTGCAATGGGTAAGGGCTTCCTTTGGGGAGTGACGAATGTTTTAAAATGGAGTCTGGCAATGGTTGCACAACTCTGTGACTATGGTGTAAACTGCTGAGCTGTAACCTTAAATGGGTGAACTATATGGTATGCCAACTATGTCTCAATAAAACTGGTTTAAAAAAATTATCTCCTTTATGTTAATTTTTACTTTTCTGTTACCTCTTTTCTTCATATCCCCAATTCACTACATTCTTAAGCAAGGAATATTAGGTTACTAAGCAGTTTGTAAATTCTCGTCCCAACTTTCTAAAGAAAAAAACTGCATCAAAAACCAATTCACAATATAACACAATTTTTTAATGTAAATGTTATAAAGGTTAATTCGTTTCCCAAGTTTTCTACATAAACATATGCCATTACTGTTCTAATAACAAGGAAAAATGTGATTTGCTAAAAGGTTTACAAACGAAGACTTTTTCTTCACTGTGTTGTCCATTTCTATTATGCCCATCACAAGGCTGGCGGGGGGGGGGGGGGGCGGTAATAGAACTGCATGACTACCGGGCTGTGTGATTTGAAAATAACATGAATAAGCAACAGACAAGTCTGTCCTTCAGTATTGTGCAGAAAGGGTAGGGAGAAAGGTAAGTTAATGAGGGTTATGAAGAAACTTTTATTTGTATCACACATTTCTCTTCTGCATTAGTTTTGAGGTGTTTAAAAAAAAAAAACATAACCGTGTTTATGATTTTGGTTTAAAAATATCACTTTCTGCCAGGTACAGTGGCTCATGCCTGTGATCCCAGTACTTTGGAGAGGCTGAGTCAAGAGGACTACATGAGGCTGGGAGCTTGAGACCAGTTTGGGAAACATAATGAGACCCCCAACTCTTCAAAAATAAAAACAAAAGTATCACTTATACCTACCACTTACAGTATTGTGTTCTACTTCAACTCAAATTATTTACAAAAGAGTTTGTTTTTTAAACACATAGTAGGAACAGACTGCCTGTTTTTTGTCATTGTTTCCAATTTTACTTCATTATAATGACACAACAAATGATCTATAATGACACTGTCTCTGCAGTATTCAATAAAACTTGCCCTGTGGGCTATTATTTTTATTAAAGTTCTGATTATGCTTGAAAAAAGTTAATCTTGTTGGGTGCAAAGTTTTACATATATCAACAGGCCAATCTTGCCATGTGTTGTTCAAACCTTCTATGGCCTTAATAAGTTTATGCCCACCTGTTCTTCATGCTCTGAGACAGAGATGTGACTATCTCCAACTAAGACTATAGTTTTGTTCATTTCTCTTTAAAACTCTGCCCGTTTTTGCTTCGCATGTTTTGAGACTATGTTATTCAGTACAGGTTCAGGCTTGTTACAGCTCCTGAAGTAACTGTTCCTGTATCATTATGCACTGGTCTCTGTTTTTTGCCTGACGTATTTTTTCCTAATATTAATACTATGCCACAAACTCTTTTTCAAGTAGTATTTCTCTATCAGTTAAGGTTTCATCACTGTTAGTGATAAGGATAAGAATTATAGAGATCTGAGCAGCAATTATGGGCGTTAATTAAGCAGTTTGTGTAAGGCTGTTGCTTCTGCATCTAGTGTTTGGGTAGAAATCAACAGGCAGGTGGCCAGGCGCGGTGGCTCATGCCTTTAATCCTAGCACTTTGGGAGGTCTAGGTGGGCAGATCATCTAAGGTCAGGAGTTCGAGACCAGCCTGACCAACATAGAGAAACTCCATCTCTACTAAAAATACAAACTTAGCCAAGCGTAGTGGCACATGCCTGTAATCCCAGCTACTTGGGAGGCTGAGGCAGGAGAATCACTTGAACTAGGAGGCGGAAGTTGTGGTGAGCCGAGATAGCGCCACTGCACTCCAGCCAGGGCAGTAAGAGCAAAACTCTGTCTCAAAAAAAAAAAAAAAAAAAAAGTGATATGGTTGCTCCTGCTCTTTTTTTTTTTTTAAATGAATGAGAGGTTCTTAATTTTGCCCAGGTTGGTCTTGAACGCATAGCCTCTCCTCCTCAAGCAGCAGGACAACTGGCCAGAGCCACCGCGGCTCCCTGCTCCTGCTGTTTCTAAGAAATCAACGGGCAGGCAACAGAGAAGGAAAGATGGATGTGAAGTGGGGGAAGAACAAGGACAGACTAGAACACACATTTATTTCCCACTAGCCTGTGAGAGAACTTGCAGTATAAGCTGGCACCCTGCATCACAGACCCCACAAATCTGACCTAGAATTTGGGGAAACTGATGGAGAAGAACCAGTGAGAGCTGGAGGAGCTGGAAGCCAAATGCCAACACGGTAATACAGAAAAGTCAGTGACAGGGCGTGTGAGCTGCAACAGTGCCTGACCATGTGCCAACCTTCTGAGCGTAAATACAGCAGCCACTTCACTTCTACCTTACAAAGAACATGCAGATTTCTCTTGTGGCTGACCCAAACTGAAACTACTTCAGAAGGAAATTCTGGGAAAAGCAGTTTCAGCTCAGTTGTGCTGACACAATACAAAGCTGTCACAATTCGCATGGATGGATACCTTCTACCTCTTTTTCTTTTTTCCATATAATTATGTTTTAGATCTATCTCTGTAAATACACATAGCTTCATCTCTGTAAATACACATAGCTTCTGTCCTATCTAAGGCTCTTTTAGTTGTGAGGCTCTATCTTTTAACTGTCATATTTAACCCATTTACATTTGTTGGCATTTATGACTTTCATAATTAAAAAATAATTTTTTTAAAAATGAAATATGTACTGAAAACATAGGCATGACTTGCATTTCTGAAGTATTTTATACACATGGTATATATTTGTATTTCTTACTTACCACTTCTCCAGCAGAGGCAGCCAACATATGTTTCATAGGTGTCAAATATGAAGATGAATCAGTATGCAAAAGCCACTTCACATATTCATAGGTGATAAAAAATGCAGCAGCTGAAATTTAAAACAAGCCAGTCTTTCACAAAGTTTAAACACATATTCAAACTGTTAAGAAACATGTTTCTCAAAAGGTATGACAATAATTACTAAATTATGAGATAACAGAAAAGGTGATAAGCACTTATCTTTTTTTCCTACTCCTCCTTTTTCAGAATTTACTGAGACCATGTTATATGCCTCATCTTAGACTTACAAAAACACAGAAAATGTAATGCCTACCCTGAGGGAGCAGATGAGCTAATCCAGCACTTATCAATTATACTGAAAAATTACTTAAACATTTTTAAAGTCAACATTAACAGGATATGAATTTCTATGATCCACAATATGTGTGGCCATAAAACAATCAACTACACTGATAAATACACAGTTTAAAATTACAAACATGAAATTCAACTTAAAGCAAATGCCTATTCTATAACGTTTTACTGCTGGTTACACAAAATAACCATGGCTATTTTTTTACTGGATAAATTCACCTTTACATCAAGAAAACAGTCAACCGCTTAATTCAAACTGGAAATCAAAATCTCTAAAAAGCTACCTCAATCACCATGAACTGATGGTAGCTGCCCCTGAGGGCTTTAAAACTTTCTATGTACTGTTAATCAATATATGTTTATCAGCTGGATAAAAGATAAGGCACAAGAGATAAAGGAATGACAAATTCATCTTCTGAAGGACATTTCAACATGTCACAATTAAAGTCTGAAACGCTGAGGAAAACAGCTTGATATGGAAAATCAGTTCTCCAAAGTCAACAATCTTGTAAAGGATCTTCACATGCTAAGAAATATACACTAGGCCAAATGAAGAGGCACGCCATCCATACATGAATAATAACCAGTTCAGGCAGTTTTACGTTGTTAACACAAGCCTATTCCCATTTGTGTTTCTTCGTATGATTTTCCCACTTCTGTCCACTCACTAAATGTGCAGTTATAATACCACCAATTGCACTCAGCTGTTGAGTTCTGCCACTATACATCCTACCCTCCTAACCCCCAGGAAAGGGAGAAAGACAGTGGTAAAACTTCCTCCATTTCATGGCTAACCACCTCAACCTCGTCTAACTTGATGGCTTCTTTTGTGACATACATGATCCCTTTAAGAATGTAAGTTCCAGATTCCTAACCTCCCTCCACGTCCCCCCAGGGGCATCCAAGAAGGCCTCTACTAAATGCTGGTACAGTCAGGTTCCAAGTGGGAGCAGTGAACAAGCTAAAGCAAAGAAGAGGGGCTGGGCTATCTCATAACTATAATTTCTTTCAGCTCAAAAAGAAAAAAAAATTATATCCATAACATATATATATATATGGTTTCTCTACATTCCCTTTGAAATAGGGAGTAACACATGGGTCTTCTCTTCACCTCTTTCCATCTTTGGTACCTCTAGCTCAACCCCAACCCCTCACTCCTGCAGCACAGGTTTACAAAAACATCCACAGCCACTGATGATTAACTACAGTGAAGCTCTGTACTCAGATTAGAACCTTAAAAAAAAAAAAAAAAAAAAGACACCACACACAAAAGTCCAATTCAGTCAAAATTTGCAGTAAAACAACACTAGTTTTGAAACCCTGGTACTATGACTTTTCCCTAGCATCTCCCATTCACTGAAGTTTGGTGGATGAAAAAAAAAAAAAAAAATTCAAAACCACATTTTAAATGTAAATTCCTAAGAATGTAAAACCTGTGATCTTAATGACAACACCATGTAACCTACACACCATAGCTAATAGTACACCTCCCCACAATAATCTTTATGTGCAATATATAAGAGAAAAAGATCTTTAGAACAATGAATGTAAATGAAGGAGACACCATAAAAAAATGGTGACCAAAAGATAGAGACTTAGTGACATGCTTCTTTGCAATTCCCTAGTTCAGAGGTTCTCGAACTTGTCTAAATATAACAATCATCTTGGGATTTAAAAAAAAAAAAACATCCAATGCCCAGGCCATACCTCAGACCAATTTAGTCATAATCTCTGGGGTCAGGTGACAAGGACCAGTACAGGTGATCCTTGAACATGAGTTTAAATGCACAGGTTCACTTATACAAATATTCCAATATACAATAAATACATTGGCAAATTTTTTGCAGATTCATGACAGTTTGAAGAAACTTATAAATGAACCACATAGCCTAGAAATATAAAAAAAAAAATTAAGGCTGTCTCATTAATACATAAAATATATGTCAATACTAGCCTATTTTACCATATACTAACATAAAATATATTATAAAAAGTTAAAATTTATCAAAACTTACAAACACAAACCACAGATCACATCATTCATAGTTGAGAGAAATGTAAACAAAGGTAAAGATGGGCCAGGCACAGTGGCCCACACCAGTAATCCAGCACTTTGGGAGGCTGAGGCTTGAGCTCAGGAGTTCAAAACCAGCCTGGGCAACATGGAGAAACCCTGTCTCTACAAAAAAAATAAATAATTAGCCGGGTGTGGTTACCCACACCTGTAGTCCCAGCTACTTGGGAGACTGAGGTGGGAGGATCACCTGAGGCTGGGAGGTTGAGGTTGCAGTGAGCCAAGATCATGCCACTGCACTTCAGTCTGGGCAATGGAGTGAGACCCGGTCTCAGAGAGAAAAAAAGAGAGGTGGAGTGTTAAATCAAAACTGCATAAAATTAACTGTAGCATATACTATACTACTGAGGTAATCTCTGAGCCACCTCCTCTTGCTGTAATGAGTTCAGGTGTTGCAGAGTGGCCACTTAAAATGTCATGTGACACTATCTCCAGAAGAGCAGTTCATCTCCCCCAATAAGTTGCGTATCATAGTACAAAAGGATCTCTCCCAGTTCTTATGCATATTTTGTTGTGGTTAGTGCCATATCACAAACTCTGAATAATGCCATAGGACCCACAAAGTGCCACTAGTGATGCTGGAAGTCATGACATTACAAGAAAGCTCCTAAGAAGCAAAAAGGAGTCATGACATTAAAAGAAAAATTGCTTGTTAGGTACTACAGACTCAAACCTGAAGCTGCAGCTGACGGTCATTTCAAGATGAATGAACACAGCTTAATTTATTGTATATAAAAAAATAGAGAGAGAGAAAAAGAAATTCATTAACTCAGCTCTGCAACTTTGCAAAGTAACTTTTTTCTTGTTTTGAAAACGCAGCTTTTATGTGGGAAAAGAATTGCTATAATAAAGGCATATTTATTATCCCTAAAATGATTTGAGAAAAAGCAAAGTAATTTCATGACAAAAAAGAAAGGTAAAGGATCTAAAGCTGAAGGATTTAATGCCAGCCAAGAATGGTTTGATAATTTTAGAAAGAGATTTGGCTTAAAAATGTCAAGATAACAGGAGAAGAGGCTTCTGCCATCCATCAGTCAGTAACCAAGTTCTCAGCTGCCATTAAGTAAATCACTGAGGAGAAGGGAAATCTGCCTGAATAGGTTTCTCATGTAGATGAAAGTGCCCTATTCTAGGAAAAGAAAAATTCACAAGGACATTTACTAGTAAGGAAGAGAAGCAAGCAAATCCTTCATAGTATTCATGACAGAGCCAATCAGGAAAACAATAAGAGAGATTGTGGATGCGGGGGGGCGGTGGGGGGGGTGGGGGGGTGGGGGAAGGGTTTCAAAATACAGATCTTAAAGAAATTCAAGAGCTAACAGACACCACACCAGAAGACTTAATAGAAAACAACTTGGTGGAGACGACTGCTTCCAAACCAGTGTCAAATGATGAGGGGAAAATACAGAAGAAGGAAAGCCAGAAAAGAAAATGACATTAGACAATCTGGTAGAAGGGTTCTGAGTATTAAAGACTGCTTTTGATTTCTTTTATGACAAGGACTCTTCTACATGGGCACTGAAACTAAAGCAAATGGTGAAAGCATTGGTACCACATAAATCATTTTTAGAGAACAGAAACAGCAAAAAAGTGAGAGCGAAATTATGATTTATTTCCATAAAGATACACCATGTGGGTCTGCTTCTCCTGCCTCCCCTTCCACCTCCTCTACTTCTTCTGCCTCTGCCACCCCTAAGACACAAAGACCAACTCCTCTTTTTCCTTCTCCTCAGCCTACTCAACATGAAAAACTTTGATGACCCACTTCCACTTGGTGAACATACATTTTCTCTTCCTTATTATTTTCTTAATAACATTTTTTCTCTAGTTTGATTTTAGAATACAGTATATAAAACATTTGCCGGTCACAGTGGCTCATGCCTATAATCCCAGCACTTTGGGAGGCCAAGGCAGACGGATCACGTGAGGTCAGGTTAACACGGTGAAGCCCAGTCTCTACTAAAAATACAAGAATTAGCCGAGTGTAGTGGTGTGCGCCTGTAATTGCAGCTATTTGGGAGGCTGAGGCAGGAGAATCACTTGAATCCGGGAGGTGGAGGTTGCAGTGAGCTGAGATCGCACCACTGCACTCCCTGGATACCACAGCAAGACTCTGTCTCAAAAAATAGTAAGAATAAAAAATAAAACATATAGCACATAAATATATGTTAATATGTAACACACATACAAAGTATGTGTTAATCAACTATTTATAATATCATTAAGGCAGTAGCAGGCTTTTAGTAGTTAAGTTTTGGGGGAGTCAAAAATTACATTCTGATTTTCAACTGCACAGGAGAGACTGGCACCCCTGCCCTCCACGTTGCTCAAGGGTCAAGTGTATTTGTTTAAGCTCTTCAGTAATCAGGTGATTTCAAAGTGGACAAATTTGGGAACCCATGCCCCTCTCCCACACTTAAAACTATACCTGGCATGGAGTTGATGCTCAATAACAACTTGTTACAATTACTCAAATATTAACTTATACAAAAAGTCAAGGATTACCAAAAGAGTTTGCCAGTCTAATGATGGCTGGGGGATGGTGAAGAGCAGGAGGAAAAAAAAAAAAAAATACTACGTATTTTTCTCTTTGCACTATAAATTTTTATATAAATGTTACGCTTACAGATTCAACACTTAAATGTCAGCTTAAGAGTAAAAATTTCTTGCCAGGCACAGTAGCTCATGCCTGTAATCCCAGCTCTTTGGGAGGCCGAAGTGGGCGGATCACAAGGTCAGGAGTTCAAGACCAGTCTGGCCAACATAGTGAAACCCCTTTTTAAAAAAAAAAAAAAAGAGTAAAATTTCTCATGAATTATCACACAAAAAACAAAAGTGAATCCCAGAATTTAAGAATCTTCTAGAGCTGTGGTTTTGTGGGTGTGTCTTATGTGTGGTGATTTTTTTATTGCTTTAGTCTACTTTTGAATGCCACTAGAGGCATCCAACAGTAAACAATTAAAGTAAGTATCTGCAAACAGTATACCAAGAAGCAGATTAAACAAAACAGATTGTACTGACTAAAGAATAAGAGGGTCATTAAGTCACATGACTTCAGAACCAAAACAAAAGCTGCTGGAAGGAGAGTATCCAGGAGCGCATTAGTGAGAAACACTTGCATCATCTAAGAGCAACTTAATTAGGATAGAAATCTTTAATGCCTCTTAGGTTCACCTGCTCTCTAAGACCTTCAAAGCAGGTATCATCAAACTTGGCTTCATACTGTAGTCACCTGGGAAGTTATTAAAACTTATGATACCCAGGCAAAACCAAGACTAATTAAAATTCTAGGATAACACAGGACATCAGTATTTTTTTAAGGCTTCCCAATGGATTCTAATGCGCAGGCAAAGGTAGGAATGATTGTTCTGAGGGATCACAACATTAAAATAACACTTTAAGGATTCTAGCTGGAAATTTGAACAACAAAAACCATTTTTAAAAGATTGCACTTTTTTCCCTATTACAAATAAGAATCTGTAACACTATCTGATTCAAAAATAATGAGTTAGGTCTGGCACAGTGGCTCATGCCTATAATCCCAACACTTAGGAAGCCCAAGGTGGACGATTGCTTGAGCCTAGGAGTTTGAGAACAGCCTAAGAAACATGGCAAAACCCATTTTCTACAAAAAATACAAAAATTAGCCGGGCATGGTGGTACACTCCTGTAGTCCCAGCTACTTAGGAGGCTGAGGCTGGAGGGTTGCTTGAGCCCAGGAGGTCAAGGTTGCAGTGAGCTATCAGCTCACCACTGCACTCCCACCTGAGTGACAAAGTGAGACCCTGACTTAAAAAAATAGTAATACATAACATCAGGTTAAAGAAGGAAATTCAGAATATAAGCTTCAACACACAAGGAATTCTATGTGGGTAAGACCATACACCATTCTGAAAATTCCATTTTATCTTGGCTTTACAGAAGTGAGAATAGCAATATAATATTTTACCATTAGGGAAGGATCCAACAGCAGCAGAAGGAACACCAGCATATATTCCATGAAAACCACCAGCCCTGTTAAATCCTTGAGGACTCTGCAGCCTGGTTTTAATGGTATCCAGAGGAAATAATATCAAGTCAACAGAAACACCTGCTACCCCACCAGCCTTTGAAAAAAAACAGGAGGGGAGAAAAAGAGAAAAAAAAAGTTAAAACAAAATAAGCTCTCTGCCACTTGGCAGCAAGGATAGGAAGAAGGCCGTCTTTTAAGCACATTTCTCATTCCTTTCAGTCCACAACTTCTGTGGCCTTCAACCTAAACCTAGAAGTTTTCCTCAGAAAATGGCTACATTTTCAAGTTGTAAATTTTATATTTTCTTTTTAAATCAATTTTTAATACAAAATTTTTTAAACAAAATTTAAATTCATTGTTAATATAGTACTCACACGGTTCAAAAAGCTAAAAATAATTTTTTTAAAAAGGCCAGATGTGGTAGCTCATGCCTCCCAGCACTATGGGAGGCAGAGGAGGGAGGATCACCTGAAACCAGGAGTTCGAGATCAGCCTATGCAATATAGTGAAACCTTATCACTACAAGAAATAAAAAATTAAGCTGGGCATTGTGGCACATGCCTATAGTTCCAGCTACTTGGGAGGCTAAGGAATAAGGATCACTTGAGTTCAAAGGTTCAGTGAGCTATGATCATGCCACTGCACTCCAGCATAGGCAACAGAGCAAGATCCTGTCTCCTAAAAATAAACAAACAGCCAACACAAACAAAAATAAACCTCAGAAAGGTAGAGTTCAAAGTTTCCTTCCAATCCTCTTCCTAATAACTCAGGTCACCACTTTTATTGGTTTCTTGTTGTATCCTTCCAAAGGTACTTTAAACATATATAAGCAAGTATGAACATATATTTTAGTTTGTTTCTTTTAAAAGATGATGTACAATATGCACTATTCTGCACTTTTTTTTATTTAACAATTTATCTTGATCTTTTCACATCAGACCAAAAGTTTTATTATTGCCTTAACTAATAAGCTGTGATCCGAATTGACTCCTTTGAGACTTGAATTTTGAAACAGCTTATGATCCCTGTGAATCTGGATGTGTTTTAAGAAACACACATCTAAGGATTCATACAGCATTCTCTCCACTTAAAATGTATTTGAAAATTCCTTGATAATTTTTAAATCAAAAATCAATTTTTTTAAGGAGCTAAATTACTAGAGGAAATTAAAGCCCAAACTAGTCATCTCCGAAGACAGATACCATGTTGCTTTGAAGAAGCTGTACTTTAAAAACTAATTCCTGCTAAACGGATTTTATGGGAAAAATTATTAAGAAATAACTCTGTACCTCATGATTATAATGAAACATATCTAGAATATTTTTAAACTGGTTACACCTTAGTCAAAGAAAACAGAAATTGAGAAAATACAAACACAAAGAGCATCAAAGCAAAGTTAATACATATGAATCCTTACACGTGTGATTATTAAAATACAGATCTAGATTCACAAGGATCATGAGTTGTTTCAAAATGCAGGTCTCAAAAAAGTCAATACAGATGCACTACTTATTAGTTAAAAAGACAAAAACATAACATTTGTTCTGATACAAAAAGATCACACAGATCTAAAGGCATCATTAAAGATGTGAGTCATCATCGGTTTACAGTAGGCAGACAGAAGCATTATAAAGAGGAAACTGTTTCCTACATACTAATTTTTTAACTGAATTGCTAGGTTTTGCTGTATTTTGAATTCTGAACCATGTGAATATACTACCTATTCAAAAAGTAAAAATACACACTTTTAAACTATAAACTTCATGACAAAGGAAAAAACAAAACAATCAGTATTATTCAAACATACAAGCCAACTTCAAGTTGATTGACTGTTCCATCCTTTGAGTTTACAAAAGTTCATGTGCTACAAAGCTTGGTACCTAGCAAATACCATCTGCTTTACTTACCACTCACCATAAAACCATCCCAGAAGTTAACTGGAAAAATGAAATACTTGAATAATAAATCCAATACCTATTTTCAAATTAATTAGCACAAGTTGTGAAAAATTAATTTACAATAGATAAAAGTACATTACTACAAGTTTAATACTATATGATCAGCCCAAAGACATGAAAGAAACCCAAAGACCCTAAAGTTCTACTCTGCAAATGACCTAAGAAGACATCCCCCAAAAGGGCACAGAGATGTGCCAGGAGAGAAACCAAGCAGTATCAAAAGAATATCCAATAATGTGGGATTTCTTTCTGGACATAAAGGTGGCCTTCCCTAAGTCATGGGAAAAAGTTCACAAGTAATGTAGAAAAGTAAAAAGGCCACTCTTCAAAACTCTTCTTACTTGTTTCAGGATTTTTATAAAATTCAGTTAAGTAGAGACGGGCATGGTGGTATGTGCCTGTAATCCCTGCTACCTGGGAGGCTGAGTCAGGAGTCTGAGATTACAGTGAGGTATGATTGTGCCCATGAACAGCCACCATGCTCCTGCCTGGGCAACACAGGGAGACCTCATCTGTATTAATAATTTGGTAAGCAAATATTTTGCCTGCCTCCTCATTTTCTCAAAATACAGAGAGAATAAAATCCTAGTGAGAATGTTTCATGTGACTAGATTATTTAAAAACATGCTGCACTTCACCTAATTTTCTCTTTAATCTTAGGATTCAGAGAAGTGCCATCTACTGCTAAATTTTAATCAATAAGTTAATTACTCTTTTAAAGTTGGCTACTTTACATATGTTGATTCTCTAACCCAAGCGTCCCAAAACTACGGCCCGCAGGCCTCGTGCAGCCCCCTGAGGCCATTTATCTGGCCCCCCACCGCACTTCAGGAAGGGGCACCTCTTTCATTGGTGGTCAGTGAGAGGAGCACAGTATGTGGCGGTCCTCCAACGGTCTGAGGGACAGTGAACTGGCCCCCTGTGTAAAAAGTTTGGGGATGCCTGCTCTAACTCTTCTTTCATCACAATTCTTATGTTCCCAGGAAAAAAAAGGACCAGATTCAATCTTCCTGTCTGGTAAAACATGTCTCAAGAATTACTAATCACTTCTATGGATTTCAAACTTCTATATAACTCAAATGTCGTTCAAATTCATGAGACAAAAAAAAAAATCAACTAACAAACTGAGGAATAAGAATATCTATATATTTAGCCACACAACCACGTATTTCAGATTTAGATAAAAACTTTAAGGAATGCCTATAATCTTATATCAGTATTGTTTTGTATGTAATAATGTACAAAATACATAAGCAATTAACAACCAAATTATAAAAACCTCTATCAAACTTTCATTCTTCAGCCTGAAAATTTTATTTTGTTATAATTATTTATCAGAAGGTTATCAGGCAAGTGATTAGATTCATAATTTATGGTAGCTAATACTGAAAAATTCTAACAACTAGCAAAAAATCCAAATAAATAGAACATAACCCAGATAACCAGCAAACCTTACTAGAGCACCACAATGTACTGAGATCTCAGTATCACATAGATAAAATACATGTCTCTACCTTAAGTTAAAAAATGTATGACATTCTAGGCTGCAGAGAGGAAGTGCCTTATTATTGCTCTGCAATTACTCTGAGAAGTGAAAGATCCTAATTACATGCTATAAAACTTTTTTTCTCAAAAGGAGGAGGGCACAACACCACAAAAAGACCATCACTGCTCCCCTCTAGGACAAAACTAAACCATCTGTGTAATGTAACTAAGCAAAGTCAACACAGGCCACTGGCCTAAATGACAGCTAAGAAGAACCAGCCATAATGAGAGAAGGTGCTCTCTTTCCGGGTCCACGAGGGGGGTGTAGTTTTAAGGGCAAGAATTTCCCAGTGCCATGCCCTCCACCCATCTCTCTCCATCTGGGAGATTGAAGGGTTTATGTTTGAATTTCGCCAGCGCAGGAAGAAACTAAGAGTCAATCACCCCAGCGGAAGTTTAAAGGAACTCTTTTCATTGGCCAGAGGAACTTGGGAAGGTAGGAATTTCTCCCAGGATAAATTCCCCTCCTCCTTCACCAGCACTGGATTTCCAGCTCTCCGGAATCCTCTCCCACATGGTGGGAGCTCCCTTTTCCCTCTGAGATTTTCCCCTCTGGAATCCCCTTCCACACGCTTCATGGAAGTCTCTCTCTTCTTTTTTCTCTACCTAAATAAAATCACCTTTCTGCAACACTTCTTGGTTCCAATATTTACTTTATGAGCATATTGTGCACCTGCAGTGGTTCCATCGCTTAGTCTTTAAGAGACTGGAGACCAAGAACCCACAGCATTCTCTCGGGGGAGCTGTCCCTCACCAGCACCCAAGAAAATACCCGGTTACAATAACATTAACATGCCTTCTCAAGGGAAACATTTCCCTGACTTGCTCGGTTTCCTCCACAATGAAGTGGCCACCCATGACGTGACCACCACCATCTTCCTCACTGCAGAGCTGCCACCTCTGCTTTCTGACATACTTGTCGCCTTCCCCACTTCTCATTCACTCTCCCTGCAGTGCTCGCTGCCTCTCTGTATTAATCATTTTCATAAAAATGCAAATTTCATCTTGCCACTCTCCAGCCTATAAATCTTCCAAACTTTCCAACAACACTGAGGATGAAGAAGAAAACCCTAGCACGGCCTTTAAGGTTCGGGAAGTTCCGGAGCTCCTCCAACTCCCAAAACTTACACTATGTGCCCTTTGCTCAGTCCTTTCTTGCCACCTGGATCTTTCCCTCTAAATCATCCAATCTTCCACATTTCAAGGACTTTGTACAGGTGCCCTCTAATCTCTACTTCAGGTTTAGAGTCTCTTGTTTCCAAGCACTGAACACAATTTTAATTACATAGTTTTGCCTCTAACCATTTGTTCAGTACCTGTCCAATTAAACCATAAGATCTGTATCTGTTTTGTTTACTAATATGTTCCCAGCACCAGCACATATTAATAGGAGGCACTCAATGGCTCTAAAAAGGGTTACTATTTCTATTTCAGAAGGCATTACAAATCAATCTTAAAAAGGTACATTTAATTTTTCTCAAAAATAGCAAAAGACAGGACTAGGCAATTCACAAAAGAAAAATATAAATGACTAACAAAAATATGAAATTATGCTTCCTCATCATTAGTTATCAAATAAAAACAAAATATTTCTGAATTAAATTGGAAAAAATTAAAAATATGAAGAACGGGTATGGGCACTATTGATGAAAACATTACCGTAATCTACTGGAGGACAATTTGGCAAAATGAACATTTTAAATTATCAAACTCTTTGATCCAGTTATTTTATTTATTTTTTATTTTTTTTAATTGTATTTTAGGTTTTGGGGTACATGTGAAGAACATGCAAGACTGTTGCATAGGTACACACATGGCAATGTGATTTGCTGCCTTCCTTCCCCTCACCTATATCTGTCATTTCTCCCCATGCTCTCTCTCTTCACCTCCCCACCCCTCGTCCCTCCCCCTTTTCCACCCAACGGACCCCAGTGTGTAGTGCTCCCCTCCCCGTGTCCATGTGTTCTCATTGTTCAACACCCGCCTATGAGTGAGAACATGTGGTGTTTGATTTTCTGCTCTTGTGTCAGTTTGCTGAGAATGATGGTTTCCATGTTCATCCATGTCCCTACAAAGGACACGAACTCATTGTTTTTGATGTCTGCGTAATATTCCATGGTGTATATGTACCACATTTTCCCTGTCCAGTCTATCATTGATGGGCATTTGGGTTGGTTCCAGGTCTTTGCCAGTTATTTTATTTCTAAGCGTTTCTTCCATAGAAATAAGTGCACAAATATACAAGAATGTCTACTACAGCATTTCTGTAATAGGAAAAAATTGAAAATGACCTAAAAATTCCTCCACTGGGGTCTTAAGTAAATTAAGTTATACCAAAATAATAAATTGCTACATAGCCTTTAAAATAACAGGTAGATCGGGTGCGGTGGCTCACGCCTGTAATTCCAGCACTTTGGGAGGCCAAGGCGGGTATTTCCCGAAGTCAGGAGTTTGAGACCAGCTTAACCAATATGGTGAAACTCTGTCTCTACTAAAAATACAAAAATTAGCCAGGTGTGGTGGTGGGCGCCTGTAATCCCAGCAACTCGGGAGGCTGAGGCAGGAGAATTGCTTGAACCCGGGAGCCGGAGGTTGCAGTGAGCCAAAATCATGCCACTGCACTTCAGCCTGGGTGACAGAACAAGAATCTGTCGTGGGGGTCAGGGAGAGAACAACAACAAGGTAGGCTGGGTACAGTGACTCATGTCTGTGGTCCCAGCTGCTGGAGGCTGAGGTAGGAGGCTCACTTGAGCCCAGGAGTTTGAGGTTGCAGTAAGCTACGATCACCCTACTGCACTGCACTCTAGCTTGGGCAACAGAGCAAGATCCTGTCTCTATTTAAAAAAAAAAAAAAAAAAGGGCCGGGCGCGGTGGCTCAAGCCTGTAATCCCAGCACTTTGGGAGGCCGAGGCAGGTGGATCACGAGGTCAAGAGATCGAGACCATCCTGGTCAACATGGTGAAACCCCGTCTCTACTAAAAATACAAAAAATTAGCTGGGCATGGTGGCCCGTGCCTGTAATCCCAGGTACTCAGGAGGCTGAGGCAGGAGAATTGCCTGAACCCAGGAAGCGGAGGTTGCAGTGAGCCGAGATCGAGCCATTGCACTCCAGCCTGGGTAACAAGAGCGAAACTCCATCTCAAAAAAAAAAAAAAAAAAAAAAATGAGGTCAACCCATACTTATTGGCACAGAAACATACATTATACTCTTAATCAAATTAGCTGTAAAACAATATATGCTATATAATTCCATCTTTTAAAATGTGTAGCTATTTGTATGTGTATAATTGGAAGTCTGGAAGCATAAATAGTAAATTGCTGGAAGTTGTTAATGCTTCTGTGGAAAGAGATTCAGGATGAAAAATGTTATTACTATCTTGTTAATTTTTCATTTGCTCAAGTTTATAATGAATATTACAAATATATAAAAGTTAAGCCATACAAAATTAATGCTTTCCTGGAAAAAACAAATCTCTAATTTCCTGGTTATATTTAATATATAGAAGCCATTCAGCAAATGGTAACTAAGAACCCTAAGCTACCTCCTCTGCAGCTTCATGTTGCACCCTCTATAGACCTTGGAGATCCAACCAAGCTGACTACTCAAATGTCTCAAACATGTCCTGAAACAATTTCTTTTTTGAGACAGAGTCTTGCTCATCACCCAGTCTGGAATGCAGCGGCGCAATCTCGGCTCACTGCAACCTCTGCCTCCCAGGTTCAAGCGAATCTCCTGCCTCAGCCTCCAGAGCAGCTGGGTCTACAGGCACATGCCACCATGCTCAGCTAATTTTTATATTTTTAGTAGAAATGGAGTTTCACTATGTTGGCCAGGCTGGTCTCAAACTCCTGATCTCAGGTGATCCATGCGCCTTGGCCTCCCAAAGTGCTGGGATTACATGCATGAGCCACTGTGCCCAGCCGTGTTCTGAAATTTCTCATTCCTGTGCTTCTGCTTAGGTTTTCCTCAGTCTAAAATGCCCTGCGTATCCTTGTCTCCTGCCTGCTGCACCCAGCAGAACACCATCGCCTCCACCCAATTACATATGCACATGTGTGCACATACATCCCTGCCAAAATCCTCTTCATTCTTAAAGCTGCAACCCAATGCCACATTCCTCATAAAGCCTTCCCCAATCTTCTAGTCAGAATTAAACGCTATGTCCTTGATGCTACCATATAATGTTTATATTTCACTTTTGGTACTAACCATCATGTCACACATTAAGATCCTCCAGAGTAGAAGCCAAATCAGTCAGTCACCTCTGTCTTCCTAAATATCTAACCCAGGGCATCTTATGTAGCAGGATTGCTAAAACAGAAATGTGGGGTGAGATAACACTTTGTAAAAAGATGAAATGTTCAGAAGAAATCTTGCAGTCAAGTACTGCTCGGTGGTCCCTGTCCTGGTCTGCCGCAGCACTCGTGACAACCAAAAGCCAGGGTTAGTTATCTGCTGCTAGTCTTCCCAGCATTCCCCAGCCATCCTGACCGCTTTGTGGAATATTCAGGGGGACTTCTCCAGAAATCTCTGCTTATGGTTACTTCCTAATGGAAAGAACTGTGATGTTCGGTTTTGTTTAATGAGGCTAATCTCAAGGATACAGTAATAATGGTTCTAGAATCTGACTTGATTATTCTTCTATTTCTCCAGGAATTCTTTCAAATTAAATACTGCCTAACAACACAGCTTTGGCATCAAACAGCTCTGACTTCAATCTCAACTTGGTCTTTATATTATTAGTCTGTTGTCACACGGCTAAGAAGAAATACCCGAGACTGAGTTATGTATAAAGAAAAGAGGTTTCGTTGACTCACAGTTCTGCATTGCTGGGAAGGCCTTAGGAAACTTACAATCATGGCAGAAGGTAAAGGAGAAGCAGGCACCTTCTTCACAGGCCAGCAGGACAAAGTGAGTGCAAGCAGGGGAAATGCCAGACACTTATAAAACTGTAAGATCTCATGAGACTCACTATCACAAGAACAGCATGAAGGAAACTGCCCCCATGATCCAGTTATGTCCAACTTTTGGTCCCATCCTTGACACATGGGGATTATGGGGATTATAATTCAAGATGAGATTTTGGGTGGGGACACAGCCAAATCGTATCAGTTTTCTTAGGAAAACTATTTAATCTAAGTCTGCATTTCTTGACACAAGAAACAGAGAAAAGAGTACCTATATGTCAGAGTTTTTCAGAGTTAAATAACATTAAATAAGAACTAAACACAATTAGATGAACCTGTTTTGGTTAGCAAAATGCCTGGCCCTTAATCAATTTTCAATGAACAGGAACTATTATATTTAGAATTATGTTACCATAAATATCCTTCAAAGTTTGCTGGTACCAATACTGACATGCAAATACTAAAAACCATGCAAAAGCCTAAAGAGTACTTTACCAAAGACTGAAGATTACATTCCTGTATTCAACTCAACTGACAAATTCATATATTAAAATCTGTAAGTTCAAGTTTTTCAGTAGCAATAACGAATTAAAAGCTCTTCTCAAATTCTGCTCTCTGGACAAGAATCCCCAGTGAACTGACTCAACAGAAAGCAAATCATGTGATGCATAACAGAACATTCAGCATCAACTTCAAAAATTTAAGAGAAATAATAGTGTTCAAATTGCTTTATGATTCCTGTACTTGAGTTTATATATAATTTTTTAAAAGTAGAATATAAAATTGTACCCATGTAACTATAGCTATAAAAAACGTTGCATAAGCACTTTTAAAGTGCCCAGTAAATAGTTAAGTTTTACCACCACTTGGAATTACATAATTAAGTTTTGTTTAACATCTGCCTCCTACTAAACTCAAAATCCATGAAGGTGGAGGATCACATTTTTGAGGCATTTAACCCCAAACAAAAGAGCAAAGGCCAACAACTATACCTGGTTAAGCGTGTAAAAGAAACCTGATTTGGGGAGGTGAGATAACTATGGATGTAACTTTTCTCTTTCCTTTATTTGGAATTGAATTAATATTACTTGAATTTTGTCTATGTTAAAAAAATTAATAAAGCGACCTTCAACATGTAGTAGTAGGGTTTGGAAGTGGTAACAAAAGCACACTAATGAGTCATTTACAGCTAAATTATCAAATACTAAAATTTTCCACATACACCTTTCTTAAAGAAAAATGAGAAAAGAAAGGTACTCCCATCTTTGGGTACTAGAGATGCACAGAAAAAATGCCTCACAGTGATGGTTCTCATCTGCGGTTCTTGTATGATTGGTGGTCTACAAGCAATGCTTTGCATGCTCCACTGGCTGAGCAAAATTTAGAATATACTTGTGATTAGGTAATTTCTTGCTCAACACAAAAGCAAGCAAAAAGAGAAGACTTGCTCACTCTGACACAAATGCCAAAAAGAAACAAGTCACTTCAAAGTCCTGAGAAAGTGAAGCATATTTCTCAATTTCTTATAAATTTGGAGTTAATATTTTCTTATCCGTTACCAACTGCCCTTCATTCCATATTAAAAACTAGGAGGCCACTATCCAGAAAAGATCTGAGGCAAAACAACGAAAGACAAAACCTCCTTTAATAGTATACCCAACTTCATTCGTATTATCTTTCCTCACTCCACCCAAGAATCCCTGGCATCATAACCCATTTTGTTCCCCTTAGCTCTCCTACTGCCTGCCAGTAGTTCTCAGTCAGAAGACACCCAAGTATTATGAAAAAGCTCCCCAGATGACACCACCAGCCAAAAGTCACCTCACTAACAAAACAGAAGGGGAAAAAAAAAACTACAAGCAGTCCTCACTTTGCATGGTACCTACATACATGAATTCCAGTTACCATGGTTTACTTAAATAACATGAATCTCCCAACAACCCAGGTCAACTTTCAGTTACCCCAGCATATTGACTGTGACTAACTGGAAAAGTGTAAAACTTAGCACCTGTTCACTCTACAAATCACAATGCAATTAACAGAAGTCACTGACTATTACTCACTTCATGCACAGACGGCAAAGCATATAGCTGTGTTACCTCCTTATCTCCAAGTAATAAATGCACATGGCATTTTACAAAAACAGAAAACTGATGACCAGAGATTAAAGTGCAAAGAAATGAAAAGTGGTACCACGAAGTTAAATAAAAATCAAACATAAATGGTGGTAAAGAAGAAACAGCTGGCCATGGAAATGCTCACATTGCTGTCGTTAATCTAGATAAGTAGCCAGAGAAAGTGAGAGCAAACTTAATATAAATGAGGAAAGTACCAGTGATGAAAATGATAACAATGTCTCAGAGTAAGTTATGCCAGCAAGTCTTCACATTAAAGGAACTCACAACATCGAAAGCACAAAAAACATTAGAAGTTGATCCAAACTGAGAAAGCAGTATGACAACCTGCCATGGCATAAAAAGATGCTTCCTCTATAATACATAATGAGAACACAAGCAAGTGTTCAAACTACTGTTGATAAGGTTTCGTCCAAAAAAATAAGGTATTAATGTTTCTATTTTAAATTACAGTGCACTAAATAAAAACCAGCTTTGCAGTATTTCACCTATATATTTACAGCCAAAGCATTTTTTAGGTTTTGACAAAATTAGGGTCAGCTAGGCATGGTGGCTCATGCCTGTGAAACCTTTCTCTACAAAAATAATTTTTGAAAAATGGTAAGAACAATGCGGGCTGGGCTCAGAGGCTCATGCCTGTAATCCCAACACTTTGAACCCAAGTCGAGAGGACTGTTTGAGGCTAGTAGTTCAAGACCAGTCCTGGCAACACAGCAAGACCCTGTCTCTACCAAAAAAAAAAAAAAAAAATTAGCCACATAAAAAAAAAAATTAGTCCCAGCTACACAGGAGGCTGACTGAGGTGAGAGGATGACTTGAGCCGAGACAGCACCATTGCACTCCAGCCTGGGCAACAGAGCAAGACCTTGTCTCAGAAAAAGAAAAGAACACATATGGTATGGTTTGACTCTGGATCCCCATCCAAATCTCATCTTGAATTGTAGCTCCCATAATTCCCACATATTGCAGAAGGGACCTGATGAGAGGGGGCAGGTCTTTTCCATTCTGTTCTGGTGCTAGTAAGTCTCACAAGATCTGATGGTCTTATAAAGGGGAGTTCCCATGCACATGCTCCAGTAGGCAGCCATGTAAGACATGACTTTGCGCCTCCTTGGCCTTCCACCATAACTGTGAGGCACCCCCGGCCATGTGGAACTGTGAATCCATTAAATCTCTTCCCTTTATAAATTACCCAGTCTCAGTTATGTCTATATCAGCAGCATGAGAAGACTAATACAGTAAATTGGTACCCAAAGTAGGGTGCTACTGTCAAGATACCTGAAAATGCGGGAATGACTTTGGAACTGGGTAACAAGCAGATGGTGAAAGAGTTTGGAGGGCTCAGAAGACAAGAAGATGTGGGAAACTTTGGAACCTTCTAGAGATTTGTTGAATGACTTTGACCAAAATTCTGACAGTGATACGGACAATAAAATCCAGGCTGAAGTGGTCTCAGATGGAGATGAGGAACTTACTGGGAACTGGAATAAAGGTCACTCTTGCTATACAAAGAGACTGGCAGCATTTTTCCCCTCCCTTAGAGATCTGTGGAACTCTGAACTTGAAAGAGATGATTTAGAGTATCTGGCAGAATAAATTTCTAAGTGGCAAAGCATCCTAGAGGTGATACAGCATAAAAATTTGGGAAATTTGCAGGCTGATAATGTGGCAGAAAAGAAAACTCCACTTTCTGGAGAGAAATTCAAGCTGGCTGCAGAAATTTACATAAGTAAACTGGTTTTGAAATGTGAGGACATGAGATTTGGGAGGGGCCACAGTGGAATGATATGGTTAGGCTCTGTGTCTCCATCCAAATCTCGTCTTGAATTGTCTCTCTCCTAACTCCCATGTGTTGTGGGAGGGACCTGGTGGAAGGTAACTGAATCATGGGGAAGGGTCTTTCCTATGCTGTTCTGGTGATACTGAATAAGTTTCACAAGATCTGAATGGTCTTATAAAGGGGAGTTCCCCTGTACATGCTCTCTTGTCTGCCACCATGTAAGATGTGACTTTGTTCCTCACTTGCCTCTCGCACAATTGTGAGGCCTCCCCAGCCATGTGGAACTCTGAGTAAATTAAAACTTTTTCCTTTATAAATTACCCAGTCTTGGGTATGTCTTTTTTAGCAGTGTGAGAAAAGACTAACACAATGTAATCCTACCACCAAAAATACTTAGTGTTATTTTGGGATATTTCAGTCTGGCTTTTTTCCCCCCATGAATGCAATAGGTTTTAACACAGCTTTAATTAGACACAAGCAAATACACATACATGCAATGTTTTCTCTTACTCTGATCTCATAAGCATTTTCCATGTAATTACAATACATTCTCTTCACAGGCAATATTTTTAATGGCTCCAGGCTAGTCCAAGAAATGGGTTTCCCATTGCTTGCCTAATTCTTCCCCTTTTGTCCCATGTTTTAGTAGTTTTGTACTGGCTTCACTAAATTAAATGTTATTAATATAAGTATCTTTAGGTTGCTCATACTTAGTTCCAGTTGCTTTCCTAAAAGTATGCATTGATCAATGTATTCTTTGAGGGTTGTTTCCAGATAGCCCACTCTGTGCTCCAAATGCAAACCAACATCCCAGAGGTTCTCCCCTTATTCAGTCCTCTTCATGAATTTTGGAAGGGAACATTTCAATCTCTGCTATTTGCCAGGCTCTGTTCTGCATGTTTAATGTTATATCAATTATTCAAATCTATGTTTCAAAACTTCAGCAATCATCTAGGCTTTTCATTCATTCAAAGTAGTACTGAGTGCTTACATAGTGACAGGTACTGGTAACATAGTAGTAAGCAAAACCAAACTCCCTCAGGAGTACTCACCCTGTCTCAAAGGCACTCCAAGATGTTAAAAAGTAGCCACTCCATTTCTGTACTACTTTGATAATAAAACATTTCAACGGCTCCCATTACACTTCCAATGAAATCCAAATTCTTTTCCCTAGCCCACAAAGCTCCACCTCAGCTGGCTTTGCCTATCCCTCCAATACCATCCCCTGACATGCTATCCTTAACTATTAGGCCTCACCATTTGAATACTCTAAGCTCTTTACACGTGAGCTATTCAACATGACTGAACCTCCCACTCTGATCATCAAAAATTCAAGCCCCTTCCCATCTTTTAGGTCTTAGCTGAAATGTCACCTCTTTATGGCTTTCCTTGGTCACTCCATCTAGGAGGTTCACCGATATTTCCCTACTCTGCCATATCTTCAGTTTGTTTCTTTCATAGCACTTAGCATTCACTGCAACTGTCTGTTGGCCTTTCTTCTCTAATTGAGATGGGGTTTTGCTTATTTGCCACTGTATCTACAAATCCTACCACAGTACCCAGTGGGCAGAATCCATGGCAGATAAACTGTGTGCTGCATAAATGAAACGTTTTTCCTTTACTTGGAATGAAATCTAGTTTCTTGAAACTTCCACCTATTGATACTAATTTTACTCTCTATAAATACATTGGGGAAAAAGTATACTGCACTTGTATCATACTTTAATTAAGTATATATTTGTTAACTGCAGCACTCACCTGGTTTTTAGCAACTGCAACCTTTGCTGACTTCAGAGAGACTACCAAGAACCAGGTGAGGGCATGGACTTCCAGGTGGCATCAACTGGGCTGGAACATGAGCTCCAAAACTTACGCGAAATGGATCTCACTTGTGTGACTTTGAACTATTTCTCTAACCTCTTAATATCGCTGTTCCCTCATTTGGAAAGCTAGGATAAGGCTTCAATTGCTTTGAGAATCAAATGGCATAATGTAGTTAAAGAGCTTACCCCAGTTTCTGGCACAGGAACGTTAGTAGACAACTACTGCTGTCTCACCAGCTAAACAGGAAAGCTCCTTGAAAGTGGTAACATTATTTCTTTACATTTCTAAGAGGTAGCTTATACAAGATTCAACAAATCTAGATTTAAAACCATCATCCTGCAAGTCTGGCTAAGACATCCCTTTCTTCCATATATTCCCATAACACCCTGAACCTAGCCCACCTGTTATCTATCCCAACAGTCATTTTACTATTTTGTCTCCAACACCTGACCCTTAGGAGCAGCTCTATCTTGTTCACCAGGTTATTCTCAACACCTGCAACACCAAAATTGGGTAACTAAGTAAATAAAGCACTGCGGCCTTCCATTTACCCCATGAAAATAATTTTTCAAATTATTTATTGTCTGTCTCTGCCCACTTCCACACAATGAAAACGCAGGTAGCCAATCTGTGTCTTGCTAAATGCTGTATCTAGTAACCCCTACCGGAGGCTCCAAAATATTTGGTAAAAGATGTTTTATGTTGATTCTCGCAGTTTTCTGCTACAGAATTAAATGCTAAGCCTGTCTACTGACTCCACAGCGTTACTGATGGGCTGCGTGCGCTCATTAATATATCTTCAAAGCCTAGGCTTGAAGTAGAAAAAGCAATTAGGTATTGAATGAACAGATGGACTTGTCATTTTCTAAGACTGAAAAGAGATGCAGCAAAATGACAAACGTAGTATTGAATAGAAACGCTGTGAGAGACTTGATTAAGGTTTTTTGGGTTGTGTTACATACATACATTAACTCCCAACATCTCTACAGTAGTTATACTATCAAAAAGTAGTTAACAGTGAATAATGTTAGCTCTTTTTTCTTTTAAGTAACTGAGAGTGCAAAAGACAACGAGTCAAGTACCCTCTCGTTCCCCTGCCTGTCTCCTACGACCTGGCAATACAGCGTCGCCTTGACACCTGGCCCGCCGGTGGCCTGGGAGCCCCGCGCTACCTCTCAGACCTGGCTGCCAGTAACCCGAGGACAGTCCAACGCGCAAAACCGGAAGACAGAGCAGAGCAACCCCACGGGCTCCAGTGCCGAATGCCGGCACTCCAAGCAACCCACCCCACCGCCCCGCACTCACCACCAGCGAGGCCATGAATCCCGGCCGGTCCATGGTACCGCGGACCTCGTCAAGGCTACCACCCAAGTCAGACCAGAGACGGACCTCGACCCCGTGCGCTGGGCGTCGCCATCTTTGAGGCGGGCCTGTCTTGCACTTCCGGGAACACGTGACGTAAACCACAACAACTGCACGTGCGACGCTGGGGAGGAGGAGCCAAGAGGAGGGCCAGAGAGGAGGGGCGGGGCCTCAGGAAGTGTGGTCGAGCGAAGTCTCGGCAATTTTCTTACCTTAGTTTCCTGCAGCCGCCTTGAGAGCAGCTAGACGGAGGAACTCTCGCGAGCAAATGATCCTCGGCGGGGATCCAGGAGAGGACAGCCCTAGAATGAGGCCGAAGTCATCCTGCGCTGTAAACCCGAAAGAGGCGTGGCTGTGGCGGAGGAGGAGTCGCGAGGGGCAGGGCGAACCTCGGGACGAGATTCGGAGTCCTAATCGGGTGTTTCATTTTGGTTTATCTCTTAGTTTTGTAAACAAATTTTATCTGAATTTATATTAAATTATCTGAAGGTTATTACAAAGACATAGAAAAATACTTCAAAAATTTCCTTACCGTAGCTCAAAATTAGCATCTTCCATTTTTCCTTACTCGCAGTTATTGCACTTAAAATTATTTGTTTGTTCACTTGCTTACCTGCTCATGTTCGCTGTTGTACCCATGTGTACCCTTCAAAGCACACGTTAGTAAGTACTTAATAAAATTTATTGGAGCGAACCTCTTTATATTTATTAAACAAATACCTGTAAACTTCTGTGTATATTAAGGGCCAGCTACATCGCAGACGTGGTGCCAAGTGATTGACAGATATTTTTTTCATTTAATCCTTTCACCAACCCTGTGATGTCAGCACCACTACTGTCCTCATTTTACAGAGGCTCTGAAGGCTCCAACAAGTAGCAAACCCAATATTGGCTACAGAGAACATAGCAGAGCATGCCCTGAAAATATACTTACTGCCCTCATCATCTTTCCTCAAAACCCTTATAATAGCCTGAGCAGGCTCCTTGCCTGGCCTTTCTTCAATCCCTATTCTGTAACACTGCTAGAACTATTCTTATAATTATTCTTACTCTCTTCTAGGTAAAATGATCCAGAAAATATTTGCAGAATAGCTTTGGGTGTTAGATGAAATTCAAATTCTGAGGTATCACCTGCGGGGTTTGGGCATAAGTTTCCCAAGATTGAGTTTTCTCCTCCGTAAAGTGCCAATAATGATAGTAACTTTTTCATGCAATACTGTTATATTAATAGATTAGACGAGATAATGAACTCAAGTTATTAGCCTAGTTCCTGGCTCATAGAAAGTACTCTCTAAAGATGATGGTAATGTCATTTCCCTGCTTACAGCTCCCCTCTGCTGCCAGTAGAGACAGTCCAGCTCCCTATTATGGTCTATACCTCTCAGCTGGTGTCTCCTGTCACTCTTCCCACTAGCCGGACTACACACAGACAGACTATACACTTTAGAGCCTCCTCATTTTGCCCATGTTGTTCTCTCTACCCAGAATACCTTTGCCTATGCTGCCTGTAGGGCCTCTGAAAACATGCTAGTTCACTTTGTCAAGGCCCGCAGAAGAATCTCTGTTGCTGCTGTTTCTGTCTTTAAAAGGCTCGTGTGTTTTAGTCAGGCCTACCCAGGATAATTTCCATTTTTGTTAACTCAAAGTCAACTAATTAGACACATTAATTATATCTGCAAAATCTCTTTTGCTATATACTATAACATAATTCTGGTGGTAATGTACTGTCATACTCACAGGTCCTGCTGACATTCAATGGGGTGATTATGCAAAACACATTCTCAGCCAGGACTCTTGAGGGCCACGTTAGAATCCTGCCGACTTCACATTCCTATATATCCTATATATCAATAAGCTTTCACTTAGCTGGGCATGGTGGTGCGTGCCTGTAATCCCAGCTACTCAGGAGGCTGAGGCAGAAGAATTGCCTGAACCCAGGAAGCAGAGGTTATGGTGAGCCGAGATCGCGCCATTGCACTCCAGCCTGGGTAACAAGAGTGAAACTCCATCTCATAAAATAAATAAATAAATAAATAAGCTTTCACTGACATTCCCCTCAGTCTTCCCACCTTTCACCTACTGCCTGGTGCCAATGGCACTCCCACAGTTTAGGAATTACAGTAGTAGCCACCTCCAAGTACCAAAATCTATATTATTTGTCTATTTCTGCATAACAAATTGCCTCCAGAATTTAACAGACTAAAGCAACAATAAACTTGTATTACCTCACACAGTTTTCATACGTCAAGAATCGATGAGTCATTTAGCTGGGTGGTCCAGACTCAGAAATTTTCATGACACTACAGTCAAGATGGTGGCCAGGACTATATCATAAGATTTGATCGGGACTGGAGGATCCAATGCCAAGATGGCTCGCTCCCATAACTGGCGAATTAGTGCTAGCTATTGGCAGGTGGCCTGAATTCCTCATGGCATAGATCTCTCCATAGTGCTGCTTGAGTGTTTTCATGATATAATAGCTGGTTTTTCCTAGAGTAAGTGTTCTGAAAGAGAACAAGACAGAAACTACAAAGTCTTTTATGACCTGTCCTCATAAGTTACTCAGTTGTTATTCCAGCAATTGCCTATTGGTTTCACAGGTCATCCACATTTATTATGCGGCTGGACTACACAAAAGCATACATACTGGAAGATGAAGATCACTGGGTGCCATCTTGGAAACTGGCTACCACATTAGGGAAATGCTGGTGAACACCTCAATGAGTTATGAATACACACTCTTTAGAGTGGCTAAAATTGAAAAGATCAAGTATTGACAAAGATGAGGAGCAACAGGAAATCTCATACATTGCTGTTTGGAATTTAACATGGTACAATCATTATAAAATCCAATGCCCCACTTACTTATTTACCCAAGAGAACTAAACGTTTATACAAATACTTTTACATCATATTTCAAAGCAGCTTTATCCATAATAGTCAAAAAATGAACACCTGAATATCTATCAGCAAGTGAGTATATGTATAAACATATTACGGTACATCCTTACAATGAAACATCACTCAACAATGAAAGGATATGAATTACTGATACACGAAACAACATGGATTAATCTGAAAGCATTATGCTATGTAAAAAAAAAAAGACTACTTATATTACAAGTCCACTTATGTGAAATTGCAGAAAAGAAAATTATAGTGACAGAAAGTAGATCAGTATTTTCCAGGGTGTGAAGGTGGAGGCAAAGGATTGACTACGAAGTGGACACAAAAGAATATTTTCAATTATGGAGATATTCTCTATTATTATTGTGATAGTAGTTGCATGGGTATATACATTTACTAAAATGCATTGACTTGCACAATTAGAATGGTTATACTTAGTATATGTAAACTGTAAGGTGGCTCATGCCTGTAATCCCAACATTTTGGAAGGCCAAGGATAGATCACCTGAGAGTTCGAGACCAGACTGATCAAAATGGTGAAACCCTGTCTCTACTAAAAATACAAAAAATTAGCCACGTGGGGTAATGCACACCTGTAGTCCCAACTACAGAAGGATGAGGCAGAAGACTCACTTGAACCCAGGAGGTGGAGGTTGCAGTGAGCTGAGATTGCGTCACTGCACTCCAGCCTGGGTAACAGAGCGAGACACCATCTCAAAAACAAAAAAATGTATATGTAAACTATAGCTCAATAAAGTTGATTAAAACATTACCATATTACATGATGATGAGGATTAATAATACATGCACAGAAATTTTTAGTCCAGTGTTTGGCACATAGAAAATGTTGCGTTTATTCTGTATTTTTCTATTTAAGTTAGATATTCTGAATATTATGAATGAGAGACTGTTAAGTTATCAAGATGCATAAGTACTTTGTGATACATACTACTATAACTTCCTAAGTGAAAATAAATCTTATTTCTAGCTACTAATGTTCCTGGAGGTTTTTAATGTAATTCCTTCCCTAAGAGAAAATTTAACCCAGACTTACAACATTAATTTTGATTTAATACATCCTTTGAAGTCTAATCAAGAAAAAAACTCTTTTCCTCTTCAATGCAATGATTGCCTTTAACTTTGTAAGAAAAAATTGTGTTGATGTCATTTTCTGGTAACCTGGAGGGAAATGTAATTTATCAGGTACCTTTCAAAATTAAGGAGAAATACATATTCTCTCCTTTTATGCAAGGTAAAGGCTTTACCAGGTATTACATGAGACCACTGGAAGCCCTTTGGAAAGTACAGATATTACAAACATGACCTAGGGCCTCCTTTTCATGAAATGCTAGTGGAAAGACTCATTACTACTTGTGCATACTTTTTAAGTGGAATATTTCAATGCATCATCATTATCACCACATTGCAGGCAGCATATGTTCTCAAATCTTTCATTTTAAAAGATACAGGCAATGTGGTAAGCACTGATTTGCATTATACATGTGATATAATAATATGGTCTTTCTCACTTAAAGTGTCACTGTAAGTCAAGTTTTCTTTTAAACGAGCTCAAAAATCTTAACAGTATTTATAAAAATTAGCAAGAAATCAAAGATATAGCTCAGAAAAGAATTAAGGCCTAGCTTAGAAAACAACAACAACAAAAAACCAAGGATATAATCTTCAACTACGACTAGGCTTCAGTTCCAAGCCACTGTTACTGTTGTTGTTGTTCTTGCTGTTTGTCTTTTGTTTTGAGACAGGGTCTTGTTCTGTTGCCCAGGCTGGAATGCGGTGGTGCCACCTCAGCTCACTGCAGCCTCAATCTCCGGGTTCAAGCAATCTTCCTGCCTCAGCTCAACAAGTCGTTTGGACTACAGAAGCATGGCATGCCCAGCTGATTTTTGTATTTTTAGTAGAGATGGGGTTTCACCATGTTGTCCATGCTTGTCTTTAACTCCTGAGCTCAGGTGATCCACCCACCTCAGCCTAGAATTACAAGTGTGACCCACTGCACCCCGCCCCATGTTACTGATTTTTGTTGAAAAATATGATAATACTTGTCAAGATCTGAATGTGTTCCCAAAATTCATATGTTGAAATTTAATCGGCGAGATGCGCCCTTTAGGGCGCAATTAGGTCATGAGGTCTCCTCCCTTGTGAATATGATTAAAGTCTTCATAAAAGAAGTTTCACGGCTGGGCGCAGTGGCTCACACCTGTAATCCCAGCTCTTTGGGGGCCGAGGCAGGCAGATCACAAGGTCAGGAGTTCAAGACCAGCCTGGCTGACATGGTGAAACCCTGTCTCTACTAAAAATACAAAAATTAGCTAGGCATGGTGGCTCATGCCTGTAATCCCAGCTACTCAGGGGGCTGAGGCAGGAGAATCCCTTGAACCCAGGAGACGGAGGTTGCAGTGAGCCGAGATCATGCCATTGCACCCCAGCCTGGGCAACAAGAGCAAAAACTCTGTCTAAAAAAAAAAAAAAAAAAAAAAAAAAAAAGCTTCACAAAATATTCATTCAGCCTTTTTTCCCTTCCACCTTTTGCCATGTGAGGGCATTGTTCAAAGTGCCATCTTGGAAGCAGGAACTAGGCCCTCCCCAGACACTGAATCTGCCAGTACCTTGATCTTGGACTTCTCAGCCTCTACAATTTTGAGCAATACATTTCTGTTCTTTACAAATTAACTCAGTGGTGGTATGTTGTTACAGCAACACAAATGGACTAAGACAACAGTTAGAATCATTTTCAATAAAAATATTCCTGGAAGTATTTCAATCTATCTGCAACAGTTAGTAAATATATATAATGGAAAGAAAGTCAACTGAAAAATTTAAAAGATCTGTTTGAAAAGTCAGTTTTCAACCGGGCGCGGTGGCTTTATCTTGTAATCCCAGGACATTGGGAGGCCGAGGCGGGTGGATCACGAGGTCAAGAGATCGAGACCATCCTGGTCAACATGGTGAAACCCCGTCTCTACTAAAAAATACAAAAAATTAGCTGGGC
The DNA here is from genome assembly GCF_048565385.1 of Saimiri boliviensis. Lineage (NCBI taxonomy): Eukaryota > Metazoa > Chordata > Mammalia > Primates > Cebidae > Saimiri > Saimiri boliviensis. The sequence continues at coordinate 56,413,520 of NC_133456.1, read as the reverse complement.
ATGGTGGCACGTGCCTGTAATCCCAGCTACTCAGGAGGCTGAGGCAGGAGAATTGCCTGAACCCAGGAGGCGGAGTTTGCTGTGAGCCGAGATCGAGCCATTGCACTCCAGCCTGGGTAACAAGAACGAAACTTCGTCTCAAAAGAAAAGAAAAGTCAGTTTTCCTTTAAGTGATTGAATCAACAAAGTACTTGTTATGTGGCTTTATGTTTGCATTTCAAATTACAAAGAGAGAAAAAGATGACTCTTTCAATAAATGCTTTTGGGACAGTAAGCTAGCCATATTTAAAAAAAAATATGTTTGAGCTTCATCTTACACTTTGCATCCAAAAGCAGTTCCAAATTTTTTTTCATTGATATAATTAAACTATTAAAATAGTACTGAATCCCAGAACTATGTGAGGCTGAGGTGGGAGGATCACTTAAGCCCAGGAGTTCAAGACTAGCCTGGGCAACATGGGGAGACCATGTTTCTACAAAAAATAAAAAAAAAATTAGTCATGCATGGTGGCACATGCCTGTGGTCCCAGCTACTCAGGAGGCTGAAGCTGGACAATCACTTGAGCCTAGGAGGTCAAGGCTGCAGTGAGCTGTGTTCATGACACTGCATTCCAGCCTGGGTGACAAAGTAAGACCTTGTCTCAAAAAATAAGAACAAAATTTTAAATTAATAATAACAATAGAGGGCCGGGCGCGGTGGCTCAAGCCTGTAATCCCAGCACTTTGGGAGGCCAAGGTGGGTGGATCACGAGGTCAAGAGATCGAGAGCATCCTGGTCAACATGGTGAAACCCTGTCTCTACTAAAAATACAAAAATTAGCTGGGCATGGTGGCACATGCCTGTAATCCCAGCTACTAAGGAGGCTGAGGCAGGAGAATTGCCTGAACCCAGGAGGCGGAGGTTGCGGTGAGCCGAGATCGCGCCATTGCACTCCAGCCTGGGTAACAAGAGCGAAACTCCGTCTCAAAAAAATAAATAAAAATAAATAAATAAAAATAAATAAAAAATAACAATAGAACAAAAACGTAAACATTTTACATTTTTTTTTGTTTTTGTTTTTTGTTTTTTTTTTTGACACAGAGTCTCTCTCACCCAGGCTGGAGTGCAGTGGTGCAATCTTGGCTCACTGCAACCTCTGCCTCCCGGGTTCAAGTGATTCTCCTGCCTCAGCCTCCCAAGTAGATGGGAGTACAGGCAACTGCCACCATGCCCAGCTAATTTTTGTATTTTTAGTAGAGATGGAATTTCACCATGTTGGCCAGGCTTGGATGGAACTCCTGGCCTCAAGCCATCCACCCACCTCGGCCTCCCAAAGTGCTGGGATTATAGGCATGAGCCACCATGCCTGACGAAGGTAAACATTTTTGTATTCTTGAAATAAAGAAACATCTTCTATGTCCAATATATATATATATATATATATGTTCAGCTAATAGCTTTACTATTAAAAATTAAAATAAAAATAAATTTTCAGAGAAAAATATGTGCAAGGTATATAATCACATCAAATTTAAGTATAAATAATTCCCATTACTCAATAGAAAAACACTAATACCAAGAGAAAAAAAAATGGGTAAAGATCACAAAAGTAGAAATACAAATATGTAAGCCGGGCACAGTGGCTCAAGCCTGTAATCCCAGCACTTTGGGAGGCTGAGGCGGGTGGATCACGAGGTCAAGAGATCGAGACCATCCTGGTCAACATGGTGAAACCCCGTCTCTACTAAAATACAAAAATTAGCTGGGCATGGTGGTGCACGCCTGTAGTCCCAGCTACTCGGGAGGCTGAGGCAGGAGAATTGCTTGAACCCAGGAGACGGAGGTTGCGGTGAGCCAAGATCGCGCCATTGCATTCCAGCCTGGATAACAAGAGTGAAACTCCGTCTCAAAAAAAAAAAAAAAAAAAGAAATACAAATATGTAATGAACATGCTAAAAAATATCTTCAACTCATTAATAACCCCAAAATGAAAATTAAAACAACAAAGCTTTTTAAAAAAACATTTTAAATAGGTAAGAATTTTTTTCTAGAGGAAGAATCAGAGCAACTTCTGGTGAGCAATATGGCCATATGTAATAAAATCTTAGTCTGTTTTGCACTGTTATAAAGGAATACCTTAGGCTGAGTAATGTACAAAGCAAAGAGGTTTATTTGGCTCACGGTTCTGCAGGCTGTACAAGTATGGCACCAGTGTCTGCTTGGCTTCTAGTGAAGCCAAGCTCAGGAGGCTTTTATTCATGGCAGAAAGTGGAGTGGGGGCAAGCACATCACATGGTGAGAGAGGTAGCAAGAGGGCTGCCAGGATCTTTTAAAGAACCAGCTCTTACTTAAACTTATTACTGTAGAGAGGGGGCCAGGGCATTCAAGAGGGATGCATCCCCATGACCCAGACACCTCCCATTGGGTTCCACCTCTAACTCTGGGGATCACATTTCAATATAAGATTGGGAGGGGACAAACATCCAGACCATAGCAAACCCTAAACCCTGACATTTCTGGGGACTTTTACATTACTGATAGTTTTTAATTAATACTTTTTTTTTTTTTTTTTTTTTTTTTTTTTGAGTCAGAGTCTCACTCTGTCACCCAGGCTGGAGTGCACTGGTACAATCTCAGCTCATTGCAATCTCCACCTCCTGGATTCAAGTGATTCCCCTGCCTCACCATCCCAAGTAGTAAAGACTACAGGTGTGTACCACCATGCCCAGCTAATTTTTTGTCTTTGTAGGAGAGACAGGGTTTCACTGTGTTGGCCAGGGTGTTATCAAACTCTTGACCTCAAGTGATTTGCCCGCCTCAGTCTCCCAAAATATCGGGATTACAGGTGTGAATCATCATGCCTGGCTAATAGTTACTATTAATTGCAACTATTATCATCATACAAATCTTTTGCTCCTGACTTGTGTGGAGCTGACAGCCACTCACATGATACTGCTTAACTTCCTAACTTTCTCCATGAGCAAGTTGAAACACACCTGCCTAGACTTTACTAAGAGTGAATTAACTATCACAATTTGCTTTTGTTCAACATTTGACACATGATGAAGCTCTGGCTAGGTTCCCAAGATATATATAAAAATCAGGATGAATGTTGCTCACTTAATTTTCACATTCTCTGACAAAGATCTCCACCGTTTTAGGCGTAAAAATTATTCTAAAACCTTATGCCTTGTGCATTGACCATCCATCAGGTCCACAGCCTACTGCATTGAAATATGACACAAAGTGCCTTTGCTGTAGCTGTTCCCCTCTAGTGAAGTGGCAATGGATAAGGGTAGATCACCCTTGTGACACGTACCTGACACAGATGACAACAAGTGACTTTTCTCATCCTTTGTCTATTAATAGAGTGAGGGGCAACTGCAGCTGCTTTTCCTTTGCCATACGGGAAATAACGAGAAAACATTAAATGAAATTGATAATTTTCCTGTTAATCAGAAACAAATTTAAATAAAAATATTCACCATTAAATCACAGTCTTCTGGCTAAGCCCAAATAGGAGCTTTATTATACTCCAGATCAATTAATTCCATCAGCAAATGCTAAGTGCCCCGTACCTGTCCTAACAGTCTTTTTTAAATATGTAAACACCTTACCGACTCAACTCTTTTTTCTTTTTCAGTAGAGTCTTGCTCTGTCACCCAGGTGACAGTGCAGTGGTGCAATCATGGCTCATTGCAGCCTTGATCTCTTGGGCTCAAGCGATCCTCTCACCTCATTTTTTAATTTTATTTTTTTAGAGACAAGGTCTCACTTTGTTGTCCAGGCTGGTTTGGAACTCCTGGGCTCAAGTAATCCTCCCACCTCAGTCTCCCTAAGTGTTGTAATTTCAGGCATGAGCCACCACACCCAGCCTCAACTTGCCTCCTAATCATGCCTTTACTGTCCTTGCAGTCTGATAGATTAGGAAGCCTGGCACTTGCCCTACTTCTGATTTCTCCTTAATGCCAAAACCATTGCCTAATCCTTCAGGGACACCATTCCTCTCCTATCCTTTTGTTCTACACAACCCCTTGGGTTTATGCCTTCCAAAATAATAGCTTGGTCAGGCATCATGGAGCACACCTTTAGTCCTAGCTAGCTTAGGGAGGTTGAGGCAGGAGAGGTGCTTAAGCCCAGGAGTTTGAAGCTGCAGTGAGCTATGAACATTCCACTACACTGCAGCTTGAGTGGCCAAGTGAGACCTCATCTCTAAAATAATGAGAAGAAGAACTTAATGGCTGAAGCAGTCATAAAAAAACTTCTCTGCCTCCATCTCCCCATTCTCAGTTCACCTGGACAGTCTGCATGAGCAGGAGAAAGTGTAACCACTTATGCCAGGCCTTGTGTAGGGGTCTGAGACCTTACTTACTTTCTCTCTTAGTCTACATTACTGCCCTGTGATTTAAGTGTTATAATGGAGCCTGAACTCCTGATTTCTGAAAGGGAAACAGTAAAACCCAAAAGGAAGTCATTGCCACTTTGGAAGACAGTTTGACAGTTTCTTAACAAAGCTAGATATAGTTTCAGCACAGAATCCAGCAATTGTGCTCCTCGGCATTTTCCCAAATGAGCTAAAAACTTATGTCCACACGAAAACCTGCACGTGAATGTTTATAGCAGCTTTTATTGTTAACTGCCAAAATTGGAAGCAACCAAGATGTCCTTCAGAAGGTGAATGGATAAATAAACGGGTACATCATACAATGCAATAATATTCAATGCTAAAAAGAAATGATTTGCTGGGCATGGTGGCAAGCACCTGTAGTCTCAGCTACTCAAGAGACTGAGGCAGGAGGACCTCTTGAGCCTCAGAGTTCCAGCAATGGGGTATGATTGCACCACTGCACTCCATCCTGGGGAGGAGAGAAAGAGAGAGAGAAAGAGAGAGAGACAGAAAGGAGGGAAGGAAGGAAGGAAGGAAGGGAGGAAGGAAGGGAGGAAGAAAGGAAGGAAGGGAGAGAGGGAGGGGGAGGGAGAGAAGGAGGGGAGAGGTGGGGAGGGAAACAAAAGAGCTATGAAGCCATGAAAAGACATAGAAGAAGCGTAAACGCGTAACTCGGCTCACTGCAACCTCTGCCTCCCAGGTTCAAGCGATTCTCCTGCCTCGGCCTCCCTAGTAGTTGGGATTACAGGTGTGGGCTACCACACGTGGCCAATTTTTGTATTTTTAGTAGAAATGGGGTTTCACCATGTTGGCCAGGCTGGTCTTGAACTCCTGACATCAGGTAATCTGCCTGCCTTGGCCTCCCAAAGTGCTAGGATTACAAGTGTGAGCCACTGTGCCTGGACCGTGCCTGGCCTAGTTCTTGAATTCCCAGTGGTAACATTTCTTAGTCACGTTTCATCCTCCTTTTCCCCAGGGCGGAGAGAGGGAGGAGAGGAAAGGATAAAAGGAAAGAAAGAAAGGACAGTGAAAGGAAAAAATAAAAGTAAGATTATTTAAAAAAAGGAAAGAATCACGGCCCCCTGCTCCATGTTTAAAAGACACTTTTTCTACAACCCAAATGTGAATACACAAATAAATGGGTACACAAAATATGGAATGTAGATTTATACATGTGGTGGAATATTATTTACCCTTAAAAGGGAAGAAAATTCTGGCACATGCTACAATGTGGATGAAGCTTGAAGACATTATGCTAAGCAAAATAAGCCAGTCACAAAAAGATCAACCTTGTATGATTCCAGTTAGGTGAGGTATCCAGAGTAGTAAAATTTATAGAGATAGAAGCAGCATGGTGACTGCCAGGAGCTTAGGGGAGTGGGAAATGGAGAGTTCAGTGGATACAGTATTTCCCGCTTATCCATGGGGTATACATTTCAAGATTCCCAATGGGTGATGCCTGAAACCTCAGAAGGTACTGAAAGTACTGAACCCTAGGTATACTAAGTTTTTTTCCTATAAATATATACTGATTATGAAGCTTACTTTATAAATTGGACACATCAATAACGAATAATAAAATACGGATGGGCACATTGGCTTACATTTGTAATCCTAGCACCTTGGGAGGCTGAGATGGGAGGACTGTTTGAAGTCAGGAGTCAGGAGTCTGAGGCCAGCCTGAACAACAAAGCAAGACCTTGTCTCTATGAAAAAAAAATTAATAATCCAGGCATGGTGGTGTGCACTTGTAGTCCCCGCTCCTCAGGAAGCTGAGGTGGGAGAATCACTTGAACCCAGGAATTTCAGGCTGCAGTTAACTAGGATTGTACCACCGCACTCCAGCTTGAGCAACAGGACACCCAGTCTCTTAAAAATAATAACAATAAGTAGAACAATCATAACAATATGCTGTAATAAAAGTTATGTGAATGTGGTCGCTCACTCTAAAAATATCCTAACATTTTTGGACGGTGGTTTGGTTCACTCTAGCTAACTGAAACCACAGAAAGCAAAACTGCAGATAAGGGAAGATTATAGAGTATCAGTTGGAGAAGATGGAAAAATTCTTGAGATGTAGTGATAGTGGCCCATGTACATTGAGCAGCAAATGTACTCAATAAGCTGAATATGCTTAAAAATGGTTTAAACGGTCATTTTTATCTTATGTTATATTTACAATAGAAGATATACTTTTTCTTCAGAAGAGATGAAATGCATTTAAAGTATTTGATTTCAAAAACGAAATGTTTGTGAAACATTTGTGAAATTTCTCAGTCTCCCAGAAAAGCTGACATACACAATGTTTTTCGTTTTTTTTTTTCCCTGTTTTTAAATTTTTCTATCAACTGGTCACATCACAGCAACATTCTTTAATACACTAATAATCAAAGCTCTCTCTCCTCCCCCTTCAATGCCATTTTGCTTCATTAAGTCAGATTTTCTAGAGGAAAAGAGAGAGGGAAGCAGCAGTAAGTGCAAGCTCTATTAAGAGTCACAAGACTCCAGATAATTCACCAGCACGGAAAAGTTTAAAAGCGTCATAGGGATTTGAATTTCCATTCACCGGCTCCCTCATCATTACATGCCACTTTCAGGCTGTTTCCCATTTTTTCACCTTCCTCATTGCAAACCTTCCAAAGAGCTTCGAGACACTGTGGTCCTTTTATTTATTACTCTCTGTCAGACAAACAGCAGGCCTCCACTCCAAAGGGCACAACCCTCTATTCTTCTGAGCTACCATCGTGCATCCTAAATGAACACAGTCTGCTTAATGCTACAGGTCGAACATAAATCTTCTTGATCTCTCCCCAGGTGAACTCCCTTTTAGAGTTCAAAGAATCTCTTGTAAAAGATAAACGAATACCTTTGCATTGTCGTTTCTCAGGTTCAATGCTGCTGACACAGCAAGATGGCCACTATTCCCCAAACAATTACAAGAGGACATGTTACCACCTGCACAGTAATGTGTCATGCAGGTGCAATCCCGCAGCCTCTATTGTTTAGTTTTGGCCTATTCACATGCTTTATTTCTCAGTAGACATATGTTTGCTTTTAGCCTGAGGGATCTGGCCCCTGACTATTGCTTCAACTTCATAGCTTGCCGGTCACATTTCCTTGCTGACAAAGCTTTGGTGATATTTGGCTTTTTGCTAACTCAGATGAGTCGAGGCCAGGCACAGTAGCTTGTGCCTATAATCCCAGCATTTTGGGAGGCTGACGTTGCCCAAGAGTTCGAGACCAGTCTGGGCAACTTGGCAAAAACCCATCTCTACAAATAAATACAAACATTAGCCTCACGTGATGGATGGCATGCTCCTGTAGCCCCAGCTACTCAGGAGACTGAGGTGGGAGGATTGCTTGAGCCCTGGAGGTTGAGGCTGCAGTGAGCAAAGATCACACCACTACAATCCAGCCTAGGTGACAGAGTGAGACCCCATCTCAAAAAAAAAAAAAAAAAAAAGGTCACAGTTGTCTATACCTTCAGCCTCAAGACATTTGCACATATCAATCCCCACTCTCATGTTTCTCCTTATCCTCCCCTGACAGTTCAACTTAATGTGGTTTTGTAAGGGAGATTGTCTTCTCTTTCACATCACCCCACTCCAGCTTTTTCCCCATAGCATCACGTTTTTCCCCCAGAACTTACTGCAATTTGTAATTCTACATTTGTGTGCTCATGTGTTTAATATCTGCCTCCACCACCAGATTATAAAAATGTGTGAAGACAGAGGCAATGTCTATCAAGTTTACCACCAAATACTCAGTGCTAGATATATTATACAGGCTCAATTGCTGGAATGTAGGAAAGAAGACGGAGAAGGAGGAAGGAAGGAGGAAGTGAAGGAGGCCATACACAGTTGCATCTTTAGCTCCATAACAAAGCTGATGTGCATCAAGAGGTCCAATAGGCATCTGAGACTATTAGAAACCTATGCTAGGGGACAGATGTTGCTATCGACATCGTCAGGGTACTCTTTCCCTCAGGAAACTATTGCTTCTATATATACCTTTTTGAGGTTTCAAGCAGAAATTTAATATGTGAAAGAAGAATAGCTCTCTGCTACAAAAAAGGGTCCTAGAATGTCAATTTGAATGCTTTTCTGGCAAGAGAGCATGTGAAAGCCATGTAGCAATCTCTTTCCTAATTTTGAGGCCTCTGATCCGGGGCCTCTCCCTGAATTCACTGACATTGGCCTGTCATGATATTCTTAAAAAAAAAAAAAAAAAAAAAAGGCTCTCTCAGAGACAAAACTCATTCCAACTAGAGCAATGAGAAATCAGTGCTGTTGTGGCTCAGTTGACAATAAATTGGCCATTTCACAAGAGCAGAAAATCATCCTCTTTTTAAAAGTCATTATGATGAGCAATGAAACTATATGGTGCTTGCAGAAATAAAACAGGAGGATTAAAAAAAAGAATTTAGATTTTTATTTTAGTAGAGCTTAAGAAAGAATTATTAAAAATAAAAGTTTCCAAAACATGAGAATACCATTGACTAATCCCTTGGAAACAGAGTAGTTTTTCTGTAGCGTTTTAACTATATAAAGTTTTTTCCCATGTAATATGTAAGTTGCCCTCAGTTAGTATTTAGAGAACACTGTGCTTACACAATGCTCATAGTTTATGCGAGCATATAATGGATATTTAACCCTTGAGAAAGCTATTTCCGTCTTGCTGATAAACTATCGATTTCAACAATTGGTTAATAGCAATAGTAGATTATCTGTTATGTCACCTTTCTTTTCAACCTCCACTTCTCAATTTCTGCAATAGTCCTGTAAAAGAAAGGTTACATGGGCAAGAAAATTGGCACAGATGTTACAATAAAGTTTTAAAGTTAGTTGAGATATACATTTCTAAAATATATACCGTGTGCCTATCTTCTTTCTCAAGTATTCTACATTTAACAATAAGACTACTTTGTAATGAGGAAATAATTTAGTTTTAACTATGCATTTGTTTACATTCAAGTTTATAGCATTTGTCAGTTACTCTGAGCAGGAACTTAGAGATGAGGTCCATTGTTTCATAAGCATTGCATTCTTTTTCATCAAAATTTATGTAGAATATTGTGAGTAAAATCAGTGTGCTGAACAAAGACTTGCCTTTAAAACAAGTTTGGAGTCTGTCTTCTCATAATACTGTCTCATTGGTAATTAAGATTATCTTAATATATAATTCAATAATCAAATAGAGATTAAAATATATATGGATGGTTATACCTGCCTTGTTTGCCATGAAACCCCCAATTGTCGGAACTGCACCAAGAAAGGAAGAGCCATAAACTGGACTAGCATGGTCTAAAGGACTGGGGGGAAACTGAGGCTGTAGCTTCTCTGTGTTACGATGACACGCATGTACCTTGTATGTGAGGCAGCTAGACATGACTTATGCAGGTGAGGAGGGCACTTGGATAGCAGTTGGGTCTCCTAATAAGGCACAGATACTGTACATGTGGTCCTGCATCCATCTAAAAAGCTAAGAAAAATACAGTGTTAGGTTTTAAAGTCTATTGGGTCTTTTGAGTCTGACTGCCACATGAAACCTGTAACTAGGCCAGGTGAGGTAATCCCAGCACTTCGGGAAGCCAAGGCAAGCAGATGGCTTGAGCCCAGGAGTTCAAGACCAGCCTAGGCAATATGGCAAAACTCCATCTCTACAAAAAAAAAAAAAAAAAAAAAAAAGCCAGGCATGGTAGTGCATGTCTGCAGTCCCAGACACTTGAGAGGCTGAAGTGGAAGGATGGGAGGATTGCTTGGGGTGGGGAGGTGGAGGTTACAGTGACTACTGGAGTTCATGCCACTACAGCCCACTCTATGCAATAGAGCAAGACTCTGTCTAAAAAAAAAAAAGAAGAAGAAGAACTTGTAACTACTGTTTACTGAGCGATGCAAATATGTTAACTGAAATCTCTTTTATTTTGAAATTTCCTCTGTCTAATGCTTTATAATGATTTATTTACTCACCCAAAAATAATACCTACCCTTCATAAGAGGATTTTCGTGTAAGAGAAACAGCATGTAGAACTTTGCAGATTGTGAATTACATGGCTCCAAGGGATGCCAATGATACTGACACTCCTGAGAATGTGTTATGGATTTTTCATTGCCCAGTTCCAGACAATAATAATTACAATACAGTGTATGTATTTGGCAGTCTTTGGGATCAAATGGTGCACAACTGGCTAATCCTAAATAGCAATATATGGCAGCCCTGGATCTTACCTCAGTCTTTAGTTTGTTGGTCCCAAAATGGACCCTGCCTCGAAGTAGAGAAAGTAAGAATTTTGTAGTAGATGTCACAGATGCACTGCCCCATATCTGCTTGGCTCACCCGCATTGACCTACATTTAATGGTGGACACTCCCTGGCACACTGAAAACATCCCAACTTAGGAATCAGTGTCTCTCGTTCTTTCTACCTGAGCCCTCTCTCTTGCACCATAGGAAGGTTGCAGGCACAACTGAGATACGTGGGTATATACTCATAAATGCCCCAGCCTTCCCTCTGATGGGGATATTTTATATATGTTCCCAATAGTTTCTCAGAGGTTCCCAGGAGGATTGAGACCTCGTTGCTTACAGCACGAACCTGCTCTATTATGCATAGTTTATCAATTTTTTCTCTTTTCCTGTCTCACTTTTTTTAACTTTCTTAATTGTGCTTCCGGGGATTTTCTCCCTCCAGAAGCTACCTGCACCAAAGTCCTTGTCTCAGGGTCCATGGTAGACAAAATCCAAATTAAAGTAGATGTCCCATGAACAAATGGCCTTAGTTGGATGTAAGATTGAATGATGCCTCATGGCTAAGAATTTGGAATAAACAAATAATTCTTCCACAGGGTGAAGGGGCTGCCTCCACTTATCAGGAAGAGAAGAGGCAAAAAGAGTTAAGTTGTGAGTTCTCATACTTCAAACTACAAGTGTGACAATATGGCAAAAAATTCAACTGTCTCCCAGCTATGCAATAAAGTATGCATCATTCCAAATGTGAATGAATCCCATTTTGCATAGCACTGGCATAGTTCATATTGCAATTCCAAGTAGAGTAGACACAAGACCCTTTCATATATGCTGCAAAATATGTCCCTCTACCTCTCAAATTTTCTTCGTTATTTTAGTAAATCACCTGTAAGCACCCCCATCCCAATTCTAGACTCAAAACTTTAAGATAATGTAACTGGAAAAATAGTGAGTGCATCCACTTCCCAACCAGAGAAAGATACAAAACTCTGGGGACAGAAAATTTTTAATTCATTTCTTTGTTATTTAAAATCATTCCTTTATCTCTGAGCCTCCACCACTTTTTTCTTTCTAATTAGAAGAAGAGTACATGTTCAAAGAGTGTGAAATTAACACACTGCATGCACAATCTCAATAAATAAACACAAAAATCTTTTTGTTGCACATCACAGGTTTCATTCGATTAGTGAAATGTTAAAACACTGCTGTATTGCACAACCTAACCTTTTAATATCAGGAAACTCCAAATAAAGCAAACAACTAACAAATAAGAAAGTCAGTGTTCCTAGCCAAACAGGTAACCAGGAGAATCTGTTTTCCAAGATTCACATTTCCATCTCAGAGCCTCATTAGCCCACTCTACCTGCTAGTTCCATAGTCTTCCTCTTTGCAGTCAGCTGTTTAGAATGTTGGCTGATAGCTAAGGCAAGAAGAGTGGTTTAACACATTCATGGCAAACATGTTACAGGTGCCCTAACTTTGCCCACCGTACACATGGCAGACATTGATAATCTATCACTGAAATGGTATTGTACCCCTCAAAAAAGTGCTACCAGCCTCCATCGGCAAGCAGAGTCATTTCTCAACTAATATTTATTGAGCTTATACTACATTCCTGTTACTGTTCTGGCTCTAGGAATATAGAGGAACAAGATAGACAATGTTCTTGCCTTTTCTGGGGTACTAGCATTCTAACTAATGCTTTTAAAAGCAGAAAACTGAAAATCCGAAAGAATAAACCTCCAGAACTTGATGATATTAGCATTTTAGGCTTCATACTCTAGCAAATAGTCATTCTCATTATTTTCATGTAAGTTTCTTCCTATAAGTCCAGCAATTCTAGCATTGCATCATTAAGTCAATTATCTCATTCTTAATAAAAATTCAGTCCTGGGGAAGAAGGTAAATAAAGAGAATAGAATATTCGATTTTTCTCTTTGCCTCTTACCATTATATAATACTGAGTGCCTACTGTGTATCAGGGGCTAAATTTGGTATGGGATACAAGGATAATTTCATTCTTTGCCATTGTACGGTTCATAATGTAATGAAGGAGGTAGAAACATAAGCAGATGAACTCAAAGTAACCCTATAAAGGACTAGGACCTGAACTCATTGTGTCAGCTCAACAAGCAGATCCTAGAATGTAATCGAGTCATTGTACAATTGTTGCAGTAAATATTCCAGATATAATGGGTTACTTTTATGAACTATACCACAATAATTAGTGTCTTTAAAGTAAGCAATCTTTTCTTTTTTTCTCTAGACATAAGGGACACTCAGAGGGCAAAAAGTTAAAAACCATGCTGTAATTTTTAATGAGCATTCATCTCTCATTATTTTAAAAAAAATTTAAAGCAAAATCAAACATCTATGTATTAGCATCCAAAGGCATTTTCATATTTTATTAATCTACTGGTATTTTAATAAGGGTTCACTAAAATTATATTTAGTCAGCAGTTTTTGTATTTTTTCTTTTAGAAATTTCAAGCATTTAAGGCTAATTTATTCACTAAATTGGGCCTAAGTTTGGTTTTGTTTTTTTTCTTTCTTTGAGACAGGGTCTCACTCTCATCAACCAGGCTGGAATGCAGAGGCAAGATCACTACTTGCTGCAGCCTCAAATTCCTGGGCTCAGGTGATCCTCCCACCTCATCCTCCCAAGTAGCTGGGACTACAGACACATGCCACCATGCCTGGCTAATTTTTTATTTATTTGCAGAGAGATGGGTTTTGCCATGTTGCCGAGACTGGTCTTGAAATTCTGGGCCCAAGTAATCCTTCCACCTTGGTCTCCCAAAGTGCTGGGACTACGGGTGTTAGGCACTGCACCCAGTCAGTACTATGTTCTGTTTCTGTTTTTGTTTTTGAGACGGAGTTTCACTCTTGTTGCCCAGGCTGAAGTGCAATGGCACAAACTCGGCTCAGTGCAACCTCCGCCCACTGCAACCTCCGCCTCCCAGGTTCAAGTGATTCTCCTGCCTCAGCCTCCGGAGTAGCTGGGATTACAGGTGTGCACTACCACGCCTGGATAATTTTGCATTTATTTTTATTTTTATTTTTTTAGTAGAGACGGGGTTTCTCCACGTTAGTCAGGCTGGTCTTGAACTCCCAAACTCAGGTGATCCACCTGCCTCGGGCTCCCAAAGTGATGGGATTACAGACATGAGCCACCACGCCTGGCCCAGGACTAAGTTTTTAAAGTAGTTAAGAATCTGAAAATTACAATTTAGTTAATATATTAAGTCTTTATGAATTGCATTATATTGTTATAAACTTAACTATTTAAGAAGACAACCACTGTTATTACACCATTCAGTTTAAAACAACATAATATATGTATAATTTTACATTTTAAATTTGGTCTTGAACAAAGCAAAATAATGTTTCAACCTTTTTTTTTATGGTAAACTAATTGCTAGAGACTGAATGATGTCAAAACTTCAGGACTGCCACTCAAACACTTGCCATCAGTTATTTAAACAGCGAACCTGGTATAACTTAGCAGGATTCCTACTTTTGTTTTTATCTTTTCTCGTTTTAAAATGGTTTTTATAATGGGAGTTCTTAGGGCTGCTGATGTGTGTAGATCACATATGGGGTGAAATCACAATTATTCAATGCTGTGTGGGAGTTCTTGCTGTCTAACAAGTGTCTCTCAGGATTCTTATGATGAAGCAAGTTTGGGACACCTGAATATCCTTGTTAAGGTCAACTTTGCCAATACATTTTTTTCTCTCCTTTTTTAAAAATTGTACTTTAAGTTCTGGAATACATGTGCAGAATGTGCAGGTTTGTTACATAGGTATATATGTGCCATGGTAGTTTGCTGCACCTAAAAACCCATCTTCTAGGTTTTAAGCTCTGCATGCACTAGGTATTTGCACTAATGCTCTCCCTCCCCTTGCATTCTCATCCCCTGACAGGCCCCAGTGTGTGATGTTCTCCTTCCTGTGTCCATGTGTTTTCATTGTTCAACTCCCACTTATGAGTGAGAACATGTGGTATTTGGTTTTCTGTTCCTGTGTTAGTTTGCTGAGAATGATGGCCTCCAGCTTCATCCATGTCCCTGCAAAGACATGAACTCATCTTTTTTTATGGCTGTATAGAATTCCATACTGTATATGTGCTACATTATCTTTATCCAGTCTATCATTGATGGGCATTTGGGTTGGTTACAAGTCTTTGCTATTTTAAATAGTGCTGCAATAAACATACGCGTGCATGTGTTTTTACAGTAGAATTATAATCCTTTGGGTATATCATTCTTTTCTTTCTTAAATGATCTTTTTTTTTTTGAAGATGGAGTTTTGCTCTTGTCATCCAGGCTGGAGTACAGTGGTGTGATCTTGGCTCACTGCAACCTCCACCTCCTGGGTTCAAGTAATTCTCCTGCCTCAGGCTCCCGAGTAGCTGGGACTACAGGCGCATGCCACCAGGCTCAGCTAATTTTTGAATTTTTAATAGAGATGGAGTTTTACCATGTTGGCCAGGATGGTCTCGATCTCTTGACCTGATCTGCCCACCTCAGCCTTCCAAAGTGTTGGGATTACAGGCGTGAGCCACAGGACCTGACCCTTAAATGATCTTTTATTGGCAGCTTCCCTGATTTCATGGCTTTGTAGCAGTTTTCATTTACTTCTGCTCTCACTCTCTTGTTCTATGTAGTGTAAAGTACTCTATATTGCACCTGTGTTTCCTAGGTTTTGGTAGTTTAATAGTGCAACTATCCATCTTGCCCATTCACAGCTATGGTGCTTATGGTTACAAAAGAAATCGCTTTTCAGTCGGGTGCTGAGTGGTTTTTCGGATCATGTGTGGTGGCTCCGCGAATGACAACAGAGAACATGGCAGCCCAGAGGGAATGGACCCCGATGGTGTCATTGAGAGCAGCTGGAATGAGATTGTTGGTAACTTTCATGATATGAATTTAAAGGAGTCTCTTCTTCGGGGCATCTATGCTTAGGGTTTTGAGAAGCCTTCCACTATTCAGCAGAGAGGTATTATTCCCCGTATTAAAGATCCAAAAGGTAATTCTGGCACTTGGAGACTATATGGGAGCAACTTGTGCCTTGGTGGAACAAATGTTCAAAATGAAATGCAAAAGCTGCAGGCTGACGCACCACATATTGGTGTTGGTAAACCCAGGAGAGTGTTTGATATATTAAACAGAAGATATCTTTCTCCAAAATGGATCCAAATGTTTGTATTAGATAAAGCAGACAAAACGTTAAGTCATGGGTTTAAGGATCAAATCTATGAGATTTTTCAAAAACTAAATGTAAGTATTCAGGTTGTGTTACTTTCCACTATAATGCCAACTAATGTGTTGGAAGTGACCAAAAAAAAAAAAAAAAAAAAAAAATTCATGAGAGATCTAATTCCAATTCTGGTGAAAAAGGAAAAATTGACCCTTGAAGGAATCAAACAGTTTTATGTTAATGTTGAGAAAGAGGAATGGAAGTTGGACACACTTTGTGACTTGTACAAGACACTGACCATTATGTAGGCTGCAATTTTTCCCAGTACAAGGTACAAGGTGGACTGGCTGACTGAGAAAATGCATGCCAGAGACTTCACAGTTTCTACTCTGGTTTATTAATTTGCAGCATGATGACATGGACCAGAGGGAGAGAGATGTTATGAGGGAATTCCGATCAGGGTCAAGCCGTGTTCTGACTGCTACTGACTTGTTGACTCTCGGGACTGATGTGCAAGAAGTGTCTTTGGTTATCAATTATGATCTACCTACCAATCATGAAAACTACTCACAGAATTAGCAGAAAGGGTCGACTTGGGAGGAAAGGTGTGGCTATAAACTTTGTTACCAAAGAAGACAAGAGGATTCTTTGTGACACTGAGACTTTCTACAATACCACAGTGGAGGAGATGCCCATGAATGTGGCTGACCTTATTTAATTCCTGGAATGAGAGTTTTGGATGCAGTGCTCGCTGTTGCTGAATAGGCGATCACAACGTGCATTGTGCTTCTTTTTTTGGGAATATTTGAATCTTGTCTCAATGCTCATAGCAGATCAGAAATACAGATTTTGATAGCAAAGCAACATTAGTTGTGAGCTCTTGTGAGGAAAGTCATTGGCTTTAACCTCTTGTGTTGGACTTTTGGGGTCTGCAAAATCTTTCTTTCTTAGAAATTTATTTCCTAGTTCTGTAGAAATGGTTGCATGAGATGTTCTCTATCATTTAATAACATACTTGCATACTAAAAGATATAAGTGCTATATAAAATCAGCCAATTATGTTAAACTAGCATGTCTGCCTTTATTGTGTTTGCCGTTAGCCTGAGTAGAAAGGCCTTTAAAATATTCTTAGAAAGCATTTGAATGCATTTTGTTTGGTATTGTATTTATTCAATGAAGTATTTAATTAAATTAGTGCTAAGTGTGAACTGGACCCTATTGCTTAGCCCCAGCAAGCAATCATCCTAGGCAGGGTTTAATCCCCAGTAAATTGCCATATTACACGTCTTAATGAAGTTTGAATGTTAAATAAATTGTATATTCACTTAAAAGAAGAAATACCCATTTATTATGTTGATGGTGGAGCTTAAAACTAACTCAGAAATGTCTCAGCAACATCAATTCCTTATATGGAACATCAGGTATAGTATTTGTAATGAAGGATTAAAAACTGTTAACTCGGCAAGTTTGAGTCTATCACCAGGCACAGTGGCTCACACCTGTAATCCCAGCACTTTGGGAGGCCGAGGTGGGTGGATCACCTGAGGTCAGGAGTTCAAGACTAACCTGACCAACGTGGAGAAATGCTGTCTCTACTAAAAATCAAAATTAGCTGGGTGTGGTGGCGCATGCCTGTAATCCCAGCTATTCCGGAGGCTGAGGCAGGAGAATTGCTTGAACCTAGGAGGCGGAGGTTGTGGTGAGCTGACACTGTCCCATTGCACTCCAGCCTGGACAACAAGAGCAAAACTCCATCTCAAAAGAAAAAAAAAAGAAAAGAAAAGAAAGAAAGAAAAACAGAGTCTATGTATCTAGAAAAGTTTCCTTTTTAAAATGAATCATTACACCTGAAACCTTAGCACTTTGGGAGGCTGAGGGAGACAGATTGATTGAGCCCAGGAGTTTGAGACCAGGCTAAACAACATAGTGAAATCCCATCTCTACAAAAAAATAAGAAATTAGCCAGGTATAGTGGTGCTTGCCTGTAGTTGCAGCTACTTGGGAGTCTGAGGTGGGAGGATCACTTGAGCCTGGGGAGGTCGAGGCTGCAGTGAGCTGTTATTGCACCACTGCACTCCAGCCTGGGTGACAGACCTTGTCTTTAAAAATACACACACACACACACACACACACACACACACACGTCTCCAACCATTATATATATATAACAATATATATTTTGTTAAAAAATATATAACAACATAACATATACCTATATATAACTATATATTACATATAAAGTATATATATGAAACTATACATGTACAAACAGTTATTACCATTTCTTTTCCTTTTTTCATAATTTCTTAACATATTTGCCTCATTTCTTACTGGTCTCATTTCCCCTGGTAAGGAGGAAAGAGAAATGCAGTCAAGAAACGATGATCACAAAGAACAGTCAGTCCATTATCTGGCTTCCACCCTTACCATTGGCTGTTCTTGTGAATTGCTGGGTGCAGAAATATCAGTCGTTTTCTCATTAGCCATTATACAGTACTAGACTAACCCCTTTGTGGCACAGCACCTGGGACCGTGTCTGGCACATGGGAAGTACTTTGTAGTCTTAGGGATATTTCCCCCACTTAATCAATGGCTTGTTTAGTTCAATGTCATTTTCTCAGAAAGCAGTTACCAATGAAAACCTTATCCAATATAACTCTCAAAGGTTTATAATACCTCTAAAACTAATTTCTGATTTTGATTTCTATTTTCTAAGATACATAACTCTGTGGCCAATAAAACCAATTTTCCAATTTCTAAAAATAGCTTTTTTTTTTTTTTTTGAGATGGAGTTTCACTCTTGTTACCCAGGCTGGAGTGCAATGGCGCGATCTCGGCTCACCGCAACCTCCGCCTCCTGGGTTCAGGCAATTCTCCTGCCTCAGCCTCCTGAGTAGCTGGGATTACTGGCACGTGCCACCACGCCCAGCTAATTTTTTGTATTTTTAGTAGAGAAGGGGTTTCACCATGTTGACCAGGATGGTCTCGATCTTTTGACCTCGTGATCCACCCGCCTCGGCCTCCCAAAGTGCTGGGATTTCAGGCTTGAGCCACCACGCCTGGCCTCAAAAATAGCTTTTATAAAAATAGCTGTTGGAAACATAAGCACAGGTTTGCTTGTTAGCTTTCCTCTGTGGGAGACCATGAAAGTACACTGATCATTTATCACTTTTGCTCCCATAAGGCATGGCTAATATGCATATTGTCATTCTCTGTGGAGATCCATTGGTAGAGCAACCACAATAAGCAATAACCAGTGTATAATCTTTGTAATATCTTTTATTAAAGAAAAGGATGCTAAAAAGATTTAGCATTGTGGGCCAGGCTAGATGGCTCATGTCTGTAATCCCAGCACTTTGGGAGGCTGAGGCGGGTGGATCACGAGGTCAGGAGATCGAGACCATCCTGGCTAAAATAGTGAAACCCTATCTCTACTAAAAATACAAAAAATTAGCCAGGGGTGGTGGCAGACACCTGTAGTCCCAGCTACTGGGGAGGCTGAGGCACGAGAATCACTTGAACCCGGAAAGTGGAGGTTGCCGTGAGCTGAGATCACGCCACTGCACTCCAGCCTAGGAGACAGAGTGAGACGCCACCTAAAAAAAAAAAAAAAAAAAAAAAAAAAAATCCATTGTTATGGCCATGACACTTGGAGCCCTATCTGTGACACATAAGCCAAGAACTGTGACCATGTCCTTGTGGTCTGTATGCTGTGCTACCCACCATTCCTCCCTGCCTGGATCATGCAGCCAGCTGGCTTACCCCACCCAGCACCCACTAGGGAAAAGGCAGTAAAGACGATGGGTAGGGGATGGAGCCAAGCACAACAGCAGTCTCTCTGGCCAGCCACGAGGCCCTCTCAGGGTGCTAGAATCAGTTTGGAATCCTGGGAAAGTTTCCATTTTTAGCCCTCGAATTCGACTGTCATAGGGGTAATTTGCCATAGTAGTAAATAAGAAGAGTAATAGCCATTATATATTTGTTTATATTTTTTACCTCATTGTATTGGACCATATGAACATGATTCAAAGTAGTATATTTGAAAATAAGCAGCAAAAGTTTAGGCAAGCTGGTAAATATACAAAATTCTGAAAATTAAATTTACAAAAGATCTAGATGAAACTAGAATGTGTGTACATACAAGACATCATGGTCAAACTCAGTTTGGCGATGAGGGTGCATGCCAGGGTTAGGGTGTAGTTGAAGGTCACGATCAGGGTCAGTGCAGCTCTGTTCAGGATTAGGATCAACTCTGCATAATGGTCAGGTGTCAGGTGTAGAGTAAAAGTAAGATTCAGCTCAGGGCATAATGAGGGTCAGGAAGACGGTCATGACAGGGTGAGGTTGGGAGTAAGGATCAACGTCATGGTGAGAGTAAGCTTAAATTTCATGATGAGGGTCAGGAAGAAGTTGAGGTCAGTGAAAGGGTTAGTGTCAGAATGACGGTTTAAAAGGGTCAGGTCAGTATCAGAGTGAGGGTTAATGTCAGAGTCAGAATGAAGGCCAGTGCACATTTCAGGGTCAGTTCTGGTATAACGGTCAGTGCCAGGGACAGGGTCAGATTGAGGATTCAGGTCATTGTCAGGGTCATGGTCAGTGAGGACAAGTAAATGTCAAGGTTCAAATGGGGCTGAAAGTCAGTGTCAGGACCAGGATAAGGTTTAGGATCCGGGTCAACATGAGAGTGAGGGTCAGGTTTAGGATAAGGGTCATTGTTCAGGGAAGGGTAGGGGTGAGAGTCTGAGTGAGGATGAAGGTCAGAGTCAGTTTCAGTGTCAACATGAGGTAAGAGTGAATGTGTGATTTAGATTACAGTCAGGGTCATGGTCACGGTAAACGTAGGGTGAGAGTCAGGTTTGGGATGGGGTAGTGTCAGGGTCAGAGTCAGCATCAGGGTCAAAGTCAGGGCGATGGTCAGAGGTAGGGGCAGGGTCAAGTAAGGTACAAGGGTTGAGGGGATGAGAGACAGTGTAAGAGTGACATCAGGTTTGGGTCAGATTTGAGGGTAAGGATCATGAGAAGGGTGAGGATGAGTAACAAGATCAGAGTAAGGATCAGGCTCAGAGTCTCAGAATGAAGGTCAGAGTCATGGCCATGGTTAGGGTTAGGGTCACATGGAGGGTCAGTGTCAGGTCAGGTCAAGGTCGAGATCAGGGTCAGAGTGAGTGTCAAGATACAGATCAAGGTCAAGATCAGTCAAGAAACAGGTCAGGGTCAAAATGAGTGTGAAGGTCAGAGTGAGAAGAGAGTCAAGGTAATGGTCAGGGCCAAAGTGTGCCACTGGGAATGTGAGGGAAAGAGTATGAGGATCAGAGTTAGGTTGATGGTAAGGATGAGGGTAAAGGACAGGTTAAGGTCAAGGTGAAGATGAGGGTTGGATTCAGTGTCAGGGTGAGCATCACAGTGAGTGCCAGAGTTAGGATGTGGTTTGGGATCAAGTGAGGTGTCAGGGACATGGTGAGGGTGAGTGTCTGGGTAAGAGTAAGGTAGAGGATGTGGGTAGGATCAGCATCAGAGTCATGGTGAGGAATAGGGTCTGGGTGTGGGTGAGCCTCAGCGTCAGGTGCAGGGTCAGGACAGACAACATAAGGGCAAAATACTAGGTCAAGGCAAGATCCTAGTGAGGGTGACTGTGAAGATCAGAAGCACATGAGGGTCAAAAGTCAGATTCAGGGTGAAGGTGAGCGTCAGGGGCATAATGAGGAATAGGGTGGGTCAGAATGACTACGAGGGTGAGTGTCAGGCCTCACTCACAGTGAAGTATAAAATCAAGTTCAGATTCAGAGTCAACTTCAGTGCATGGGTCAACATCAGTTGAAAGAAAGTTAAAGTAAAGGTCAGCATCTATGTAGGTGTCAGGCTTAGGTCAAAATCAGTCAGAAAGGATCTGGGTCAGGATCTGGGTGAGTGTCAGGTGGCCATGAAGGTCACGTAAGCTTCAAGGTCAGTGTCAGCTAAGGATAAAGGTGAGGGTTGGAATCAGTGTCAAGATGAGCATCCAAGTCAGAGTCAAGTTCACATGAAGATGAGGTTCAGACAATGGTTGAGTGTCAGAGTCAAGTGCCGGATAAAGGTGATGGTCTCAGTGATTGTAATGGTGGACGTTAGAATCAGGTGAGGTTAACATCAGACTCATAGTGAGATAGGATGAGGTTCTCATCCTAGGCTGAAGGTCAGAATCAGATCAAGTGCAAAATGTGCAGTCATTTTGAGATGAGGGATGGTTCCGGATCATGTACCTGTGCAGTAAAGATCAAGGTTGTAGACGTCATGGTAAGGATGAGGGTATGTCAGAGTCAGATTCAGCATAAGTATCATAATAAGGATCAAGGTCAGGTGATGGTGACGGACAGGGTCAGAGGCAGAGAGAAATTACAGTCAAGGTCAAGGTAACAGTGATTATACACTTTTAATCAAGTTGACAGTCAGGGTTGGTGTGAGACTGAGTAACAAGATAAGAGAGTCACAGTGAAGGTCAGTTAGGGTAAACTTCAGGGTCAAGTTCAGAATTAGGATCTGTGTAAAGGGTAAATCAGGGTCAGAGTAGGGTAGGTTCTCAGTGCAGACAGGTTCAGGGTTTAGAGTGAAGGTCGGAATCAGGGTCAGGGTAAAGGTCTAGTTCAAGGTGAGATAAGGTTTGGGGTGAAGGTCAGGTTTACATTCAGATGAGGGTCAAGGTAGCTACCCTACCTTGGGGTAAGTGAGAATCAGATCAGAATCTTAACAATAAGAGAGAAGGTCCTGGTGTGGGTTAGGGCAGTTTGAAGTTTCAGAGTAAGGATTAGGTGAAAGCTCAGGATCAGTGTGAAGGGCAGTATAGGCTAAGTTTCAGGGATAGGGCAGAGTGAGGGAAGTGTCAAAGTTAAGGGCAACTTAGGGTCAAGTTCAGGGTGTCGATCTTAGACGGGGATTGATCACGGCCAGTGTTAGTTCAATTTCAGGATAACTGCTAATCGGTGAGAAGGTCTGGGACAGTGTCGAGGTGATACGAAGTCAATTTGAATGGTGAGGTCATTCAGAGGGTGAAAATGAGGTCAGGGACAGGGTGGAGGTCAGTTTCAGAGTCTGATTTGGGCTCAGAGCTAGCGTGATAGCCAGGATCAGAGTCAGTATGTGGGCAGTGTCAATTTAAGGTCAGAGTTTGCATGAAGGTCTGTATAAAAACCAGAGTCATGCCGGGCGCGGTGGTTCAAGCCTGTAATCCCAGGACTTTGGGAGGCCGAGGTGGGTGGATCACGAGGTCGAGAGATCGAGACCATCCTGGTCAACATGGTGAAACCCCGTCTCTGCTAAAAATACAAAAAATTAGCTGGGCATGGTGGCGCTTGCCTGTAATCCCAGGTACTCAGGAGGCTGAGGCAGGAGAATTGCCTGAACCCAGGAGGCAGAGGTTGCGGTGAGCCGAGATCGCGCCATTGCACTCCAGCCTGGGTAACAAGAGCGAAACTCCGTCTCAAAAAAAAAAAAAAAAAAAAAAAGAGTCATGACAAAGATCACAGTTGGGACCACTATGAGAGTGGGGGTGAAGGTCAGAGTTAGGGACATAGTGAGGCTTAGGGTCAATGTCATGGCTAGGGTGAAGGCAAGTTCAGAGTGTGTCAAAGTCAGTGTCAGGGTGAAGGTTAGGTCAAGTAGGTTCCAGGTCTATTCCATGAACAAAGTCGGCATGAGGGTCAGAATTAGAATCAAGGTAAGTGTGAGCAACAAGGAAAGGTCAGAGTGCCAGGATCAGAGTCAGGGTCAGGGTCAGGCTAGGGGACCTTCAGGCTCTGTTCTGTGTGACAGTGAGGATCAGGGTCTAACTCAGGCTTAGTGTCAGGGTCAGCTTGAGGGTCAGTGTCAGGTTTACAATCAATGTGAATATGACTATCATGGTCATGTTGAGGGTCAGGGTCAGAGTCAGGCTCATAGTGAGCGTTGGCATGAGAGCCATCGTAGAATGAAAGTGAGAGTTAGCAAAAGTGTGAGGCATAGGTAATTGTTAGCTCAGGGAAAGAGTGAGAGTGAGGGTCAGATTCAGGGTCAGGGTCAGTGTGAATGTCAGAGGAGATGTGAAGGTCATGGTGTTGTGTGAAGGTCAGAGTCAGGTTAGGGTTCAGGTTCACATTAAGAATCAAGGATAGGCCGAGTGCGGTGGCTCAAGCCTGTAATCCCAGCACTTTGGGAGGCCGAGGCGGGTGGATCACGAGGTCAAGAGATCGAGACCGTCCTGGCCAATATGGTGAAACCCTGTCTCTACTAAAAATACAAAAATTAGCTGGGCATGGTGGCGCATGCCTGTAATCCCAGCTATTCAGGAGGCTGAGGCAGGAGAATTGCCTGAACCCAGGAGGCGGAGGTTGCGGTGAGCCGAGATCGCGCCATTGCACTCCAGCCTGGGTAACAAGAGCGAAACTCCGTCTCAAAAAAAAAAAAAAAAAAAAAAAAAGAATCAAGGATGAAGGAAGATACAGCCTAGAACAGGGGCAGGGTAAGAGTCATGTCTGGATCAATTTTAGGATGATGGTCAGATCAGAGTCAGAATGAGGGTGAAGGTGAGTCTAAGCTTCAAGGGTAAAGGTCAGGGTCAGAGTCAGCATGCAGGTCAACATGAACTGCAGTGTCTTTGTGAGGATGAGAGCTACCATTAGGGCCAGAGTGACATATTGATAGGCATGATGAGGTTCAGGCTCAGTGTCAAGTTGAGTGTCAGGTTAAGTTTGAGGGATTAACTTGACCCTGACTATGCTCAGAACCTTGATTATCATTCTATTCTGAAACCACTGTGACCTTGACAGTGATCCTGAAGCTGACTCTGATTCAGAAAATATCCTTAGACTAACCCTAATCCTGCACTTGACTCTGGACTTTTCCTGACTCTAACCTTCACTCTGACCTTTATCATGATGCTGGCTGAACTTGATCCTCAACCTGACACTGACCCTGACCATCATGCTGATGCTTTCTCTGACATATACACTCACCCTTATCATTATCTTTATGCTTATTCTGATGCTGACCCTAATCCTGTATATGACCATCATGTGACCTCAGCCCTTCCTCTGATCCTCATATTGACTCTCAGCTGACCTTCATCCTGAATCTGACCCTGATTTTCTTTCTGAATTTTATTGTCAAATTCACAATTTTTGTAACTGTGAGCCTTATCCTTACACATATACTGACTCAGAATCTCTTTATCTCACAATAATATTATACTATGCCTGACTCTGACCTTGACCTTCAAACATGGAAACTCACCTACTTCTGGCCCCTAATTCTTAGTCTTTCCCTAATCCACACACTCAAGTTCACCCTGCATTTGACATTGCCACTCATCCTGCCCTCACATTGACCTTGACCCTTGCTTACTTAGCCTGACAATGATTTCAACCCTCATCCTTAACCTAACCCTAATCCTGACCCCAACCCTGATCTTCCCTAATCTTGATAGTGACCCTCACCTGATATTAAACTGACCCTGAAGCTGAGCCTGAGACTTACCTGATCTTACCTGATCCTTTAATTATAACACTCAACTTGATGTTGATCCTTATGCTGAATACTGAACCTTACTCTGAACTTCACCTTGACCCAGCCTTGACACTCACACTTACCCTGAACTTATCCATCATTACGTCCCTGATGCCTACCCTAATATGGACTCTGACACTGACCTTCACCCTAAATCTGACTGATACTCATTGTGTACCTGACCTTACAGTGACCCTCACCATTACCATGATGCCTAGACCCTGATTTAGAGCATTACTACCATGTTCATCCTGACCTTACATTTGACCTTACTGATCCCAACCCTCACCCTCATCCAGACCCTATTCCATACCATTACTCTGACACCAACTGTTGCCCACACCTTCAATATTACACTGGCCACATCTACTTTTCATTTGACCCTGACCCTCATTGTTTCTCTAAACCTGATGATCATCCTACCATTGAATCTGACCTTCACTCTCAGCTTGACCCTTTACCTCACCTAATCCTTGTCCCTGACCTTTACCCCATCTTCACCCTCACTTTCATGCTGTCACTAACCCTGAAGCTGAACTTGACCCTGACACTAACAACTGTCCTTACTTTCACCATGGCACACCCTGGCACAGACCCCTACCTTGATTTTTGCCTCGCTCTGTCTCTCACATTTATTTTGACCCTCTCTCCCTGAACCTACCACTGTGATCTTTATTATTACCCTGAGCTGACGTGCCACTGATCCCAACCTAATCCTGATACTGACCCTGAACCCTGCCATGACCCCAGCCCTGACACTGAGCATCACCATTACCAAATAAAGTTAAAATGAAATGTATACATGCACTCTGGTTTTATCTCAATTCCTTGCCATCATAACAAGAAGATACTTTTGGGAGCTATGAATAATTCTGAACTTGCTTACATTTGAACTGTGTGTTTTCAAACATGCTGCTTTGACTTGAGTTAATACAGTCTGCCTCAAAGTAAGAAAATGCAGTTAAAAAGAATGTGTGGTACTCATTGATTTGCCTTAGATAAAGCATGGGTCCAACCTATTAATTCTAAGTCATTAAAAATTGTCTTGGCCGGGCGCGGTGGCTCACGCCTGTAATCCCAGCACTTTGGGAGGCCGAGACGGGTGGATCACGAGGTCAAGAGATCGAGACCATCCTGGTCAACATGGTGAAACCCCGTATCTACCAAAAATACAAAAAATTAGCTGGGCATGGTGGTGTGTGCCTGTAATCCCAGCTACTCAGGAGGCTGAGGCAGGAGAATTGCCTGAACCCGGGAGGCGGAGGTTGCGGTGAGCCGAGATCGCGCCATTGCACTCCAGCCTGGGTAACAAGAGCGAAACTCTGTCTCAAAAAAAAAAAAAAAAAAAAAAAATTGTCTTTAGGCCGGGTGCAGTGGCTCATGCTTGCAATCCCAGCACTTTGGGAGGCCGAGGCGGGTGGATCATGAGGTCAAGAGAGCGAGACCATCCTGGTCAACATGGTGAAACCCCATCTCTACTAAAAATACAAAAAATTCGCTGGGCATGGTGGCACGTGCCTGTAATCCCAGCTACTCAGGAGGCTGAGGCAGGAGAATTGCCTGAACCCAGGAGGCGGAGGTTGCAGTGAGCCGAGATCGCGCCATTGCACTCCAGCCTGGGTAACAAGAGCGAAACTTCATCTCAAAAAAAAAAAAAAAAATTGTCTTTAGAGACTAATGTCTGGTTCTGAGCTTGATTTCTTCTTTACTGCTTGTCTGTACACAGACCTACAAGTTTCAACTATATTTGCTTTACCTCTCAGTGAGAAGTCACAGTCAAGAACAAAATACAAATATACATGTTCACATATATAGCTTAGATTAGCCTTATCTTCTTCTAACTGACAGGAAGAAAAGGCAGTCGACAGGAATATGAGTTTCTGAATTCTGGAGTTTTTTTCCCTCTTATAAATCATATATATGTGTGTATGTGTGTGTGCATCTATCTATCTATCCATCTATCTATCTATCTACATATATATATATATATATATATGAGTTTAGGTTGGCAAACAGAAGTAATGTTGAAAAATTAATATTGGGGCAAATCGGCTCAGGCTTCCACATTCCTCTCAAATGAAACTTCTTATTGCTTTTTAGAGTAAACTGAGATAAACATAAGGATATATGAGTTTATCTCATTTCAAAGGCACGATGTTACTAAAATAAAAAATGTACAAAAGATCACATATAAGCCATATTTTAGTTAACCCTTATTTCTTAAAATATCAATGAATTAACAAAATACACCTTTGGATGATAATACATATATATTTGTATTTGCCGTCTCAAAACTTTTAATTAAGATAATGCTTATAAAAAATGACCCAGATGGTTTTTAACTCTCTGTCCTCTAGGTGTCACTTATGTCTAGAAAAAGAAAGAAAAGGCTGATTAATTCAAGACAATAATTAATGTAGATAGTTGATTATATTGGGTATAAGAATTACAGAGAGTGTTTCTAATTGATTTCCTATTAGTTTATTTTTAAAAGTTATTGCAGTTCATTCATACAATAATTTAATTTGATATAGGTTGCTTTATTTAATATACTGATTAATTATATTTTAAGGCTATAAACACTTTATTATTCAATTGTGTGTTGTATATATCCACAAAATTAGCCAATCTAGAATTAGCTCCACTTTCTTTCTTTCTTTCTTTCTTTCTTTTTTTTTTTTTTTTGAGACGAAGTCTTGTTCTGTTGCCAGGCTAGAGTGCAGTGACGTGATCTTGGCTCACTGCAAACTCCACCTCCCGGATTCAAGTGATTCTCCTGCCTCAGCCTCCCAGGTAGCTGCGATTACAGGAGTTGGCTACCAAGCCCAGCTAATTTTTTTTTTTTTTTTTTTTTTTTTTTTTTTTTTGTAGTTTTAGTAGAGACGAGATTTCACCATGTTCGCCAGATGGTCTCGATCTCCTGACCTCGTGATCTACCTGCCTCGGCCTCCAAAAGTCTGGGATTATAGGTGTGAGCCACCTCACTCACCTGGCCCCCACTTTCTAACAATGCCCAATCTATAGCAAACCCCTCACTTTCCTAGACCTTCCCCCAAATCACCCAACAAAAGATCAAGTTCTCTAACAACTACTTTCTGACACCTTCTTACCGCTACACCCTGCAGTTCCCAGTGGTGTGCATTCTCCCTCAATGCAACCCATAATGAGCCCAGTTTATTCATCTAAGGTATGTGCCTAGGGGGTCTTGGACAAAGGACACTGACAAGCTGAGCACACAGATAGGCACAGAAGCTGTGAAGTCAGCGTGACCAGGGCTGGATCCCTTGCTTTTGCCTTTTCAAAATTTAAAATACTAGGAGATAAATTCTTATGAACAAATAAGTTGAGTGGTTTTAAACTTTCTGTCTCCTGGGTGTTCCTTATGTCTAGAGAGAGGGAGGAAAAAAAAAAAAAGCCAGACTGATTACTTAATTAAAAGTAGCAATTAATGTAGATGTTAATTAAACTGAGTAGAAAAATTGAAGAGATACAAGTCTATGCAGAGGATAAATGTATTTTAAATAGAAACCTGTTTTTATGTTTGTACATGTGTGCATGCCTAAATTCGTACAAGTAAATGTATATCAAGTTTCTACACTTGATCTTAGCCAAAGACGGAGAAGCAATATCGATAGTTCTTTTACTACAATTTGTTATATAAATAATATGCCAAATGAATAAATTAGAATTAGATCTTTCATGTAAATTTACTAAATATTTCTATGCCCAGATCAATAGAGGTTCCTTTTGTCACCAAATTATTCTGTTAATTCTCAATGCTTTTTGCATACTCTTCAACCATTCTTTTGAAACTCCTTTGGATAGTGTTGACCTAATTTTATACGCTCATATTTTATAATGCCGGCACCTACTTTAATCCATCCCTAAAATACGGACCACACAGCCAGCAGATGGAGACGCTGAGCGCGTGCGCTCCTAGCTCTGCAGCACCGCCCCTCAGCCAGACGCGCGCCCGAGGGTCTGCCCAGCGCAAGCGCACTTGCTTGAAGAAACAGGTGGTGAGCATCTGGTTTTTAGCTCTGCCTTCAACCCTGCCTCCTGTGTTGTTCCTTCTATTGAGGAAAGAAGAGGGTGAAACGTATCTCCCCGTTAATCCCGAATCCTTGTCAGGCCGCTGCAGCAGGCGCTCCCGGGGCTGCCGATGGCTCTCTACCACTGGCTCCTGGAGAACAGCAATTTGGCAGTCGTTGCAGTCGTTGCACCCGGAATAGTCTGTACATGCTCAATAGTTGGGCAGGGGGCTTTTCCCAAAGGTCATCACACGACAGGGTCAAAGGGATTACAGCGGGCGTTTCCTAGCAACGGTGAGTCCTGCCCACTGCAGATTCTGGGTAGGGGATATGGGGCTGAGATTACTCTCTGCGAACTTTGCCAAGAATGGCAGTACCTCCTAATAGCGAGCATGCGTTGGGGACCAGTGGGAGGATGACTTATGCCAAAAAAACTCAATTGCAGGATTCTGGGTGCATTAATCTTGCAATCCGTGACTGGGTCACAGGTAAGGGAGGTGGGATTTGGGTGGGCAGAGAGCTCTGTTGCGCCTTCCTCCCTTCCCCACCAAGGGGAGGAGTGAGTGAGTGGCAGGGTGAGGTTCCCAGGTAGACCACAGGGTCCAACTTTCCTTTAAGAAAGTTTTCAGCCGGGCGAGGTGGCTCACGCCTGTAATCCTCGCACTTTGGGAGGCGAGGCGGGCGGATCACCTGAGATCAGGATGTCGAGACCAGCCTGACCAACAGGGAGAAACCCCGTCACCACGAAAAGTACAAAATTAGCCGTGCGTGTTGGCTCATGCCTGTAATTCCAACTACTCTGGAGGTTGAGGCAGGAGAATGGCTCAGACTTGGGAGGCAGAGGTTGAGGTGAACCAAGATGGTGCCATTGCACTCCAGCCTGGGCAATAAGAGTGAAAGTGTCAAGGAAGGAAGGAAGGAAGGAAGGAAGGAGGGAGAAAGGGAGGGAAAGGAGGGAAGGGGGAAAGGGAGGGAGGGAGGGAGGAAGGAAGGAAGGAAGGAAGGAAGGAAGGAAGGAAGGAAGGAAAGGAAGGAAGGAAGGTAGGTTTGTTTTCACCCTTGCAGAATAAGGATCCCAGAAAGGGTTGATTTTAGACTTGAAAGCTAATGGTGATGCTTTCTGCCATGGGAGTTTAAGAGATTTTGAGAGCTTTGTTAATTTTAGTTCTAAGATTCCATTCACTCTCTCTGTCCATCTTGGGGCTGCAGATGATAAGGACAGTGAAGTTTCTGTGTAAAATTAGTTAAGAGCAGTACTAGTAAAAAAATGAGCAACTGGTCATTAGAGAGATAAATGGGAATTCCCCAGGTCGGAAAACAAAACCAGGCCATCTCCTGAATGCTTTCAATCTCCCACCCGGCATGGGCTAGCTCTCTAGCAAGGAAAAACTTCAGTCCACTCTGAGAATAAATGAACAATAAGCAAAACATATTTACAATTCATTGTAAAAAGTATTTGTATGAAGTCCATTTGGAGGTATTTAAAGGGTGAAAGAAGCTATTCCTGTCTGTGACTCCACCTTGGCAATTTATCAGGATGTGTCACTGACAGATAAGACACGCTTTCAAATACATCCTTGGTAGCTACATCTCAAATTAAGCCACCAGTGTTGGTTTATATTGTTGTCAACTTATCATTCCTTTATGGTTATATCATGAAGAATTTTCATTAAGCTCTGTTTTCAAGTGTTTAGGCATGCCTACTTGGCCATCCTGATGATCATCTAATGATCATCCCAAATTGAATTAGAGACTTGTTTCTGACAGTTAGGAAGAGCCTCTTTGAATTTCTCTAAGACTTTTCTTACTGGTGTGATGATAGGAGTGTTTACCTAGGTTAATATTGTTTATTTAGCATAATGACCAGCCAAAGCATTACCATGAGTTTTTGGGTCTAATATTTTCAATGACTGTGTTTTTATGATAGCTGTTTTCTTAGGCAATAGCAAAGCATCTGAAAGTCCTTTAATTTGTTATCCACTTTGTGTAGGTTTTTTTTTTTCCCCAAGGTTAGAAACACCTTCGTTTCTAAACAATTCTGAATTTGTGGACTATTCCCAAAACACATTTACTATCAGCGTAAATATCGCTCTTTTATTTATTTATTTATCTATTTATTTATTTGTGAGCTGTCAAGCCCAGGTAAGGACAATGATATTAGTTATCTGAACTGATTTAATTTCTGGAAGTTGTCTATGTTTTAAGGGTGAATTTCACTCCATTATAGCATTTTAACTTTGAACAAATAAAATTAGGTCAAGGTTATCCAGGGGAATCTGAGAATAGTTGAAGAGAAATCAAAAAGCAGTAGAACAATTTGTTGACAAAAAGGAACCTCTGTTGACCTGGGCATACAATAAGTCATTTCATACAAAAGACCTAAATTGTAATTTTATTCTTTTGGTATATTATTTATATAAAAATTTGTAGTAAAGGATATAAACGTTTTTTGTATGCATTGGGACATACACGGACATACAAATATAAATAGGCAATAATTTAAAGTTTTAAACTATAGCTTTAAAGCATAATTGTCAGTATACTAAATAAAGCAGTATGCATTAAATTTATTATATGAGTAAACTGCGCAACTTTAAAAAATTTACAAACAAAAAATCACATCCTATATGTGTATACCATATCTCTCTGTAGTCCTTGCACCCAGTATCATGAACTGTCTTTATTAATTCCTATCTCTAATTAAAGGAATGATTCCTTTTTCTTTTTCTTTTTTTCCTCTTGACATAGGAGACAGAGGATAGAAAGTAAAAAACTAAAAAAAAAAAAAAAATTAAACTTAAAAAAAAAAGAAAGTAAAAACTAACAAGGTAATTTTTTGTGAGCATTTATCCCATAGTAATTAAAAGCTTTGAGAAGGAAGGCAAATATATACAAATATGTCTTATTATCCAAAGGGATTTACATATTTTGTTAATCCACTGACATTTTAGGAATGAAGAGGTAATTAAAATTAGGTTTAATAAGCAGTGTCTTTTTGTCTTTTTTCTTTCTAGTAAGAATGTGCCTTGGTTATATATTTTGCTGTCCTTGCATTGGTCTTGCTTTACTCTGAGAAGCAATAAGGATTTTTGATAGGAATGTCTGGGGCTGAGGCTGATTATATGACTACAAATTCTTTTTAATACTACTATTCACTCTCACTTGCTCTGCTGTGTTAGTCAATTCAGGCTGCTATAACAGAATACCATAGACTGAGTGGCTGAAACAACAGACATTTATTTCTCATAGTTCTGGAGGCTGGGAAGTCCAAAATCAACGCACCAGCAGATTCTATATTGGGTGACAGCCCTCTACCTGGCTTGCAGATAACTGACTTCTCATATCCTCATATGGTGGAGGGCAGAGAGAGGGAGCAATCTTTGGAAACTGTCTCTCTCTCTCTCTCTCTCTCTTTTTTTTGTAAGACAGAGTTTCACTGTTTGTTGCCCAGGTTGGAGTGCAATGGCATGACCTCAGCTCACTGTAACCTCTGCCTCCTGGGTTTAAGTGATTATCCTGCCTTAGCCTCCCAAGTAACCAGGGTTACAGGTGGGTGCCACTACCACTCAGCCAATTTTTGTAGTTTTAGTAGAGATGGGGTTTCACCATGTTGGCCAGGCTGGTATTGAACTCCTGACGTCAAATGATCCACCTGCTTCAACCTCCCAAAGTGCTAGGATTACAGGCATGAGCCATCTGGATCTTAACTTATGAATTTGGGGGCAACACAAACATTCAGTCTGTAACATCTACCTTGAAAAAAAGAATATGCCTTTTAGATGGATATGTGCTGTTCTTCTTACATTCATCTTAGTTTACTGCAGGAAATAATAATAAGATATTTTTGAGAGGAATGTCTAAAACTGAGTTTGCTGATACTAATATGGATTCTGTGTGTGTGTGTGTGTGTGCATACATGCATGCATGTGTGTGCATGTGTGTGACAGGTTCTCATTCTGTCATCCAGGCTGCAGTGCAGTGGTATAGTCACAGCTCACTGCAGTCTCAACCTCCTGAACTCAGCTGATACTCCTGGCTCAGCTTCCCAAGTAGCTGGAACTACAGGTGTGTGCCACCGAGCCTGGCTAGCTTTTTGTATTTTTTTAGAGACGGGGTTTCACCACGTTGCCCAGACTAGCGGATTATTTTCAGTACTGCTGCTTAGACTCATCCTCATTTGTCGTCTCTGACAATAGGGCTGCACCTTTGCGATGAACACAAACTCATCTGTGTTTACATTCATCTCAGTTTACTCTAAGAAGCAAAAGGCGATTCTCCTGCCTCAGCCTCCTGAGTAGCTGGGATTACAGGTGCCTGGGCTTACATAC
The DNA here is from genome assembly GCF_048565385.1 of Saimiri boliviensis. Lineage (NCBI taxonomy): Eukaryota > Metazoa > Chordata > Mammalia > Primates > Cebidae > Saimiri > Saimiri boliviensis. Next base: position 56,379,836 of record NC_133456.1, on the reverse strand, counting down.
ACTAATACAGATTGCTTTCAATACTACTTCTGTTTGTCTAAACCAAGATGTATTTAAGATTTATTTGACCCCCCAAAAAACTCAGAAACTCATATTCATCTCAATTACAATTTCTTCCTGTGAGTTAGAACAAGATAAGAGGAACGTAAGCTATATATGTGAAAATGAGTTCATATTTACACACTGTTATCAACAGTAATTTCTTGCAAGTTAAAGAAAATATCATTAAAAATTGTATTTATGTGAACAGACTAACAGTAAAAAAAAAAAAAAAGAAGAAAAAAAAAATCAGACACTGGTCTCTAAAGAAAATTCTGGTCAGGCACAGTGCCTCATGTCTGTAATCCCAGCATTTTGGGAGGCTGAGACAGGCAGATCACCTAAGGCCAGGAGTTTGAGACCAGCCTGGTCAACATGGTAAAACCCGATCTCTACGAAAACTATGAAAATTAGCTAGGCACGGCTGTGTGCACCTGGGATTACTCAGGAGGCTGAGGTAGAAAAATCACTTAAACTTAGGAGGCAGAAGTTGTAGTGAACTGAGATTGTGCCACTGCACTCCAGCCTGGGCAACAGAGTTAGACTCCATCTCAAAAAATAAATAAATAAATAAAGACCGGAGTGGTGGCTCACACCTGTAATCCCAGCACTTCAGGAGGCCAAGGTGGGTGGATCACCTGAGGTTGGGAGTTCAAGACCAACCTGACCAACATGAAAAAACCCGTCTTTACTAAAAATACAAAAACTAGCTAGACATGGCGGCACACACCTGTAATGCCAGCTACTCAGGAGGCTGAGGCAGGAGAATCACTTGAACCTGGGAGGCAAAGGTTGCAGTGAGCTAAAATCATGCCATTACCCTCCAGCCTGGGCTACAAGAGCAAAACTCTGTCTCAAAAATAAATTATAAATAAATAAATAAAATTCTTAACCGTTATAATTAACCTATGCTTTATCAGAGGTAAATCAATGAGAACCATATATTCTTCTCAACTGCGGTGCCTTTCTTTTCTTTTCTTTTTAACAGGGTTTCACTCTGTTGCCAGGGCTGGAGTGCACTGGTGCAATCTCAGCTCATTGCAACCTTTACCTCCCAGGCTGAAGCTATCCTCCTATCTCAGCCTCCCAAGTAGCTGGAACTACAGGTTTGTGCCACCATACTTGGCTAATTTTTTAAAATTATTTTTTGTAGATGGCTTTTCGCCATGTTGCCCAGCCTGGTCTCAAACTCCTGGACTCAAGCAATCCACCTGCCTCAGCCTCCCAAAGTGCTGGAATTGCAAGGCCTGAACCACTGCACCCAGCCTCAACTGCACTCTTTCTTTCTTTCTCTTTCTCTTTCTTTCTTTCTCTCTCCTTCCTTCCTTCCTTCCTTCCTTCCTTCCTTCCTTCCTTCCTTCTTTCTTTCTAACAGAGTCTCATTCTACTGCCCAGGCTGGAATGCAGCGGCATGATCTCAGCTCACTGCAACCTCCACCCCCAAGTTCAAGTGATTCTCCTGCTTCATCTTCCTGAGTAGCTAGGATTACAGGTACCTACCACTGCACCTGGCTAATTTTTGTATTTTTAGTAGAGATGGGGTTTCACCATGTTGGCCTGGCTGGTCTTTAACTCCTGCCCTTGTGATCCACTGCCTCAGCCTCCTAAAGTTCTGGGATTGCAGGTGTAATCCCAGCCCAACTACAGTTTCTTACTTTAAGGTAGACCACAAATCAAAGCAGCATATTTGAAAACACACAGTAAGTTGGGTGCAGTGGCTCACACCTGCGATCCCAGTACTTTGGGAAGCCAAGGTGGGAGGATCACTTGAACTGAGGGGCTCGAGACCAGCCTGAGCCACATGGTAAGAGCTTGTCTGTATTAAAAAAAAAAAAAAGAAGAAGAAGAAGAAGAATTAATTAGCTGGGAGTGGTGGTGCATGCCTTTGGTCCCAGCCACTCAGGAGGCTGAGGAGGGAAAGTCACTTGAGCCCAGGAGGTTGAGTCTGCAGTGAGTCATGATCATGTCACTGCACTCCAGCTTGGGCAATAGAGAGAGATCCTGTCTATAAAGAAAAGAAAGGAAAGCACACAATACATGTATAAGCAAGTTGAAAATTACATGTAGTTCTCAAATGCACATTCTTACTCAAAAGCATATTCTAATTGAGAACAATAAGAAATCCAAAAGAACCTAGACTGTGAGTGTATAAGATTTCATGTTCAAACTCAACTTGGTGATGATTAGGTCATTGTTAGAGTCAGGATCATTATAAGGATCAGGGTCACAGTGAGGGTCACAGACAGGGTGAGGTTGTGGGTCAAGGTCATGATAATGATGAGTGTTAGGATCATGGTAAGTATCAGGATCAGTATCATGATCAGTATTAGGATCAGCATCTGAGGATGTATTTGGGGATCAAGTAGGGGGTCAGGGTCAGTGAGAAGGTTAGTGACAGGGTGAGGTGCAGAGGATCTGGTACAGGGTCAGAGTGAGAGTGGGTATACATTTCAAAGTCAGTGTCAGGGTGGTGGTTAGGGTCAGGGTCAATGTAATGGTCAGTGTGAGGATTGGAATAAGAGTGAAGTCAAATAACGGTCAGTGTATGAATGAAGTTCAAGGCCAGGTGTGGTTTAGGATCAGGATCAAGGTGAAAGTGAAGATGAGGCACAGGCACAGTCATTGTTCAGGGGAGAAATGATGTACATATCTAGATGAGGGGTATCCAGATGTGAGCTGGGATGAGGACTCCAGTCAGGTTTAGCATCGTTGTGGGGTAAGAATTAAAGATTAGGGTCATGGTAAGGATTAGCCATCACAGTAGTGTGAGGGTTAGGTTCAGGGTGAGGGTGGTGTAAAGATCAAGGTTAGGGCATCAGTCAGGTTCAGAGTGACAAACAGGGTCAGGTTGATTATCAAGGACAGTAATGTTTACAGAGTAATGAAGTCAGATACAGTGGCAGTGTGTTAATCGTGATAAGGTGGGGTTAAGTACTAGGTCAGTGTTTTAGTCTATTTTGTGTTGTTATAAACAAAAACTTGAGGCTGAGTAATTTATAAAGAAAAGGGGTTTGTTTAATTGGCTCACAGCTCTGCAGACTATATAAAAAAACATGGCATTAGCATCTGCTTCTGGCAAGAGCCTCAGGCTGCTTCCACTGATGGTGGAAGGCAAAGGGGAGTCACATGTGCAGGGATCACATGGACAGAGAGGGAGCAAGAAAGAGCAGGAGGGGAGGAGGTACTGGGCTCTTTTTAACAACCAGAACTCATGGGAACTACTAGATCAAGAACTCACTCACTCGCACTTTCCTCCCCATATTCCAGGGAGGGCATTATATATTCACGAGAGATCTACCCCCATGACCAAAACAACCTACATTAGACCCCACCTCCAACATTGGAGATCAAATTTCAAAATGAGGTTTGAAGGAGACAAACTTTCAAATCATTGTGGTCAGAAACTTGATAAATATAAGTGTCTGGGTCAGAGAAAGTTTGGGGTTGCAGGTGAAGGTCAGTATCAGGATCATGGTGAAGGGTAAAGTCAGGAAGAGGGTAGGGACAAGGTCAAGTACAAGATCAAGGATATGGTGAGGTCATGGTAAGTTAGGGTTCGTATCAAGAGTACAGTGAGTGACAGGATTAGAGTGACCTTCAGTGTTAGTTGAGTTTCAGGGTCAAGATGAACATGAGAATAGGATTCTAGGTAAAGTTCAGAGACGTGGTAATAGGAAGGTCATAGTCAGCATGACAGCCAATATCAGGCACATGGTGAGGGATAGGTTCAGGGTGAGAATAAAAGGTAGTCTGGGTTGCATCATTATAATGTTCAGGTAAGCTTCAGCTTCAGAGTCTTTTCGTTCTCAAGATAAGGGTTCATATTTGGTTGAGGGTGAAAGTGAGAGTCAGGGTCATTGTGAGGGTCAGCATAAGGGCCATGATCAGGATGAGTCTCAGGGACAAGTCAAGGTCCAGTTCATAGTCAACGTGTTGGTCAGGGTGTGGGTGTGTGAGTGTGGGGGTTATGGTCAGGGTCAAGTTATATGGAAATAGAAGGATCAACGACAATGTCATTGTTACAGTTAGGGTCAAGGTTGGGGTGAGGATTTCAGAGGAAAGATTAGGTTGACTGTCAGGGTCAGTCAAGGTTCAGGGTAAAGTTCAGGGCCAGGGTAAGGATAGAGTCAGGGTGATAGCATGAATACCAGGGTCTTTGCGTGAGTCTTTATCAGGGTGAGGATTACTGTAAGGATAAGGGTGAGTTTCAAGATGTGGGTCACATGCAGGGTGATGGCCAAATCCCAGTCAGGGTAAAGATGAGTTAGGTGCAGGTCAGGTTGAGAGTGAGAATAAGAGTCATCATAAAGGTCCAGTTTAGGATGAGGCCAGGGTGAGTATATGGTTTGGTCCAAGGTCAGAATCACTTTCAGATGAGGTTCAGGGGAAGGGTAAAGGTGTGTGTGAAGGTCAAGGTGAAGGTGAGGATCACACTCAAGATCAGGTTCAGGGAGCTGATGAGGCTCATGGATGGTGTCATGGTGAGGGTCAAAGCCAAGATGCAAAACAGTTCAGGGTAAGGTCAGAAAAGTATCTGGTTGAGGATCAGAGTCAGGGTCAAGATTAAGATTAGAGTTGGTCAAGGCTCTGGCTAAAGTTGAGGATCAGGGCTGATGTGAGAATAGTATCCATACCATGCTCAGCTTGAGTGTCAGAATCAGGTCAGGGTGTTGGTCAGGTAAGGGTGATAATCAGAGCCAGGATCATGATAGGGTTAGGGCCAAGCAGAGGGTGAGGATCAGGTTGAGATTAAAGTTCACAAGCAAGCTCAGGAACACCATCAGGATTAAGGTTCAATCAAATATCAGAGTCTTGCTGAGTGTCATGGATAAAGTCAAAGGACAGGCTCAGGGACATGGTGACAGTCAGGGTCACAGTCAGGCTGAGTATCAGTTCACTGTGAAGGTCAGGGTAAGAGTGAGAGTCATGATGTGACTCAAAGTAAGAGTAAGGGTGGGTGGTCAGGATTATGGTCAGTATCAAGTTCAGCCAGGTCAGGTTTGGGGACATAGTGAGGGTCACAATTGTTTTCATCCTTATAATCTGGGTCAGATTGATGGTCAAGTTCAAACTGATGGTCAGGTTTAGGATAAGGATCAGGTTGAGGATCAGTGTCAAGGCAAAGGTTAGGATCAGGTAAGGTTCAGGATCAATGTCAGAGGCTGGTCAGGGTCAGAGTGATGAATGACATTGAGGGACAAGGTAACAGTCAAGTTCAGCAGCAGAGTGGTCAGAGTCAGTTTCAAGGTGTCATCATGGTCAGATTTCATTTAAGATCAATGGAGAAAGTAAAGATAATGGTCAAGGACAAGTTAAGGGTCAGATTTAGAGTCCAGTTTAGGGTCAGGATCAGAGTGAGATAGTATCATGATGACAGTCAGTATGAAAGGCTGAGGGTCAGGATCTTCATATGGGTGGAAATCAGGGTCAGTGTGAGGGTCATATTTAGGATAAGGAACAAAATGGAGGGTCAATATCATGCAGGTTTAGGTTAAGGATCAAAGTATCAGGTTGCCAGAATGAAGAATAGGGTCAGGTATGCACCAGGGTCTTGGTTAGTATCAGGTTTACTGTGAGGGTGAGAATCAGAGTCAGTGTCAGGATGAATGTCAGGGTCAGAATCATGGACAGGGTCATGGTGAGGGTCAGGGTTATGTTCTGTGTGAGGATAAGGATCAGCTTTAGTCTTGAAGCCAGGGTGAATGTGAAGGTAAAATCATGGCGAGGTAAGGATTAAGTTGAGATCAGGTTCAGGGTAAAGGTCTGAGCAAGATCAAAGTAAAAGTCTAGTTTAAATTTAGATACAGAGTAGGGGTTAACTTCAGGGTCTAAGTCATGGTCAAAGAGAGGTGAAAGACAGGGTGAATGTACAAGTATATGTGTAAGACACAGAGTCAGAGTCAGCGTGAGGTTGACAATTTGGGCCATGGTCAGGCTCTAGCACAGTGTAGGGACATGGTAAAAGTCAAGACAGTGTCATGGTTAGGGTCAGGATGACAGTGACATTCAGGGTGAAGTTCAGGTTAAAGATCAGGTGGAAGGTCATTGTTAGGGTCAGGATGTAGGGCAGAGTCAGGTAAAGTTCAGCATAAAAGATAATGTCACAGCCACTATGGAAAACAATACAGTCAGTTCCTCAAAAAATTAAAAATTACTACATGATCCAGCAATTCTACTTCTAGGCATATATACAGAAGAATTGAAAGTAGGGTCTCAAAGAGATGCTTGAACACTTATGTTTATGCAGCATTATTCACAACAGGCAAAAGATAGAAGCAACGCAAGTGTCTATGGACAGATGAATGGATAATAAAATGTGGTATATACTGAATATTATTCAGCCTTAAAAAGGAAGGGAATTCTGACGCATGCTACAACATGGATGCATCTCAAGGTGACTATGCTAGGCAAAATGATCCAGTCACCAAAGGACAAATACTGTACAATTACACCTATATACTTAGGTTATGCAAAATTATAGAGACAGAAACTATAATTGCCAGGGGCTGGGAAAGGGGAAAAGAGGGAGTTGTTGTTTAACTGATACAGAGTTTCAGTTCTGCGAGATGAAAAGAGTTCTGGAGATTGGTTGCACAACAATGTGAATATACTTAGTGCCATTGAACTGTATATTTTTAAATGATTAAGATGGTAAATTTTATGTTATATTTCTTTTACCACAATTTTTTTTTAAGCTAGAGTCAGTCTAGTCAGTTTGATGGTCAGTGTGAATGTCAGAGTCTTGGTGAGAGTCAGTGTCAGGCTGATGGTCAGGATCAGGGTCAAGGTCAAGTTATTGGTCAGGCTCATGACCAGGGACAGGATGAAATTCAAGTTTAGGGTAACTTTTGAGAGGTGAGGTGTTTAGAGCCAATGTCAGCATGATACCAGGGTCAGAGATACTTTTAGGGCCAGGGTCATAGACACAAGAAGAAAGCAAGAGGGAGGGCCAGATGAGGGCCAATTTTAAGGTGAATATCAGAATAAAAGTCAGGGTCAGGGTCAGGCTTAGAATGAGGATTTGGTTGAGCATGTAGTGCATTGTAAACTCAAGGTAAGCAGGGTCAGGTGAACGTAAAGATAAAGATGCCCAGCTAAAGTATTAGGGTAATGGTGAGGTAGAACCATTTGATGGTCACTCTGAGTGCCATGGTTTTTTCAAGGTCATAATCATGATCAGGACAAGGATAAGAGTCAGAATTTGGGTCAGGTTCAGGGTGAGGATGAATTTAAGACCAGTGTGATAGGGTGATGGTCTGGGTCAGGGTCAGGATTGAGTCAGTGTTCATATCAGGGTGAGGGTCAGGGCTAGAGTCACAGTTACAGCTTAATCAGGGTCATGACAAGGGTGGGATAGTTCAAGGGTCAGAATAAGGGTGAAATTCAGTGTCAGAGGGAGTTTTTGGGTTAGGGACAAATTCAGAGTGAGGGTAAGAGTCAGAATAAACATTAGAGCTGTGGTAAGAGTGAGGATGAAAGATTCAGAGACAGCAGCAGATTCAGTCTCAGCCATGGGGAGGGTGTGGAGGAGGATCTTGTGAAGGATAAAGTTTAGGGTGAGGTTCAGAGACAGGGCCAGATTTACGGTCAGGTTCAAAGTCAGTGTGAATGGGTGAGGGTAAGAGTATGGGTCAACATCAGTGTGAAAAGGAAAGTTAGTGTCAGACTGTGTCTCATAAATTATAGGTAAGGGTCAGAGTCAAGATTAGATGAGTGTCAGGTTCAGATTAAGGTTCAAGAAAAAATGAAGGTAAGGGTTAGACAAAGGTCAGGGTGAGGATGAGGGTAAGGGTGAAGGTAGAATCAGGGTGAAAGCAGAGTTCAGGGTCAGGAGCTTATTTAGCATCATGTTCAGAATCAAGCTCAGGTCATGGTAAGAATCAGTGTGAGGTTCAGATTAAGGGTCAGAGTTCAATCAGAAAGAGAGTGATGTGAGTATCTAGGTCAAGGTCAGGGTCAAGATCGTGATGAAGGTCAGGTTCAGGATCTGAGTAATCGTGAATGTCAGGGCAAGGATTAAGGTCAGATTCAGAGGGAGTGTGAGGTATATGTCCAGGGTCAACATCAGGATAAAGGTCAATGTCAGCATCAGGGTGAAAGGTGGAATTAGATTGAGAGGGTAAATGTGAGAATCAGAGTGAGTGTGAGTTCCATAGGTATGGGGACATGGTGAGGGTCAGGTTCAAGATTAGGATCAAATTCAGGGTGAGCGTAGGGTCAGCCTCAGAGTTAAAGTCTGCCTATAGACAAATTCAGTGTGAGGGTGAGAATCAGAGTCTGTGTCGGGATCAGAGTCTGGGTGGGCATAGCTAAGAATCATGGTAGTGTGGGAAACAGGGTGAAAGACAAGGTCATGTTCTGTGTCAGAGTAAATGGCAGGCTGAAGCTATGGTTCACCAGGAGGCTCAAAATCAGGGTCAGGGTAAGAGAAAAGATTAGGTTCAGGGTCAGCTTCAGGCTGAGGGTCAGGTTGAGGTCAGGGTGTGGGTCAGAGTCTGGGAAAGTGCAAGGCCAAGGCTCACCAACACTTTTGGGGTGATTTGTTGTGCAGAATAATCCAAACACATCCTATACCTTAGAGGGGCATTATTTATACGCAGCAAAAGCCATGAGCTGCTTCGTTGACCCTCCACATCCCTTGCTGTCCAACCTACTACTTTAGATCCTCGGAAAGACCGACCTGAAGAACCCTGGCCCTTAGCAAGCCATCTAGAACAGCAGGAGTACCTGCTTTTGTGTTCCAAATGCCTTCCCAGTAGCATCCTTCAGCTAATTGGGCTGACGCCCTGGGATTGGTCCCAGCCTCCTAAAGCACATTTTAGTTCTTTCTTGGGAGTTGAGGATGACTTGCTGGAGAGCCCCTGGTCTTTTCTATGGATAGTCCCCCACTGCAGGTTGAGGCCAGTGCTGCTCTCGGCCAATCCCGTTATGAGCATTAGATCTTGTGCCAGTGACATCTCTCTGTGCCTCAGTTGCCTCATCTGTAAAACAGAGTTGGGTTTTATGGCCTTTTCAAACTCTATGGGAACCTTTCATGCACTGATTCCTTGCAACTTTTTAGGCCTTGCTTCTTTTCTGAAGACTCTACGAAACAGCATTTTCTAGCTTTTTATATTCAAGTCCCTAATGGCCAAAAATACACAGTAATGATCTCAGCTCTCACAATTCAGAGCCCACCTCCTGTTTCATTGGGAATTGCTGTAACTCTTATATAACCCCAAGGGTCAAAAATATTCTGGAGAGCTTTAATTTCTGTAGTTTGTACTATGAGAATAACAGCTTTTGCGAGGATATTTTTCTAAATACAAAATTGCTATATGAAATCTGCTTTTTCAAACATTCCCCCACCTCCTCACTCTCTAGGAGAGCCCAGCAAGCTTCCTCAGGCTGTCATTTTCAGGTCTCTCCTCAACTCCCCTTTGGGAATTTCTGCTCTCAAATCATTTAAAGATATTGATTATCTGCTCCACCACGGAGCCTGTTCTCTTTCTTTTTGTCCTAGTTGCCTGTGCTTCGTGTCAGTTTTCAGATAAGAAAAGAGAGTGCTGTTAAGGCTCTATTTATAATACGTCCTTGAAAACCAAATGCCATCTTTGAGCTAAAACACTGGTAGGTAAGGAGAGGAGACACAAGGCAGGGTCACCCTTAGGGAGAATGAGAGCCCTAGATGCCCAAATGTGGGCACACAGGCATGCTCCCAGCAGGCTCACACACGTACACACGCACGACGTCCAGGCCAAAACAAGAGAAAAGATACACAGGCCCAGGGAAAGAAGAGGAAATGACTGGAATGTGACAGAAACTCAATACATGTTTGGTGGGGGAAAAAAAAAGACAAAGAAAGGGAGGGGATAAGGGAGGGAGGAATTCGGAGAGACTGCAAATTTAGTGAGGAAAGCACTGAGCTTGGAGTCAGGGGATCTTGATTTGAAGCCTGGCTCTACTTTTCTTAGAAATTTGAGCTTGGACAAGTTCCTTTCCTCTCTGAATTCTGGTTTCCTCCTCCCTCGAGTGGGTGTAAAATTTCCTTTCCAACTAATCTCATAAGATTGCTGTAAAAATCAAATGAAATAATGGCTGTGGAAGTACTTTGTAAACTGAAACTACTATAAACAAATGAGGCACTCAGCATCCTTGTCAGAGCTAACATTTTTTAGGGTGCTGTTTGCCAGCAACTATGACACGCTCTGCATGCATTAAAGCATTTGACCTCATAACAGTCTTGCAGATGTAAGCTGTTATTATTCCTCTCCTACAGATGAGGAAACAGAGAGAGTAATTTGCTGGAGATCACACTACTCGTCAGTGATCAACTGGGATTTGAACCCAGGCCTACCTTATTCCAGCAGCCAATTCTTTTTTTTTTTTTTATTGCATTTTAGGTTTTGGGGTACATGTGAAGAACATGAAAGATTGTTACATAGGTACATAAGATGGCAGTGTGATTTGCTGCCTTCTTCCCCATCACCTATATCTGGCATTTCTCCCCATGCTATCTCTTCCCAACTCCCCAACCCCCTCTGTCCCTCCCCTATTTCCCCCCAACAGACCCCAGTGTGTAGTGCTCCCCTCCCTGTGTCCATGTGTTCTCATTGTTCAACACCTGCCTATGAGTTAGAATATGTGGTGTTTGATTTTTCCGCTCTTGTGTCAGTTTGCTGAGAATGATGGTTTCCAGGTTCATCCATGTCCCTACAAAGGACACGAACTCATCGTTTTTGATGGCTGCTCCAGCAGCCAATTCTTTTAACCACTCGGCTACCTCCTAGGCCTTAATCTGTTGTCCAATGCCTTGTCACATACACAAGTGAGCTTCAATCTGCCTTTCAGTGTTAAAAGACATCGTATTCATTGGCTAGGACTGCCATCACTGAATATCACAGACCAAGCAGCTTAAACAACAGAAGTTTGTTTTTTCACAGTTCTGAAGGCTGCAAGTCCAAGATCAAGGTGCCAGAAGGGTTGGCTTCTGGTGAAGGACCTCTTCCCGGCTTGCAGACAGCTGCCCTCTCCTTTTTCCTTACACAGGCCTTTTTCCTGTATATGTACACTAATGGTGTCTCTCTTGTTTTTGTTTTGTTGTGTTTGAGATGGAGTCTTGCTCTGTCACCCAGGCTGAAGTGAGTACAGTGGAGTGATCTCAGCTCACTGCAAACTCCACCTCCCCAGTTCAAATGATTCTCCTGCCTCAGCTTCCTGAGTAGCTGGGATTATAGGCATGTGTCACCACATCCAGCTAATTTTTGTACTTTTAATAGAGATGGGGTTTCACCACATTGTTTAGGCTGGTCTTGAACCCCTAACCTTGTGATCCACCCACTTCAGCCTCCCAAAGTGCTGGAATTACAGTCGTGAGCCACCACGCCTGGCCTCTTTCTCTTCTTAAAAAGACACCAGTCTTACTGGGTTAGGTCCCCACTCTTGCAAGCTCATTTAACCTTAATTAGCTCCCTAAGGCTCTGTCTCCGAATACAGTCATATTGGGGGTTAAGGCTTCAACACATGAATTTGAGCGGGACATATTTCATTCCCTAACAGACAAGCAATAGATAAATCCTCCAGAAAATAAGTTTGTCTACTTCCCCTCTCCGTCCTCCACCATGCCCCCAGTGAAAGATTTTTAAAAATTTCATCAGGTCAACAACAGCCACTGCAGCAAGAATTTTCAGCTCTGAGTTCTGCCCAGATAACCGCTCTCCCATAATGCCAAGCAGCTCTGCTGTGAAGGAACGAAGCAGGTTTTGTGCAAAACATTTAAAATGTTTCTGCTCTCTCCCTCCTGTTCAAGAGCATACTGAAGAAGTGGAAAGATCTGTCCCATCTTTCCCTCTTACCAAGCATTCCTATTTATAGTTTCTGATACTGGCGGGTCTGAAGGAGTCAAGAGTTTTAAAATCACTTCCGTCGTTCTGGGGCATGTTCCCTGCCCCTGTGCCGCTTCTCCCCGGCCATTAGAAACTTATTATTTCTGGTTCCCATGTGGTAGGGGTTGGGGTCAAAGGAAGACAAAGAGAAAGAAAGGTTTGCAGCATGCAAAAGTGTAGGTTCTTTTTTTTGAAGGCTCCGAGGAAAATAAATTGTGGTTGTATCCCTGTAGTGTTTTCTATTTAGGACTGCCCATAACTAAGCCCTCCCAGTCTGTTCCTGGAAACCTAGAGAAAAAGTTTTAGGTTGACTTCATCCTGGAATCCTACTTCACAGAGATGCTGATGAATCTGAGGGCAAAGAGAGAAAGGCAAGAGGAGTTTGTTGCCTGGATGCCAGAAGCCAGTAAAGGGTTTTGCAATTCATCTCCCTATTCCTAGCAGCACATGATAAATTACCAGCATCAATCTATCTAACAGTATCAGATTTCAGAACTTGTGTGTCATATGTTCATGGCATTGCTTTGTGCAAATATATACTGTAAATATGCATCGATCTGGCACATTTTATGAGTATTTATCAAAATGTTCTCTTGTCTCCCAGCACGTATATTAATAACAATACTACTAAATAATATCACATTGCAGCCATGCACAAGATTCCAAACTCTAGATATGGTTTGCAAATGTAATGAAGGCTATTTATAATCGTAAAAAGAAAAGCCCAGTAACAAGAAGTTCTTATGGAAGATAGACTAAAACTTGTACTTTATAGTTTTTATAGAGGGATGATAGAGGAAATATAGAAGTATGGTTGAACCTGATTTATTCCCAGTAAAAATTCTGCATTGGAAAGAACAGAAATTCTTTACTTTGAGAACATTATCCATGTGACTGTGAACTAAGTCATAGCCCATATTTACTCTCGCAGTGCTAATCTTACATTTTCTAGAAAATAAATCAGATATACTCTTTAAATTTCTCTGTTACCTGGACTTCCTCCCAAATTGCCTTCTGAATTTGAGGGGGAAACATTTCACAATGTTGCTGTAGTCAACAATGAAACTTCTGAGTGTCTGAAGATACAGCAAGACTAACACAGTCGCATTTCAAATCAACACACATGAAATTTAAAAAAACATCTGGAGGAACATATATATCAAATTGGCAATATTGGGTATTGCTTGGGGCTTGATGCTGAATTTATAGGTCATCTTTATTTTTTTCAAAGCTTTGAATTTGCCAAATTTCATTTAAAAACATTTCAAACTGCCTTAACTTCTTACTTAATTTGGGAAAACTTTAAAACACATAATAGAGAAAAATAAAACAAATGTTCATATATCTTCCAAACAAAAGTATCTAATGTTAACAATTTTTTTCAACTGTCCTTTCAATGTTTGCCTTAGAATATATGACCAAAACTAGAGATAAAGCTGAAATCCTCTCTATGTTTTTTGCAAGCTTCATGTTCCTGTCTGCCTCCCCAAAGCCACCACCACCAGGAATCTGGAGAATATCCTTTGGCCACAAATATGTGTAGCTATCAATAACATGAGATTTTGCTTTGTATGTCTTTAAACAGTTATATATAAATACCTCACTGTATCATTCTTCAACTTAATTTTTCCTTCTGCATTACACTTTCTCGAAGGTTTTCTTTCTATGTGACTTGCTGGCATTTAAAAAACATTTAATTTTTAAAACAATCTACATCTCCAACTTTAATTAGCAGGATAAGATGATTCATAACTTTAACAAATCAAAGTAACTGGGCGACATCTATCATCTCAACACTTTACAGAATGTTATCAGGGAATGCTACTACCTCAATGGCTCAGTTTGGGACTCCCTAAGATGAGGACTTGTGTGCACTTAGTCTATCAGGAAAACCCAGAAAGTAAGAGTGAGGGAAGTGGGGCGGTGGACAGTGGAAGCCAATATAAATGTGCATCACCAAAAGTGCTACTGAGCAAGGGCAACATGGGACTAAGTCTATCAGTGCCTCACGAAAAGCACACCAAACACTTCCCAGAAATGCTGTCCCAGGAGGCAGGGATGGAACCTTCATCTGCAAGCTCCTTTTCCCTATTGGTTGAAGATGGACCCAGGGCATTAACTTCCCCACATTTTAGGCTATTCCTTCCGTAAGACAGGAGGGCATCAGAAAAGGTCTGGAAGCAAAGCAGGAAAGACACACAGTGCACACTTCAGTGGGGCTCAGGCAACCACCCAGAAGTATTGGGCCATCTGAACCTGGCTTCCAGCTAGGACCACTGAAGCTGCACAACAGCTAACAGCAGGCCTCTGACTTCCTTACACATGAATCCGACTTGACTCTAGAAGTAGGGCTGCCCTGCTTCCTGAAATTCAATGAATGATGGCGAGAGTAAGTTTTTCAATTCTAACTGTCTTCATTGGAAAATTCCAAACAAGGGGTCACCATCTTTGAAGTCACCCATCTCTTACAGCCCCAAACAAACAAAGACACAAAAACAATTCATTTAGGTGACTCATCTTACCACATACTTTCCTATACATAGAATCAAAGAGCAGCTCCCCAGCAGTGTGAAGTCAACATCTTTCTGGCTGGCCTATACTAAACTACAGTTAAAGGGAATGAGCCACATCTATTCCTAAAATTCCAGCACACAGTAGATGCTCGGTAAATGTACAGTAAAGTATTGACTCCTACTTCACACCTAAAATGCCAGCTTTACTTAGCATTATTCTTCAAAGGATGAGTCCATACCTGAAGTGGTTTCATTCAACGTCCAGATCACTTACTTATTTCAATCCTTCCCATTTCCAGGTTAACCACAGGACAGACAAAGGGTGTGTTGTGAGAAATAAAGGGACCCACAGCATAGGTCCTACTTAGGGCAAAATTCAACAGCGGGGATTTAATGTGAGGCGGACAGAGACAAGGAATTGGTAAAGAAGAGGTCAATAGTTCAAAGGGTGAGCCGGAGAAACTAGGAAGTATGGTGAGTTATTGGTGATGAAAACTTTCTGTATCTTCACAATGGCTAGGAGTCTGTGATTCTCTTTATGTGCAAAAGGCGATTTGTTCCAGTGGTCTCTCTGGAATAACTTATTTCTTCAGGGCCTTCTTTTTACTTGTTATTGTCATTCAGATTGCCCAAACCTATATGATAATCTATTGTGTTCAGTCCAACTATCTCAGCCTTGCCAGTATTCTACAGAGCAGAGAACATGTCAGCTGACTTCATTGTTATGCCCAGCGTATTTGCAGTTCTCAGTGAACCCAGTTAACTGCCCATTCCCTCAATCCAGATGACTTTCTTTTGATTAAGCATACTAGGCTTCCAGTGGCAAAGGGAAACAGAGGATGATAGTTATTTTCTGGAAGATTCCAGCCATGATGTCACTTTTGCCTAAGTGTGATTTTTACTTTTATTGCCTTGGCAGCTAGAGGGAGACTTTATTCTTTATAGGGCCAGAAAGAGACCTAAGAGTATTTATCATCAGGAAAATAGGCTCAATTACCTGGTGGAAATAGAGACTAGATGCCTCTTCTCTTTCATGCTCTCTCTAGGAAGAAGGCTGATTTCCCAGAACCTTTCCCTTTCATCTCACCACCTTTCACCCCTTCCCCAATTAAGGCAACCAGAAATGAAATCCTCATCGGATTCTACAAAATCAGGAGAGGACCCTTAGGAGAAACAACAATACAAGGTGTCTTTTGAGTCCCACCCACAAATAACACCATTTATGTTAACTCGTTAAGTATGATCTGATGTTAGACTTTCAAACCATGAGTCAAGTGAACACAGAAGTCCGAGACTTTCTAAACTCTAACACCCTGTTTTCTGGCTACCATTTCCCCCCCAATAGTCTCAGCTTTTAGGCAATATCCTGTAACTGCAAATAGGTTTCAGGAGAAGACTGATTTGATTTTTTTACTTAATCAATAAGGTTCAAATGTGCTTTTGGTTTAATAGACTCCAAGGCATCCACTGAATTTATGTTAGAGCCGAGTATTACAGGAAGCAAGAACTGTCACTTGTAAAGGATGCCACCATCCACACACTTCCTCTGTGTTTTCCCCCTTCTGGCTACAAGAGCGTTCATCATTCCTAGTTCTTTATGCTTATATAACATCTCAACACTTTCTTAGTTTCGATGGAAGACACCAGAATATTTGCTCTAGTTTTTTTCTTAAAGAACTCTGCGCTATAGCTATGCATAGATGGTTTTTCAAAACAGTTACTTAGAGATGTCGCTTATTCTCGTACTTCATACCAAACACGCAATGAAACACTTCCCTCACAAATGGATAGCGTACCTCTTTCAAGATTAAAAGCATTAGCCAGATGTGTTTTTTCAAAGATTTCATTTATCCAAACATCATGTTCAAGCAAAAGGATCAAGTGCATTGAAGGTTTTTTAATTATTAAAGGAAAAAATTAATTTAACAACTGTTACTGTTTTGCTGAGTGGTTCCTGTTGATAGATATTATGCCATATCTGTATGTGTTACGATTAATTTCATGTGTCAACTTGACAGGGCCATGGGTGCTGTCAAACAGTATTCTGGGATGAGGTTAACATTTAAACCAGTGAACTGAGTTAAACAGATTGTCCTCCCTAATGTGTGTGGGCCTCATGCAATCAGTTGAAGGCCTGAATAGAACAGAAAGTTAGCCCTCCCTAGAGTAAGAGATAATTCCTTCTGCCTGGCTGCCTTTGATCTGAGACATTGGCTTTTTTCTCCCTTTTGACTTCCGTGAAAACATCAGTTTTTCCTGGGTCTCAAGCCTGCCAACCTGCAGACTACAACTTACAACATTGGCTCTCCTGGGTCTCCAGCTTGCTGACATACCATCTAGGTCTTTGGACTTCCTGCTTCCATAATCACATGTGCCATTTCCTTAAAATAAACCTTTATAGCCTGGCATGGTGGCTCACACCTGTAATTCCAGCACTTTGGGAGGCCAAGGCAGATGGATCATCTGAGGTCAGGAGTTCGAGACCAGCCTGGACAACATGGCAAAACCGCATCTCTACTAAAAATACAAAAATTAGCTGGGTGTGGTGGTGCGTGTCTGTAATCCCAGCTACTCGGGAGGCTGAGGCAGGAAAATCACTTGAACCTGGGAGACGGAGGTTACAGTGAGCCAAAATGGCACCACAGCACTTCAGCCTAGGTGACAAAGCAAGATTCCATCTCAAAAGTAAATAGATAAATAAATAAATAAACCTTTATATATTAAATCTGTGTGTATGTGTGTATGCATGTATACATACATATACATATAATGTCCTGTTCGTTCTGTATCTCTGGAGCATTCTGACCAGTCCCTAATACAGTAGGAATCTAAAAGTCAGGTTTGCAAACCACCATTATGCTCAGTGTACCAGCTGAGCTTCATTTAACATGTAAGTCCAGGCTGGGCACAGTGGCTCACACCTATAATCCCAGCACTTTGGGAGGCCAAGGTGGGAGGATCACCTGAGGACAGGGGTTCGAGACCAGCCTGGCCAAAATGGTGAAACCCTGTCTCTACTAAAAATACAAAAATTAGCTGGGCATGTTGGCACATGCCTGTAATCCTAGCTACTAGGGGTGCTGAGGTAGGAGGATCGCTTGAACCTGGGAGGTGGAGATTGCAGTGAGCTAAGATTTTGCCACTGCACTCCAGCCTGGGCAACAGAGTGAGACTCTGTCTCAAAAACAACAACAACAACAACAACAACAAACCATGTAAGTCCACATGCAATTCTATTCATTTTCTGGATTAATGGAGATGTGATGACAGATAAACCAAGCTGTATTGCCTACATCTTTAGAGCTTCAAGTGGCATTCTCTGCTTAGCAATCTTTTGTGACTTTTCATAGTGCATTTTCATAAGCCTGACATCATTTCATTTTGGACTTCATTAGAAATAATGATGAATAGTAATAAGTGCTTAAGGCACAATGTCTCTTTTTCTCATGAGAGTCTTGTCACATGAATAAGTGAGCTTCTAGAAAGTTTGGTGCAAAATGGAAATACGGATATAAATGCAAAAGTAGGGAGATATGGGTGTTCTGAGCTCTGTAAACTTAGGTACCACTTCCCAAGCTAGGGCTTATCTCTGATGAGGAATTGGAGGGAACCCTGAATTTTCTGGAGAGAGCCGTTCATCAGGCAGGAACTGTCTATCATAGAAGAATTAAATAAGTCTTATTTTGAGGAATACTGAATAGGAGCATCCTATCTGTCTTCAGCTACTTAATGTTTTAAGCAAGCCCATTCTACCAGTGTCTTTATTAGGCTTTCATGTTATTCTTATCAAGACGTAGTGCCAGGTGAGAGACACTGTGTCACTATGAGGAATGCAAATCAAATCCCACTAAAACTCACTCCATTTGAACCAAAGGAAATTATGTTCTTTTATATAATTGGTCTTTATTTGGATCAAATGCTACGCAAGGAGGGGAAAGGAAGTTTTAGTACATCATCAAAGAGAATCGCAAAATCCCACATCTGCAAGGCACCTTACAGATGATGTAAGTTTAAGCAAGTGAAGACAAAGGAAGCCTAACAAGTTTAAACATCCATCCCGGCTGAGGAGCCTAGGTGGCACCAAGCTAGCAGAACGGTGTTACCTGCAGGACTGTAGTGGTCAGCTTTTGTCTACTTACGTGAGGCCTCTGCTGGTAGCAGTACCCTACTTTTCTTCTGTGGACCACCACCCCACCTCTACTCTCAATCTACATTATTCAGGTAGAACTGACCTAAACCCTAGCTCCTGGGGAAAGCATGTGACCCAGGGCTGGCAAATCCAAATCTTCCAATCCCTGGCCAGGCATCGGGTCAGTGATAGGTATGTGATCCAAGTCAGAACAGCCACAGACAATTCTAGGACTTTTTTTTTTTATATAACTGGACAAAAAAGGCTTATCTCTGATTGTGGAGATGCTGATAGCATATCATGATTTGGAACGCCTGAACAATAATGAAGTAAACACAGAGAGCAGAGCCAACAGATGGAGAAAAAGATTACTGATAACACTGTTGGAACCTGCTGGGGTTGAAATGTGTCTGCCTCCAAATTCATATGTTGAAGCCCTAACCTTTCGGTCCTCAGAATGTGACCTTATTTGGAAATTGGATCCTTATAGATGTAATTAGTTAAGATGAAGTCACTAGGGTGGGCTCCTCATCCATTATGACTGGTGTCTTCATAGAAAGGGAAAATTTGGACACAGAGGCATGCATCCAGGGAGAACACCATGTGAACAGGAAGGCAGCATTTGGAGGATGCTGCATGCCAGGGAACACCAAAAATTGTCAGTAAACTACCAGAAGCCAGAAAGAGAGGCAAAAACAGATGATCCCCTACAGCTACAAAAGAAACCAACCCCGGTGACACGTTGATCTCCAGATTCTAGAACTTCGAGACAATAAGTTAATGTTGTTTAAGCCAGCGAGGCTATGGCTATGGCACTTTGCTATGGCAGCCCCAGCACACAAGTATATAGTCCTGATCAGTCTTGCCTGAAGTAGGTTTACCCTAGAATTTTTAGTTTCCTGAACTGATAATTTGTTTGTTTTCTTTCTCTCTCTCTCTCTTCTTATATTTTCAGTAGAGATGGGGTTTCACCATGTTGGCCAGGCTGATCTTGAACTCCAGACCTTCATGATCTTCCACCTCAGCCACCCAAAGTGCTGGGATTACAGGTGTGACTGTAATCCCATGGTGACTGGCCTTTTTTTTTTTTTTTTTTTTTTTTTTGACTGGCCCAGGCTAAAGCAAACATGGCTTACTGCAGCCTCAACCGCCTGGGCTCAAGCAATCTTTCCACCTCATCCTGTTGAGTAGCTGGAATTATAGGTGCATGACATGACACCTGGCTAATTTTTGTATTTTTTGTAGAGACAGGGTTTTGCCATGTTGTTCAGGCTGGTCTTGAGCTCCTGGGCTCAAGTAATCCTCCTGCCTCCACCTCCCAAAGTGCTAAGATCACAGGTGTGAGCCACTGTGCCTGGCTTTTTTCCCCTTAATCTAATTTGATTGAGTTTCTAGCACTTACTACATAAGATTACTCACAAATACTCTATCAACCTATAAGCATCAGGGGAAGGGGGCCAAGATGTCGACGGAATAAGACTGTAGCCTAGGAAAGGTTGAAAGAGCTGAGAATATTTAACCAGCAAAAAAGACAACTTTAGAGGAAAACAGGGAAGAGTA
This sequence comes from Saimiri boliviensis, assembly GCF_048565385.1. NCBI lineage: Eukaryota > Metazoa > Chordata > Mammalia > Primates > Cebidae > Saimiri > Saimiri boliviensis. The sequence goes on along the minus strand of NC_133456.1, from coordinate 56,359,731 downwards.
GCACTATCTTCACAAAAGCTCCATGAGAGTAGGGATATTTTCTGTGTGATTACTTGCTATATTTCCAGTTTCTGGCACATAGTAAGCTGCTCTATAAAAATTTAAAGAACAATTGAAAGGAAAATCTCAGGGCTGAGTGTAGTGGCTCACGCCTGTAATCCCTATACTTTGGGAGGCCTAGGCAGGCAGATCACTTGAGGCCAGGAGTTCGAGACAACCCTGGGTAACATGGCAAAACCACATCTCTACTAAAAATACAGAAAGTAGCCAGGCATGGTGATGTGTGCCTGTAGCCCCAGCTACTCAGGAAGCTGACATGAGAATCACTTAAGCCCAGGAGGCCAAGATTGCAGTGAGCAAAGATCTCACCACTGCATGGCATCCTGGGTGACAGAGTGACACTCTATCTCAAAAAAAAAAAAAAAAAAAAGAAAAGAAAAGAAAAGGAAAAAGAAAAGAAAAATCTCAGGGTCTTTCACTGCAAGCAACAGAACATGTTTAAGAAAATTTAAAAAGTAGTGGAAGGTTTATTAAAAGGATATTGTCCAAGAGACCAAATAACAGATAGGGATAACTGGAGAATCTGACTAGAACAAGCAGCCGGCATCATAACCAAAATCATGCCACAAAACCAGATGTGAGGACCCCACTCACATTTGTCACTGTCACCAAGGACTAAGAGAAATTTTTTACAAAAACATTGTATTCCAATCTCGGTTTACCCATGCAACATCCGGTCCACAAAAGTAAAATATTCATAATGTCTTCAGAAATTAGACCACGGTGGGGATAGCTCTGCTGCCACCTATTCTAACACAAAGCAATGTTTTCAATGAAACAATAATCACGTCTATTAAATGCTTGTTGTGTGCTGGGCTGCAGGCACTACATGTGTCAGGCGCTGTGGGATTACAGATGGACGGAGTAGCAGTTAGAATTCTGCAAGGATATTTAATAGCTGTGTGTCTTTGGTCAAGTGACTGAACTCCTCAGAACCTGTTTCTCAATTTATAAAATGGTAATGATTCTTAGGTGACATACCTTGTAGAGTCTTAGGAGGATTCTATTAAAATTGAGTTAGTATATATAAAGCAGCTACAACAGTGCTTGGGATCCATGTGCTCTTCATCACAATTCTGTAAGTGTGATGGTGTGCCATTTCATGATGCTGAAACTGAGGTCCAGTGAGGATTAGTGGTCTGTGCATAGAGACACAAAGTGATTGGTCCTATATTCGAACATAAATCTATTTGATTCCAGAGTGTGAAATCTTAGGTATCTACAGGATTGACATTAGAAGCAAATTATGTGGAAATGCCTCAGTCATACCTGAGGCATAAAACCATGGACAGTTTTGGACCGCAGAGAAATTAGCAAAGTTTTCAAAATATATTTCCTGCTCGATTTTTGCAGATCTTACACAAGCTGCTTAGGTACCTAAGTGGTTTCAAATATTTCTTTAATAGATTATCATAAAACCATAAAGGCAATACAAGTGCTTAATTTGGAACTTGCTTGGAACCTGAATGCAAGGTGCCCAAGCTTGCAAGGCAAAAATACTGGTTGTCCAAGTATGTGATTTTGCGCAGCAGAATTGGGTTAGAGTCAGTCTAGATCAGGTGTCCCCAAACTATGGCCCGTGGGCCGCATGCGGCCCCCTGAGGCCCTTTATCCGGCCCCCCCGCCGCACTTCAGGAAAGGGCACCTCTTTCATTGGTGGTCAGTGAGAGGAGCACAGTATGTGGCGGCCCTCCAATGGTCTGAAGGACAGTGAACTGGCCCCCGGTGTAAAAAGTTTGGGGACGCCTGGATAAGCAGCAAGTCAGCCTCAGCCCATCCCATTAGAAGTTTGAGGAATATGACTGCTTTTCTCCCCAGAAAAATATACATATAATTTCAAGGGGTTCATGGATCTCTAAAGATACCTATAAATTCCAAGTGAATAACATCTCTTCTTGATTTGTGTCTCTAAAATATTTTTTTAATTCGCGATCATTTTTTAATTCAGCAGCATCACACCATAGTTCCTCCTAATGTTCAGTAAAGAAAAAAAAAAAAAAAAAACTAATATCACTGGGTGTGATGGCTCACGCCTGTAATCCCAGCACTTTGGGAGGCCAAGGCGGGCAGATCACGAAGTCAGGAGATTGAGACCATCCTGGCTAACACAGTGAAACCCCATCTCTACTACAAATACAAAATTTAGCCAGGCGTGGTGGCATGTGCCTGTGATCCCAGCTACTCTGGAGGCTGAGGCAGGAGAATCACTTGAACCCAGGAGGTGGAGGCTATAGTGAGACAAGATCACGCCACTACACTCCAGCCTGGTGACAGAGCAAGACTCTGTCTCAAAAACTAAAAACAAAAACAAAAGCAAAAAAGCCTAATATCTGCATGCTAGTATGTGAAGTTGCTTAGAAGCTAGCCAGGTTTTTTAATCCAACAAAGATTTATCGAGTGCCTAGCATGCATTTGATATTGTTTCTAGGCACTGGTGACATAGCTACGAACAAGATCAACCAGGCCCTTGTCATGGAGCTGAAATTCTAAGGGTGAAACCAACAATAAACACGAAAAATCAACATACTAAATAAAACAGAGTAAGGTAACCAAGAATGGCTGGTGGCTATTTTAGATGGGGTGGTACAGGGGAGTCAGCTGAGCTGACACCAAAGTGAGGAGATGGAGCCAACTGTGTGAAGCACTCGGAGACTGCACTTCAAGGCAGAGGAAATGGCAAGTGCAGAGCCCAAACAGGTGAGGGATTGGTCCAACTGAGACAGAACCAGCATAGTAAATTCATACTGAATTTGAGGCTTCGGTAAATCTAATAACGCACTAAGTTCAGTTTCTGGATATTTAACTTGAGCAAGTACGAACTACTTAGTGACTACTTAAAAGATTTTTAAGAACATACTCTGGCCATGCATAATAATGCAAATCTAGGAAACCAAAAGTCAAATGTCCGAGAAAAAAACAGGATTTTCTTTTCTTTTAGACACAGGGCCTTATTCTGTCACCCAGGCTGGATAGCAGTAATGCGATTATAGCTCACTGCAACCTCGAACACCTGAGTTCAAGTGATCCTCCTGCCTCAGCCTCCCAAGTAGTTGGGACTACAGGCACACACCACCATGCCAAGCTAATTTTTGAAAAATGTTTTGTATAGACCAGGTCTTGCTCTATTGCTCAAGTGGGTCTTGAACTCCTAGGTTCAAGTCATCCTCCCACCTTGGCCTTCCAAAGGACTTGGATTACAGGCGTGAGCCACCATACCTGGCCAGTTTTTCAATTATTAAATACCTTATCAGGAAAACCTACATGGCTATCCATCAATTTTTAGAAATTGCTAAACTAAATGGTTCCTTGAGGGAGAGTCCCAAACTACCTCTATGAGCTGGAAGCTTACATGTACCCAACTTTTAGACCCTGCCTCGGCCCCTGCTTTCACTTAAAGCAGTAAATCTTCAACATCTCTAAATTGTATTCCAAACACAAGCTTACTTTTGGAGGAAAGACAAAGTCTCATGTTTCTAGGAGTCATATTTCAAGTTTGCGAAAAAACTAAAAGTAATTACAGTTCTGACCATAAGTCAAAGCTCTAAGACTTTCTAAAAATGCCTTATAAAGGCAAGACTTTCTAAAGAACCAAAAAAGAAGAAAAACATTCATTTTAAAACAAAAATTTTTATCCTGCCTCAGAATTTCAAGAATGTTGCTACAATGGATTTATCTTAGTGAAGATAAAGTCAAGGACTGCAATAGCAAAGTTTTCTAATACCCACAACTGCAGCCATTTCACTGCCATTTAACAAAACATTGCAGGAGTAGTGGTTCCCTGAAGGTTCTTCCTATAAAGTAATGCAAAAAGCTGGTGGTTTCCAGCTTTGAGTAACTATATATTTTTAACCCACATTGAAATAACACAGAGATCTTTCAGTTTATTATTTAGTTTGTTGAGAAAATTACTAGATGAAATGCATTAGCTTAATGTCGAAGGAAAGAAAATGGAAGATTTTCCCCATCATCAGGGCATTATGGTTGCAGGACAGAATGGAATGAAATAATATTTATTAAGCACTTAGAGACATGTAGAGAGATTCAAGTGTTAGCTCCCAGAGAACATTACTGCAGCTTTTGCATAGGGCTTTCAAAAATCTTATTTTACTTGGTCCTTATAATAACTCTTATAGTTATTATATTAGTTTTTGTGGTTGAAAGTGAAAGAAGCATGTCTTAAACATGCATAAGCATAAAAGGGAGTTTATTGGCTTACATAAAGTGTTCTACATTCAGGTCTGGCTACATCCAGAAGCCAAACTACCTCTCTCTTATAATTCTATCTCATTCTCTCTTGCTCCTTTCCCTGTGTCTTGGCTTCACTTTTTCTTTTAAATTTAACATGTTAGTGTCATTTTCTCCTGTTGCAGATGACTTCCCACAGGCAGCTAAAGCTTACATCACCCTTGCAGATTGCAAGGCCAGATGAAGTGGACATCAGATCATGTGGAAAGAGTCTAAGTGGCCCTACTTTGGCCATGTGTCCTTTCCTTAAACCAGTCTCTATGAACAATAGAACCATTTATGATCTGTATTAGTCTATTTTCACACTGCTGATAAGTGGACTAATACCCAAGCCTGGGTAATTTACAAGGAAAAAGAGGTTTAGTGGACTCACAGTTCCACATGGCTAGGGAGGCCTCATGATCGTGGCGGAAGGTGAAAGGCATGTCTCGCATGGTGGCAGACAGGAGAAGAGAAACTGTGTAGGGAAACTCCCCTTTATAAAACCATCAGATCTTGTGAGACTTATTCACTATCATGAGAACGGCACAGGAAAGACCCACCCCGATGATTCAGCTACCTCCTACTGGGCCCTCCCACAACACATGCTAATTGTGGGAGCTACAATTCAAGATGAGATTTGGGTGAGGACACAGTCAAACCATATCACCATCATTGGCCAGGCTCAGGTCTATGGCCATTCCAATGGCCAGGCACTGGACATGATTGACAGTCCAACCACAGCCACATGGAATTAGGGTTGGGGATACTCATTCAGCAATGTAAAGAGAGTGCTAAGCTGACAAAAGCTACAAATAGGCAGTGCCAATATTGATAGCCCCATTTTGCAGATGAAGAAACTTTAATGGTGAATTTGACCAAATTAAAAAATATCTGTTAATGCCTCAAATCTCTTTACCAGAAAATTAAGCCTTCCATTCCAAAAGACAGGTCAGGTGTAAATTGTACAGTAGCACAATGAATTAAATTCACATCAAAGTAAAACTATCTGTTACAAGATCCTTCTCTGAGAGTCTGTCTTATTTAAGGGACAAGTAGAGTGTCCAACTAAAGGAGGAAAAAGAAATGCAGCAAGGAGAGTTGTTTGAGTCTTTGTCATTCTCTCTCTAGATTGCAAACTTTCTGAAGGAAAAATCTGCTACTTCGTCTCCTTTATCTCCTGCAGGGCTTGGCAAATGATAGCACACAGTAGTAAAGGGAGCCAAATAAAAAGAAATAAATTAGCACCCTTTGCTTGTCTTCTTTCTCTAGTAAACTGATGTCGGTTCAGTATGTCACCTTCAATTCTATGTTCACCTGATACACAGGACTGATCTTCTGCATTGGGAGAAACTGAAGGCATTTGATAGGGCTTTGAGAACAGAGCAAATAACCCAGAATCACGAATTTACAGAATATTAAAGCTGTTTTAAATATAATTCAACTCTTCTAATTTTATATATCAGAGAATATATTTCTGGATGCTGGAAAGTATATACTAAACCCAAAATTGCCTATGGGGTGAGGATGGGATTGTTGGGGAATAGGCGGGGTGGGGTGCGGGGGAGGGAATTAAGTTGCTGTCCTTGGTCCTGAATTACCACTCCTTGCACGTTGTTTTTCCTAACGTTGGACACTTGGACTCCTGTCTAACCTCTCCAGGCACTAGGGATTTTTCTGTATTTTGCTTTTCAAGATCAATGGAGGAAAAGGCAAATTACATACTACTTTAGAGAAAATAGAATTTAGCCTCATATCACAGCATATAGGTTATTCCATATGCTTTTGATAGTTTCATTTTTCTGACAGTTGTTCATCCTCTCATTCCCAAGATTTGCGTATGATGTCTAAAGAAGTAAATTAGTTTGTTTCACCTTCACAAATGAACTAGAGGTCCCAGGCTTACCAAATCCTAGCCAGCTGTTTCCCCATCACCCCCACCCCTATACCTCACTGTCTCACTAGTATCTAAAGATGCCATTCTAAGAGCCTGGACACTAAGGCATTCTTATCTTCCAAGGAACCTCTCTATTCATTATCTATGGCTGCACTAAAAATCATCCTTAAAACTGAGGAGCTTAACATAACAGATATGTATTATCTCATAGCTCCTGTGAGTCAAGAATCCTAAAGCAGCTTAGCTGAGTAGTTCAGGCTCAAAGTTTCTCGTGAGGTTGAAGTCAAGATAGCAGCCAGCACTGCAGTCAACTGAAAGCTTGTCTAGGACTAGAGAATCTGCTTCCAGGGCTGCTCACTCACATGACTGGCAAGTTGAAGCTGGGCGTTGATGAAAAGCCTTAGTTTCTCACTGTGTGGGCCTCCACAGGCCACTTAAGTGTCATCACAATATGGCAGCCACATAACCCCTAGAATGGGCAATCCATAAGACTGAAGTAGAGGTGGCAATGTCTTTCAGGATATAGTCTCTGAGGTCACATACCGTCATTTCTGTTGGTCCAAGAAACTAAACTGATTCAAAGGCACAAATGCTAGAGGCATGGATCACTGGGAGCATCTTGAAGGCTGGCTACCACAAGCTCTTCCATGCATCCTTGTCATCTCACTTGTCCCACTGTGTTATAATTACCTTTTACTTGTGCACCCTTCTGCGGCAGATCTGGTTACTACCATGATAACTGAGTTGCTAAGAGAACCCTGATTTTGCACAGGTGTTAGAAAGCCGTTTCTCCAGGGGTCAGCAAACTATGGCCCATGGCCTATTTTCATGTAGCTCATTAGCTAAGAATAGTTTTTACATTTTTAAAGGTTGTACAAACTGAAAGAAGAAGAATGTACAACACAGATCATATATTGCATGCAAGGCCTAAAATATTTGCTATGTCGCCCTTTACAGAAAATGTTTGCTGACCCCTAGTCCAAGTCGTTGATGGTAATCTTATTCTAAACTTTCCCTTAATGGCTTAAGAATAGGCGGGTATCCAATTCTGACCTGTAGGATATAAGAGAAAGCCTACTGGACATTGGAGGGCTTCTGGAAAGGATTTTTCTCCCTCATTAAAAAACATGGATATATCAGAAGAGATCACTTATGCCTTTCATCCATCCTGCTTTGGGAGCTATTTGCTAGAATAGAGCTATGGCAGCTATTTTGCAACCATGAAAGGAAAGACAAAAATATTCTGTGGAAGCTCACCCAGACACCTGACCTTGTTGAGTTGTCCAATTAAGCAATCCTAAAATAGCTTACTTCCAGATGTTTGTTACATGAGAAAACTTCAAGTATCTTTAGGAAATTCTTTGGGTATCTTGTTAATTGCAGCTGGAAAAATTCTAAATGATATATGCTCCCTCTAGATAATGAAATTTTAGAGGGCAAAGGTCCTATTTATTACAGAATCATATTTCTACAATAAGTCCTGGAATATAATTTTAAAGTATTGTTTAAATTAGCGTTTCTCAACCCCAACGCTATTGACATTTTGGGCCAGCTAATTTTTTACTATGGGGACGTCCCTGTGCATTAAAGGATGTTTAGCAGCATCCCCGGCCTCTACGGACTAGATGTTATTAACATTTCTTTCCCACAGATGTAACAAACAAAATGTTTCCAGGCATTTCCAAATATTCCCTGGGGCACAAAAGCACCCCCAGGTGAGAACCATTGCTCTAAATGAATGATTGTTAGGATATTAATTACTACCACAAATTGTCATGCAAAACTTCAGATTCATCACTGGGTTCAATCAGACTTTGGTCAAGGCAGAGAGGACTTGGAGACAGTGGGTTGCAAAGTGGGATAGATCATAAAGACAGTAAAGAGGAGGGAGGTGGGCACTGTAGCAATCTGAGCTCTTTCTCAGGCTGGCTAGGCCTAGACAGAATCACTACCATCTCCTCTTCTGGTCCTAATTGACGTGTAGAAGTCATGAGATCATAATGAGAATGATTTCTTGGTCTGTCTTAGACAAAACAGTTGTGGGGACTGCAAAGGTGCAGACAACAGAGATGAAAGAAATGTGATATTACTAATGGTATCCAGAGTCCAGACAGCCCCTAGCCCTATGGGAGAAAGGTTATGACAAAGAATGGGGGAAAAAGATGAGAAGATAGCACATTAAAGTGGTTGGAAAAACAACCCAATAATGAGAAAAATATATGAGTGTTTCACAGCGTTTCTCTGCAACATGTCTATCTCTTTTGAAATGACAACAGAAAAGTTTCCATCAAACCATTTTCCATCAAATGCTGGCCCCCCTACAGATTGTGGCACATGAAACGTGGCTTGCCTTTTAAGTCATTGGGGTTTTCTCACTCAACTTTACCAAATAGTGGCTGTAATTATGGTAGTAAATGCTTCTCAAATAGCAGCTTTTTTCCTCATTAAAAGAGTGAACATTTTAACAAGGATGTCAAGGACATCACAAAGAAATACGCACTGCAAGGCTTCTCGGAAGACAACCTAGAGATGTGGTTCATTCCTCAGAAAGGAGGCTGATTTCCTAGAAAGAGCCAGGGTGAAAGGTGAAAAAAGGCCAGAAGTCCAATCCAGGCTGGCCCTTTGCTGGCTTTGTGGCCTTAATGAAGCAAGTCCCTCCATCTCTCTGAGCCTAAGCTTTCTCAGCTGTGAATTCGTGAGGATTAAATGGGAGCACCTATATGAAAGAGTTTTCATAACTTCACCTCTGTGTGCAGGGAATATTCTTATCCTCACCACCTCCACAATTCATGTTCCTCTATGAGTGGTGACAGCCATGAGATTGCTTCAGCAGGGCTCATGCTAAGCATTCATGCACCCAGCAGTGGTCTTTAGATGTTAGTAATTTAAGTATGATCCTCTTGCCTAAAATTCTTCCATGTGCTTATTGTCCCATCTTTAACTCAGATGACAAGGACCTCCATGATGCAGCCCTTCTCAGAGCTCTAGCCTCAAATCTTCTTGCTTTCTACATTACATCTAGACTTTACTCATCCCAAAATGCTTGCAGTTTGCTGCGTGGACCACTTTCTCTCACTTCCAGGCCTTGATACATGGGTGCCTCTGGCACACTAAATTCTGCTTTTTCTCCATGTCCCAGCTTAGCGGTCACTTCTCCTGTGTTTTTGGCTCAGTTGTGTGACTCCCAAACCACACACAAAAAGATTCATGTTGAAATCCTCTCCCCCAGGACCTCAGAATATGACTCTATTTGGAGATGGGCTTAAAAAGGGGTAAGGTAAAATGAGGTCATCTGGGTGGTCCCTAATCCTAGGTGACTGATTTCCTGATGATAGGAGATTTGGATGAACACAGACATGCACAGAGGGAAGACCACATGAAGACACAGGGAGAAGATGGCAATCTACAGGCCAAGGAGAGAGGCCTTGGGAGAAACCAATCCTGCCGATGTCATGATCTCAGATTTCTAGGCTCCAGAACTGTGAGAAAATCAATTTCTGTTGTTGAAGCCACTCAGTCTGCAGTACTTTGTTATGGCAACCCAAGCATACTAACACGCTCTACAAGTCTTCCATGAATTCCCCAAGAGCAGCTATGACACTATCACACCATCATTCATTTTTCTTTTCAAAACAGCTGTCATATGGAACTGTCTCCTTTTTGGGTCTGTCTTCATCTTAGTGTGTGGGTTGGTGAGATGGCTTGAGGGGTGAACAGTGGAAGGTCCTGAAGTCAGGGACTGTGTGTCTCTCTGCACCATGAATATTTACCTGAATACCTGGGATATCAAAGGCAAATGCATGTTGCTCACAGATGAATGCACAGATATGATTGAAAAATATTATGTCAGTCATCCAGACAATTTAGGCAAACCAAAACCCTCTCAATGAAGAAAAGACATGAATTTGGAGTCGCATTTTCCTAGTTTACCTGAACTCTCTAACTTCTAATAGAAGTATCTATACCTCATGAGACCTATGCAGTGACAGATTCCAAACATTTCCCAGACTTGACCCTAGATTCATTAATAGACAGAGAAATATTTCTAGTGGATTTCCCATTATTTCTGTTGCTTCTATGGCTCACCATTTCTAGATCACATTTCCTAGGGGGGTGAGGGTCAAGATTGGTGGGAGGGAAAGAGGAAAGAAAAATGAAAGAAGATTCTTTATATAATGTAGCAGTCTGCAATCAGGAAAATTTCAGATATCTAACCTTGACTCTCCTGCTGCAGCTCAAATCCAATTAATGCTGATTCCATGGGGAAAAAGTTGGTCACCACTTTCCAGGCAACCATCAATCGTAGAGCAAATTGGCAGTTTTAAGAAACAAGTCCAATATTAAAGAAGTTATTTTTTTAACAACCAGAAAAAAGGATCTTTATCTATCCTTTTGGTAACTGCAACCACCCAATAATACCTAGACTGAATCAGCTTATTTAATATATGGATAACAAATCATTAAAAGCTGTGACAGCCAGAGGGAACAATTAGGAGGGGAAAGAAAACGAAGAGCTCTTGAATACATTCAGTTTTGTCAACTAATTCAGATAAGTGTTCCCTTTAATTACTTTTTTTTTCTTTTTTGAGACGGAGTTTCGCTCTTGTTACCCAGGCTGGAGTGCAATGGCACAATCTTGGCTCACTGCAACCTCCGCCTCCTGGGTTCGGGCAATTCTCCTGCCTCAGCCTCCTTAGTAGCTGGAATTACAGGCATGCACCACCATGCCCAGCTAATTTTTTTTGTATTTTTAGTAGAGACAGGGTTTCACCATGTTGACCAGGATGCTCTCAATCTTCTGACCTCGCGATCCACCCACCTCGGCCTCCCAAAGTGCTGGGATTACAGGCTTGAGCCACCGTGCCTGGCCCTTTTTTTTTTTTTTTTTTTTTTTTTTTTTTTGTGAGGCAGAGTCTTGCTCTGTTGCCCAGGCTGGAGTGCAGTGGCATAATCTGAACTCACTGCAACCTCAGCCAACCGTGTTCAAGCGATTCTCCTGCCCCAGTCTCTCCAGTATTTGGGATTACAGGTGTGCACCACCATGTCCAGCTAATTTTTGTGTTTTAATAGAGATGAAGTTTCACCATTTTGGCCAGGCTGGTCTCAAACTCCTGACATTCAGTGAGCCACCAGCCTCAGCTTTCCAAAGTGCTGGGATTACAGGCATGAGCCACCATCCTGGCCCCTTTAATTACCAGTAATTTTCATAATCGTGTATTAAGCCAATACGTCAATTCAAGTTTTGTCACAGATTATTGTGCACATAGAATAATTCATTGGCAATATTGCAGGGGAGGGGAGGCCAGGTGTTTCGGGAATAGATGCATCCCCTTCACACATTCGCATCTGACTTTTAAAACTGCTCTGCTTGAGCAGAACTTTATTTTAAAGGAATTGATCAGTCATCTTGACAGTGTTTTGGCTCTGAGCATAAGCTTCTCAAGCAGTATTTTTACCCACTGGCTCTTTGGAGCAGTGGTGAAATAGGGGACAGAACTGATTTGACAAATCAAGTCAATAAAGCCATCTGACAAGATTCATTATTAGGCTGAGCGTGGTGGCTCACAGTTTGGGAAGCCAAGGCAGGTGGATCACCTGAGGTTAGGAGCTCAAGACCAGCCTGGCCAATATGGTGAAACCCTGTAAAAAAATTAGCCGGGAATAGTGGGGCATACCTGTAATCCCAGCTACTTGGGAGGCTGAGGCATGAGAATCACTTAAGCCAGGGAGGTGGAGGTTGCAGTGAGCCCAGATTGCACCACTGCACTCCAGCCTGGGCAACAGAGCAAGACTCTGTCTCAAAAAAAAAATAAAATAAAATTCATTATTAATATTTTATGAATGTTGTACAGGTGTTGCTTAGAGTTGGGAGAATCAGGGCCAAGACCCATTTTTTCATCACTTACTACCCTTCTCAAGCCTCAGTTTCCTCAGGTAGTTACAATGGGTTGTAACAAAAGATATCTACCAAGTTGTACCTTTCAGGGTTGCCGTGGGACCTGAATAAGATAGGTGCAGGGCTTTTCTTAGGGTTCAAAATGCACCAAAAGTGACAATAGGTTTTGCTGTTCACTGGAAGCTATCATTAGCTTGCAAACCTCAAAGGACCTAGCAGGCTCTTCGAGTACATGCCTGGAACCACTATCTCCCAAGATTTACTGATCTGGCTAACAAAATAGAAATTAAACAGCAATTACTATGGGAGGAAAATCAGATGAATGTAGTGGTGCTTTGCCTGAATATTAATGATGAATCAGGAGGTTCTGTTCCAAGACAGTGGCAGGGCATGCTTTATTGGTTTATCAATAAGAAGCTCATGCTAATGGACTGGCAAAAACATCTCTGAGGGATCGGCCCTGGTTTTCCCACCAAAAACCATAAACTCAAAATCATTTACACGGCACAAAATCTATTTTCGTCCAGTCTGTAAAACAGTAATGAAAAACACCAGGTTTGGTGGAAAAATGAGGATTCAATAGATCATGGACACACATATCACCCCTTTCTTCATTAGAGTCAAAGTTCCATACAATTGTCAGGCCTAGCATTCTTTAGAAGAAAAAAATAAAATTAAAACATTGCTTTGCACGGGGCCTTTGAGATAAGGTTTATGTACACAGTCCCAGTGTTTGCCGGCCTGTGGGTCAGAGGTTCATGCTCCTCGCCTGCTGACCCAGCTTCTAAAGCAGGACTCACCATGTCACCATATGTTCTTGCATCCTGGCCTCTTCTTGGAAGCCACTGCCTAGCAGCTATTTGATGAGGGCTCCCAGACTCTACATCCTTCCCAAGCTTCTGTGGGCATGTGGCAACGCTGTCCTGCTATGCTGATGTCCCTCAGCACCTCACCTACATGCTGTCCCACAGGATGGGGGAAGGTCCCCCTAAGCTGTTGAACCTGGTCACTTGGGTCCCAGTGTATCCTGCTGGTGTGGCATCTTAGCAGGCTTCAGGAACTTCTTGGGCTTAATTATATCTCCTCTCTTCTCTGAGACTCAAGATCAATTCCTTAGACAAGGTTGGGTGACAAAACTCATGACTGTCCTCAGGTCTCCCTTCTTCCCTCTGCCCCTCTACAAACAAATAGGTAAATAAATTCGATTTTCCTTCGGTCAATAAAACAAAAGCCACTTTGCATAACAACCTATGGACTCAATGCCTGTGAGAATTACCTGCCCATAGCCAAAAAGAGGGACAATGCCAAGTGTTGGTTAGGTTATAGAGAAATGAGAACTCTCCTACCCTGCTGCAAATGTAAAGTGGAACAGCCACTTTGGCAAAAAGATTGGCAGCTTCTCAAAATATTCAACATAGAGTTAATGTATGACCCAGCAATTCAATTCCTACATAGTTACCCAAGAAAATTCAAAACATAACATCCACACTAAAACTTGTACATGTTTAAAGCAGCATTGTTCATAATAGCCAAAAAAAAAAAAAAAAAAGAACCCAAATTTCCATCAATTGATGAATAGATAAATAAAATAACATATGTGCATATAATGGAATATTATTGAGCTATAAAAAAAGAATGATACATGCTACAACATAGATGAAACTTAAACATATTACGCTAAGAAGCCAGGCAGAGCCGGGCGCGGTGGCTCAAGCCTGTAATCCCAGCACTTTGGGAGGCCGAGGCAGGTGGATCACGAGGTCGAGAGATCGAGACCATCCTGGTCAACATGGTGAAACCCCGTCTCTACTAAAAATACAAAAAAATTAGCTGGGCATGGTGGCACGTGCCTGTAATCCCAGCTACTCAGGAGGCTGAGGCAGGAGAATTGCCTGAACCCAGGAGGCGGAGGTTGCGGTGAGCCGAGATCGCGCCATTGCACTCCAGCCTGGGTAACAAGAGCGAAAACTCCGCCTCAAAAAAAAAAAAAAAAAAAAAAAAAAAAAAAAAAAAAAAAAAGCCAGGCAGAAAGACCACATATTGTGCATCAAACTATATTGAAGCATCAAAAAGGCTGCCGTACTCTCAAATACTTCCCCACCTACTTGCTGATGCCTGAAATTCCACTGAGGGGTTGGATTTTTTGCTAAGCAATTTAATGCTTTGCTCTCACCTTCCACACTCAAGGGGTACTCTCTGGGAACAATCTTGTCTCTAAATGAAGACTAGTATAACACAACACATTGTCCCATCAGCAGGTGTCAGGCTATAATGGTTTTACAGAAGAGTTGCAAGAATAAAAACAAAGGCCAGGCGTAGTGGCTCATGCCTGTAATCCCAGCATTTTGGGAGGCCGAGGTGGGTGGATCACCTGAGGTCGAGACTTCAAGACCAGCCTGACCAACATGGAGAAATCCCATCTCTACTTAAAAAAAAAAAAAAAAAAATTAGCCAGGCATGGTTGCGCAAGCCTGTTATCCCAGCTACATGGAAGGTTGAGGCAGGAAAATCACTTGAACCTGGGAGGCGGAGGTTGCAGTGAGCTGAGATCGCACCATTGCACTCTAGCCTGGACAACAAGAGCAAAACTCTGCCTCAATAAATAAATAAATAAAAACAAAAACAAATTCTGTATTTGACCTGAAATCAGAGGTTGTTCACTCTCCTTTTCTGAATTTGAATAGGAAGCTTGAAAGACATCAGACACGTTGCACCACTGCACTCCGGCCTGAGCAACATAGTGAGACCCTGTCTCAAAAAAATTTTTTTAATAAATTTTGTAAATGAAAGGCACCAGATATGCATATGGCATGTAGTAGAAAATTCAGTGGAAATTGTAAGCGTGATGGAGTCATTTCATTGTTCAATACTTACTTTGATGAAAGCCTGTATGTACAAGTGATAGGGCTCTGAGTCACCTGGGAAAAGGCATTATTGATAAGAAAAAAATGGATTTTAGAGCTAAAATGCCTAGAATTGAAGTCCACTTCTACCACATGACTTTGAGCAAGTTATAAAAGATTTCTGTGTGATTTTCTCACTTGTAAAATGGGGATAACAATAGTACCTACTTCACAGTATAATTGTAGAAGTTAAGAGAATTAATGCATGCAAAGCTTTTTATTTTTCTTTTTTAATAGAGATGGGGGTCTCACTGTGTTGCCCAGACTGGTCTTGAACTCTCAAGCTCAAGTGATCCTCTCGCACTGGCCTCCCAAAGTGCTAAGATTACAGGCATGAGCCACTACTCCCAGCCTGCAAGCAAGGCTTTTAGAAAATTGCCTAGCACATGTTAAGCATTAGTTGTTGTTGTTTCATTATTTCTTTTCTTTTCTTTTCTTTTGAGACAGGGTCTTGCTCTGCCACCTATAATGGAGTGCAATGGCGTCATCATGGCTCACTGCAGCCTCAACCTCCCAGGCCCAAGGGATCCTCCCACCTCAGCCCCCAAGTAGCTGGGGCTGCAGGTGTATGCCATCACACTCGGCTAATTTTTCTTCATTTTTTGTGAAGATCAGATCTCAATGTGTTGCCCAGGCTGGTCTTGAACTCCTGAGCTCAAGCAACCCTCCAACCTCAGCATGTTCAAGTGCTGGGATTACATATGTGACCTACCACGCCCGGCCAGTTGTTATTTCAGAGGATGGTGATGGAACTGCTCTTAAGTTAGTTGCATCCTTTCCATGGAAACTTGTTGGGAAAAGTCTAAGAGGCCTAAAGTTGAAGTGAACAGGTGAGCTCTCTCCACCCACTACACTCCCTCTACTTTCCCCAAAGCCTGTATTAGGCAGGCTCCAACCCAATCAGAGGTGGGTGGCTCTCAGTGCGGCATGTTCTGAGCCACTCAGAGCTGTTTTGATAGGTTCGAAAAAAGTTAGAAAGGGCGGTCCCAGGGCCTGGCTGTCTCTTCTCCAGTCCCAAAATAAGTACTTTGCCTCCAATTGTCCCCCACATCATGACAAGCATAAGGAGAATTGCAAAGAACATTCTGGACTCTACTCTAACACCCTTCTTTATAAACAGAAGAACCAAATTTTCACACTGTTTTTAGTACTTTTGGCCAGTATAACAGAACAGGACAATAAGTGGCAATCAAAATTACCCTTCTGACCCCTGGCCCTATCACTCAATGTCATGTTGCTAATTTCTCCTCCACATGGAGAAAAGAAGCTCTCTTGGTCATGTGCTTGTTTGCTGGAATGTGGAATTGTTTGCATTGTAAAATAAGGGCTCAGGAAGGCAGGATCCTTGTCATCTTCCCTGTTACTGCTGTATCCCCAGCACCTGGAACAGTGGCTGTTACACCGTAGGCATCCAGAGAACATTTCTGGAATAAATGAATGGTACCCCAGTGCTCAGCACTGTGCCCGTGCTGTTGATGGGCCTTTACCAATGATTACCTCTCAGCCGCCAATCCTGCCTCTTGGGATATGTATCCATGGTCTCCCTCTGAGCCCCTGAGCAGTGAAGGGCAGATCAGAGGACTGCCCTATCTCCCCAACATCATCTACTTGTACCTGGAATTGACTCTGCCCCTAAGCTAAGACATTCATCATTTTTCAGAAATTTGGGTTTGGGACTCAGAGACTCTGGTTCCTAAGTAAAAGCCAGTGCTTGAAATGAGAGACTGGGGTGGTCTGGTCTCATGTATGATCAAAGCAGAGGAGCCTGTATGCAGCTGAAGAGAAGAATAAAACTAACTGCAGAGAGGATGTGAGGAGATGAGAGGAGAAGAGGGAAGTAGGAAGAGAGCAAGAGAGTCTGGGCAAGTGAACTTGCTGATTTGAGTGTGCTGATTTTTCAATTTTTCACCTAGTCCCTGGAGACCTGGCTGTACTTCCAGACTTGGCTATTTCTTTCAGTTCACATTAGTTTGCCTGGGTTTCTATTTCTTGTAAACAAATAATTCCTAATGACAAAATCCTACCACATAGGAGGCATCCTCAAAATCTTTGCTGTTTGTAGGCAGGGTCTTGCTCAGTCACCCAGGCTGGAGTACAGTGGCACAATCACAGCTCACTGTAGCCTCAACCTCCTGGGCTCAAGTCATCCTCCCTCCTCAGCCTCCTGAGTAGCTGGGGTAGCTACACACCACCACCTCTGGCTAATTTTTTCAGTTTTTTACATAGAGACAGGGTCTCACCACATTTCCCAGGATGGTTTCAAACTCCTGGGCTCAAGTGATCCTCCTGCCATGGCCTTCCAAAGTATTGCGATTACAGTCATAAGCCACCATGCCCGGCCACATTTCATTCATTCGTTTACTTAATAAGTATTTATTGAGCCCGTCACTGGGCTAAAAGGTAAAGGCACATAGATATGTAAACAGTAGATACTGTGTTGCCCTTGTGGAATTCTAGCAGAAAAAGACAGCTATTAATCAAAGACAAGAAGAGATATAATGAATTTAACTTTGTAGCATAGGCTGCCTACAGCAGACCAGGGATGTTATTGGGCTAAACAAAGACACCTAAACCATAATCTAGATGAAGGACAGCATGGTCTGCTCAGAATAGGGAACGCTCATAATGTTGTTTACTGAAGAGCTGACACATGCTTTACCTGATTTAGCCTTCAAAATGATTCCATGAGATTGGTCTTACAATATGCCCATTTTATAGGCAAGTTGGTAAAGCTAGGCCTCACCAGGGTTAACTGACCTATCCAAAGTAAACAAGGCTGGCCGGGCATGGTGGCTCACGCCTATAATTTCAGCACTTTGGGAGGCCAAGGTGGGCGGATCACTTGAGCCCAGGAGTTTGAGACCAGCTTGGGCAACATGATGAAACCCCGTCTCTACCAAAAGTAACGAAAAGTAGCCAGGCATGGCAGTGCACACCTGTATTCCCAACTACTTTGGAAGCTGAGGTGGGAGGATCACACTGCAGCCGGGGAATTTGAGGCTGCAGTGAGCTGTGATGGGCCACTGCCCTCAGTCTGGGTGACAGAGAAAGAGCCTGTCACCAAAAAAAAAAAAAAAAAAAAAAAAAAAAAAAAAAAAAAAATGGAAAAAGAAAACGAGGTTGGACAGAGGCAGAGCCAGAACTGAAAGGCATTCTTCTGCCTCCAAAGCCCAGGATTTTTCATTTTCCTCCTCCACAAAATGTTGCCTCTTCCATGAGACAGCAAGTGTGGAAGAATAATACACATCTTACAACCCTGCAGAAATGAGGCAGAAGGCATCCGAGCAGGACTGAGCTGTGCTATTTTTAGGATAATCTCTGCCAAAACAATGTAAGCAGCAAAGGAAAGAGGCATTTAGTCAGCTCCCTCTGCTGAAGCTGCTACAGTGCGGGTCTCAGCAGGTCTATTTGCAATGCTCTATCTTTGATAGATGCCAGGGTCTCCCAGGGAGACAGGGTGGATGGCTGAAGTTTGTGAGGTCTGCAGTCCCATACCCAAATTGCCCAGACAGCCAGGGTCTGGTGCCCAGGTTTTATATTCAGGCACTGCAGTGAAAAGATAAACAGCCTGGCCACAGAGCTTCCCAGAAGCTCAGACCAGACTCTACCAAGCTCATCACAGCTCACGATTACGTGAGGCGACTCGACTAAACTGTACACTCCTGAGGGAATCTCATTTTCCTTCCCTATCATCTCACATTATGGACAGGATAGAAACGACCTTCTCAGAGCTTTGAAAACGAATGTCACTAAAACCCTCAGAGCTCCCTCGGTGCTTTGGAAGCAGTAACACTGTCTTCAGACAAATCTTTCCTTGGGAGAAGAGAAGATCACGAACTAGCTGGGATTTTCATGTCTTTACAAGACCAAGCCCAGCAAGGAGCAAGGGGGAGAGCTGCCAGGGCTTTAGCAGCCTGAAATATCTCCACACCCACGGCTGGTGCCTGAAATTCCACCAGGAGACTTGCATTCCTGGCTCAAGATGCTGCCTTTCATGATGCTATTTCTGGACTTTGCCTGGGTTCACACCTGAACGCACACATTGAAGGAAATTCTGTGCATTCTGAGGCTGTGTTTCTCAAAGCATGGTCTGTGGAGCACCTGCATCAGAATAAACATCTAGATGACCAGGCTGGAAGAATCTATACTTCAGGGAGTCAAGCTTCAGGAACTTTCATCTTAAACAGGTACCCCTGTTAATTCTTAAGGACAATAAACCTCGAAAACCATGGTTCTATACTATATGTTTTCTTATCAGTGTGCCTGAATATGATGGAAATAAATAATTGGTTCTAACATCTTGTCCCTCTATGTCAAATGTCCTCAACCTTAATGCTATCAACATTTTAAGCCAAGTAATTCTGCGTCTAGGGGAAAAGAGATATGCCTGTGCTTTATAAGATGTTTAGCACTATCCAACTAGATACTAGTAGTATTACCAAAAGTTCTCAGTAGTAATTATGATAACCAAAAATAGCTCCAAGCATTGAGAAATGACCCCTGTGGGAAACACAAAATCCCTCCCCTTACACACCCTGCCGTGTGAGAAGCACTGCTTTAGGTAAATGGCTACTATCCTAACTACACATTAGAAACCCTCAATTAAAAACTTGGATTATTGGGTCCTGCCCCAGGAAACTCATTTTACAAATGTAGACATCAATATTTGTAAAAGTTTCCCAGGTAATTCTAATGTGCCAGAGTTGAGAACCTCTGCCCTAGGTAGATGCTTGGAGGCAAACACCCAAGGGACAACATGAGATTACTTGAGCACCTGTGTACCATCAGGAACCAGCTAGGACAATATAACCTACCACTTCTGAAGCTAGCAAATACATAACTTCAGCCAAATAAATTATAAATTCCCTTCCACTGCACCCTAGATATCACCTAAGTTGGTCAAATTCTAGTTAAGACTAGACCTTATCTTGATGGCTGGGAGAATCGATGATTTCCTTTCTACTAGATGATACCATATGGAGATGTGACAGCTGAAAAAGCTCATATCGGTTTGCCACCATCAAGGAAGTCAGCCAAAAAATGAAAAGGACACTCCTAGGTGGGCAGCACCAAGAGAATCACAGAGAAACAGAGCTGGAGCCTTGATCAAATTGTGCCTGAATTCCAATATGACACAGGCCTCTTCAGTTGCATGGCAAAACAAATCATCTTTATTTTTTAAGTCAGTCATTTTGAGGTGGAGTTTCTCTTACTTGCAACCAAAAGCATATTCACTGATGTATTGATCTAATCCAATATCCTCTTGCAACTACATTACATTGCTAAGAGTCTTGCTACTCAAAGTGTGGTCCTTGGGCCAGCAGCCTCAAATCACCTGGTAGCATGTTAAATATCTCAGGCTCCTCTCCAGAGCTACTGAATCAGAAGCCGCATTGTAACAATATTTTCGAGGACTGGTACAAACATCAAAATTTTAGAAGTACCTGCTTAAATAATGGATCTCTCAAGCACCGGGCTAGGTGATAGGAAGACAATGACAAGCAAAAGCCAGACATGGTTATTGGCTTCTCTGATTTGATTAGATGCCCTCTTTTATACTCAGTAACACCTCAATTTCATCTGTCCATTCATTTTTTCACTCATTCTACAAAGATATATTTAGCACTACATTTACAAACTTAACAAAATTTAAAATATTTAAAAGTGAGCAAAAAAGAGAGAGGCGAATAGTCCCTGCTCCTAAAAAGCTCACTGTCTATTTGAGGAGACAGTCATTACTTATTCACATAAACAAATGTTAAGTGCCAATTATGTAAGTGCTACCCTGCAGAGGTATATGAGGGCATGTAGGAGATTTGGCCTGATCAGGGTGGTCAGGCACAGTGGCCCCAGGAAAACCAGAAGGGTGAGTTGGAAGGATGGGGCAGGTGAAGCGGAAGGCACCCAAGGCAGAAGGAGAAGATGATGTGTAAGCCCCTCCATGCAAGAAGGAGCAGGGTGAACCCAGTGAGCTGCCACAAGAACAGGGAGCATGGGGTGCAGAGAATTGGGCATGGAACTTCATCATGATCTCAAAGAGGTGGCCAAGGATCAGGCCATGTAACACGTTACAACCCAAGTTAGAGTTTTTTTTTTCCCTTAATCCCCAAAGTAACAGAAAGCAAGTGATGCATTTAAATACAATGCTGGCATGGCCCAGCTTTTCGCCTGAGAGTAAGGCACAACCTGAGCTCGGTTACCAATGCCTTTTGCTCTTATCTCCCTGCTCACCATCCCCTGCTTTCCTCATAACCCAGCAGAGTAGACCAACTTTGCTTAGCATGTCCATGGCCCACTTGTTAATGGAGCTCACAGATAGAATGGAGCAGGGGAGTAAGGCTGACTTGGCATGCACCTTCCTTGCTATGAGTGCCACAATGACAGGACTTACATGTGACATCATCATCACTCTGCACTTAGCACTCCACAGCACTCCCTGGCCCAGAGAAGGATGTGAAAAATATGTGTTGGAAGAATAGCCTAGCCCAGGTTCCTTAACTTTTGCGAGGCTCAACTTTCTTGTCTGTAGAATAGCATAAGGACAGTACCTGCTTCACGGGGTGGCACTAGCATGTGACTGTGTAAGTACACAGCACAGTGCTAGGCACATGCCATGTATGTTCTCACTTATAAGTGAGAGCTAAGCTACCAGGATGCAAAGGCATAAGACTGATATAATGGGCTACGGTGGGGAGAGTGGAAGGTGAGTGAGGGATAAAACACTACATATTGAGTACAACGTATGCTACTTGGGAGATGAGTGCACTAAAATCTCAGAATTTGCCACCGTAGAATTCATCCATGTAACCAAAAACCATTGTAACCCAAAAGCTCTTGGTTACCATTGTAACCCAAAAACAAATATGAAAAAAAATTTTTTTTTAGTCCTGAGTGTGCAATCTGTTTTGAGCCAAGGCTTTGACCCATTAATTAGAACTAATGTAATTTATTAGAATTTGAATTAATGTAATTAGAGTTATATTAGAAAACTAATGCTTTGGTTACATAAGTTTTCTCTTTCCCCCCCATATGTACAAATAATATCTATCCATATAGAAAAAATTCTAAGAAAATACAAAAAAACATAATCTTAACACCTACATGTGATAATTACTCAAATTTTGGAATATAACCTTCCATATTATATTCTTCATACGTAAATACATATACAATTTTGTTTTTTTGTTTGTTTTGTTTTGTTTTTTTTAGCAAAAGTGGAATGATTATCAGATTTTTATCTTTCTTTTCTTTTTTTTTCGAGACTGAGTTTCACTTTGTCACCCAGGCTGGAGTGCAGTGATGAAATTTCAGCTCACTGCAACCTCTGCCTCCTAGGCTCAAGTGATTCTCCTGTCTCAGCCTCCTAAGTAGCTGGGATTACAGGCGCCCACCACTATGTCTGCCTAATTTTTGTATTTTTGGTAGAAACAGGGTTTTACCATATTGGGCAGGCTGATTTTGAACTCCTGACCTCAGGTGATCCACCCATCTCGGCCTCCTAAAGTGCTGGGATTACAGGTGTGAGCCACCATGCCCAGCTGATTATTAAATTTTTAAACAGAGCCGGGCGTGGTGGCTCAAGCCTGTAATCCCAGCACTTTGGGAGGCTGAGGCGGGTGGATCACGAGCTCAAGAGCTCGAGACCATCCTGGTCAACATGGTGAAACCCCATCTCTACTAAAAATACAAAACATTAGCTGGGCATGGTGGCGTGTGCCTGTGATCCCAGCTACTCAGGAGGTTGAGGCAGGAGAATTGCCTGAACCCAGGAGGCAGAGGTTGCGGTGAGCTGAGATCGCACCATTGCACTCGAGCCTGGGTAACAAGAGCGAAACTCTGTTTCAAAAAAAAAAAAAATTTTTAAACAGAAAATTCTCACAGGTAAAAAACATGTAAAAATGGTCTACTTTCATGTTAAACAGGTAATAGAAAGTTACTGTTTTAAAATTAAACTTTAATCACACAAAGGTTAACTTTCTGTTGGTAGAACATCATTCTTACAGTTATTCGATTTTTTTCAGAACAATTACAAAATAATTCTTTTCTAAGTTTTCATTTGTAAACAAACAACTCTGAAATTTTACTCAGGCCAGGAAAAATAAATGTGAGGAAGGTTTTTAGATTTGACTGGTTTTCAGTGATTTTCTTTGACTGTCATAATAGTGTGGAAAAAAGAAAATTGAAATAAGATGAAACATGTTCTAATTTATATTTCCATCTGTTTACTTAGCTTTAAATGAGAATACAACATTTTTCCTAGGCACTTCGTTTTTAAAAAATTTTTAAAGTTGCCAATATTCATTAGTATTTTAGAAAACAAGAAAGTTATATATTGTATAATCTGAAAGAAATGTTGATTCAGCAATGCCTTTTAAATAAGACAGAGGGATTTGGGACCCTGTCTCCCACCAAGAATTATCTTGTAACTAGACTCCCTTGCATGGCTGAAACCAATCACAAATGCTATTCTCACCAGTTGGTAGTTCCGCAGATGCGATAAATTGGAAGACCACTTTAGAACCTGATATGGTGTCCTTTGAAATAAGTATGACTGCCTTTATAGCTCCAAGTTATTCAGAGTGACCTAGGATAACAAACTGTTTATCCACCAAAACGAACTGAGAATATTCACTCATGCAAACCCTATGAGAATTCAGACTCCATGTAATCATTTCTGTGATCTGGTGTCTTAACTTTCTTCTCCTTTCACATGATAATCATTGCTCTTCTCTCATAGCTTTTAATACTGCTTGGAGAAGACAGGGAATAACTAGATTTTTTTTTCATTGTTAATAGTCTCCAGCCCCATTAATTCAGTTTTCCAATCCATTGATTTTACAGTAATTCCTAAGGGATTTCTTCTGGCATGCATCATTTCTTTGATTCACCTCACGGCTCTGAAAAAGTCTCGGCTTGGATGTAAACCTTACTTCTTTGGCATGGCCTTCCCCAGTTGCAAAGAGAACCACTAGGTCAGCCAGACGTCTGACTCTTTCATTTACGCAGTTCTTGTAAATGTTGTCTAGAGTCATGATCTTCACGTTTTCCCAGAACTTTATGATTATGAGAGCTCTTGAAAGCATACTTAAAGCGATGAAAAGACTTTAAGTCTTTTCAGTGATCGAGTCAGTGACGGTTGCAATACACTGACTACTCCAGTTTAACAAAGTCTGGTGGGGTCCACGAAAGCGTGCACAATAGTCACTCTATTTTCGCAACCTCCTTTACTTCCAGGACTTGGCTCTCAGAAGCCCCACATTCTGCATACATCCCAGTAGACAATCTTTGGCATTATGATACGCTTCTTACAATGCATTAGTACTAAACTGTACTCCACACAAACCACATCCAGTTAATCCTCAGTTCAGTATTCTGACAGATAGTCTGTGCTCTCAGTTGGAGCAAAACAAACTGTACCCATTGGGCAAAACCTAGGCCCTAACTGGGAAGTTCTTGGGAAATACCACTGTGCTATGTTATCCTCACTGACAACCACGGGTCTAGAGTTTGATGTTACCAAGACTGATTTGCACTGGCTTTATTACAAGAAAGAGGCCCAAATCTTCCTCCAGGATTGTGGTGTTAGAAGTTGTACTTAGACCCAGGCTAAAAAACCCAGTTCTTGCCACAGTGACCTCGTTTGGGTTCTGAACAACGCACTTGAAGGCGTGGCTCAACCTCTTCCCTCTGCTTGGATACTCTGCCCCAAGATTTTGATAAAGTTGGTTCTCTTGTTATCATTCAGGTCTCAGCTTGAATGTGAGCTTCTCAGAGAGGCCTTTCCCAACTACCGAAAGCACCTCACAGCCAGGTGCAGTGGCTCACGCCTGTAATCCCAGCACTTTGGGAGGCCAAGGTGGGCAGATCGCAAGGTCAGGAGTTTCAGATCAGCCTGACCAACACGGTAAAACCCAGTCTCTACTAAAAATACAAAAATTAGCCAGGTATGGTGGCACACAACTGTAATCCCAGCTAGTCAGGAGGCTGAGACAGGAGAATCACTGGAACCCGGGAGGCAGAGGTTGCAGTGAGCCAACATTGTGCCACTGTACTCTAGCCTGGGTGACAGAGCGAGACTCCGTCTCAAAAAAAAAAAAAAGAGAAAGTAGCTCAACCACTTCAATTTGTTCTCTGTCATATTACCCCATTTTGTGTATTTGTGTGTGATTAACATCTGAAATTACTTTATTTTCTTATTGTCAGGGTTAGCTTCATGGGCCAATAATGTATGCAGTTTCTCAGGGCACTGTGTCTACTTAGAAGGACTCCTCACTTGGTTTAAGGCTTTGCTGTTCTCATCTTAAAATTATTAATTTTGTTTTTGAGACAGGGTCTTACTCTGTTTCTTAGGCTAGAGTGCAGAGGTGCAATCTCAGCTCACTGCAGCCTCTGCCTCCCAAGCTCAAGCAATCCTCCTACCTCAGCCTGAGTAGCTGCGACTGCAGGTATATACCACCAACCCCAGCTAATTTTCATATTTTCTGTAGAGATGGGGTTTTGCTATGTTACCCAGGCTGGTCTCGAACTCCTGGTCTCAAGTGATCTGCCAACCTCGGCCTCCCAAAGTTCTGGGATTACAGGTATGAACCACTATGCCCAGTCGATCCTTTTTTTTTTTTTTTTTTTTTTTTATAAACAAGGGACCTCATTTGCATTTTGCATCACAAATTAGGACCATTCCTGCTTATTGTTTATTGTCTTTCTCTTTCCTATTAGAAATTAAGTTCCAGGCTGGGCGCGGTGGCTCACGCCTGTAATCCCAGCACTTTGGGAGGCCGAGGCAGGTGGATCACGAGGTCAAGAGATGGAGACCATCCTGGTCAACATGGTGAAACCCCGTCTCTACTAAAAATACAAAAATCAGCTGGGCATGGTGGCGCGTGCCTGTAATCCCAGCTACTCAGGAGGCTGAGGCAGGAGAATTGCCTGAACCTAGGAGGCAGAGGTTGCGGTGAGCCGAGATCACACCATTGCACGCCAGCCTGGGTAACAAGAGCGAAACTCCGTCTCAAAAAAAAAAAAAAAAAAAAAAGAAAAAGAAATTAAGTTCCAGAAGAGCAGGGATCTGACTTTTTTTTTTTTTTTTAATTTTCAGAGAATTATTTTCTATTTGTTTGATTGCACAGTATCAATGCTTCACAGTGCACTGACTGTAAAGCCATTTGGTAGTTCAGGCAAAACGACATAGGTAAACACCAGTCATTCTGTTCTTCACATGTACCCCAAAACCTAAAATGCAATAAAAAAAACAAAAACAAATATAAATAAATAAATAAATAAAAATAAATAAACTAGTAGCACTCAACCCCTAAACATGGGGATCTGACCTTTTTAACTCAATATTGTGTTGCCAGCACATAGAGCACTACAAGGAACACTGTAATTGCTCACCAAGTATTTGTCGAGTTCAACAGAACTGTCATATGACCCAGCAATTTCACTCATAGGTATATACCCAAAAGAATTGAAAATGGGTGGTCAAACCCATAACTGTACACAAATGTTATACCAGCACTATTCACAATAGCCAAATGTGGAAACAACTTAAATGCCCATCAACAAATGAATGGATAAGACAAATTGTGGTATATTCATACAATAGATATAATGGATAATGGCAATTTGTTTTTATTATTCAGCCATAATAGAAAATTGTAGGAGAGAAGAGATTTATTTTCTAACCCATTGCTAGATCTATAGCTGAGGCACCTATCATAAAAGATAGTTTAGGCTGGGCATGGTGGCTCATACTTGCAATCCCAGCACTTTGGGAGGCTGAGGCAGGAGTATCATCTGAGGCCACGAGTTCACGACTGGCCTAGTCAACACAGTAAGATCCCATCTTTATAAAAAATTTTTTAAAAAGACTGGCCAGGCATAGTGGTACTGCCTGTAGTCCCAGCTACTCAGGAGGCTGAGGTGGGAGGACTGCTTGAGCTCAGAGTTTGAGGTTACAGTGAGCTAAGATCACACCACTGTACTTCAGCCTGGGTGACAGAGGCAGACCCTGTCTCAAAAGAAAGAAAAAGAAAAAAAACAGCTTAACAAGAGAATAGCACACAAATTTTATGTGATATAGGAGCCTTTTAAAATGAAGAAACAAAAAAAAAATTGGGAACCCTATGCATTTTTATGCTTAGGTTTGATGATGAATGGATAGTCAGGCAGCAGTACGAAATGGACAAAAGGGGTATGATCTGATGGTAATAAACTAGGGAGAATTTAGCAAGGCCTGTTTGTTCAGGTTCTTCTCTGAGTTCCTGCGTCTTCAGAGGTAAGGGCATTTTTCTCTGAGTATAGTGTGGCCATCTTTGGAATGAGGGTCTTCTGCCCTACTTCAGAAGAAGATAAAAGAAAATTCTCTTGTAGTCTACTTCAACGAAGAAGGGTGGGAGGAAGGTCAGAGAGAACTTCCTGCTTCTGAGTGTTCTAAAATGCCACAGGGGATATTTTAGGGCAGTGTGTCCTGAACACCATCAGAATGAAGTACTGATACTAACACACGCAATGGCATGGATGAACCTCAAAAACATTATGCTAAGAGAAAGAAGCAGACACAAAAGATCATATCTTGCATGATTTTATTTACCTGAAGTGTCCAGGATAGGTAAATCTAGAGAAACAGGAAGCAGGTTGGTAGTCACCGAGAGACTGGGGTAGGGTTGGAGGGTAACTGCCAAATGGGTGAGTGAGGAAAATGTTTCAGAACTGAAGACAGTGGTTGTACAACATTGTAAATGTATTAAATGCCACTGAATTGTTCACTTTGAAATGGTTAACTTATGTTATGCAAATTTCACATCAATTTAAAGGAAAGTGAAAATAAATAAATATGTGTTCAACAGCTACATATTGATAGAACTTGTTTCAGAACTCTTTGTTGGCTGGGCGCAGTGGCTCACACCTGTTATCCCAGCACTTAGGGAGGATGAGGTGGCCGGATCATGAGGTCAGGAGTTTGAGACCAACCTGGCCAATGTGGTAAAACCCCATCTCTACTAAAAATACAAAAATTAGCTGGGCATGGAGGTGCCTGCCTGTAGTCCCAGCTACTCGGGAGGCTGAGGCAGAAGAATCACTGGAACCCGGGATGCGGAGGTTGCACTGAGCTGAGATCGGGCTACTGCACTCCAGCCTGGGCAACAGAGTGAGACTCCATCTCAAAAAAAGAGAAATAACTCTGTGATAACTAAATCCAAAGTATTCTTAACCCAGCCTAGGGCTTCAGCAACTTCCATCCAAAGCTTTTAGTCTGCAGGAAGATAAGAACACATTCAGGCCCAGCACAGTGGCTCACTCCTATAATCCCAGCACTTTGGGAGGCCAAGGTAGGCAGATCAAGTTAAGGTCAAGAGTTCGAGACCAGCCTGGCCTACAGGGTGAAACCCTCATCTCTATTAAAAATACAAAAATTAGCTGGGTATGGTGGCACATGCCCACTACTTGGAGGCTGAGGTAGGAGAATCACTTGAGCCCAGGAAGCAGAGGCTGCAGGGAGCCAATATCATGCCACTGTACTCTAGCCTGGGTGACAGAGTAAGACTCTGTCTCAAGGAAAAAAAAAAAAAAGAAAGAAAGAAAGAAAAAAGAAAAATTCACACTATTTCAAGGATTTGCTTTCATCAAGATAACACAGGACACCATTATTATCCTCATGACAATCCTACTCCTTTTTGTTTTAGTATTTTTTTTTTGTCTTATGCCATGTTTTGAAATTTTTATTTGGTAGGAGCTGAGTGTGGTGGTATATGCCGGTAGTCTCAGCTACTTGGGAGGCTGAGACAGACAGGTTCCTTGAGCCCACAAGATCAGACCACATATGTAGCAAGACCCCATCTCAAGAAAATTAGAAAAAAAAAAATTGGTGATAATTGAAGAGGTACATGCAACTATAAAAAATTATAGAGAGATCTTGTGTGCCCTTCACCCAGTTTCCCCCAATGCTAACAACTGTAATTCTATAGAATATGGCAACCAGAAAATTGACATAAATACAATCTGTCTACTTCATTTGGATTTCACTGTTTTTTTATGTGCTCATTTCTCTCTCTCTCTCTCTCTCTCTGTCTTTCTCTCTCTCTCTCTGTGTGTGTGTGTGTGTGTGTGTGTATGTGTGTGTGTGATCCTGTTTCTATATTGAAGTGTAACAATAGCTCCTTTCAGAATTGTAGTCTGTTGACTAGTAAGAAATTCCAGAGAGCTAGTGGTACCACCACAGTAACCACAAGTAAGTGACCCAGAGCAAAAGTTAAAAGAAAGAAACATTTCTAAAGTCTTGCAAGGGACTTGGCAGTCTGGAACCTGTTAGTTCAATCATGCCTTTGACATTCACTTGACCCTTTTAGTGCCGCAGTTCTTAGAAGGGCTGGCACGCATTTTGTTTACTTCAGCAGATGGAGGGATGTGATACAGTAAGAATTTCTTTAAGAAATTGGGAAACTTGAAAGTGTAAACATACAATGGTAGTGTTAACAAGACAGATGCCAATAGGTAGTTTTGCTTATGAAGAATACTTGCTAGTTCAGCCTCCTAACAGATTTAACTTGGAACTGCAACCTCAGGTGAATGAACAGACTAAGGACATTTTCCAGTGTTTACTGCAGCATCCATCCTGTGTGTTAGTTGAATTCATTTGAAGGTTCTAGTGAATGATCCTTTCTAAAGTGCTCTGGTTGAGGGATGAGAAATCCCATCTTGCCTGCTTGGCTTCCATGCCAGCTTCCTGTGTTAGTAGCATGTCTATTTTCTTTGAGGAACCACTTATGCCCTATCCTAGTCCAGCTGTCTTGGTGATGCTATCCGCAAATCCCACTGACCTCTGCTCTACACTCAGGGCTCACAGGATGGACATATGGCTCAATGGAATACACATTCCATTCTTCCACATGTAATCATTGGTTCAGAAAATGCACATATCCAAAAGTGGTCAAAAGAGATGTAATGTCTGATCTTTTGCTAGAATGATAACAAAGAACCTCTTTCCATTGGACTTGCAAGTGTTAATACGTAGGCGTGGAGCATCTGAACACCAGTAACGAGAGCATGCTGCGAATGAAGCCACCATGCAAGAGAACAGATCTGACAGCCATACTCGCACCTAGAACCAGCCATACCTGAAGCTCTGATCTTCTCAGTTCCATGAGCCAATAAGTTAATAAGTTAATTACCTTTTTTCATGTGCTTAAATGAATGAGTTTTGGGGGATTTTTGTCCCTTACAACACCATGAGAAGGATCAATAGCAAATAACATCTACTAGGTTAAGCTTGGGGCCATAAATCCTTAAGCTAATTTAGTGTTTTGCTCTCATTATTCAATAATTCCCTTATCTTCTCATCTGTCTGCATTCCTGCCTGCAATAATTTGCCTGACCCATGGCTTTGGTGCTTAATGTGAAAGAAGTAACTCAAGTAGAGTAAACAAATGGCACTGTGAGTACATTAATGCTTCTGGCCCTGAAATGTCATCTTTTAAATAGGTTATGCATGTGTAACACTGCAGTGGGCCATCTGTACTGCTTATTTAAGTTCTATAATGAAATGGCCAGGGTTCTCATTGTTTATTTATGTGATACAGGCAGCCTCCCTCTAAATCTAATTCAATCATCAGTCACTGTTTTGTAGGCTAGGAGCTCTAATGACTGCAAAAGAAATATGTGCTGCTTCAGATGATGCTATTAAAAGAAAATTGTTCCCAAAGAAATTTTTTATCTCCTGATCAGGGGGAGCTAAATCACTATAAATTATGGAAAAGGAAATTGCAAATGTGTCTTGCTTTCTTTTTATTGGAGGAATTGTTTTATCACAACTGTCAAGTAGAGCATACACCTAATTTGAAAAGCTTTTTACAACTTTGAATTAAGCACAAATGGAAAAATAAGAGGCTGCATAATTAGAGGAGCTAATGGAGCCCTGCTTTGCAAAGCAAAGGCAGGGTTTCACCATTCCTTTTCTATTCACAAATGGCACCAGCAAGGAGGGTAGCAGGGTGGCACAGAAGGTGAAACGGAGAACAGCAACAGCAAAATACAGTAAAGAGAAGTGAGATCATCAGGAGAATCATAAGAATCTTTAAAGGAAAAGCTGAGACCTTTAGAATTTTCTCTTCTGGGGCAGAGGAAAAGTGGATGGGGAGGGGAGGAGGGGAGGGGGTGGAATAGGAATTTCAATTGAATAAGTAATCAATCAATCAGTCTACTCCTTTTGGTGTGAACTTTGATCTTATTTTTTTAAATCTCCAAAAGAATAACTGTTTGTCTTTCCTGTCCATCACAGGGGATTTCAATGGACTCAGCTCCACTGTAGCTACTATTCACATTAATCACACAGTAGCTGTGCTAGACAAAGCCAGCAGAGGGAGCGCAAGATTAATGGGTGGGTTCCAAGCTTTGCCAAGGAACCCATGCCCTTATCTGAGACCTCCCAATATGGTTTGTGAAGATGAACTTCTGACTTTCTCCCATGCCTCCTTCTTTACCTGCCTCCCTTCATCTTCCTCTTTCCCTACCCCAATACATCCCTACCCCCTGCATCAATCTTCCTACCCAAATTGTCTGATTTGTCATTTGGAAGCGTTTTACCAGAGTTTACAGGTTGACATTCTGCTGGCCAACCCCATGATAGATGGGAAAGAAAGGCCCCGACGTGGGTCAAACAATAAAAACCATGGTGGATGAATTTTGAGTGCCAAGCAAAATCTAATGTTCATCTCATGGTCTTGCTCTCTCAGATCCCTCTACCATTTCTCAACATAATTCTAACAGCCATCATCTCAGCCCTTCATCCTTATGTTTATGGAAAAAGGTGCAGCTTTGGAGAATCACTTATTCCTCTCCCTGGGCTTATAGATGAAGATGGAAAAGCTCTGAGAGCTTCAGGTTGCATACACAGTCATGTGTCACTTAACCACTAGGATACTCTTCTGAGAAATGCATCATTAGGTGATTTCGTCCTTGTACAAGCAACATGGAGTGTAACTTAACACAAACCTAGATGGCATAGCCTACTACACAGCCAAGCTATATGGTGTAGCCTATTGCTCCTAGGCACCAAAGCTGTACAGCATGTGGCTGCCCTAAATACTGTAGGCAACTGCAACATAGTGATAAATATTTATGTATCTAAACATGAGAACAGAAAAGTTACAGCAAAAATATGGCAAAAAAGGTCAAGACAGTCTACCTGTATAGGGTACTCACCATGAACAAAGTTTGCAGAACTGGAAGTTGTTTTGGGTGAGTCAGAGAGTGAGTGATGTGTGAATGTGAAGGCCTAGGATATGACTGTACACTACTGTAGACTCTATAAACATTGTACACTTGGGTTACACTAAATTTACTTAAAAAATTTTCAGAGTGGAGAGTAGGAGAAGGGTGAGGATCAAAAAAAACCACCTATGGGGTACTATGCTCATTACCTAAGTGACAAAATAAACTGTACACCAAACTCCTGAGATATGCATTTTACCCATGTAACAAACCTGCACATATACCTCCTGAACTTAAAAGTTGGGGAAAAAAGGCTGGGTGCAGTGGCTCATGCCTGTAATCCCAGTACTTGGTGAGGCTGAGGTAGGCGGATCACCAGGTCAGAAGTTTGAGACCAGCCTGGCCAAGATGGTGAAACCCCATCTTTATTAAAAATATAAAAATTAGCTGGGCACAATGATGGGTGCCTGTAATCCCAGCTACCCAGGAGGCTGAGGCAGGAGAATCGCTTGAACCCAGGAGGTGGAGGTTGCAGTGAGCAGAGATCACACCACTGGACTCTAGCCTGGGTGACAGAACAAGAAAAAAAAATTAGAAAGAAAAAAAAGTAACTGAAAAGATGTGGGTTTAAATCCAACTAACCATTTATTATACAGTCAGATGCCCCATAATGCTATTTTGGTCAATGATAATATATAAAATGGTGGTCCCATAAAAATTATAAAGGAGTATGAAGAAAACCTATTCTGTTTTCTTTCTTCAATAATAAATTAATCTTAGCTTACTGTAACTTTTTTGCTTTTGAAATTTTTAATTTTTTAAACTTTTGACTCTTTTGTAAAAACACTTAGCTTATAAAATGATTTGAGAAGGATTCCCTCTTTTTGGATTGTTTGGTATAGTTTCAGAAGGAGTGGTACCAGCTCCTCTTTGTATGTCTGATAGAATTCAGCTGTGAACCCATTTGGACCTGGGCTTTTTTAGGTTGGTAGGCTATTAATTGCTGCCTCAACTGCAGCCCTTGTTATTGGTCTACTGAGGGTTTCAACTTCTTCCTGGTTTAAGCTTGGGAGGGTACAAGTGTCCAGGAATTTATCCAGTTCTTCCAGGTTTACTGGTTTATGTGCATAGAGTTATTTGTAGTAATCTCTGATGGTAGTTTGTATTTCTGTGGAATCAGTGGTGGTATCCCCTTTATCATTTTTTATTGCATCTATTTGATTCTTCTCTCTTTTATTTTTTATTAATCTGGCTAGGAGACTGTCTATTTTGTTGATCTTTTCAAAAAACCAGCTCCTGGATTTATTGATTTTTAGAAGGGTTTTTGTGTCTCTATCTCCTTCAGTTCTGCTCTGATCTTAGTTATTTCTTGTCTTCTGCTAGCTTTTGAGTTTTTTGATCTTGCTCCTCTAACTCTTTCAATTTTGATGATAGGGTGTCAATTTTAGATCTTTCCTTGCTTCTCATGTGGGCATTTATTGCTATATATTTCCCTCTAGACACTGCTTTAAATGTGTCCCAGAGATTCTGGTATGTTGTGTCTTCATTCTCCTTGGTTTCAAGAACATCTTTATTTCTGTCTTTGTTTCATTGTTTATCCAGTCAACATTCAAGAGCCAGCTGTTCAGTTTTCATGAAGTTGTGTGGTTCTGAGTTAGTTTCTGAATCCTGACTTTTAATTTGATTTCACTGTGGTCTGAAAGACTGTTACAATTTCCATTCTTTTGCATTTGCTGAGGAGTGATTTACTTCCAATTACGTGGTCAATTTTAGAGTAGGTACAATGTGGTGCTAGGAAGAATGTATATTCTGTGGATTTGGGATGGAGAGTTTTGTAGATGTCTATTAGGTTTGCTTGGTCCAGATCTGAGTTGAAGTCCTAGATAACCTTGTTAATTCTCTGTCTCGTTGATCTGTCTAATGTTGACAGTGGAGTGTTAAAGTCTCCCACTATTATTGCTTGGGAGTCTAAGTCTCTTTGTAGGTCATTAAGAACTAGCTTTTTGTATCTGGGTGCTCCTGCATTGGGTGCATACATATTTAGGATAGTTAGCTCTTCTTGTCGCATTGATCCTTTTACCATTAAGTAACGCCTTTCTCTGTCTCTTTTGATCTTTGTTGGTTTAAAGTCTATTTTATCAGAGACTAGAATTGCAACTTCTGCTTTTTTTTTTCTCTCCATTTGCTTGGTAAATCTTCCTCTATCCCTTTATTTTGAGCCTATATGTGTCCTTGCATGTGAGATGGGTTTCCTGAATACAGCACACTGATGAGTTTTCACTTTTTATCCAATTTGCCAGTCTGTGTCTTTTGATTGGGGCATTTAGCCCATTTACATTTAAGGTTAATATTGCTATGTGTGTCTTCAAGGAGAACTACAAACCACTGCTCAAGGAAATAAGAAAGGACACAAACAGATGGAAAAACATTCCATGTTCATGGTTAGGGGTAGTCAATATTGTGAAAATGGCCATACTGCCCAAAGTAATTTACAGATTCAATGCTATCCCCACCAAGCTACCAATGACCCTCTTCACAGAACTACAAAAAATCACCTTAAACATCATATGGAACCAAAAGAGAGACCACATAGCTAAGTCAATCCTAAGCTAAAGGAATAAAGCTGGAGGCATCAGGCTACCTGACTTCAAACTATACTACAAGGCTACAGTAATCAAAACAGCTTGGTACTGGTACTAAAACAGAGACCAATGGAACAGAACAGAGGCCTCGGAGGCAATGCCACACATCTACAACCATCTGATCTTTGACAAAGCTGACAAAAACAAGCAACGGGAAAGAATTCCCTGTTTAATAAATGGTGTTGGGATATCTGGCTAGCCTTGTGCAGAAAACAGAAACTGGACTCCTTCCTGACACCTTACACTAAAACTAACTCCAGATGGATTAAAGACTTAAACATAAGACCTAACACCATAAAAACCCTAGAAGAAAACCTAGGCAAAACCATTCAGGACATAGGCATAGGCAAGGACTTCATGACTAAAACACCAAAAGCATTGGCAACAAAAGCCAAAATAGACAAATGGGACCTAACTAAACTCCAGAGCTTCTGTACAGCAAAAGAAACAATCATTAGAGTGAACCTGTAACCAACAGAATGGGAAAAAAATTTTGCAATCTACCCAGCTGACACAGGGCTAATATCCAGAATATACAAGAAACTAAAACAGATTTATAAGAAAAAAAAAACAAACCCATTCAAAAGTGGGAGAAGGACATGAACAGATACTTTTCAAAAGAAGACATATATGAGGCCAACAAACACATGAAAAAATGCTCATCATCACTGGTCATTAGAGAAATGCAAATCAAAACCACATTAAGATACTATCTCATGCCAATTAGAATGACTATCATCAAAAAATCTGGAGACAACAGATGCTGGAGAGGATGTGGAGAAATAGGAACACTTTTACACTGTTGGTGGGAGTGTAAATTAGTTCAACCATTGTGGAAGACAGTGTGGCAATTCCTCAAGGACCTAGAAAAAGAAATTCCATTTGACTCAGCAATCCCATTACTAGGTATATATCCAAAGGATTATAAATCGTTCTATTATAAAGACACATGCACACGTTATGTTCATTGCAGCACTGTTTACAATAGCAAAAACCTGGAACCAACCCAAATGCCCATAGATGATAGACTGGACAAGGAAAATGTGGCACATATACACCATGGAATACTATGCAGCTATAAAAACGACGAGTTCGTGTCCTTTGTAGGGATATGGATGAATCTGGAAACTATCATTCTCGGCAAACTGACACAAGAACAGAAAATCAAACACTGCATGTTCTCACTCACAGGTGGGTGTAGAACAGTGAGGACACATGGACACAGGGAGGGGAGCATCACACACTGTGGTCAGTTGGTGGGGACTAGGGGAGTGACAGCGGGGGGTAGGGAGGTAGGAGAGGGATAACATGGGGAGAAATGCTAGATACAGGTGACAGAGGGATAGAGGCAGCAAACCACATTACCATGTATGTACCTATGCAACAATTCTGCATGATCTGCACATGTACCCCAGAATCTTAAGTATAATAATAAAAAATATCTCTATATATTAAATAAATAAATAAATAGAACCATTAATTTTAAAACAACAACCAAAAAAAAAAAAAACACTTAGCTTAAAACACAAACACATTGTATAGCTATACAATTTTTTTCTTCATATCTTTCCTTTTTTTTTTTTTTTTTGAAATGTTTTAATGTTTTTAAGTTTTGCTAAAAACTAAGACAAACACACGCATTAGCCTAGGTCTACACAGTCAGGATCATCAGTGTGACTGTCTTCCATCTACACATCTTGTCCCTGTGGCAGATCTTCAATGGCAACAATAAGCATGGAACTGTAACCTCCTATAGTGACAATGCCTTCTTCTGAAATACTTCCTGAAGGACATGCCTGAGGCTGTTTCACAGAGATTTTTTTTGTTGTTGAGACAGAGTCTTGCTCTTTTGCCCAGGCTGGAGTGCAATAGTACCATCTTGGCTTACTGCAACCTCCACCTCCCTGGTTCAAGTGATTTACCTGCCTCAGCCTTCCAAGTAGCTGGGACTACAGGGGTGCATCACCACTCCCAGCTAATTGTTTCGTATTTTTACATATATAAAAAAATGTCAGCCTGGAGCAGTGGCTCATGCCTATAATCCCAGCACTTTGGGAGGCCAAGGCGGGCAGATCACCTGAGGTCAGGAGTTTGAGACCAGCCTGGCTAACATGGTGAAACCCTGTCTCTACTAAAAATACAAAAATTATCCAGGAGTGTTGGTGCACACTTACAGTCCCAGCTACTTGGGAGGCTGAGGCAGGATGATTGTCTGAATCCGGGAGGCAGAGGTTGTGGTGAGCTGAGATTGTACCACTGTACTCTAGCCTGGGTGACACAGTGAGACTCCATCTCAAAAAATAAAAAATTATCCTATCCTATAAATATCTAAACCAGTAATGTAGTCATTAATTATCAAGTATTATGTACTTTACATAAGGGTATGTGCTGAACTTTTATACAACTAACGGCGCAGCAAGTTTGTTTATACCAGCATTACCATAAACTTAGGAGTAACACATTGTGCCATGATGTTAAATGCTAGTCACTTGGCAATAGAAATTTTTCATCTCCTTTATAATCTTTACGGAACTACCTTTTTATATGCTATCTGTCATTTACCAAAACATCATTATGGGGTTCATGACCATATAATCAACGGTTTTTTGAACCCTCATCTATTCAGTTTCTAAGCTGATGCCTTCTCCCCAATGCATTACCTCCTTAATGAAAAATAAGCTTGCATTCTTTTTTAAAATGACTTTACATCCAGGTCCGGTGACTCATGCCTGTAATCTCAGCACTTTGGGAGACTGAGGCAGGCAGATCACCTGAGGTCAGGAGTTTGATACCAGCCTGGCCAACATGGTGAAACCCATCTCTACTAAAAAATACAAAAATTAGCCAGGCATGGTGGCAGATGACTATAGTCCCAGCTACTCGGGAGGCTAATGTGGGAGAATTGCTTCAAGGTAGAGATTGCAGTGAGCCAAGATCGCACCACTGTACTCCAGCCTGGGTGACAGAGCAAGACTTAAAAAAAAAAAAAATTCTCCAACCATGTAAGAAAATACACGATACAAAAATAAAAACTATTCAAATTCCCACCGTGCAGTGGTTAATACTTGGGTATATTATTTTCAAGGTCGTTTTTCACAGTTGCTGTTGTTTTTGTTTTTTGAGATGGGGTTTCACTCTGTCACCCAGGCTGGGGTGCAGTGGCACAGTCATAGCTCACTGAATCCTCAAACTCCCGGCCTCAGACAATTCTTCTACTTCAGCCTCCCAAGTAGCTGGGACTACAGGCAAATGCCACCATGCCTGGCTGTTTTCCAGTTTTTAAAATACATCTTACAAAACTGAAATCATCTAATAATAACATTCTATAACCTACTTGTTTTCACTCAACAGAATATCAGTACCATTTTTTCATTAAATATTTTAAGAATATGGTTGCTAATCATTGCAAATAACCTCTTCATATTAATGTAATAATTTATTTAAATGATTCCAGTAACATTTTAATATAATTCTGGTTATCAAAATCTTTCATTTTAGATGCTTATTCCATAAGTGGAGTTATTTCATGAATAACTCATAGAAATGAGAAATTAAGACTACAGAGTTTCCAGCCAGGGAAACATGGCAAGACCCCACCTCTACAAAAAAATATAAGGCTTATATGGGCATGGTGGTACACCCCTGTGGTCCCAGCTACACAGGAGGCTGAGGTGGGAGGATTCCTTGAGCCTGGGAGGTTGAGATTGTACCACTGCACTCCAGCCTGGGCAACAGAGTAAGACCCTGTCTAAAAAAAAAAAAAAGAAAAACAGTATAGGATTTTCTTATCAGCAGTTGCCAGTGCAATGGGCTAAAGAGCAGGGACTTCCAAAAAAAAAAAAGAAAAAAGAGTTATGTATAATAAAGTATAATAAAGATATTAACATGTCTGAACCCTTTAGAACACAAATTTCTTCCTTTTTCTGCTGAATAAACATCTCAGGACACAAATTTCTTAAAATTAAAAAGAAAAACTTTTCACTTAGCACTTACTCAATACTGAAAAGATTCAGGTCAAGAATGAAAAATGATAAATATGGAAAATTATCAGGCAGTTTTGTGTAAGTGGTGAATCATCTGTATGATTTTGGTAATATTTGGGATGAAAGTGTGCTTCGTCTTTAAAGTACAAAGGGAAAAACAATAAAACCACATTGCAATCTAAAAATGAAATGCAATGGGATATGTTTGGAACATTTCTACATGAAGCATAAAAAGTCACTGGTAAATATGAAGTAAGGTGGTATTACAACCACAGTGTTCACTGACATTTTTCCACCCTTCTCCCTGTTGAGTCTCTTGCAAGTAGACCTGAACACACCTGCTGATTTGGGTCTAGCCAGGATTTTATAGGAGCTATAGTTCTCAAAGTGCACAAAGGGGCTTGCTTTCATCTGTAGCATATATTAGATAAAGGATAACTAATTATAGCACAAAAACATTGGGAGAAAAAAAAGCTGGCAGCAAGAAGTCATATGGCAACAGTCTCAAGAAGAAATAAGTTCAGTAACATTTAAGTTGCTTATTGTGACCAGCCAATCTTCGAGATGTAAAAAGCACATTTCTCTATAACAACTGACTTATTAACATAAGCATGTGAGAGGCTTCTAAGGCTATGTGGATTATGTGACATACCAAGAGTTTCACCCAATGCCACAGAGATCCTCTTGAATCGAAAACATTGAGTATTCAGAAGGCATCTTCTTTGATAATATCTACATTCACCAGACTGGCTGATGGGTTAAACAGAATTTTCCTAGAATTACTCCCTCTCTTATAAATTGTGCACATCTGGCTTATTTCCCTGAAAAAAAATTTTTTTTTCTGGCATTAAGCTTTTTTTTTTTTTTTTGAGACAAAGTCTCACTCTGTCACCCAGGCTGGAGTGCAGTGGCACAATCTTGGCTTGCTCCACCTCCTGCCTCAGACTCCTAAGTAACTGGGATTGCAAGCATGAGTCACCATGTCCCACTAATATTTGTATTTTTAGTAGAGACGGGGTTTCACTGTGCTGGCTAGGCTGGTCTCGAACTCCTGGTGTCATGTGATCCTCCTGCCTCAAACTCCCCAAGTGCCGGGATTACAGGCATGAGCCACCTCACCATGGCCACATTAAACTTTGTTAGGCTTTAAAAAACAACAGCAAACAAAAGCTTCCTCCCACCCTTCATTCCATGATCATTTACCATTATTGTCAAGGAACTACCTCATTTTTTGCTTTTTGTGAGAAAGAATAGGGAAGGAAGGGTAGGGGAGAGATGAGTACCAGAAGGACAAAAAAGCCTCATCACAGCTCTGAGGGAATGTTTAGGAGAAATAAGGATGATTTATTCCACATCTTGAAGGCTGGATTTTATAGAACTAGGCAGACATGGTTATACTGCTTTCTTGTCTGGGATGAAATTATAACTAACAAAGGATCAGTAAAACCAGTTAATCTTGGAAAAGTCGCCTCTGCCTCATCATTCAGAAATCAGCTCCAATGTCACTTTGTTGGAGAGCTGCTCCTCTGACTCCGAGGTATAATATAGAACCTGAGTCACCTTCAAACTCCCCCTTATCATGAACCACCCTGCACAGCACTTGTGGCTATTACATTTGGAATTTTTTACAAGTCCATGTGTGTTTGCTTCCTTGTTTTTTATTTGTCTGCACTACAGTGAGAGCTTCAAGAGAATATGGTGATTAGCCTTATGGCAGGTATTGCTAGTCACCTACTCGAAACGCATTTAATCATACCCTGCTTCCCAAGTTTGTTTACAGAAAAAAAGGAGCCCATCAAAGAAAACAAAAGCAAACAAATGCTACATTTCTTAGCTCCCCTGCTGCTAGGGGTAGCCATAAGATATGCAGAGAGATATGACCAGGAATTGTTGGGTAGAGCTTTTCGGGAAAGCATCTTGGAGGGAGGAATCCTCTGGAATACACATTCTCCCCTTCTGCTCCCGCTTCCTGATTGGAATGCTGCTGGAGGGAGAGCAAGCTGGGATTACAGAGAGAAGGTAGAGGCAGGCATGATCCCCAAGGGCCCCTTGGAGCCACTGTACAGGCACTGGTCTGTCTGTGTCTAGACTTCTAATTACAGGATAAAAATAAAACCCTTATTTGGTATAAGCCATTGCTGTTGGTGTTTCTGTCACTTCCTGCCAAAAGTCATTCCCAGCTGATATATCGCAGTACTACTGGAACTTTGAACAGTGTCTGGCACATGGTAAATGTTCAACATTTGTGGAAGGGGGTGAGATTGAAGGCTAGTCACGATCAGGCCCTCATATAAAATAATAGATACACAATGGAGTTTGAAGACACCAATTAACCATATTCCTCCTTCCTAAGGATTACAAGTCAACTGACAAATAGACACAGGAGACAAATAGAGGTTTTTTAAAATGACCTTTCATTCACTCATTCAATATTTATTGAACTTCTATTATGTACCATACACCATACCAAGCACTGGGGATAAGGCAGTGGATGTAACAGACCAAAATGCCCGCCCACGTGGTGCCTCTGTTTAGTGGTAGAAGAAAGACCATAAACAAGATATATGTGTGTACTAGGAGTTGGGGGACAATTTGGAGAAGGTGATCAGAAAGGGCCTCCCGAGGAGTCATCTGAATATAGTTCTAAAGGTGCAACATGGGACTCTCTGAGGGAAGAATATTCTAGGCAGACAGAACAGGAAATCCGTGGGCCTGTCATGGAAATTTTCAAGCTCTTAACTGTATGCCTCAAGCTTTTCAATTTTAATGCCAGCCTGATGTCAAATTACCAGCATCAGTACCCCTTTTGCCTAAAGGCTTTCTCTGGGTGCTGGACCCTGCCTAAGCCAGGCCTGAGACAGGCCCGTTGAGAGAGCTATTGTTCACTCTGCAGTTTCTGCACTGGCTCCCAAACCTTGCCAGTGGAATTGAGATCACTTGCCCACAGGGGAAGCTGGCTGAGTGGCACCCCCTTTATTAGGGGCCTTTCCTTTCCAACTCCTCTCCCAATTTCTTATGGGTATTTCCTTCAC
Organism: Saimiri boliviensis; assembly: GCF_048565385.1. NCBI lineage: Eukaryota > Metazoa > Chordata > Mammalia > Primates > Cebidae > Saimiri > Saimiri boliviensis. The sequence goes on along the minus strand of NC_133456.1, from coordinate 56,317,889 downwards.
TTTACAAATAAACAATTTATACTCAAATCCTTGTTCCTGATGGAGGACACAAAGTGAGAAAGACAGAGTTTGGGTATGTAAGGAGGCCGGGACTGCTGTAGCTGAGGGAGGAAATGGGGAGAGTGACATCAAGTCGTGGCACAAGGTCTTGTAGGACCCCACACACTCCAGCTTTTATGCCAAGTTAGGAAGCCTTTGGAGGGTTTGGGGTAGGGCTGTGACTTATGTTTTAAATGCTCACTCTTAGCCAGGTGTAGTGGCTCACACCTGGGATCCTAGCACTTTGGGAGGCTGAGGAGGGCAGATTGCTTGAGCCTAGAAATTACAGACCAGCCTGGGAAATGTGATGAAACCCTGTCTCTACTAAAAATACAGATATTAGCCTGGTGTGGTGGTGCATGCCTGTTGTCCAAGCTACTTGGGAGGCTGAAGCAGGAGGATTGCTTGGACCTGGAAGATCAAGGCTGCAGTGAGCTGAGATGGTGTCATTGCACTTCAGCCTGGGTGACAAAGTACAACCTTGTCTCAGTAAATGAATAAATAAATGCTTACTCTAGCTGTTTGCTGAGGATGGGTGATAGAAGACAATGTTGGAAGCAGGGAACCTTTTTTTTTTTTTTTTTTTTTTTAAATAGAGATAGGGTCTTACTCTGTTATCCAGGCTGATCTTAAACTCCTGAGCTCAAGTGATCCTCCTGCCTTGGCCTCCCAAAGTGCTACAATTGCAGGCATGAGTTACCATTCCCTGCCTGGAAGCAGGGAAACTTCTAATAAGGAAACTATTATAACTAGTGCAGGTAGAAAATGATCAGAACTAGGGCAAGAGTGGCAGCTTTGTGGTTGTCAAAGCTGGAGTGAAGAACACTGCCCAAACATAATGCCAGCATGATCTTTCTGTCCCTGCCCACCTCAGCTGAATTCATCCTCCAGTAGAACAGCTGGAAAACCTCAGATGTCCAGCTGCTGGCCAGAGTCAGCATTCATAAAGTCACACACTCAGGTCTGAGTCCTGGCTTCATCACTTACTACCAATGTATCTTTGCACAAGCTGCCTAATGTCTCTAAGGCTAATATATTACCTACCATATAGGACTTCTCTGAAAAATGAAATGAGAGAATGTTTGTAAAATGCTGAACACAATGCTTGGACCAATAAATTACACCTTTAATATGATCATCCTGATTATAATATTTCATCATTTATAAGACATCATAGTTACTAAACGCATTGTTATTTATCTACCTCCAAGAAAGAATAAAAATGGTACAACTTAAATATGATGCAAGATCTTAATGACAGTCTTGCATGACACATGAATGAGACACATCAGCTTTTCACTGCTTTGAAGTATCTTTCATCTATTCCAAGGAATTTGGCTATTTCTCCTGCGTTCAGTTGCATGATGTGTGATGGGAAATGCTTTTGCATATATCTGAGAAACATCATAACTCAGTATAACTGGTAGTTTCATCTCCTTGAGGGTGTCTATCTTCTTAGGTTCCTTCCTCAAAACACTTAGAGGATTGATGTCATTCTTCATTTGACAAATATTTGTTTCAATAACATCATCTGCAACCAACTTTACTTCAGTAGCCACAAAAACTGTGAAAACCGTGGATATAATAACTTTTTAGTGCTGAATCACTATGTATTCTCTCATAAAGTATAGCAAATGTCCATTAAACTGAACATACAGAGTTCCAACCATGGGCAAAATGTCATAGAAGCAACAATTTTGGATGTATATAGCTATGTTAACAGATTCATAAGCAAGAACAACTATGTCATGACCCACCAGAAGTAGATACACACGTGCTAAAACTCACATATTGGGATGTTCTTAGCAGCAGCGGGGGAGAAAAATAAGATCTTGTTCTCACCCAACACAAGGTTCATGGCTGAGATGCCTGTAACAAAAATCTATCTAACAAGAGAAAAACGGATTTATTTTATGTAAGTTTTACATGACATGGGAGCCTTCAGAAAAGACCTGAAGAAACAGATACAAGTGTGTTCTTTTATGGACAATTATGTCAAAGTATGACTGGAGGACAAAAGGGTATGATCTAATGGAAATAAGTTGGGGGAAACTCACAAGGTCTGTTTGTTCAGATTCTTCTTGGCATCTCTGTGTCTTCATACCTTACTACCAGTGTATCTTTGCACAAGCTGCCTAATATCTCTAAGGCTAAAATGTATTTCCTACCATATAGAACTACTCTGAAGAATTCGAGCGTGTTTATGTATTTATATGTTTATATATGTGTGTGTATGTCTACCCATACATAGGTACGTGTACATGAGTTTATATAAATACAAATACAGCTTAGCTTGCTGTAGCCTCCAGGTATAAGGAGGACCTCTCTGGAAGGAGAGTCTAATCACCTACTTTCAGGGGAAGGTCAGCTAGTTTTTATGGACTATATCAAGGGAGAAGGGTGAGACAAGGTCAGAGAGACCTTCTTGCTTCTGTGGTTTTCTCAAATGCCAACGTGCCATATTTGAGAGGTAGCATGTCCTGAACCCCTTTCACAGCCCTATTCATAAAAGCCTCAAACTAGAAACTTCCCAAATATCCATCAATGGAGGAATAGAGAAATGTTGGTATATTCACACTATGAAATACACAGCATTGAGAATGAATAAAAACTACTAGTAACAACATATGTAAACCTTACAGATATAATATAGGGAAGAAGAAACCAGATAACAAAATATAATTCCATTTCAATGAAGTTTAAGAACAATCAAAACTCATCTATGCTGTTAGAAGTCAGGAGAATTGTTACTTGAGGTGGTGGTGGGGTTAAATCACGACTGCTCTTGAATAAGAGAGGAGCATCTAAGAAGCTGATAATGTTCTGTTTCTGTAGCTAGATCCTAACTACATGCGTGTGAATGGTTTATGAAAATTAAAATTTGGCCAGGCACAGTGGCTCACGCCTATAATCCCAGCACTTTGGGAGGCCAAGGAGGGCCGACCATGAGGTCAAGAGATAGAGACCATCCTGGCCAACATGTTGAAACTCCAACTCTGCTAAAAATACAAATATTAGCTTGGCGTGGTGGTGCATGCCTGTAGTCCCAGCTATTAAGGAGGCTGACGCAGGAAAATCATGAGAATCATTTAAACCTGAGAGGCAGAGGTTGCAGTGAGCCAAGATCACACCACTACACTTCAGCCTGGTGACAGAGGGAGACTCTGTCTCAAAAAAAAAGAAAGAAAGAAAATTAAAATTTACTGAGTTGTGCACTTATGACTTTTTCTGAAGTTATTTTATTTCATTTTTTTGAGACAGGGTCTCAATCTGTCACCCATGCTGGAGTGCAGTGGTATAACCTTAGCTCACTGTAGCCTCAGAATCCTGGCTCAAGCAATCCTCAACCCTCAGCTTTCTCATTAGCTAGGACTACAGACATGTGCCACCACACCTGGCTAATTTTTAAATATTTTCTAGAGATGGGGTCTTGCTATGTTGCCCAGTCTCATCTCAAACTCCAGGCCCCAAGCAGTTCTCCTGCCTCAGCCTTCTAAAGTGCTAGTATTGCAGGCAAGAGCCATTGCACCCAGCCATTTTTCTCTAAGTATACTATAGATCAAAACAGTTAAAAATATTGAAGACCGCCGGGCGCGGTGGCTCAAGCCTGTAATCCCAGCATTTTGGGAGGCCGAGGTGGGTGGATCACGAGGTCAAGAGATCGAGACCATCCTGGTCAACATGGTGAAACCCCGTCTCTACTAAAAATACAAGAAAGTAGCTGGGCATGGTGGCACGTGCCTGTAATCTGAGCTACTCAGGAGGCCGAAGCAGGAGAATTGCCTGAACCCAGGAGGTAGAGGTTGCAGTGAGCCGAGATCGCGCCATTGCACTCCAGGCTGGGTAACAAGAGTGAAACTCTGTCTCAAAAAAAAAAAAAATATTGAAGACCTAGAGTGTGTTTATGTATTTATGTGTTTATATATGTATGTGTACATGAGTGTATATAAATACAAAACTCATCTTTATTAAGATGAAAAAGTGACACTTGAGTGAAGGATGACTTGTCACATCTTATTAAATTTTACTGATTAAAATTTTATGTAAAACATACTCAGAAGGCTGAAGCAGAAAAGTTGCTTGAGGGCAGGAGTTCAAGACCACCCTGGGCAATACAGCAAGACTCTGTCTCTAAAAATACATATGTGTGTGTGTGTGTATTTTTTTTTTTTTTTTTGAGACAGCCTCACTCTGTAGCCCAGACTGGACTGCAGTGACGTGATCTCGGCTCTACCTCCCGGGTTAAAGCGATTCTCCTGCCTCACCCTCCTGAGCAGCTGGAACAACAGGGTCATACTATCATGCTCAGTTAGTTTCTAAATTTTTTGTAGAGACAAGGTCTCACTATATTGAAAAATAATATGTTTTTAAACTTTTGTGCAAAACAACACTTATTTCATTCTTGGCCTCTTGCATGTAGTTGCAATCGGAAACATTTCATTGAATAAGAAAAAATAATTTTCTATTTATAATTTTATTTTTGTTTACTTTCAAGGAAAATTCCCATTGAAACTGCATGTACCCCAAACACACACTTATGCTGTGTACTGAAATTTGCCCCTCATTTAAAGGGTTTTTATGTAGTGGTAGTTTTCCTCAGATAATTAGGACTTCTGTGAGTGAAAACTGCTGCAGAAACACAGCACAAGAAACAAGTATTTACTCCTTAGAAAAGCCTGGAAAGTATTCCCGGAGAAATGTGTAAAACCATGGCTTCTGACATAAGAATCCTCAGCTCAGAAGGCCAAAGCTCAATCATTAGATGAGATGAGACTGATGAACTAGAGGAATACCCAGGATTCAATGGCACTGTTTTCTCTGCACACTAGAAAATTGTCTCTTCTTATTTAGGCTGCAATTTACCAAACTTCTGATCATTTCCCTTTACTTCTGTAACCACCGTGGAGGCTAAGAAGACTAAAAGCTTCTCCCCAGGGATAACCAATCTTCTCTTTCTACACACTGCAGTGTAATTACTTTTCATATGTTCTTTTTTTCTTTTTTAATTGCATTTTGGGCATATGTTCATATGCATGCTTGCCTGCACAATTCAGTTCACATTGCTCCTCAATGAGTATATGAATTTATCCACCAGCTGAATACCATCAACAGACTTCCAGCTACTCCAACTAGACAAGGAGAATCATCCAGCCCAGCCCAGCCTATCTCTGCACCTGCAAAATCATGACATAAGAAAACAGAGACAGGCTCAGTGGCTCATGCCTGTAATCCTAGCACTTTGGGAGGCCGAGGTGGGTGGATCACCTGAGGTCAGGAGTTTGAGACCAGCCTGGCCAACATGGCAAAACTCTGTATCTACTAAAAATACAAAAATTAGCCAGGCATGGTGGTGGGTGCCTGTAATCCCAGCTACTGGGGAGGCTGAGGCAGGAGAATCACCTGAACCTGGGAGGCAGAGGTTGCAGTGAGCTGAGATTGTACCACTTCACTCCAGCCTGGGCGAAAGAGTGAAATTTCATCTCAAAAAAAAAAAAAAGAAAAAGAAAAAGAAAAAAAAAAGAAAGAAAGAAAGAAAAGAAAATGGTTGATGCTTTAAGTTACTGGGTTTTGGTGAAGCATGTTATGCATCAATACATAACTGGAACAGCAACAATTTGTAATTAAAAGGAAATACACTGATTTTTATATATTTGGGAAAAGACTGAGAAACTTATTAGCTCCAAGAGAACTGCAAAATAAGATAACTTAAAGGAATCTTAGAAACTCATTGGTACCAACCTTTACTTTGATTTTGCTTATCAATTTTTTTTTTTTTTTTTTTTTGACGGAATCTTGCACTGTCACCCAGGCTGGAGTGCAGAAGCCTGATCTTGGCTAACTTCAACCTCTGCCTCCTAAGTTCAAGTGATTTTCCTGCTTCAGCCTCCTGAGTATCAGGGATTACAGGCACATGCCACCGTGCCTGGCTCTTTTGTTGTTGTTGTTGTTGTTGTTTTTAGACATGGGGTTACACCATGTTGCCCAGGCTAGTCTCAAACTCCTGAGCTCAAGTGATCCACTTGCCTCAATCTCCCAAAGTGTTGAGATTAGAGGTATGAGCCACTGTGCCAGCCTTTGATTCCTTTTTATTTATTTATTTTTTAAGAAAGAGGGTCTCACTCTGTTGCCCAGGTTGGAGGGCAGTGGTGAGATAATAGCTCGCTGCAGCCACAAACCCCTGGGTTCAAGCAATCTTCTCACCTCATCATTGCAAAGTGTTGGGATTACAAGCATGAGCCACCACGTCCTTTAAAGTTTAAGCTCAGCCCATGTTCCTCTGCTCTTCTCAAATACACTCAATCCTTTGGTGATTTCTTTCAGTCTTTAAACATCATCCATATATCCTTAACTCCCAAATTATATCTGGCCCAGACCTTTCACCTGAGCTCCAGACTCACTAAACTACTCACTCAATTTCTCCATTTGGATGTCTAATACATATATGTTGAAATTCACATGGCCAAAACTTGACTCCTGTCCTTCCACCCCACCCTTGATTTGTTCCTCATGCAGTCTTCCATATGGCAGCAAATTTCAACTCCATTTATCCAGTTGCTCTGGCCTAAAACCTTGAATCTCTTCCTTGCATGCTCTCTGTGCAGTGGCACGATCTTGGTTCACTGTAACCTCTGCCTCCCAGGTTCAAGTGATTCTCCTGCCTCAGCCTACAGAGTAGCTGGGACTACAGGCACACGCTACCACACCCAGGTAATTTTTTATTTTTAGTGGAGATGGCGTTTTGCCAAGTTGGCCAGGGTGGTCTCGAACTCCTGATCTCAGGTAATCTGCCTGCCTCAGCCTCTCAAAGTGCCGGGATTACAGATGTGAGCCACTGCACCTGGCTATTGTCTGACTTTCTATATCCTATCCACCAGAAACTCCTGTCGACTCCATCATCACAATGCATCCAGAATCCAACCACTTCTATCACTTCTGCTAACAATAAACACTCTGGTCTAAGTCATCGCCTTCTCTTCCCTGGATCAAGCCACAGCTCACAGCAGCTGGAGGATGGATGCCCTCTAGGTAAAGGCGATTCGAGCAGGGCACTGACAGCATCGACTCCAGAGACAGCACACGGAGCTGCGCCTACCACTGACGTCATCTGGCTCTCCATGTTTAAGTCCTTTGCCTTGCAGTACAGATACTCACACATTCAACAAACATTGTAAACCAAAAAGCATCAAAGACAAGTCTCAATCAGTTTAGAAGTTTACTTAGCCAAGGTTGAGGACACACCTGGTAGACAGGTCTGTGCCTTTCTTCAAAGATGATTTTGAGGGCTTCAATATTTAATGGGGAAAAGCAAGCTGGTGGTAGCGGGGAGAACAGGGAGGACATAGTCACATTCCTGAATTCGCACGTTTCACGAGAAAAGGAGCGGGTAAGAGAAAAGCCGATTATGTGTCCCTCTTGCTCTCAGTAAACTGTCACTCTCCACAAGGTAAGGTGAACACACAATGAAGACATTTAACCTTTTACCTGTTGCTATCCGCTTAGGAACAAAAGGAAAGGCAGTTGCTTGCATGACTCAGCTTTCAGCTGAATGTTTTCCTTTTGTCTTAGTAGAATTGGGGTCCTGGAGTTTTTATTTTCCTTTCACAATATCCTGAGCATCTACTCCATGCCATGTGTTTTTCTAGGCACTGTGGACAAAGGCATGCAAGATTTTTGGAGCTCATGCATTTGCCCCCTCACACTCTAGAGGGGATGATGACAAGCCTGGACTCAGCAGTGACCAGATTGATTCTTTTGTATTGTCCAAGTGAGATCCAGAAGTCTTTTAGTTTCTTCCTTCTTACCCTGGATATGAATTGGTCTGTAATTAAATAGGAAAAATAGGCTGGGCACAGTGGCTCATGCCTGAAATTCTAGTACTTTGGGAGGCTAAGGTGGGCAGATTGCTTGAGTTCAGGAGTTTGAGACTAGCCTGGGTATTATGGCAGAACCCTATCTCTACCAAAAAATACAAAAATTAGCTGGGTATAAAGTAGCATGCACCTGTAGTCACAGCTACTCAGGAGGCTGAGGCAGGAGGATCACCTGAGCCCAGTTATGGCTGTAGTGAGCTGTGATCAGGCCACTGCACTCCAGCATCGGTGACAGAATGAGACCTTGTCTAAAAAATATACATATATATGAAAAATGAACATATATGCATATAACATATACATGTGCATATATTAATATGTATTTGTGTATGTGTGTGTGTGTGTGTGTGTGTGTATGTGTATAAATATAGGAGAAAATCGCAAAAGTTTTACAAGTCTGTGTACATATTTCTAGTTTCTGGGATATGTGTGTATACGTATCTAAGTATGTATACACATACACACTTACCTCTGAAAGTTGGAAGGCCTCAGGGTAGATCCTGGCCTAGACCACCAGCTTTTCTTCTTTGTTCATCTGCTGATTTCTCTAGCTGATCTCACCCAGTCCCACGGCTTTAAAATCCACATACTTATTTGTGGATGACCCTTGGTTAAAAAAAAAAAAAAAAAAAAAAAAAAAAGGAAGCGAAGTGCTTAGTGCTATGCACTGGCAATGAAGAAAGACCACGAGTTCAGACTTCATTTGGGGGCACAATGTTAAAAGTGAACTTGGGGAACTCACCGCAAAACTAAAAAGGCTTTTTCCAAAGTGAAGACGCCACATAAAACATGTAGGCCAGAGTGTGAAATTGAGTATCCTACCTTCTTCATTTCCCACCGGGAGAATTTAAGAACATAAACATGCTGTCTGGCCCACATGTAAAACAGCTGGGCTTCTGTGTAGTTACAGATATGCTCTAAACACCCTAAGGCTAGGGCTGTGTTCTCAACTGGGGAGAACACAGTTGCCCCCATGGAACATTTGGCAACTGACTGGAGATTTTTCTCTGTTGTCAAAATTGGAGGGGAGGCCGGTATGGTGGCTCATGCCTGTAATTCCAGCACTTTGGGAGGCAGGTGGATCAATCACCTGAGGTCAGGAGTTTGAGACCAGCCTGGCCAACATAGCAAAACACCATCTTTACTAAAAATACAAAAATTAGCTGGGCATGGGGTAGTCCCAGCTACTTGAGAGGCTGAGGTAGGAGAATCATTTGAGCCCAGGAGATAAAGGTTGCAGTGAGCCGAGATCAAGCCACTGCACTCCAGTCTGGATGACACAGCAAGATTCTGTTCAAAAAAATAAAGTAAAAAATCAAAATTGGAGGGGAGATGCTAATGGCAACCAGATAGAGGCCAGGGATGCTGCTAAACATTCTACAATGCACAAGACAGCCCTCCAGACAATTATCTGGTCCCAAATGTCAACACTGCTGGGATTTAAAAACCCTGGGCCAAGGATAAGTCCTTTATCTGACCTGTCCCTTCCACCTTTCCGTTCCATCCTGCTTTGGAGCTCTCATCCCTTCAATGATGTTCTAATTTAAATACTTATGACTATCAGTTTAGACAACTGCTTTTCACAGTCTTGGTCTCAGTTTCTGTAGTAGCTAATCTGCAGAGATTGCCCCCCATAAAGCACACCTCTTGTATGTATGCCCTCAGATAGTCCCCTATCCTTGAATCTGACTCATTTTAACCAAAGGGTCATGGCAGATGTTACACAAAGCTGGATCCAGGAAAAGCCTTAGGAAGGCCTGGTGGCTTCTACTTTTGGGAGAGTGAAGGTGCTGTATAGGAAGTCCACATAAAAAGGCCACATGGACAGGGAGAAGCTCTGAAACTGCATGAGGAGAGAGAAAGGACCTGTGTCCCAGCTGAGTCCAGCCTTCCAACTATTCCTGTAAAAGCATTAGACAAATGAACCCATTGAGCCTCATGGTAACTATAGCCACAGCAGACATCACAAAGAGCAGAAGAACTGCCCAGCTGAGCCCAGTCAGCTCACAGAATTCTAAGAGGTAACAAAACAGCTGTTGTTTTAAGCCAGGGAATTTGAAGTAGTTTGTAATGCAGCAACAGACAAGTGAAACTGTTGCCTTATCTCTCTCTATGATGAAAAGATCGAATGAGATCATATTCAAATTCTTTTTAGACTTGAAATCCTAGATCTAAACAAAATCTTATCTGGAAGCACATTATGTGTATATCTATCAGGAATGCTTTTTGAGATGCAAGTGACAGAAAACCGAACTACACTGGTTTAGATAATAGTGGCTTCTTCCTCACATGGCAAGAAGTCTGGAGCCAGGTGGTTGCCAGAATTGGTTGAGTGACTCACGGAGGTCAGAGCCAATGTTTCTGAGATTCCAGGCATTCCTGTGCTAACAGCCACATGGTCACAAGATTGCTGTTGTAGTGGCAGACATGATGTTAGAATGGAAGGGAAGAGGAAGGAAGAAAGGGAAGGACCGTATCTGCCACATATGTCCCTTTTTCATAAGAAAATAAAAGCTTCCTAAAAACTTTAGCAGCAGTTGGCTTCTTCTCACATTTCATGGGCTAAAACTGGGTCATACGCCAATCCATAGCTTCCAGACTGGGAAATTGAGGAACAGGATTATCATGAATGACCTTGACCACACTCCGTGGCTTGAAGTTGAGCCCATTTCCCTGCATACAAAATTAGGGTCAGGAAGACAGAGTGAGGGATGGGGTTCTGAGACAATAATTAGCTTCTGAAATAATGGTTTTTGAAAAGCATTAAAAAGCAGTTCATCTGGTTGAATTAGGGGAGATGGGGCATGGATTTCTACCAGCTCAACTCCCCCCGCTTTCCTGGCTATTTCCCACTATATCCTAGACCCCCAGGGGGATCCAACAAAACTCCAGGTCTCCAGAGAGCCAAGTCTAAAAATCGTTCAGCTGTATCTTAACAAATCTTTCTGCTTTAATATTCTAGAATCTGTACAGTCAACTGATGTAATTTCTTGGAGTTATCAAGTTTCATACTTTCTATTTGGTGGGATAAACATCTTAAATTTTACCATCTGTCTCAGATTGTGAGTGTTCCCCTTTCAGTATCATGAGATTTCATTGTCATTCTTTCATTTATCAAGGTCCTTTAGGAAACTCCCATATTTCTCCAAACAGGAACAGAATAAAAACAGTAACAGAATAAAAAACATTTTATTGGCCAGGCATGGTGGCTCATGTCTGCAATCCTAGTGCTTTGGGAGGCTGAGGCAGATGGATTGCTTGAGCCCTGGAGTTCGAGACTGGGCAGCCATGATCAAACCATTGCACTCCAACATGGGTGACAGAGTAAGACCCTGTCTCAAAAGATATATGTATATATGTTTTCTTGCTCATTATTCCAATGATCTTCACAAATACTCTGTGAGGTAGGTATTATTACTCCAATTTTACAGATGACAGAATGAAACTCAGGAAGACGGGAAACTGGGCATTTACACAGTTCTGGAACTGCCACCCAAATCATCTGAGCCCATATCAAGAGCTCTTTGTACTTACTAAATCCTACAATCTCAGTCAAGTGTCATGCCTATAATCTCAGTACTTTGGGAGGCTGAGGCAGATGTATTCCTTGAGCTCAGGAGTTTGACACTAGCTTGAGCAATATCAGAAAAACTTGTCTCTACCAAAATTACAAAACAATAGCTGGGTATATTCTATAATGGTGCATGCCTGTAGTCTCAGCTACTTGGGAGGCTGAGGTGGAAGGATCATTTGGACCTGGGAGGCAGAAGTTGCAGTGAGCTGTGATCGTGCCACTGCCCTCCAGGCTGGGTGACAGAAAAAAAAACAAAAGAAAAGAAAAGAAAGAAAAAGGGCTTAGTATTTTATATATTTAAAAATATATATATATTATATATATATAAATATATATAATATATACTTAAATATATAAAAACACATTTTTATATATTTAAAATATATATTTAAAAAGGGAGAAAAAAATAAATTATGGAATTCACTTCTACTGGGAGTAGAGTAGAAAAAAGTCAAATGAGGTTTTTGCTCTCATGCAGGACTTATGTTCTAGATGAGAAAAACATTAAAAAGCACAAACTGGGACAAGTAAATAAAGCTGTTATTCCAGCTAGTACATTAAGGAAAAGATACAAGGGTAAAGTGTTAAAAGAGTACTGTCAGAATAGGCTGGGAGCTCCTCTCAGCCGAGTTTTGCGGAAGCTTCTCTGAGAAAGTGGTCATTTGTACTGAAAAGTGTCTGCAGTGAGGAGATCAGGGGAAAGAGCTCCAGATCATCACGAAGGACTTGCGTATTTGAAGCATTTTAAGGAGACCACTGTGCTTGGACTGGAAGAAGATGGGGGGAACCAAAGCCAGAGGAGAGGTCAAAGAGGAGAGCAGGAGCCAGCTTGTTCATTTATCCACAATTGGCTACTTCTCAAAGCCCACCTTCCCCAGGGTGCTTTTTCAGAGAATGCATTCTGCTTTCACTTTTATCTTTGAGGATCAAGATCTAGAAAGGCCAGACCCAAAGTCGCTGATTCTGGAAGCTAGTGGTTTTTATAAAAGTAGACTTGGAAGAGAAATGGAGAAAAAGAATCAAAGGATAAATCTTCCTAATCATCTTTCTTTCTTTTTTCTCATTTAGAAGTTGGCACTGACCAGATGAATCACTGTCTTTGCGGCTAAGAATTGCTGCATCAAGAAAATACGACACTTTATTTTATGGCACATATACTCCATCTGTAATACATCTCTCCTGGGGATAGGGACCCAGTGCAATGACATATGCTCCAAAATAGGAAGGGAGAGTCCTAATGTTCCTAGTTCCACAGCTGCAGAATTTATGGCATAAGCCCTTGCTTTCTACAAACTTGATAATTGCAAAGTCACCCTAGGCTAAGGTAAACAAATGGAATGACATGTCTGCAAGCAATTAGTAATCCTACAGAATTATTGCCCTAAGAAACTTAACATGTTTGGGTGTTTTTTTTAAAATTAAGACAAAGATTAGAATTTAAAAGTTAGATATGCTCCTTTTGAGCTAGAGCATCAGAAAGCTTCCATGGACAAGGAGAATCTTTTAATGTGCAAATGAGATCTGGAACCTCCACAGGGATTTCAACAAACACCAAACATCATTTACAAGTTTTCGTTTTCTTTTCTTTCTTTCTTTTTTTTTTTTTTTTTTTTTTTTGAGATGGAGTCTTGCTCTGTTGCCCAGGCTGGAATTCAGTGGTGCGATCTCGGCTCACTGCCACGTCCACCTCCTGTGTTCAAGTGATTCTCCCACCTCAGCGTCCCAAGTTGCTGGGATTATAAGCACGTGGCACCATGCCTGGCTAATTTTTGTATTTTCAGTAGAGATGGGGTTTCACAGTGTTGGCCAGGGTGGTCTCAAACTCCTGACTTCAGGTGGTCTGCCCACCTTAGCCTCACAAAGTGCTGGGATTACAGGCATGAGCCACTGTACCCAGCACAAGTTTTCATAACAAGACACTGAGAAAGAAACTTTTTTTTTTTTTTTGAGACAGAGTTTCACTCTTGTTACCCAGGCTGGAGTGCAATGGCACGATCTCGGCTCACCGCAACCTCCGCCTCCTGGGTTCAAGCAATTTTCCTGCCTCAGCCTCCTGAGTAGCTGGGATTACAGGCAAGCGCCACCATGCCCAGCTACTTTTTTGTGTTTTTAGTAGAGATGGGGTTTCACCACGTTGACCAGGATGGTCTCGATCTCTCGACCTCGTGATCCACCCGCCTCGGCCTCCCAAAGTGCTGGGATTACAGGCTTGAGCCACCGCGCCCGGCCGAGAAAGAAACTTAAAGTAATCACCTTTGCCCTTTGATGGGAGAGCTAAGATACTTTTTAAAAAAGTACAACGTGATGGTGGTATAACCTGTAACAAACCAATGACTGGGGGACTGATACTGTGCAAGCACCATCCTCCCATGCCCACATGCCTGATGATGATTGCTATTGTCCCTTTACTAAGAGGAAGGGTCACTAAAGACCCTCAAATGTTAAATACCTTGACCAGTGTCAGCATTTTATTCTGTGATCCTCAATGGGACAATAGTAAGCCATACAATAAGATGGTGATGATGGCGATGACGGCTGCTACTGTGAAAACAATAGCTTCTGCCACTCACTGAGCGTGTATAATGTGTCAGGAGCCTGACATGTTTTATCTCATTTAGCCCTTACAACACCCATGTGAGACAGTAGTAATACAAAACAGATAATATTATAATACTACATGGTGTTACAACCACACTTAAAATAAAGCTGAGTCTAAGTGTTCAGTAACATCCCTGAGTTCACTGAGATACTTAGAGGAAGATTTAGAATTCGATGCTTTTGAATCTAGAGGATATGAACTTAATCCCTAAGCATTCAGACTCTCAAACAGCATTTGTGCCAATATGATCAACTTTCTGTTTTTAAAGCTCACTGGAGAGCAGCCAGATGCTTCCACTGAAGCCACTTCTCATCTTGGTGGGGGATCTTTTGCTTATCTGTTTCCCAGTAACACAATCAGTGCTCACTGCAGCCTCCACCTTCTACCTTTGTGGGTTCAAGCAATCCTCCCATCTCAACCTCTCAAATCTTGAACTCCTGGCCTCAAGCTACCCTCCCACCTCTCGACCTCCCAATGTGCTGTGATTACAGGTGTGAACACCATGCTCAGTTTGATTCAGCTAAATTTCTAAGTTCACAGGTTCACAGTAAACAAATATGTCAGGCCCAGAAAAAGGCAGCCTAAAGTATATTCTAACTTGGCTGTGCAGTAGTCCATATTCTATGCCATATGGAAAGGCCAGTTAGCACATTGCTTGTTTTCTAGGAAAAATGCTATGAAGAAGTTCAAACTTTTTAACAAAACAAAGGTAATCACAGTTAAATTTCCCTTTTGGAAGGAAGGAAAGAAGGGGAGGGGTGATGAGAGGAAGAAAGGAAAGAAGAAGAAGAAAAAATGAAGAAAGGAAGGGAGGGAGGGAACACTTTCTATAGCATCCTAATGGACATCCATGAGTCGGGGAGTGCAAGGAGATGAAAACCTCCTTTAGGTTTCTGCAATGTCTGACAAAAACATTCCTAGGCTAGAAGAATTCTTGGCCAAACATCGAGGGAGACGTCCTTCTCCCTATGAGCCTCTGATCAATCAGTTTGTTTTGCAAGGTACTGAGCAACCAACTCAGGACTCCAAAAGATGGACATCAGTTAGAAAAATTTCATCAAAGCCCTTTTTATTTTCCACTCAAAATGCCATAAAGTAATATATTGGAACACAGACCCGGTAAACCTTCTCAGGTGCTTCCCCTCTCCTGGTCCGTGCACCCCATTCACGCGGGTCACCCTTCCACTCCAGGGCATGGGGTCTGCTTCCTCAGCAGTTGCCAAGGGGATGGGTTACACAACAGGAAGAGAGGAGGAGTCTTTCCTTATGGGGGTAAATCTCGGCCAGTGGGGAAAAAAACAATGGGAAATGCAAGATAGGAGAGAGCAGAACAGATGAATCTCTCCTTTTTTCCTCTCCCATGGACTATATGTAGTCATAGTTCCTCTCTGCAATCCTTGCAGAAAGAACTATGTGCAAACCAAACAAGCCTGCTGGGTGGTTCACATGTCTCCTCATGACTGGCTCGAGATAAAAACATCACCTTGCTTCACATCTTTGCTTGCCTGGCTGGTCTTTTTCCCTCACCATCTTCCTGGGTTTGAAACTCCCAGATCAAAATTTTGGTGCCTTCCGCATGACTGCCCAGATGCGGAACAAACTCTTTGAGCTGAGTGTCTATTTGACCAAGTTCTTGCTTGTAGGATGTGAGCAGAAGTGGTATATGCAAATTCCAGAAATTGCCCTTAAAAACAATCAAGTTAACACTTCTCTCTCAATCCTCCTTCTCTCTCTATCCTCCTTCTCCTTCCTTTCTCTCTCCTCTCTCCGTCTATCCCCATCCCACACAATGGCTGAGAAGTGACAACAGTTGGAATGATCTTAGGTGCTACATATTAGTGGCATAATGAACCAGTCAAGACTGTGTTTTTACGTGAAAGGGACACAAGCTTTTATATTTAAAATAAAATTGGGCTGAGTGCAGTAGTTCATGCCTGTAATCCTAGCACATTGGGAGGCTGAGGCAGGAAAATTGCTTGAGCCTAGGGGTTCAAGACTAGCCTGGGCAACACAGCAAGACCCCATCTCTATATAAAAACAAAACAAAATGAATAACAATAACAACAATAATAAATTTACATTAGACACATTAAGCTTTGCCTCAGGCTCTACTTTCTAAAGAACTCAAGCCAAAACCAATCATAATTTGCATTTTGTTTGACGGCTCTCTTCTGGTAAGGACACCTTTTTTGTTTTTTGTTTTTGAGATGGGGTCTCCCTCTGTTGCCCAGGCTGGAGTGCAGTAGCACAGTCACGGCTCACTGCAGCCTCAATTTCCTGGACTCAAGTGATCCTATCACTTTAGCTTCCCAAATAGCTGAGACTACAGGTATGTACCACAGCACCCAGCTAATTTTTGGTTTTATTTATTTTTTGGAAAGGACAGGGTCTCATCATGTTGCTCAGGTGGGTATCAAACTCCTGGGCTCAAGCGATCCACTCGCCTTGGTCTCTCAAAGTGCTGGGATTATAAGTGTGAACCAACTCACTCAACTGAGGGCACTGTTTTGAATTCTACTAGAAGTCCCAGCTACACTAGAAGTGTTGCTCTGATTTAGGAGGGCAAGTACATCTGAAAATAAATTATTTCATGGTCAAGCATACAGACATAACTTGGACCCGAGCTTTTCCCTCTGCAGGGTGAGTTCTTTTATGTCTGAGATGATGGACAGATGACATCCGAATGCAACTTCTTTCCTTCTCTTTGGAGTATTGAGCAGTTGGTTGCCTCTATTCTCAAACAGAAATATGACAAAGACAGAAAGCATGCTTAAATGCTCACGATGTAGAGAAAGACAGAAGTCTTAAGAACTTCTCAGGCTTCCATTCTCTCCCTGGTAAAAATTATTAAATTAACTCTTAGGAATGAGCTAGCCCAGGCCTGTCATGCTAGGGTCTTACATGTTCAACTCTTGCAACATGAAAGAAAGACCCTGCAGGGCTGGAATCATACAGAAACCCTAAAAAATAACAGAATATGTTATTAGAAACAGCTATATAAATTCTAGTACAGCCACATAATGCAATACTAGGTAGTCATTTAAAATGATAATAAAGATTTCTATTCTTGGTTGGGTACGGTGGCTCGCCCCTGTAATCCTAGCACTTTAGGAAGTGAGGTAGGTGGATCACCTGAGGTCAGGAATTCAAGACCAGCCTGGCCAACATGCAAAAGCCCATCTCTATTAAAAATACAAAAATTAGCTGGGTGTGATGACGCATGCCTGTAGTCCCAGCTACTTGGGAGGCTGAGGCAGGAAATTCGCTTGAATCCAGGAGTCACAGATTGATTGCAGTGAGCCAAGAATGCACCACTGCACTCCAACCTGGACAACAGAGAGAGACTCTGTCTAAAAAAAAAAAAAAAAAAAAAAAATTATTGCTTGACATGAAAAGGAAGCCCATGATATATTATTTGACTTTTTAAAAAACCATATTACTAAATGCAGTAAGATGGTGTCTATATTCTAGAATAATCATTCTCCAAGTGTGGCCCCTGGACCAGCAGCCTCAGAATCACTTAGGAACTTGCTAAAAAATGCAAGTTCTTGGTCTCATCTCAAACCCACTAAATAAGAAACCCCAATAGCTGAGTCCAGCAAGCTGTTTTAATAAACTCTCCAGGTGATTTTGATGCACGCTAAAGATTGAAAACTGGTTTAGAACAAACAGGAGGTTGCTAAACATATTTGTAGGGGATAAGTAAAAGCCTTGTTTCCCCTTTGTTATTCTACGTTATTCTAACAAAGCCTAGTACCAGGGGTATTAGGTAGAGTGGTCAGTAATAGAAAATCTCAGCTCATATGGTCTTAAACAATTGGTGAATTTGTTACTTCACATAAACTTGGATAGGGCAGGTTCCAGATCCTGTATTTAAGGCTCCATCTCCATTTGTTCTGATTCTTTCATGGATTTGCTTCATTTTCGGCTGGGAGCCAGATGGCTGTTGCAGTTCTAGGCATCACATCCAGGCATACCACATCCGGAGGCAAAAAGGGGCTGTCTCTGCGGGAGTCTCTTTAGCAGTAAAAAAACCTTCCCAGGAGCCCTCCTCTCCAGAGCTATGCCACTGTTGCTCATATCTCATATTTTATTAGCCAGACTGGGTCACATGCTCATTCCTAAACTAATTGCTGGTGAGGAATAAGAAAGCCCTGATTAGGGCCAGGCAAGGTGGCTTACACCTGTAATCCCAGCACTTTGGGAAGCAAAAATGGGAGGATCACTTAAGGTCAGGAGTTTGACACCAGCCTGGCCAACATAGTGAAACCCTGTCTCTACTAAAAAATATAAAAATTAACCGGTGTGGTGCCTCATACCTGCAATCCCAGCTACCTGGGAGGCCGAGGCAGGAAAATTACTTGAGCAGGAGGTGGAAGCTGCAGTGAGCTGAGATCACACCACTGCAGTCCAGCCTGGGCAACTGAGAGAGACTCTGTCTCGAAAGAAAGGAAAGAAAGAAAGAAAGAAAGGAAGGAAGGAAGGAAGGAAGGAAGGAAGGAAGGAAGGAAAGGGAAGGGAAGGGAAGGAAGGAAGGAAAGAAAGAAAGAGAAAGCAAGCAAGCAAGGAAGCCAGCCCGGATTAGCTTAGATTCACATTCAATTATCAAGATTCACCACTAAACTAGGGATAAGATCATCTTCCCTGTTGAACATGCTGTTCAGGATGCATGCTGAACGAAACTGAGATCCTGCTAGAAGGAAGGAAAGGGAAAAATAATGTTTTTTTGTTTGTTTGTTTGTTTTGTTTTGTTTTTCTGAGATGGAGTTTCTGTCTTGTTGCGCAGGCTAGAGTGCAGTGGCACAATCTCAGTTCATTGCAAACTCTGCCTCCTGGGTTCAAGCAATTCTCCTGCCTCAGCCTCCTGAGTAGCTGGGATTACAGGCATGCACCACCACACCCAGCTAATTTTTGTAGTTTTAGTAGAGACGAAGTTTCACCATGCTGGTCAGGCTGGTCTCAAACTCCTAACCTCAGGTAATCCACTCACCTCAGCCTCCCAAAGTGCTGGGATTACAGGCATGAGCCACCATGCCTGGCCTGAAAATGACTTTGGGGTAAACAACAAACTATCTGCTACATTTGATCTAGACTCAAAACAGCTTTTCTATATTTTTCTATAAAACTAATGACAGTAACTTGTTAGGTGTGTTTAGAAAAATGGGACTTGGTAGTCTTGTTTTGTTTTGTTTCTAGCCATTTCCTGTTTTGGAAATGACTGGAGTTTCAAGAGGAAGAAGAAATATGTCATACAAAGTTTTCTTTCTTTTGTTTTCTTTTAAGGCAGCTTCAAAGACTGACAATACCAAGTCTTAGCAAGACTGTACAAAAGCGGAAAATCTTATACATAGCTGGTACAAACACTTTGAAAAACTGTTTGGTATTATCTACCAAAGTTAAATATTCATTTATTCTATGACTGAGCAATTTCACTCCTAGGAATTCTGAGAGCCATGTGTACATGGGTATGCCAAAAAAAAAAAAAAAAAAGTCCATAACAGCTTTCTGCACAGCAGCACCCAAATGGAAACAATTAACATGTGTATCAACAGGAATGGATAGATACGTTGTAGCAGAGGCATACAAAGAAATATGACACAACACTGAAAATGAACAAGCTGCTGCTACTTCCAACCCCATGAATGTATCTCACAGATATAAGATCAAATGAAAAAAATCAGACATAAAATAACAGATACCATATGATTCTATTTATATGAAGCTAAAAAACAGGCAAATTCAATCTAAGGTGACAGAAGTCAGGATAGTTTTTACCCACACTGAGAAAGAAAAATTTGAAAGGTGGTCTTGCCTCGCCAGACCAATAGACTTTTAAATCAAAGCAGTGTATAGTTGCAAAAAAAAAAAAAAAAAAAAAAAAAAAGACAAATAGACTCGCAGAATAAAATGCCCAAATACAGATTCAAGTCAATATGAACACATTTAGCATATGATAAATATGACATCTCAAATCACTGGGGCAAAGATAGATTTTCACTAAATAGGGTTGAGATAAATGAATAGCCACTTTTAAAAGATAAAATTAAATGCATATTTCCTACCACACACAAGAATAAACTCCAAATAGACCAGGAAGCTAAATGAAAAAGGAGAAAAAAAAACCCAAAACCATACATAAATTAAAAGAAAACATGAGTGAATTCCTTATTAACCTTAATGTAGGGGAAGATTTTATAATGACTCAAAAATCCTGAGGCAATAAAAGAGGGATAAATTTGACTGCATAATGTGTATTTTGTCATACACATTAACAATTGTGTATAACAAAAAGACAACTGGACAAACGTAGAGAAAATATTTGCAATATGTACTTAAAAAAAAAAAAAAAGACTGATATCTCCAGCTGGGCATGGTGGCTCACGCCTGTAACCCTAGCACTTTGGGAAGTTGACGTGGACAGACTGCCTGAGCTCAGGAGTTCAAGACCAGCCCGAACAACATGGTGAAACACCGTCTCTATTAAAATAAAATGAAATTTAAAAATTAGTTGGGTATGGTGGTGCACGCCTGTAGTCACAGCTACTTGGGAGACTGAGGCAGGAATATCACTTGAACCCCGGAGGCAGAGGTTGCAGTAAGCAGAGATCATGCCACTGCACTCCAGCCTAGGCAACAGAGCAAGACTCTGTTTCCAAAAGAGAGAGAGAGAAAGGGAGGAGGGAGAGGAGGGAGAGAGAGAGAGAAAGAGAGAGAGAGAGAGAGAGAGGGAGAGAGAGAGAGAGAAGAGAGGACATTTTTAAATTAGCTTAAAACTAGCAAAAGAAAGGGAAAGTATGTATAGATGGTCCTTAAACTTATGACAAGATACGCTCACTCCTGTAATCCCAACACTTTGGGAGGCCAGGGTGAGCAGATCACTTGAGCCCAGGAGTTTGAGACCAGCCTGGGCAACATGGTGAAACCCCAATCTCTATAAACAATATAACAATTTGCCAGGCGTGGTGGCATTCACCTGTAGTCCCAAGTACTTGGAAGGCTGAAGTGGAAGGATCACTTGGGTCTGGGTGGTTGAGGCTGCAGTGAGTCAGGATCAAGCCACTGCACTCCAGCATGGGTGACAGAGCAAGACCCTGTCTCAAAAAAAAAAAAAAAAAAAAAAGAAAAGAAAAGAAAGAAAGAAAGAAAAAAGAGTATGACAAATCATTCTGATAGCAAGATCACAGGGAAACAGGTGCTGTCATACGCTGCTAATGGAAATGCATGACGGTACAATCCCTATAGTGAGGAATTTGGAACTATCTGACAAAACTGCCCACTAACCTGTTGAGCTAGCAATTCCCTTCCTAGGAATTCATAGTGGAGACACATTTCCAACAATACAAAAATACACACAAATAATTATAGCATTGTTTATCATTGTAAAATATTGGAAACCACCTACATGCCCACAGATGGGATACTGGATGAATAAACTGAAGCACATTCACACAATGGAGTATTGCTGTAAAGAGATTGAGGAAGCTCTTAATGAACTGGCATAAAGCAATTTCCAAAGGTATGTTTCAAGTGAAAAAACAGAGTATCTGTAGTATGCTACCTCTGTGTAAGAAAGAAGGAGGTGAAAGGAAATACACAAGCAATGGACAGCATGGAAACCAATGAGACTGATTAACAATGGAAAAGTGGGAATGGGGCAGAAAGAATGGGGAAATGGGAATGGAGTAGAGATATGAAAAGAGAATGACATAATTCTGAGTATAGTTCTAGATTCCAGAAGCATGGTAATGTTTTTACATCCAAAGGAAATAAATACATAATTGAAATCAACCAGGATGTAGGGAGAAAACAAACAGAAAATAAACATTAACAAATAAACCTGAGACATAACCGACAATAATGACTGGGGGTAGGGGTTGAACAAACTAACCTAAGTAAATTTAGAACACAATATATATTTTTTGCAAGACTAATAAATATTGCATATTGCAAGACTAAAAAAATACAAATATTGTATTCTAGTTAAATTTTATTTTCGGAGGGGTATGGATTAGCAACTCTAAAGCTACGTTATGTGTGTTCAAAGACTGAGCAAGTTAGTGAATATATTATGAAAAAGACACAGGTTTATTTCTGTCCAAGTAAAAAGTTACACTTAAAAAAAAAAAGGAAAAATACTAGAATAAACCATGTGGTGTTACTTGGAATTGAAATTATCAATATGAAATCATAGCTTTTTAATTTTCCAGAGAGGGTCTTGTGCTCTGTCACCCAAGCTGGAGTGCAGTGGTTGGAGCATAGGTTACTGCAGCCTTGACCTACTGGGCTCAAGTGATCCTTCCTCCTCAGCAATCTGAGTAGCTCAGACTACAGGATTATGCCACTATACCCAGCTAAATATTAAGTTTTTTGTAGAGACAAGATCTCACCATGCTGTCCATGCTGATCTTGAACTTCTGAGCTCAAGCAATCCTCTCGCCTGATCCTCCCAAAGTGCTAGGATCACAGTCATGAGCCACTGCGCCCAGCCAGAACCACAGTTTTAGAGACATATCTACACAGTTATACAAATAGATAGATGTAGAAATAGAAGTAGATGCATGTGTGTGTGTTAGTATACACATATATGTGTCCAAGTGCTTTCTGCTCAAAGGACCTAGAAGCAACAA
Source organism: Saimiri boliviensis (assembly GCF_048565385.1). Lineage (NCBI taxonomy): Eukaryota > Metazoa > Chordata > Mammalia > Primates > Cebidae > Saimiri > Saimiri boliviensis. The sequence goes on along the minus strand of NC_133456.1, from coordinate 56,295,179 downwards.
AAGCAAAGACACCTCAGAAGTAATGAGCTCAGATCTCCGTCTCTATGCCATTCACCAATGAAAATTTAAATAAGAGTCTCTTGGCCAGGCACTGCGGCTCATACCTGTAATCCCAGTACTTTGGGAGGCCAAGATGGGAGGATCACTTGAGGCCAGAAGTTTGAGACCAGCCTGATCAATGTAGCAAGACCCCATCTCTATTCTTTTATTATTAAAAAAAAAAAAGAAAGAAAGACATAGAAAAGAAAAGAATAAGAGCTTCTTAAAGAAATTATTGATTTCAGCACTGGGGCAGGAAAAGCACAGGATGAGCCTGGAATATCTTATGGATCCAGAAAGCAGAGAAGTTTTGTGTGTGTGTGTGTGTTTGACAGTCTCTCTCTGTCACCCAAGCTGGAGTGCAATGGCATGATCTTGGCTCACTGCAATGTCCATCTTCCCGATTCAAGCAACTCTCCTGCCTCAGCCTCCAAAGTAGCTGAGATTACAGGCATATGCCACCACTCCTGGCTAATTTTTGTATTTTTAGTAGAAACAGGGTTTCTCCATGTTGGCCACACTGGTCTCAAACCCCCGACCTTGTGATCCACATGTCTTGGCCTCCCAAAGTGTTGGAATTACAGGGGTGAGCCACCACAACCAGCCTACTTTTTATTTTTTTAAATGATGTTGGAATGTTTAAAGGACACAGGAGCAAGCATGAATGCAATCCCAATGACCAAAGCTGGGATGATGTGAGCAATAAACCCAGCAGTGATGGGTTATAACATAAAAAAAAAGAGAAAATAGCTATGAGTACAGGCTGACACTAAGTGAATAGTTGGTAAATAAATATATAAAATATATAATTATAAAATAATTTTAAATGTACTTATTAAATTATATTTAGTATAAAAATTTAATTAATATACTTAAATGATAAATATATAACTGAATAAAGAAGTAAATGGGGGCCGGGCACAATGGCTCACATCTGTAATCCCAGCACTCTGGAAGGCCAAGGTGAGCAGATCACTTGAGGCCAGGAGTTAGAGACCAGCCTGGCCAACATGACAAAACCTCATCTCTACTAAAAATACAAAAAATTAGCCAGGTGTGGTGGCACATACCTGGTGCATAGTCCCAGCTACTCAGGAGGATGAAGGACAAGAATCACTTGAACCTGGAAGGCAGAGGCTGCAGTGAGCTGAGCTCATGCCACTGCACTCCAGCCTGGGCGACAGAGTGAGACTACCTTGGAAAAAAAAATGTAGGCAGGGTGCGATGGCTCACACCAGCACTTTGGGAGGCCAAGGCAGATCATCTGAGGTCAGGAGTTCGACACCAGCCTGGCCAACATGGTAAAACCCCGTTCTCTATTAAAACTACAAAAATTAGCCAGGTGTGGTGGTGGGCACCTGTATTCCCAGCTACTTGGGAGGCTGAGGCAGGAGAATCACTTGAACCTGGGAAGCGAGGCAGGGGTTGCAGTGAGCCTCAATTGTGCCACTGCACTCCAGCCTGGGCGATAGAGCAAGACTCATTCTCAAAAAGAGAAGTAAATTAGAAGGGATACCTCTTTCTAACAGTAGAATTCCAATTCATATATGTAAAAGGAATGATCCAAGTACAGAACCACCATTTGGCAATAACGGGTGCTAAAATTAGTATGTAAATGTATGATGAGTAATGAGATATTTGCATCATTTCAAAATATCTCCCAACAAGATATTTATTAATTAGAAAGGCAGAAATAATAACTGTAAAGTTAAGAGATCTGGCAGACACCACCTTTAGCATGTGATCAAGGCCAGTATCATGGACCTCCAGACAGTAAGTACTAAGAAGGGCATAAGATCTTTGTCAAAGCATTGCCAAAAATGCAGAGCTTGAATTTAATCATGAGGAAACATCGCACAAGCTTAAATTGAGGGATATTATATAAAATAACTGACCAGTCTCTTTTAAACTATCATAAAAGACAGGAAGGACAGAGGAACTATCCCAGATTGCAGTGGCTAAAGAAACATAACAACAGGATACAATGTGTGAACCTGGCATGGATCCTGAACCAGAAAAAAAGACATTAGTGGAAAAATTAGTGAAAGGTGAATAAGGTCTATAGAATTCTATTGATGTTAATTTCCTGTTTTTTTTTTTGTTTTGTTTTGTTTTGTTTTTTTTGAGACGGAGTTTCGCTCTTGTTGCCCAGGCTGGAGTGCAATGGCGCGATCTCGGCTCACCGCAACCTCCGCCTCCTGGGTTCAGGCAATTCTCCTGCCTCAGCCTCCTGAGTAGCTGGGATTACAGGCACACGCCACCATGCCCAGCTAATTTTTAGTATTTTTAGTAGAGATGGGGTTTCACCATGTTGACCAGGATGGTCTGGATCCCTTGACCTTGTGATCCACCCGCCTCGGCCTCCCAAAGTGCTGGGATTACAGGCTTGAGCCACCGCGCCCGGCATTTCCTGGTTTTTATAATTATTTCATGACTTGGGAAAGGTGAGTGAAGGGTAGGCAGGGATACTTATACTACTTTGCAATTTTTTTGTAAGGCTGAAATCATATCAAAATAAATGCTACAAAAATTTATATATTAGTTATCCTTGGAGGAAGTACCAATTAGGAAGAGCATGAGGAAACGTGGGTGCTGGACATATTCTCCATCTTGATCTGGGTTGGAGGTATATGGTTGTATACTTTACTTATTTACCAAATTTTTTTTTTAGACAGAGTTTCACTCTGTTGTCCAGGCTATAGTGTAATGGTGCAATTATGGCTCCCCACAGGGTCCACCTCCCAGGCTCAAGTGATCCTACCACCTCAGCCTCCTAAGTAGTTGGGAATATAGGTACATGTCACTACGCCCAACTAATTTCAAAAAAAAATTTTTCTTTTTTTAGAAACAAGGTCTCACTACATTGCCCAGGCTAGTTTCAAAGTCCTGAGCTCAAGCAATCCTCCCTCCTCAGCCTCCCAGAGTGTTGGGATTACAAGCATGAACCACTGCACACCACCCATGTATATGTTTAAATTATACTGAGCAGTGAATTTGTGCACTTTGCTATAGATATGTTATTCCTGAAATTTTTTAAGTGTTTAAAAAAAAACCCTACACAAATTTAGTTTGGCCAAGTAAAGTTAAAGAATAAGGCCAGGTGTGATGGCTCACACGCCAGTAATCCCAGCACTTTGAGAGGCCGAGTTGGGTGGATCACCTGAGGACAGGAGTTTGAGACCAGCCTGGTCTCTAGTAAAAATACAAAAATTAGCCAGGCATGGCAGTGCATGCCTGTAATGCCAGCTTCTTGGGAGGCTGAGGCAGGAGAATCATTTAAACCTGGGAGACAGAGGTTGCAGTGAATGAAGATTATACCATGTTGCTAAAAAAAAAAAAAAGTTAAAGAGTAACCTCAGTGATTTATATTGAGCTAGGCTCCTAATAAAAGTCCAGAAAACTGGGCACAGTGGCTCACGCCTGCAATCCCAGCACTTAGGGAGGTCAAGGCAGGCAGATTACTTGAGGTCAGGAATTTGAGACCAGCCTGGCCAACAAGGTGAAACCTCATCTCTATTAAAAATATAAAAATTAGCTGGATGTGGTGGCACTGATCCTTCATGACATAATACCAGAGGAAATGATAGTACCATTCTAATTTGTTTTAAGGAAGAGGAAACCAATCTCAGAGAAATGAGAAGACATTGGCCACCCAGCCAGAAACTGGCAAAGTAAGCATGGCCAAGCTGGCTGCGTCTGACTTCCAAGTCTGCAATGTTTCCTGCATCCCACACTGCCTCAAACCAGAAGATTTTTATTTGTATTTTTTAAAAAATGAATTCTGAGTTATTTTCTTTTCTTTTTTTTTTTTTCTTTTTTCTTTTCTTTTTTTTTTTTTGAGACGGAGTTTCGCTCTCGTTACCCAGGCTGGAGTGCAATGGCGCAATCTCGGCTCACCGCAACCTCCGCCTCCTGGGTTCAGGCAATTCTCCTGCCTCAGCCTCCTGAGTAGCTGGGATTACAGGCACGTGCCACCACGCCCAGCTAATTTTTTGTCTTTTTAGTAGAGACGGGGTTTCACCATGTTGACCAGGATGGTCTCGATCTCTCGACCTCGTGATCCACCCGCCTCGGCCTCCCAAAGTGCTGGGATTACAGGCGTGAGCCACCGCACCCGGCCGAATTCTGAGTTATTTGCTATAGCTGTAATTGTTGAAACCCATACTATGATCATATTTAGCTGCATGCTACTGAAAAAAAAATGCCACCAAAAGGAACGAGATCATGTCCTTTGCAGGGACATGGATAGAGCTGGAAGCCGTTATCCTCAGCAAACTAACGCAGGAACGGAAACCAAAATACCCCATGTTCTCACTTATAAGTGAAAGCTGAATGATGAGAACACATGGACACATGGGGGGAACAACACACAGTGAGGCCTGGCGGGGGACCGTGGGGAGGGAGAGCATCAGGAAGAACAGCTAATGGATGTGGGGCTTAATATCTAGGTGATGGGATGATCTGTGCCACAAGTCACCACAACACACATTTACCTATGTGACAAACCTGCACATCCTACACAGGTTCCCGGAAATTAAAATAAAAATTGAGGGGGAAAATGCCTAATTAAAGAAAATTTTGGACACTTAGGTCTTTTTATTTTCTAAAAAAAAAAATGAGACTTCAAATATTAGAAGAAAAACTTCAAGTTCAGCTTTTAAGCATCAACTTGACTTTTTTTTCTCCTTTGGCTAACTTTTGGGTTTCACTTCATTAACTTTCCCTTGACTTTAAGTTGACCATCTATCACTAATCGTAACAAGATAATAGAGCAAGTTCAGATAGACTCATTGTCAAGTCAATGGACAATGACTAATTTCTTAGCAAAGTGCTTCTTTGTGTTACTTTGCCACACATATTAGAGACTGGTTTATTGCACCTGAAAATCTTTCATTGTAATTGGTCCAGGAATCCTGAAATCATTTCAATGGATTCACATAGTTGAGAAGTCTCCTCTGTGGGCTACCTGTTGTTTAAGACCACTGGCCTTAAAATCTGATATGCCTAGTGCAAGTCCTGGCTCCGTTTTTTTCCCCCCAGTGGGATACCTTGGGCAAGTTATTTAACTTCCCTGAAGTCTAGTTTTTTTTTTTTTTTTTATCATTAAGTTGAGATAACTATTACTTCTTACTGCCCTTGGGTTACTGGAGAAGTCAATGAGATAAAGCACGTAAAACACTTGGCATATTCCTTGGCGTGTAATCATTGTTAACTATTATTATTGTCTGGCACTAATCCAAAGTGACTGGTATTATGTTAATTGTTCAATTGCTCACTTCAAACCTCAGGATCACATAATATACCCAAGTTACAAACCTGCACATATTTCCCCTGAATCTAAAATAAAAGTAGAGAGAAGGGAAGGGAAGGGAAGGAGGAAGGAAAGATATGAGTCTGTGTCTACAATGTACAATAGAATATAAGCTCCTGATGCGTATATTCTATCAGGAAGAAAAGACAGTAAACAAACAAACACACAAGATGATTGCAGCCAGTGGTGAAAGTAAAACAGGTTTATGTGATGGAGAGTGCCTCAGGGAGCCACTCGTTGTCTATGGAAGCCTCTCATTTTCTGCCCTTTCTGCCCTGACCTCTCTGATTGCTTAACTGCATGAGGAGCTGGAACAGCCACATTAGAATATAAGCAGGTCGAGACACAGGTGGAAAGGGCTTTGATCCTGAGCACCATTCTACACCAGTGTCTTTTGTCTAAGCCACTATTATCTGGCTCATCAGCTAGCTCAATAATAAACAAAACAGTTACTTTCTTCTAAGGACATTTCAGCTCCCAACATGAACAAAAATGAAAGTCTGGAAGAAATTTAAAATTTGATTCATAAAAGTAGAATGTCAGAGACTACATAGTAGTAATAATTTAGGTATATTTCGTATCTTTAATTACCACTTATTGATTACTAAACTGTAAAGCATCATTCATATTCTTTTAAACATCACAGTAACTTTATGAATTATCTACCTTGAGTGCCATTTGAAAGACAAACACAATCCTAGCAATGAAAAAAAAAACAAAAAAACTTCTTAACGGGAGGCTGAGGCAGAATCATTTAAACCCAGGAGGCAGAGGTTGCAGTGAGCTGAGATCACTGCACCCCAGCCTGGAGAAAGGGCGACGCTCTGTCTCAAAAACAACAACAACAACAAAAATACTTCTTAAATATGCGAGTCAGCCAAGATTTGAAACCAAGTATGAGTGAGCTTTGGGTCCAAATGCCTAATTCCTTCCTCATACTGTCTCCAGAGTTAACAGGAAAGTAGAAATAAACTGAAAAGATAGAGGCGCATGACAGGGATAAAGGGAGTATCAAATAAGTGACATGCACAAAAAGAGGCGAAAGCAAGAAGGACAATGGAAATGAAGAACCGGTGAAGGCCACGTTCACAGTCCTCTGGCTGCTGACTTGTTCTAAAATTGTGTGGCTAGAGACCATCATACATATTACAAATGAAAGCATTGTCTTATCACCTGAGGGTACTACCCAGTGAAGGACTTCCTACCTAGGAAAGAAAGTGCTTAAGCTTTGTTCTATGGCAAGGTATGGCTCTTGGGCCAACAACTGCCTACAGTCTGGTTTTATAAATAAAGTTATACTGACACAAAACCATACCCATTCATTTACCTGTTGTCTACGACTCTTTCACACTGTAATGGCAGAGTTGAATAATTGCCACAAAGGCCTTATGAGCCTCAAAGCCTTAAATGTTTACTATCTAGCCTGATACAAGAAAAGTTTGCCAACCCCTGATGGATGGTATAGCTTCAATCCAAAGATCTCCCTGGTTATACTATGCCAGCTCTCTTAACACATCAAGCTGAAGCATTGGGAATGACAATCTATTTCCTCTACTTTTCCCACTTTTGAACATACACTGTTCAGGGGAAATGCTGAACCTCTATATCCTAATGAAAACTTTAATTAAATTCTCAGCAAAATCAAATCCATTCTGACTCCCTCCTGTGTGTGAGTGGTCCATTTAATTCCCAGTATCTCTGAGTCTATACCAGAAAATACTTCCTGAATCTTGTTAGCATACACCTTCATATATGCCTGCTACCTTGCTTAAAAACATGACGGTAGCTTTAATTAAGCTTAAATCCACTGATTTGATTTTTATTAAATCACAATAAACTAAAGCAGAAGAAAATGGGGAAATTTGCTACAAGGAAGATGGCTTTTAGAATGCAATTGGTAAATACAGTGAAAAAGGGCAACTTGGCTATATTTTTGAACTGGCAGAAAACTGCAGTGATTACATTATTCAGGAGTAATATAATACTCACACACATTCCCGGAGGGCAGAACCTAGGGTTTTAATCATTTAGTAATGTACTTGCATCAAATCTTGCAGATTTGTCAAATGCCATAAATGAACCACAATTTCATCTAGTTTGCTATTCTGGGGCCAGCTCAATTTTTTATCCATGGTATGAGCATAGAAAGTCGGGAAGAGAAAACATCTTTCCCAAGAACTCCTAAATCTCCAGATGCTGGCCAAGCTGTCTCAGGAATAAGTTGGCAACAGACTTTGGATACCTCCTATAATCCAGGTTTCCCAGAAGCCTCTGAAACCACGTTTGTAGAGATTAGAGATTACAACAGTAGAGAAGTCTAGCATGGCTGACTCAGTCTTGCTTCTACCTTCACAGGCTGGCTGTCCTCACTTATTCCCAGGCGTAAGCCAAGATAACCATGGGGGAATTTAGTTTATGGTTTAATATTAAAGATAGGATGATAATAGTCCTTCCCTAAAACTGACACCCTCCTTGTTCAGGGATAGAAATCACCTTTGTAAGACTAATAAAAGGCCACAGGGCTGGGCAAAGTGGCTCATGCCTATAATCCCAGCACTTTGAGAGGCCAAGGCAGGAGGATTGCTTGAACTCAGGAGTTCAAGGACAGCGTGGACAACAAAGCAAGACTCTACCTCTACAGAAAATTTAAAAATTAGCTGGTCATGGTAGTAAGTGCCTGTAGTCCTGACTGCTCAGGAGGCTGAGGCACAAGGATTACTTGTGCTCAAGAGTTCGAGATTGCAATGAGCTATGATCACACCACCACACTCCAGCCTGGATGACAAAGCAAGACTCTGCCTCAAAAGAAAGAAAAGAGAAGAAGGGCCACAGATTAGGATTATAGGAATGGCTTGAATTGTTCTAAAATGTAAGTGTACCTTGCCCTTCTATAATTGGTCACTGTGTTGGAGGTCATACTTCCCCCAATTGCTCCTACAGATAACATCACTATTGTAGAACCTAAGGTTTGTCTTTTGAGATGTCTTTCACACTTCTGCATTTTCGTGACCAACTGACTTCACTCAGACCCACGACTCATGATAGCTGGTCCTGTGGCCTCCACCCAGAGGCTGATTTTGTGCAAGAGGATCATTTTCCACACTCCTATAATTTCATCCCCAACGAATCCCCCACCAGCCAAAGTATCCATAAAAACTCTAGCCTTTGAGTGCTCAGAGAGACTAATTTGAGTAAAAAACTTTCCATCCTTCCATTTGCCTAGCTCTAAGTTAATTAAACTCTTTCTTTATTGTAATACCACTGAATTGGTTTTTTCTGCACAATGGGCAAGATGATTACACCTCCTTTAAGGCAGCAGAAGCAGAAATAACTGCAACATTTAAAATTTTTCTGGGCCCTTAATGGGAACCACTCTTGGTGAGGTTTGATTTACATGCTTGGTTCACAGTACCCATGTGCACCTTATGACGCTTGCCCCAATGTGATCCTTTTCCTGTGTAACTTCAGCGATGTGTCATTTCTATTTCTTCTTGGCTTTAGTCACACTATAATATGGCTCTCCAGGGTAGGAGGAAGTGTACAATCTATCTCCCTGGGGATTATTCACTGGGTGGATTATGCATGGCATGTTTCTTATCCCAGCTGGAGTCTCACATACCACCCAACATGAGCTCAGTAACACACTTCTCCATCATCTTGTGTGTTTGGGAAACAAAAATCAGTTTGAATGAGTTAACTCTGGCCTCCACCTCAGGAAAACTGTAGGGCTGGGCAATTAAGAGGATAGAATTTAGCAGTAAGGTCAACTGGGTTCCAGACATCAGTTTTGCCTCTGCCTGACTGTATGGCCTAAGTCACTTAACTATTCTGAACCTCTGTTTCCCCATTTTAAAAATAGTCTGGCAATACTCCATTCCCAATCTTGCTGAGGGCTAAACAAGTTCACATATATAGAGTTTAGCTTAGACTCAAGAAGTAAAGGAGAATGATTGCTTGAACCAAGGAGTTTGAGCTCAGCCTAGACAATATAGCAAGACTCATCCCTGCCCACCCCCCCCAAAAAAAGGGAAAACAAGAAGATTTTTAGAATAAGTGTTCATAAAGAAGACTAAATTTTTCTCTGAGAAATTATTTTTAAACAATCAACAAAGCAATAGCAATATGACCAAAAAACATTGACAGGTCACAAAAAAAGAAATATATAAGGGTCTCTTAAACATATAAAAATATATTTAATCTCATTTTGTTTTGTTTTTGAGACAGGGTCTCACTCTGTTCCCCAGGTTGGAGTACAGTGGTGCGATCACGGCTCACTGTAGCCTCGACCTGCCTAGGCTCAGGTGAACCTCCCAGCTCAGCCTCCTGAGTATCTGGGACAACAGGCACATACCACCACACCTGGCTACTTTTTCTATTTTTTGTAGAGCCAGGGTTTCACCATGTTGCCCAGGTTGGTCTCAAACTCCCAGGCTCAAGTGATGTGCTCTCCCCAGCCATTCAAAGTGATGAGATTACAGGCATGAGCCCCATACCCGGCCTAGCCTCACTTTTAATTAGAAAAGTGCACATCAAAGCTATGAAGGGATATCATTTTTTTTCCTAGCAAATTGCCAAAATTCCAATCCAAAAGTTTTACAACATATTTTATAATCAATAGTAGAATGAAGTACTCTCATCCATTGCTGATGAGAGTGCAAAATGATACAACGCTTTGAAGAGCTGATTGGCAATCCCTATCAAAATTACAGATGCATTTACGTTTTTATTCAGCAATTTCACTCCTGGGAATTTGTTTCACATCTAAACCTAAACCAGCACTACATGAAGTTTCAGATATACTCTGGTATTGATGGTAGAGTTGTGTGCATGAGCCAGAGGCTGGGAATACTCAAATGTTCATCTAGAGGTGAGAGAGTGAACAAGCCACAGTACTTCTACACAATATTCACAACTGTGAAAAAGAGAATGAAGTTCTCTATGCCCTGTGAAATGTCACAGGAAAACAATTAATTGAAAAAGCATGCAAAACAGTAATATAGTATCTGAACTTCTACGTAAAAGGAGGGACAATAAGAATACATTTATATCTGTGCGAAAATAAATATCAGAAGGCTATGAAGAAAATTAATAAGAGTTGTTACATATAGGAGGCCAAAGGATAGGAAATTAGGTAGGTTGGGTCAGGAATTAGAGTAAGACTTCTTTTGATTTCACTTTTATTTTTGAACTATGTGACTATGTTTTCAACTCAAAAAATAAAACCAAAGAAAATGATTAATGTCTTCTAAAATGAAAAAGGACTTCCAAAATCAGTTAGAACTCATATTTGAATTACCTGTCATTTTGGATATACTGTATTTATGGCCCCTTGTTGGGTTGTAAACCTTGAAGATGGAACATGTCTTATATAAACATCACTATAACCTGGGTGGCCAGCCACATGTCTTCCTCTCCCTCACAGTTAAATGAATACTTTTTACTAAACCAATGAACAAATGAATGAACTTGTGGCTTTCAGGTGCAGAGAGAATGATCATTAGCTGGCTCTATCAGAAAACTATCAAACAGTCAAGAAATGACATGAAAATGATGAAATTTTCTTCCTTTTCTTAATTATACTTTAAGTTCTGGGATATACACACATATCTTGCAGGACTGTTACATGGGTATACACATGCCATGGTAGTTTGCTGTCTCCATCCTCCCTTCACCTATATTAGGTATTTCTACTAATGTTATCCCTCCCCAACCTCCCCACCCCCTGCTATCACTCCTCTAGACCCCCATTCCCCAATAGATCCCAATGTGTAATGTTCCCCTCCCTGTGTCCACGTATTCTCATTGTTCAACATCCACTTATGAGTGAGAGAACATGTGGTGTTTGGTTTCCTGCTCTTGTGTCAGTTTGCTGAGAATGTTGGTTTCCAGATTCATCCATGTCCCTGCAAAGGACGTGAACTCATCCTTTTTTATGGCTGCATAGTATTCCATGGTGTATATGTGCCACATTTTCTTTAACCAGTCTATCCTTGATGGGCATTTGGGTTGGTTCCAAGTCTTTGCTATTGTAAACAGTGCCACAATGAACATACGTGTGCATGTGTCTCTATAACAGATTGATTTATAATCCTTTGGGTATACACCCAGTAATGGGATTGCTGAGTCAAATGGTATTTCTATTTCCAGATCCTTGAGGAATTGCCACACTGTCTTCCACAATGGTTGTACTAATTTACACTCCCACCAACAGTGTAAAAGCATTCCTATTTCTCCACATCCTCTTCAGCATCTGTTGTCTCCAGATTTTTTAATAATCGTCATTCTAACTGGCATGAGGTGGTATCACAATGTGGTTTTGATTTGCATTTCTCTAATGATCATTTTTTTTTTAAGACAAAAAACAGAGTCTCACTCTGTCACCCAGGCTGAAGCGCAGTGGCACAATCACTGCTCACTGCAGCCTCCGCTCCCAAACCTAAGCAATCCTCCTACCTCAGCCTTCTAAGTAGCTGAGACCACAGGTGTGTACCCCAACACCCAGCTAATCTTCACATTTTCTGTAGTGACAGGATCTCCCTGTTTCCCAGGCTGGTCTCAAAGTCCTGGACTCAAGCAATCTACCCACTGCAGCCCCCTGAGTAACTAAGACTATAGACTGTACACCAACACACCTGGCTAATGTTGCTTATTTTTTTGTATAGACAGGGTCTTGCTGTGTTGCCAGGGCTGGTCTCAAATTCCTAGTATCAAGCGATCCTCCCTCCCCTCACTCCTCAGCCTCCCAAAGTGCTGTGATTAGAGACATGAGCTACCACGCCCAGCCAAAATTTTCATTTTTATAATGGGAAGTAGAAAGGAGACCCACTAAAGAGCTCAATGACAGAAAAGGAAAAAAAATCAACAACTTCTCTGAACTCTACAAACTATTCTAATCCAGTTTCCTTTTGGGGACAACATTTGAAACTGAAAACCAAACGCAACAACAGTGCTTTCTTGACAAAGCTGGAAAAGTCCACAGTTCTGCCGCTGTTCCTGTCAAACTTGAGGAGGGCCTTAGTAGGTCAGAGAACAAGTTTCTAGGCAGAACTTTTAACTCTTCCCTCATCACCAATCCCCTTAACAAGCACTGGGGGGAAGATTGTCCGAAATAGATGAGTGATAAGATGATTCCTATGCCCAGAAGACAATAAAAATGTGTTCATCCACACTTTTACTTCCTGGATCCACAATAATTTATTTTAAAATACCATTTTCCTTACTGCAGGGTGGCTGGTTTATAGATTAGGCATCTGTTTCATATAATGGTCCCCAAATGGAACAACAATCTATGTTTTAACAAAACAGAGAACTCATTTCATAAATCACTTTCAGCCTATCCGATATCGCACACTGAATTTCTTTTAAATCCAAGCAGATTTCCTCCTCTTCAGAGCTTATCCTGCACGTTGTTATCAAAAACAGGAAAACACACATATACTTCAAGCTGTTACAAGACTCCAAAGAAGTGTAGTGGCTCATGCCTGTAATTCCAACACTTTTGGAGGCCAAGGCAGGCAGATTGCTTGAGCCCAGGAGTTCAAGACCAGCCTGAGCAACATAGTGAAACCCCATCTCTACAAAAAAAAAAAATACAAAAAATCAGCCGCACATGGTGAAGCGTACCTATATAGTTCAGCTACTTGGGAGGCTGAGGAGGAAGGATCCTTTGAGCCACCAAGGTGGGAGTTTGATTCGCCACTGCATTCCAGGCTGGGTAAAAGTGAGACCCTGACTCAAAAGAAAAACAATAACAAAAACAAAGGAGTAATAGTAAATCTAGAAATCTCTCTCTCTCTCTCTCTCTCTCTCTCTCTCTCTCTATTTTTATCCTATAATAAAATCCTTTTAAAATGTTTTCAGGATGAAATATTCAAAATAGTCAATGTCCTCAGAAAGCGTCTAACCCAGAAATTTGCAAACAAATGGAATTACTTAGTCATTCCCTATTGCCTTGCTCATAGCAGACATGACTAATTGATTGATTCTTTCCCTCTGAGCTTGCTTGAGGCCCTGCTGTACTTCTCAACCCAAAGTTCCAGGCACCCTCTGTCAGGAAGAGCAATTAATATGCAGGATGAAATAATCCAATTCAATCACTTTTATGGTAGCAGAACTGAAAAATAGAAGAGGTAAAAGACTTTGCCAACATCACACAGTAAGTCAGCGATGCACCTGAAATATATTCTTAAGTACTGACTCTTGCATTCTTGTTTGTCTACACCAACACATAATGTGCATTACCATGGGCAAATTTGAGTTTGTTCTATGTGTATTATTACTTCAGAGCAATTCTTCTTTTCTAAAAAAAAAAAAAAAAAAAAAAAAAAAAAAAAAAAAAAAGCCTTATACATGAAAACAACCATATGCTTTCTAAATAAAGAATTACTTGGCTGGGCATGGTGGCTTATGCCTGTAATCCCAGCGCTTTGAGAGGCCAAGCTGGGTGCATCACCTGAGGTCAGAAGTTTAGGACCAGCCTGTTGAACATGGCGAAACCCCATCTCTACTAAAAATACAAAAAATTAGCCAGGCATGGTGGTGAGCGCCTGTAATCCTATCTACTTGGGAGGCTGAGGCAGGAGAATTGCTTGAACCTGGGAGGTGGACATTGCAGTGAGCCGAGATTGCACCATTGCACTCCAGCCTGGGAGACAGAGCGAGACCATCTCAAAAAAAAAAAGAATTTACTAATCATTCCAATACAAATAATTTGGAAGCTGCTGGCAGCCCGCCAGTCTAAATATCATTTTGTTGTGGCAATCTTTTTTCCTGATCAAATATGCTTCTTCTTCAGTACAGGAGGGATAATTGTTATTAAACAGGAAATGACTTTTCATTTGAGCTAACAAAGAATGGAGCAATGAGCAGGGATGCATGGACAATACCCTCCATCACAGTTGCACAGCAACACGGTGAAGCTGTAGTAACTCTAATCAATTCGTTACCAGGTTTATTAAATTTTAACTGGGCTTTATTTTTTCTTTTGATTCAACCAAAATTTCTTAGAATTACACAATGTCAGAGCCACATGGGACATTGTAATTCATCTGATTAAAACAACTACAAGAAACTAAAAGGAGAGTCCAAAAAGTGATTCAACCAGCATAACACAGGTAGGGCCCGGATTTCATGATTCTGAGCTCCTTCCTATTCAATGTCCCACAATACTGAGATCAAAATGAGGATTTTCCTACCTAGGAAACAATATAAAACACACTGAGTTCTCTAATCAATGCTTTTCAGACTCCAGTGTCCACATGGATCACCTGGGGGGCTCTCGTTAAGACATAGATGATATAAATCTGGGGTAGGGCCTGGGATTCTGCATTTCCAGCAACAGGTGATACTGATGCTACACTCCCATGGGCCAGGGTTCTGTTTAGCCCCAAGAGAACCATCTGCTTCTAGCAGAGAATCTTCATGGATTTCTAACTAATGAGTCGCACACAATCACTGTCAATCAGGTTATCTCACGTTGTATGCAACTGAAATACAGTTTACATGGTACTTAGGGTTTACTGGGAGAAACCTGCTAATTAAATGAGTTTGGTTTGACAAGGTACAGAAGGAAGCAAATTTATCTCCTCCATTGCTATCTTCAAATTTTCTCTGTTGTGTTTTCCCTCCCTACCCCAGCTGAATGTCCAGGGCAGATTCCCTGGCGTCTCCAAAAAGATTCAAGTAGTAATCACATTTTCAGGACTCCAAATGTCCAGCATAGCATATCAAAACTTCAGTTTCTCATCCAAGTCACCCAGCTTTTCTCTCCAGCTGCTCAGACCCAACCCCAGATGAGAAAGAGGAGAAGCAAGAAGGATTTGTTGTTTCTTTCCCTGTTCTGCCTTCTCACTTGCTCTCTCTCTCTTCTTTTTTTTTAGCTGGAGTCTTGCTCCCTCGCCCAGGCTGGATTGCAGTGGTGTGATCTCAGCTCACTGTAAATCCTGTCTCCCGGGTTCAAGTGATTCTCCTGCCTCAAGTGATTATCCCACCTCAGCCTCCCATGTAGCTGGGATTACAGGCATGTGCCTGATTTTTGTAATTTTAGTAAAGACAGAGTTTCACCATGTTGGCCAGGCTGGTCTCAAACTCCTGACCTCAGGTGATCCACCTGCCTCAGCCTCCCAACGTGTTGGGATTACAGGCGTGAGCCACCATGCCCAGCCTTTCTGACTTCTCTTTCAACCACTCTCTGCTACTCCCAGACCCCAGAGGATTGGGGTTGGGAATGGGAGAGGAGCTTACAGAAGGGAACAATATGTTCTCACTGAACTGGTAATGTATCTCAAACATTGCCTCTTTCCCTACTGGGGCAGTTTTATCAGTTCTTTGGAGACTCACCACTCCCCCCACCTCCAAAGTAGGGATTTCTTCTTCTTTTCTTTTCTTTATTTTGAGACAAGAGTCTTGCTGTGTCACCAGGCTGGAGTGCAGTGACACAATCTCAGCTGACTGCAACCTCTGCCTCCCAGGTTCAGGCCATCCTTCCACCTCGGTCTCCAGAGTACCTGGGACTACAGGCATGCACCACCATGCTGGGCTAATTTTTGTATTTTTACTAGAGATGGGGTTTCACCATATTGGCCAGACTGGTCTCAAACTCCTAGCCGCAAGTGATCTGCCCACCTCAGTCTCCAGAAGTGCTGGAGTTACAGGCATGATCTACCACACCCAACCTAAACTAGGGACTTCTGATGGTGCCCTATTTTCTTAGTAAATGTATTATTTTGCTGACTGCTTACATGGCCCTTCCTGGTCTGCTTTAGTGATATAGTCCATACTGCCACATTCTGCTACATTCTTTTTCAGAGTGGGGTTCTTTGAAGAGATTTTAAAAAGGCTACTCATGCCAACAGGGCATCTACACTCTTGGTTCAAAGCCTACTCTATAGCCTTTGCCAGCACAATGGTCCATCAGCCTTTCACCTTCAGGCTTTTCCATATAAGTCAGGTTCTGGGCCTTCCAAAGTCTGGGAGAAACTAAGCCCTACTAAGAACATTTCCATTATGCTCCAGTGGATACCATTCTGCCAGTGGCGGGGGCCGGGGGGAATTCTTGACCAGGCAAGGTAGCTTATTCCTGTAATCTCGGCACTTCGGGAGGCTGAGGCAGGCGGATCACTTAAGGTCAGGAGTTTGACACCAGCCTGGCCAACATGGTGAGACCCTGTCTCTACTAAAAAAAAAAAAAAAAAGCTGAGCGTGGTTGTTGGTGCCTGTAATCCCAGCTACTTGAGAGGCTGAGGCAGAAGAATCACTTGAACCTGGGAAGCAGAGGTTGCAGTGAGCAGAGATGGTGCCACTGTACTCCAGCTTGGTGACAGAACAAGACTGCCTCAAAAAAAAAAAAAAAAAAAGAAAGAAAGAAAGAAAAACACTTTGTGAAAAATTGTACAGAATGTTAACCAATAGGGTTTTAATCTCTAGAGATATATAACTGTCATCCAAAAAAGTTTCCAGAATACAGAATAGTTTATATATTTCTGATAAACTGACACATTCTACTAGCATAATAATTGGGTACATGACACTCATTTCAGTAAATAAGAGCAATTGAGCACGTACTAATTTCCAGGTACTCTTTGAAGTGGTAACACAGTAAGATTGCTAGGAATTGATAATAAAAGTACTTTTAGAACTCTGTTAGCTGACATTTTCATTTTTTCTCCATGAAAAAAATATATAGACCATTAATCTGGTGGTTTTGAATCCTAGGGTTGTTCAATGGTAGGACTGAAGCACGTTTCTAGAATGTGATATGACTAGATGCCTTATATGATGCTTCCTGATCCTACCAGTACTAGGCTAGTTAGCGCTTTTTTTTTTTTTTTTTTTTTTGAGATAAGGTCTCACTGTGTCTCCCAGGCTGGAGCACAGGGCTCAATCTCTGCCCACTGCAATCTCCACCTCCGGTGTCCAAGCCATCCCCCAACCTCAGCCACCCAAGTAGCTGGGACTGAAGGCGCAAGTCAGTACCCTCTGGCTAATTTTGTTGTAGAGACAGGGTTTCACCATGTTGTC
This sequence comes from Saimiri boliviensis, assembly GCF_048565385.1. Classification (NCBI taxonomy): domain Eukaryota; kingdom Metazoa; phylum Chordata; class Mammalia; order Primates; family Cebidae; genus Saimiri; species Saimiri boliviensis. The sequence goes on along the minus strand of NC_133456.1, from coordinate 56,277,811 downwards.
CAGACTGGTCATGACCTCCTGAACTCAAAGGGATCCTCTTGCCTCAGACTCCCAAAATGCTGGAATTACAGATGTGAGCCACTGAGCCTGGCTAGTTGATATTTACCATTTCTTAGTAGTCAATTCAACATAATAACATTTCTAGAGTAGACACTAAGCCCCAAGCACTTGGCAAGGAGGTTGAAACTATCTGTGTTGCAATGAGGTATCTCTTGCACTAAACATGTATTAACATTCACAGATTCATCCACAGTGAAAATGATCCGGCACCCCATTAATAATTTGCTTTGTATGTTCCTAATCAAAGGGACTTTACCAGCTTGTTTACTTTACTAGCTTGTCAGTGCTTGCCTTACCCACAGCCTCCTTCTAAAGGTGTCCTTACACTAAGGTTGCCCCCCTTTTTTATTTGAGATGAAGTCTCACTCTGTCAACCAGGCTGGAGTGCAGTGGCACAATCTCAGCTCATTGCAACCCCTCCTGCCTGGTTCAAGCAATTCTCTTGCCTTAGTCTCCTAAGTAGCTGGGATTATAGGCATCCACTACCATGTCTGGCTAATTTTTATATTTTTAGTAGAACAGGTTTCACCATGTTGGCCAGGTTTTGCTAGGACTTGATAGTAAAAGTACTTTTAGAACTCTGGTAGCTGACATTTTCATTTTTCCCCATGAAAAAAATATATAGACCATTAATCCGGTGGTTTTGAATCCTAGGGTTGTTCAATGGTAGGACTGAAGCACGTTTCTAGAATGTGATATGACTAGATGCCTTACATGATGCTTCCTGATCCTACCAGTACTAAGTCTAGTTGACTTTTCTTTTCTTTTTTTTTTTTTTTTTTTTTTTTTGGTCTCAAACTCCTAACCTCAGTTATCTACCACCCACCTCAGCCTCCCAAAGTGCTTGGGATTATAGGCATGAGCCACAACACCTAGTCATAGGTTGCACTTTTGAGCCATATGAGACTCCACCACTTAGCTCAAAGCTGATTGAAATTGACAGCAGCACTTGAGTCTACAGCAGCCACCTGTAAGCTGGACAGTGCCCTACGTGATGGTCCTGTTCCAAGAATTAGAAAAGTCCATGGTCATTTTAATTACATTCTTCCCTAAGGATACCAACCAACTTCTTTTCTAAAGAATCAAAACCTGAACCATCTTTGAGCCTCAAAAGCTGAAAGGGGCATGGAAGTGGGGAGTGAGAGGGGAACCCATAAGAGATGATCCCTGCCCACAATCATGCAGGGTGCAGTACATCAAAAATAGATGTTCCCTAAGCCTTAGAACTTACTGTTAAGAATAAAACACAAACTAACAAACAAGGCACTGTAGGAATCAAAAATGTGTCATCTGTTTCTTTTTTTTGACCCAAGAATGCCATAGGAATGGATCCTAAGGAAATAACTGAACAAGTACCAAAAGATGTATGCATGGGGTCATCAGTAGCAGTGGAAGTTTTCATAAGAAAGAAAAAACCCAACCTAAATCAATAAGAGATTATGTAAATAAATACATTTACATAGTGAACTAGCCACCTATGTATTATTACAGAAAAAAGTCCATGATAGATTTAGCCAAAATAATGTTTATATAATGGATCATATACAGTATGCAGGTGTACATATATATATACAGATAGATAGATAGATAGAGATGAGAGTTTATAAGAATTTAGGCAACATTATGTTAACTAAAATGTTAACTAAAATGATTCAGCTTAAAGGAGAGATTTTGCTTTCTAATTTATGATTTTCTGTTTCCAATCTTTTTTACTATGTTATAATACATTTATAATCAGAAAAAAGATAATTTTAAACACATGTAATGAGGCCGAGTGTGGTAGCTCACACCTGTAATCTCAGCACTTTGGGAGGCTAAGGTGGGAGGATCTCTTGAGCCCAGGAGTTCAAGATCAGCCTGAGCAACATGGTGAAAACCTGACTCTACAAAAAATACAAAACTTAGCCTGGTATGGCGGCTTACACCTGTAGTTCCAGATATATGGGGACCTAAGGTGGGAGGATCACTTAAGCCCAGGGGGCTGAGACTGCCTTGAGCTGTGTTGGCACCACTGCACTCCTGCCTGGGTTACAAAGAAAGACCCTGCCTCAAAAACAAACGGAAAAATATTAACAACAAAAAACAAATAATGGGCCAGGCCCAAGGGTTCACACTTGTAATCCTTTGGGAGGAGGAAGAGAGAGGATGGTTTGAGCCCCAGAGTTTGAAGTGGCAGTGAGCTCTGACTGTGCCACTGTACTCCAGCCTGGGTGACATAGGGAGACTCCATCTCTTAAAACAACAATAAACAAAACCAAACAAATAATGATGCCATAAAATTAAAGCCCTAGGCCGGGTGTGGTGGCTCACGCCTGTAATCCCACCACTTTGTGTGGCCAAGGTGGGTGGATCACCCGAGGTCAGGAGTTCGAGACCAGCCTGGCCAACATGGTGAAACCCCATCTCTATTAAAAATACAAAAATTAGCTGGGTGTGGTGGTGTGCGCCTGTAATCCCAGCTGCTCAGGAAGCTGAGGCAGGAGAATCACTTGAACCCAGCAGGCAGAGGTTGCAGTGAGCCAGGATCACGCCATTGCACTCCAGCCTAGGCAACAAGAGCAAAACTTCCTCTCAAAAAAAAAAAAAAAAAAATTAAAGCCCTAGTTTTTTCCTTTGTATATGCCTTTTGTGAAGAATCTGCAATATACTAGATTAATGCATTTGGTGGAAATGTAATATGAGTTACAGATGAAATTTTGTATATTCTAGTTTCTAACAATATATCTTACATAGCCCAATGTGTAAAAATTATGATTTTAACATATAATCAATATAATGCCCCTGAAATATTTGCATTCTTTTTTTCCTAAGTATTTGAAATCCTCTGTGCATTTACATAGCACATTTCAATTCAGACTATCTTTCAAGAGGTCAATATCCACACTTGGCTACTGTATGGGATAGTGTAGTTTTTTGTTTTTGTGGGGTTTTGTTTGTTTTTTGAAACAGATTTGCTTTTGCTGCCCAGGTTGAAGTACAATGGCGCAATCTCGGCTCACCACAATCTCCACCTCCCGGGTTCAAGCGATTCTCCTGCCTCAGCAGCTAGGATTACAGACATGCACCACCATGCCCTGCTAATTTTGTATTTTTAGTAGAGATGGGGGTTCCTCCATGTTGGTCAGGCTGGTCTTGAACTCCCGACCTCAGGTGATCCACGCACCTGGGCCTTCCAAAGTGCTGGGATTATAGGCATGAGCCACTTAGCCTGGCAGTAGTTGTTATTTTTAAGGAGAATAATTTTTAAACTTTAGGTTCTTAATTTCTGAAGTTGTTTGATTCTGCTTAAATGATTGTTTATTGATAGTCTTTTGGTAATCTTTGGAAGATTGTGGCTAGGTTTTTGGCTTGTGGCATTTTTAAAGAAAGTACTGTTGTAATAAATGCTTTTCCCTGAACAAACACATCTTGGGTGAACTCTTACCTCATTCCTTATCTCTCCTTTCCTTCTCAGTTGTTGACAGGCGGGGTCAAAAGTCAGAATCTCTAGTAGATACATTTGTTGTCAGTCCCTGTAAGGAGGAGTGGTAATGGACAGCAATAAAAGGTCACATTTATCAGCGGTCCCTTACTGCACCACTAGAGAATGACTGCAATTATTATCAGGGTCCCCTGAACAATCAAAATAACATGTATCAAAGGTCTGACTCATTCTAATTCTAAAGAGTTATTCCCTCACCGCCCCCCCCCCCGCTTTTTTTTTAAAGTATTTTACCAAGAGTAGCACCACCAAGGGGCTATTTCTGTTTTCTGACCATTAACAAGATGGATAGGCTACAATATAGACCACAGAGCACAGTGGATTCAGGTGGGCCTGGGCTTGGGTGTCTCTGGGCTTCCATATCCTCAACTATAGAGCAGAGATTATAATATACAACCTATTTCAAAAGATTCACTTTTAAACAACGTTGTATCAAGTATATAATACATAGAGAAAAGTGTACACATCCTAAGTGTAAAATACAAACTTCACAAATTACATATACTCTTGTGACCATCACTTAGATTAAGAAACAGAACACTCTCAATGCCCAGTAGCCTCCTTCTCGTCCCTACCCTCTGTGTTAGGTTTCTAATGCCATGTAACCTGCTACTACAAGTTGAGTAGCTTAAAACAACACAGATTTATTATCTCAGTTTCCACGGGTCAGGAGTGCAGGCACAGCTTAGATAGATCTCGGGTCTCACGAGTTAGCAATCAAGATGTCAGCCAAGGCTTGGGTTCTCATTCAGAACTTGAGCTTGTTGCAACTGCTCGAAGAATCAGCTCCTGAGGGCTGTATAACATGGGTCCAGCTCCCTCCCTTGCTAGCTGTTGGCAAGGGCCTACTCTCAGCTCCTGCAGGCTGCCCAGTTCCTTGCCATGTGGTTCCTGCCCCATAGACAGCTCACAACAGTGGCTCCCTTCCAGGCTAGAAGCAGCTTGTCACTATGACTTCTGTCTCTTACCTCTAACTGCTCATTTTAAGAGCTTGCCTGATTAGGACAGGTCGACCCATGATACTCTCCTGGGTGATTAGGGACCTTAATAACAGGAGTGATAGTCCACCAAGTCACAGGTCGCACCTATACTTGAGGAACACAGATTATACGAAGGAGCAACCCTAGGGGGCAGATATCATGTCCCCACCTTAGAATTCTGCCTGTCTCACCATCCCCTAAGACTAACCACTATCCAATGCCTAATACAGTATTTTTCCGTGTCTTCAAACTTTATAAAAAATCGAATATTTGTGAAATATACTCATCTTTTGTATGTAATTATAGATAATTCATGTGCACTGCTGCATAGTGTTGCACTGTGTGACTATACCACAATACCATAATTTATTTACTCTTTTTTTTTTTTTTTTTTGAGACAGAGTCTCACTTTGTCACCCAGGCTAGAGTGTTGTGGCATAATCTTGGCTCACTGCAACCTTCCCTCCCTGGTTCAAGTGATTCCCCTGCCTCAGCCTCCCAAGTAGCTGGGATTATGGGGGCATGCCACCACATCTGGCTATTTCTTCTTCTTCTTCTTTTTTTTTTTTTTTTTTTTTTTTGTATTTTTAGTAGAGATGGGGTTTCATCATGTTAGCAGGATCTTGATCTCCTGACCTCATGATCCACCCACCTCGGCCTCCCAAGGTGCTGAGATTACAGGCATGAGCCACCTTGCCCAGCCTCTATTTATCCTTTTAAAGGTTGATAGTTGAAACGATAATTATAACATAATGTATAGTTTTTTTTGTTTGTTTTTTTTTTGAGATGGAGTTTTACTCTTGTTGCCCATGCTGGAGTGCAATGGCACTATCTCAGCTCACTGCAACCTCTACCTCCCAGGTTCAAGCAATTTTTCTGCCTCAGCCTCACAAGTAGCTGGGATTACAGGCATGTGCCACCACACCCAGCTAATTTTTGTATGTTTAGCAGAGACAGGGTTTCACAACGTTGGCCAGGTTGGTTTCAAACTCCTAAGCTCAGGTGATCCACCCAACTCGGCCTCCTAAAGTGCTGGGATTATAGGTGCCACCATGTCTGGCCAACGTATCAATGTTTTAAAAATGAGTAGCAAAGACAAGGAAATAACCACCTCTCAATTAGGAGTTGCAGAATAAAAATCATCTTAAGCATATGCAAAGAATTTCAGACACCAGAGTTTTACATATCACCTTAGAGAAAAAGGTGGTGTTTGGTAAGCTTTTAGTTTTTTGGGGATTTTTTTTTTTTTTTTTTTTTTTTGGTTTGTTTTTTTGAGATAGAGCCTTGCTTTGTCACCCAGGCTGGAGTGCAATGGCACGATCTCGACTCACCGCAACCACCACTTTCTGGGTTCAAGCAATTCTCCTGTCTCAGCGTTCCAAGTAGCCAGGATTACAGGCACCTGCCACCATGCCTGGCTAATTTTTTTTCTTTTTTTCTTTTTCTTTTTTTTGGTAGAGACAGGGTTTTACCATGTTGGTTAGGCTGGTCTCAAACTCCTGACCTCAGGTGATCCACCCTCCTCAGCCTCCCTAAGTACATGGATTACAGGCATGAGCCAACGCAGCCAGCCAAGTTTTAATTTTCTAACATGTAACAAGTTACCATAAACTTAATGACTTAAAACCACATTCATTTATTTTTGTTTTGTTTTATTTTTTTGAGATAGGAGTCCTCCTCTGTTGCCCAGGCTGGAGTGGAGTAGCATGATCTGGACTCACTGCAACCTCCACCTCCTAGGCTCAAATGATCCTCCCACCTCCGCTTCCTGAGTGGCTGGGACTACAGGTGTGCCGGCTAATATTTTTAAAAATTTTTGTAAGGCCGGGCGCGGTGGCTCAAGCCTGTAATCCCAGCACTTTGGGAGGCCGAGGCGGGTGGATCACAAGGTCAAGAGATCGAGACCATCCTGGTCAACATGGTGAAACTCCGTCTCTACTAAAAATACAAAAAAATTAGCTGGGCATGGTGGTGCGTGCCTGTAATCCCAGCTACTCAGGAGGCTGAGGCAGGAGAATTGCCTGAACCCAGGAGGCGGAGGTTGCAGTGAGCCGGGATCGTGCCATTGCACTCCAGCCTGGGTAACAAGAACGAAACTCCGTCTCAAAAAAAAAAAAAAAAAAAATTGTAGAGATGTGGTCTCATTATGTTGCCCAGGCTGGTCCTAAACTCCTGGGCTCAAGCAATCCTCCTGCCTCAGCCTTCCAAAGTGCTGGGATTACATGTGTGAGCCAGTGTACCTGAGGGTAATATTATACCGGGCTAACAATTTAAAATTTTTTTGTAGAGACAAGGTCTCATTATGCTGTCCAAGCTGGTCTCAAACTCCTTAGCTCTAGTGAGCCTCCTACCTCGGCCTCCCAAAGTGCTAGGATTACAGGTATGAGCCACTGTACCCAGCCAACACTCATTCATCGTCTCAGTTTTTGCAGGTCTGAAGTCTGGGCATGGCTTATCTGGATTCTTTGCTCAGAATTCTCATAAGGCTCAATTCAAGGGGTCAGCCAGGCTGCATCCTCATGTGGAGCCTGGGGTCTTCTTCCAAGCTTATACAGATGCTTGCAGAATTTGATTCCTTGTGTTCCTAAGACTGAGGTTCCCACTTCTTTGCTGTCAGCCAGCATCTGTTCTCAGCTGCTAAAGGGCCCCATAGTTCCTTGCTACGTGGTCCTCTCCATAGGCAGTTGGCATCACCACTTCAGACGAGCAGTGAAATCCCTCTATGTGAATTTACTGGCCATTTTGAAAGGGATCCTGCCTGATGAATTTAGGCCCACTCAGAACAGTGCTGCTATGAACATTCTAAAACATGTCTTTTGGTGAACACATGTATGCATTTCTGCTCAGTAAATACAGAAGAGTAGAATTACTGGGTCATAGGGTTTGTATACGCTCAGCTTGGAAGGTATTGGTCAAACAGTTTTCCAAAGTGGCATTATCAAGCTGCATACTCATTAGCAGCGTTAAAGCAGCCCACAAGACTGTTTGGACAGTTAAAAGATAATATCATGATAAAGAACTTAGGGCAGAACCTGGGATATAGTAATAACTAAATAAAAGTATTTTCAATAGAAATGCTAACTAGTATTTTCTGCGACTCTGTTAAAGTCTATGGGGTGTGAATGCCCAGCTTATTAATATATCCCTAGTGGGTGGCCGAAATTTGTTAAACAGCCAAAGGAGGCCAGGCATGGTAATTCCAGCACTTTGAGAGGCCAAGGCGGGTGAATCACAAGGTCAGGAGTTTGAGACCAGCCTGGCCAAGATAGTGAAACCCCATCTCTACTAAAAATACAAAAATTAGCTGAGGGTGGTGGCAGACACCTGTAATCCCAGCTACTCAGGAGGCTGAGGCAGGAGAATTGCTTGAACCCAGCAGGCGAAGGTTGCAGTGAGTCCAGATCAAGCCTTTGCATTCCAGCCTGGGCAACAGAGCAAGACTCCATCTCAAAATATATATGTATCCAAAGGAACACGTCAATGTTGAGCAGCCTGTTGTCCAAAAACAGATTCTTCAGACTTGCATTTACTTTCCTTTTCCTTGGCCCTTGCATCAAGGCACACAATAAGGGGATACTGAGGGATCTCCAGTATTAATGCCTGAAATTAGTCTGCCTAGGCCTCATTGAGTAGGTGGTTTCTTTGAGCCCAGGAGCAAGAGGGTATTAGGCTCTAGCCTATGTGTGTAGCAGGCTATACAATCTAGGTTTGTGTAAGTACTCTCTATGATGTTTGAACAATGAGGAAATACTCAAACCCATTTCTCAGAAGGTATCCCCATTGTAAAGCAATGCTTGATTTTATTTACATAGCATTTACATTGGATAGGTATTATAAGTAATATAAAGATAATTTAAAATACACAGGAGGATGTAGCTGGGCATGGGGGCTTATGCCTGTAATCCCAACACTTTGCAGGGTCTGAGGCAAGAGGATTGCTCGAGCCCAGGCATTCATGCCCAACCTGAGCAACACAGTAAAACTCCATCTCAGTAAAAAATAAAAGAAAAAGTATGCAGGTGGATGTGCATAAGTTATATACAAATAATATTACATTTAATTAAAGGGACTGAGTGTCCTTGCATTTTACTATCCACCAGGGTCCTAGAACCAATTCCCCATGAATACTGAAGGATGACTGGACCTTGCTTTGAAACCTCATCTAGGGAAAGATTCTGTGTCCTTTTGCAGGGAATTACATGAAACTCAGGCCACATAGCATCATTGAAATGTTAATCTTCTGTGCTTAGGTATTTTTTTAATCCAAGGGCTCAGACATGTGAATCGATTCTTACTAATAGTTTATTAGCCATTATTCCTAATACAGGCAATGAGTCACAAGCTTCAGCTACTTGATTCAAAGTCTTTGAAGACCAAGTCAAATCAAGAGAAGTAGTAATCAGGAACTAGGAACTCTGCAGACTAATTCTCGGATAAATCAAAGTTCTTGCCTAGGCCCAAAGATCTTCAGCAGTTGGCCTGATTTGAAGAAGAAGAAAAGAAGAAAAGAAGAAAGAAGAAAGAAGAGGAGGAGGAGGAGGGGGAGGAGGAGGAGGAGGAGGAGGAGGAGGAGGAGGAGGGGGAGGAGGAGGAGGTGGAGGAGGAAGAGGAGTTGTTAGCCTGATTATTTTTTTCTTTCTTTTTTTTTTTGAGACAGAGTCTCGCTGTTGCCCAGGCTGAATTTGCAGTGGCACGATCTCAGCTCACTGCAACGTCCACCTCCTAGGTTTCAAGTAATTCTCTGCCTCAGCCTCCCAAGTAGCTGGGATTACAAGCGCCTGCCACTATGCATGGCTAATTTTTTATTTTATTTTATTTTTAGTAGAGATGGAAGTCACCATCTTGGCTAGGCTGGTCTTGAACTCCTGACGTTGTGATCCACCCGCCTCAGCCTCCCAAAGTGCTGGGATTACAGGTGTGAGCCACCGTGCCCAGCCTAGCCTGATTTTAATCAGATTGTCACTTAGCCTAACTTCCCGTTCCTCGTTTGTAAAATAAGGCAAATGATAGTGTCTGCTTTATAGGGTATCAATCATTCATTGATTTAACAAATATTTAATTTCCACTTTATACCAGGCTCTATGCCAGGCAATTAATAAGCATTTATTTATTAAATGTTAATCAGGCATCAGCTGTTATCACTGTTAACAACTATTTGCGTGTCAACTATCAGCCTTGTGGGAAAATATCTGAAAAATGTGATCTTAGGCTGGCTTTACACTCCCCCTCAGACTCACCCTATTCACATACATAATTTTCTTTCTAATTTCCCATACATAATTATATGCCCACTGTCTACCACTGGTATGGATCCAACTCCTCAAGCCTGAATCCTCAATTACTGTGGTCAGAGAATGCAAACTAATTTTATTATCAGCCTAAGTGCTTCATAATTTAAAAGGCAAACATGCCACACTTCAAAGTCACAGGGGAAAGTTTTGGGGATTAACTGTCATTTTGATTATCTGCCCCACATTTCCCCTTCCATTAGCTAAGAAACATTAGGCGGCAGATCACTAGACACATCTGAAAATGGACAGGTTCTTTTTTACAGGAGAGACTCCATCTCCTCCTATGCCCCCAGGTACCCACACCCCAGCTCCCAGGACTCTACGTGCAACTATCAGTGGAAAAATAGTTTCAAAATGCTTTTTATCCCTCATCCCCATAGAAAAGTCCTCAAATTTGCTTTCAGCCTTATTCATATGGTTGAGGAACAAATATTAAATTAATATTGGCAGAGGAACAAAAGAAGGTTGCAGAAACAAGAGAACAGCACTGAATATTCATCTCTGGAGCTAAATGCTTGGGTTCAAATCCTGGCTGAGGATTGCCCGGCTTAGGGTTGCCAGATAAAATACAGGACACCCAGTTAAATTTGAATTTCAGATAAACAATGAATAGTTTTTTTAGTATAAATATATCCCATATGCAGATTTAACACATATTTCTGCTAAATATTTATTTGTTGTTTTTCTGACATTCAAATTTAACTGGGTGTCTTGTATTTTGACTTGCTAAGCCTGGTAATCTGACTCTGTTGACTAGTTTTGTGATCTAGGACAAGTTACATAAACTCTCTGTGTTTGTTTTCTCATATGTAAAATAGGAACAGTAAAAGCATATTCTTCATAACATGATTACAGTAGTCATTTTTGCTGATCAATAAATGTCTGTTTCTCTTCTTTCCAGAAACATGGTGGGATAGCACTTCCTCATCTTCCTGAAGTTAAAGGAAGGCTGTGACTTGCTTTAGCCAATGAAAAGTGAGCATAAGGGAAGTGTCATTTCCAGGTAAAAGTGTCCCCTATCCTACCTTCCCCTACCAGATCCAAGAAAGTGATAGGTGCAAAAGAGAAATATACACCTGTGATTCTAAACATTAAAATCTGGTAGTAAGCCGGGAGCGGTGGCTCAAGCCTGTAATCCCAGCACTTTGGGAGTCCGAGGCGGGTGGATCACGAGGTCAAGAGATCGAGACCATCCTGGTCAACATGGTGAAACCCCGTCTCTACTAAAAATACAAAAAATTAGCTGGGCATGGTGGTGCGTGCCTGTAATCCCAGCTACTCGGGAGACTGAGGCAGGAGAATTGCCTGAACCCAGGAGGCGGAGGTTGTGGTGAGCCGGGATCGCGCCATTGCACTCCAGCCTGGGTAACAAGAGCGAAACTACTTCTCAAAAAAAAAAAAAAAAAAAAAAAAAAATCTGGTAGTTGTCACTGCAGCACAACTTAGCTCATCCTGACTAAGAGTTGTGAAGACTGCATGAGTTAACAATTGTTAAGGATTTAAAACATGCCTGGCACATAGTAGGCACTATGCACGTATTTATTAGGTTAACTAGAAGTCTGCTGCTGGGCACGGTGGCTCATGCCTGTAATTCCAGCACTTTGGAAAGGCTGAGGTGGGCAGATCACAAGGTCAGGAGTTCAGGACTAGTCTGGCCAACATAGTGAGACCCTGTCTGCTAAAAACACAAAAAATTAGCCAGATGTGGCTGGCTGTGTGTGACTGTAATCCCAGCTAATCAGGAAGCTGAAGCAGGAGAATCACTGAGGCAGAGGTTGCAGTGAGCCGAGATCACGTCATTGCACTCCAGCCCAGGCAACAGTATGAGACTCCATCTCAAAAAACAAAAAAAAAACAAAACAAAAAACTGCAACCCTTTTCTGGTACTAAAAAAAGATTAAGATAGGCCCTGCTTGCTAGCTATCATTCAACTCGGGCTACCATAGCAAAACACTGTAGACTGGGTGGCTTAAACCACAGACCTGTATTTTCTCAGAGTTCTAGAGGATGGAAGCCTGAGATGAAGTTCTGGTGAGGGCTCTTTCCCAGGCGTGCAGACAGCCACCTCACTATGTGCTGGTCTTTCCTCAGGTGCATGCATTGCACATGTGAAAAAGGAGCAAGATCTTTTTTTTTTCCTGTTCTTAGAAGACCACCAATTTTATTGCATTAAGACCCCACCCTTATGACCTCCTATAACCTTAATTGCCTCTGAAAAGCCTTCTCTCCAAGTACAATCATATTAGGGGTTAGCGCTTCAATATATGCATTTGAGGAGGAAACAATTCAGCCGACAGCATCACACAAGCTTTAGTAATAAACGTTTATTGTTCAGTTTTCTTTCTCCAGGCTTAAGAAATCAAATCTACCCCTTTTCCATGGTGATTGATAATAAACTCTCAAAAGCAGCAGCATTTAGCTTAGGGAGTCCCTTTAATCATTAGACAGAATGTTTATGCCTAAAACACTCCTGATATGGGTCCCCTCAAACTGCAGCACAGGTTATAACAGAGCAGTGGACTAGATTGCAGATGACCAGGGCTGAGCAATCTGCGGAAGCCAGCCATGTGCACAGTAATTCAGAAAGGGCAGAGAAACCGGATCCATGGGGAAAATCACAGGCAGTTAATGAGAATCAGATGCAGTGTAATTCAGACCGCAGTGCACATCCTGATCTCTGGGCACAGGGAATTACATCCATAAACAGACCAGACTTGATTTTATGCGGCACTTTCATCCCCCAAAGAATCCCAAAAGCCTTCCAAAAGCACACTCTTGTTACTGGTAGCTCAGTGATGTGGAAGACAAACAGAAAACTGTTGTGTTCATAACTCAGGCACAGAAACTTTGTTAGAATCCAGGCCATCCACGTGGGCTAGCTCAACTGGAATGCCAGGTGACCCTTTACTGGTATGAAAAATACATTTTTTTTCCTTTTAGATCAAAACATCCTCATAAAGGAATCCAAGTATGTACTAAAGAAGCTTTCAAGCTTAGACAGTGAATCACAGTTTAAAAGTATGAGATACATATCAGACTCATGCCATGGATATCTACATATATGTGCGTATACATTTATTTTTATGTACAGTGGAAACAAACTTGATAAAATATGACTTACCCTTATTATATGTGATGTGTTCTGCACTAGATCTTAGCTGATGTGTTCTGATGCTACTGATCCGATTTTACTTTTTTTTTAAGTTAATCATTATTTGGTAATTGATACGTTGCTTTTGGAATATTAGATTCTCAAATCAATTTCACTAAAAGATAGTGACAGAGAGTAGAAGACTCTGATATCATGACACTTCAATTATAATACAACATATGGCCCTGGGACAGTTACTTTGCCTTTTTAGGTTACAAATCACTGGGATTCTTCCACTTTTAACTTAGCTTATTTTTTTATCTATTTATTTATTTATTTGAGACAGGATCCCCCTCTGTCACCCAAGCTGGAGTGCAGTATCATCATCATAGCTCACTGTAGCCTTAAACTCCTGGGCTAAAGTAATCCTCCTACCTCAGCCTCCTGAGGAGCTACGATTAAGAGCTCCTATACCCCACAATGCCTGGTTAATTTTAATTTTTATTTTTTAGAGATGAGTTCCTGCTGTGTTTCCCAGGCTGATCTCAAACTCCTGGGCTCAAGTGATCCTCTTGTCTCTGCTTCCCAAAGTGCTAGGATTACAGGTGTGAGCTGCTGTGCCCGGCTACTTGCTGAGATTTTTTATATATGGCACCTGTATACAGGTAAAGCCAAAACATGCTGAAACCAATTTCATGTGATGAGATTATTTTGGAATTCCTATGTTGATTCAAAGCTGGGAGTTATGGCAGGCGGAGGTTGCAGTGAGCCGAAATCATGTCACTGCAATCTGGCCTAGGGAATAAAGTGAGACTCCGTCCCCCACAAAACACACACACACACACACACACACACACACACAGAGAGAGACAAGCAAAAGCAAGGTTGGAAGTTAAAAATAAGGAGAAGATCCATTTTCTTCTGGTGCTAAATGCAGCTTTGGGTGGCCCCTAAATGGGTCAGAATATTTTTTGGTTGCATTTAACAGAACATCTTATCCTAACAACACAGAAGAAATTATTGGCTTAAAGTCAAATGGTCCAAGGGCTGTATAGGTGTCAGCATAGCTGGCTCCTGATTGTGAGATGATGCCACTATTCTCCATCTCTGGGTCCTGCTTTCCTCTCTGTTGGCTTTATTCTTTCCTGTTATAGACAGGGCACCTTCTTGTAGCCAGAGAGGATGTTTAGCAGTAGTCTGACAACCCACAGGAAAGAGAGGATACCTCTCCTGACTCTTTCAGCAAAAGCTCAGGTGTCTCATGACCTCAGCTTGGGCCACATGCTCATTTCTGAGCCAATTACTGTGAACAGGGGCATGCCTTTCTCCAATTACTCAGGTCTGGGTCATGTGCCTACCCATGGTGCATAGTAGCAGAGTCAGATCAAGGAAACTAAACAAACTTGAGAATGGCATTATAAAAGAAAACCAATGGGCCATTTCTAAAAGTCAGGAGCAAGAAGTTTAAGTAGATGATGAAAACAATGTCCACTACTGACCTCTAAGCAGATGTCTTTGTCTGTTTTGTGCTGCTATAAAGGAATACCTGAGGTTGGGTAATTTATAAAGATGACGTTTATTTAGCTCACAGTTCTGCAGGATGCATAAACAGCACAGTACTGGTGTCTGCCTGGTTTCTGGTGAGGGCTTTTGTTTTGTTTTGTTTTGTTTGTTTGTTTGAGATGGAGTCTCTCTAGCCCAAGCTGGAGTGCAGTGGTACGATCTTGCTCACCACAACCTCTGCCTCCCAAGTTCGAGCGATTCTCCCACCTCAGCCTCCTGAATAGCTGGGATTACAGGTGCCCACCATCAACCCACCTATATTTTTGTAGAGACAGGACTTCACCATGTTGACCAGGCTGATCTTGAACTCCTGACCTCAGGTGATACATTCTCCTTGGCTTCCCAAAGTGCTGGGATTACAGGCATGAGCCACCAAGCTTGGCCTTCCTCCCTCTTATTTAATTTTAATTTTATTTTATTTTATTTTATTTCAAAAGACGGGGTTTCACCATGTTGGTCAGGCTGGTCTTGAACTCCCGACCTCAGGTGATCTGCCCGCATTGGCCTCCAAAGTGCTTGGATTACAGGCGAGGGCCGGGTGTGGTGGCTCGCGCCTGTAATCCTAGCATTCTGGGAAGCCAAGGCGAGTGGATCACCTGAGGTCAGGAGTTCAAGACCAGCCTGGCCAACCAAGTGAAACCCCCTCTCTAAAAAAAAAAAAAAAAAAAAATTAGGGGGCAGTACAGAAAAGAAGCTGGAATTTTATCACTATACTTGGAGAATACTTTTCATCCAGAGAAATTCTGACATTTTCTCTCTGCAGTCTCTTAGAAGTTAGAAGCTGTGACAAGGGATTCTCTTAGCTTTCAAATGGAAAACTTAATGTGCCATGAATTTCTGGTCATAAGACTAAGAAGTAAAAACTCTCTTTGGGGT
The DNA here is from genome assembly GCF_048565385.1 of Saimiri boliviensis. Taxonomy (NCBI): domain Eukaryota; kingdom Metazoa; phylum Chordata; class Mammalia; order Primates; family Cebidae; genus Saimiri; species Saimiri boliviensis. Next base: position 56,262,469 of record NC_133456.1, on the reverse strand, counting down.
CTTTTAGAAATCATCTCTCTAACTTTAGGCTCATGGCTTGTAATGTCGTAATTGCCTCATGGTTGTACTGCAGCTGCCTTTGCAAATGGAGTTTCAGCCCGCAGGTCACCTTGGATTAACCAATGTATTGTGTATTCAACTGATGAGCTGAACTGCCAGAGTCATGAATACTTGCTCTGTCTCACACTGAAAAGCATAGAGAAAGGGAAACACACACGGATACATGCAAAACTTTAACACAATTTGACAAAAAGGGGGAAAGCATATTGGAAAAACATGGCTTGAGTATGATTATTTTCCTGCATGTCACTGAACACCATTTGTCTTGTGGGAAGCAATGCAAACAGAGCTGTGGCTTTCAGACTGCAAATATTATTGCTATGCATTGAGGTGATAAACTTGCTGAAACACAGAAGACGGAATAGAAGGAAAAGTCATGGACATTTTGGCATATACACTTCTTGTGTAAGACTAACAGGGCCAGAGTTTGAGGTTTTGCTCATTTGCTTGCTTTGTTTTATTTTTTAATTAGTTTGGATTTTGTTTTTGTAACAATTTCTCATAGAATATTTCAATTCGCACTGAGAAAAGGCTACCTGGCTGTGATGTAGGCACATTTATCATCATCAAGAAATAGACAGATGTCCTGTGATAACACTATTTTGCCTCAGGTTTTAGATATAAAATGCAATTACTTTTCCTTGTAGTTACTACATATGAAACAAAGAAACTAGTGGTTTTCTCACTGCTTAGAACATTTTCCCTTCTTTACCCTTGTCTTTTTCTCACCCTTCATATCATATAGTTTCTTTTTTTTTTTTTTTTTGAGACGGAGTTTCGCTCTTGTTACCCAGGCTGGAGTGCAATGGCGCGATCTCGGCTCACCGCAACCTCCGCCTCCCGGGTTCAGGCAATTCTCCTGCCTCAGCCTCCTGAGTAGCTGGGATCACAGGCACGTGCCACCATGCCCAGCTAATTTTTTGTATTTTTAGTAGAGACAGGGTTTCACCATGTTGACCAGGATGGTCTCGATCTCTTGACCTCGTGATCTACCCGCCTCGGACTCCCAAAGTGCTGGGATTACAGGCTTGAGCCACCGCGCCCGGCTATCATATAGTTTCTTAAACATTAAACATTAACAAAAGTAAACAAACTAACCATACCATCAAGCAATTCCATTTCTAAGAATCTATTCCAACAGAAATGAAAACATATGTCCATAAAAAACTTTTATATGAATATTCATAGAAACATTATTCGTGATAGCCAAAAAGTGGAAACCACCCAAATATTCATCAACTGGTGAATGGGTAAACAAAATGTGACAGAGCTGTGCAGTGGAATATTATTCAGCCATAAAAAGGAAAGAAGGCCAGGTGTACTGGCTCATGCCTGTAATACCAACACTTTTGGAGGCTGAGATTGGCAGATTACTTGAACTCAAGAGTTTAAGATCAGCCTGGTAACATGTCAAAACCCTGTCTCCACACACACACACACACACACACACACACACACACACACACACAAAATTAGCCAGTTATGGTGGCATGGGCCTGTAGCCCCAGCTACTCAGGAGGCTGACGTGGAAGGATCAGGGGATCCCAGAAGGTGGAGGTTACAGTGAGCTGTGATCATGCCACTGCACTCCAGCCTGGGCAACAGAGAGAGACCCTGTCTCAAAAAAAAAAAAAAAAAAAACTAATATATGCTACAACATGAATGAATGTACAAAATACTATGGTAAATTAAAGAAGCTAACACAAAAGAGTATATATTATATGAATCCATTTACATAAAACATACTGGAAAAATACCTCTATAGAGATAGAAGGTAGATTAGTGATTTCCTATGGCTGGAGGTACAAAGAGGGATTAACTTAATCAGGCATGTGGTATCTTACTGGAGTAATGACAATGTCACGTTATGGTGATAGTTACACAACCCAACATATTTAATAAAAGGCCTTGAATTTACAACAATCATAATAATAAAGCTAGACCTTTCTCAAGCCTGAGATTAAATAAAATGCCTCTGCTCTACTTTCTCTCATCACCTAATCTAGAACTAGGCAGCCCAGGTTTGAATCCACTTCTTAGCTATGTGACCATAAGCCAGTTATTTAACTACATTATTTCATCACTGGAAAATGGAATTTTCATGAGAGATTAAGGTTCTTATAAAAATTAAATGAGATGATACACATACATGTTAATACATGTGCTGTGCTTAGAACAGTGCCTGACATATAGTAAGTGCTTCTCAGGTGTTTGTTATTATCTGCATACCCCGTATCTAGACAGATATAAAATAATGTATGTCTGCTTGGCTTTTCACTGCCTAAAAGTGTGTGCATTCACTTTAGGCTTACATCACAGGTATGTGTACACTCTTCAACAGCAAATGCTCACAGGGTCTCACTCTGCCACTCTGGCTGGGGTACAGTGCTGCGATCATGGCCCATTGTAGCCTTAACTTCCCCAGACTCAGGCGATCCTCCCACCTCAGCCTCCCGAATAGCTGGGACTACAGGTACATACCACCATGCCTAGCTAATTGTGTTTTTTGTAAGGACAGGGTTTTACCATGTTGCCCACAGTGGCCTTGGACTCCTAGACCAAGCAATCCGCCCACCTTGGCCTTCTAAACCAACAAATCCTTTAACCCCCAGTCTCAGGTTCTCATTGATATAGGTTGTCTTTTAGTAACAACAAACTCTTTTCTTTCTTTTCTTTTTTTTGCTGTTGCACAATCTTGGCTCACTGCGACCTCTACCTCCTGGGTTCACGCAATTCTCCTGCCTCAGCCTTTCAAGTAGCTGGGATTACAGGCACTTGTCACCATGCTCAGCTAATTTTTTGTATTTTAGTAGAGATGGAGTTTCATCATGTTGGCCAGGCTGGTCTCAAACTTTTGACCTCAAGCAATCCACACCCACTTTGGCCTTCCAAAATGTTGGGGTTACAGGCATAAGCCACCATGCCCAGCCAACAAACTCTCTTGTACTAGCATTTATTCCATTAATTTGTTCATTGATTCTTTGAACATTTATTGAATACAGATTAATTGAATGCCAATGATGTGCCAAACTGTGTCCTAGATGCTGGGGATTAAATATAGAAGGAGACAGAATCTCTGTCCCTAACAAGTTTATAGTCAGAATCAGAGGTCCCCAAACCTAACTCGGCATGAGAAAAACAACAGAATAATAAGTTGGGATGTGAAGCAGGAATGTTTTAGCCTTCTCCCTCTCCCCTCACTAACCTGCATCAATCCCCGAAAGCTACTTCTAATTTAGAAACCGTTGTGGCTGGGCACGGTGGCTCACACCTGTAACCCCAGAACTTTGGGAGGCTAAGGCAGGTGGATCACAAGGTCAGGGGTTCTAGACCAGCCTGGCCAATATGGTGAAACCCCATCTCTACTAAAAATTCAAACATTAGCCAGGCATGGTGGCGAGCACCTGTAATCCCAGCTACTCGGGAGGCTGAGGCAGGAGAATTGCTTGAACCCAGGAGACAGAGGTTGCAGTGAGCCAGGATCATGCCATCGCTCTCCAGCCTGGGCAACAGAGTAAGACTGTCCCCCCTCCCAAAAAAAATTGTTTTAAAACTAATATAATATATGAATTAAAACACCTTAGAAACAGAAAACCTTGCTATTTGTATTGATCTGTAAGGGGCAATGTAAAAGCAGCATGCTTGTGATGCAGACAATTTTATGGTAATTCTCCTGTGGGTCACTCTCAAACTCCTATCCTGAGTTTCTTCTCTAAAGAAATTCTGTAGCTCTCATCATGCCATAAAGTTTTACTCATTCATTTACTTTATTTTTTTGAGATGAGGTCTGACTCTGTTGCCCAGGCTGGAGTGCAGTGGCACGATCATGGCTCACAGCAATCTCTACCTTCTCAGGCTCAGTTGATCCTCCCACCTCAGTCTTCTGGAAGCTGGGACTACAGGTGTGCACCACCACGCCTGGTTGATTTTTTGTATTTTTTGTTGAGACAGGATATTGCCATGTTGCCCAGGCTGGTCTCAAACTCCTGACCTCGGGCAATGCTCCCACCTTGGCCTCCCAAAGTGCTGGGATTACAGGTGTGAGCCAGTGTGCCTGGCCCGGTGGTAATTTATAAATCATAGATCCATTAGACTTTCTGAATCAGAATCTATAGGGTTAAAGCCCAGGCACCTGTTCTTTGTTTTTAACATAAAATTGTTTATATTGGTCACATATGCAGAAG